>NC_090372.1:123751945-124412781 GCF_036365525.1 Heterodontus francisci | reverse complement strand
AAGAGTTTGATTGAAAAGGATGATATTCTTCAAATGAGACTGTGAGCTTTTATTGAAAATAAAATCAATTTGCATTAGAATAGATTTCTTGGGTGGAAGTTTATTTCAAAACTGTGTGCAAGTCTCACATAGAGTCTTTTACGGCATAGAAGGAGGCCATTCAGCCCATTGAGTCCATGGCGGTAGAGTTTCTGCTTTGGGCACAATTGATCTGGGCGCAAATTATGCCCAAAATTGTGCTACTTTTGAGAAGCATTTCCTCTGCCCCCCCCCCCCCCCCACCCCAAGATTCTGCACAAACTCATTTGCATGTTGGCAAACAAAATCTCCCATGAACCAGCAGAATCGGACAGTGTTTTAGAATGTTTTTTTAAAATTCCTTGATATATTTAAGAGTGGCAACTTGGTGCAGTTTGGTTGTACAGCTGAAAATGGGTTTATCACAAAAATTTTATTCAGTGTCTCATCCCCCACCTATGTGTAACCTAATTTTAAATAACTGAAAATGACTTTAAAAATATATACAGAATTGTTTGCTAGTTTTTGTGGAATATAGGATCCAGTTTCATTTTCAAAAGCTTTTGTAATGTGCCTATTCGTGTCCTTTCACCCAAAAGAACCAGCTTAATTTTTAAAGCCTCCTCGAAGACGTGCAGAAGAATGCAATTAACAGAAACTCCCAATGGTAATTAATTCAATCTGGGCATGTGGCCAGTTTGGTGGCCACAAATTCTTTTGTAAACTAACGCAAAAGATTGTGGAAACGCAATTTGCACTTAAAATTCTGCAATCTTTCGTACTGGTTTCACCGATTTTAGGGAAATTGTGCTGAAAAGACCAGTACAGCAGAGCGGAAACTTCAGGGGCTGAATTTTATAAGCCCCCCAGTGTTGGGGGTCATGGCGGGGAGGGGCACGGAAAATACTTCTGGGGAGGCCCGCCACGGGCCTCAATGCCGGGAAGGCCCCACTGCAATTTACCGGCGGTGGTGAGGCCTTGTGGCGGCCTCCCTGCGATGGAGACTCTATTTAAATATGTTAATTACATTAAAATTAATGAATAAAGACTTGTAGCGACAGCTGTCCCATGCCAATATTCCGGCTGTTTGCCGGAAGTCCCGCACCTTCAGATCTAGATCCAAGGCGTAACACAGGTGGGGAGGGGGGAGGAGTGAAATTTTCAGGTCCAGGAGGGGTGGTGGGGGAAATGGCAAAACCTTACGCAATTGATGGAGGGGATGCTGGGAAGGGGTTGAAGGGTAAAATGGAGAAAGTTCGGGGGGGAAAGGTTAGAATCTAATTTTTAATTTTTTTGGCTGGAAAGGGCTATTTAGATATTGAGTACTCATTGGAGGGGGTGGGAGAGGGGTTTTAAACTGATAGTTTCCACTTTCCTGTTTTCACACCTGTCACTTTAAAAAGTTAAACTGCAGGGCCTGAAGCCCTTTAACTGCCGGATGTTGTTGGGGCGAAGTGCCCGCCTCCTCTCCATCATCAGGGGCGGGTGCTTCGCCCTTCCATGTAAATGAGCTGCCGCGTGAAACGGAAGCGAGCGAATAAAATTCAGCCCCAGGTCTCTGGCTTTTATTCTGATCTATAGGCATAACAAAAGTGTTATAGGGAAACTTCTTGTAGTGTTAACTTTTTTAAAAAAAAGAATTCTGGTTGGATGAGGCCACTGTGATTTTTTTTTTAAAAGCTTAATGCCTGTGAGTTTACCAAAATTGTTGCCCAGAAATAAACCAATAGACAAATTTCTAATTTTGTAATTCAGTGCTATTAAATAGCATTTCTTTAAAGCATAAACTGTTCAAAGAATGGAAGAAGAAAGCTGTTAAGTTAAAAAGAAATGACTTGATCCCACTGCCTTCTCCAATCCATTTCACTTTGGATAATGTCTGCTTAAATGAATTTATAATGTGGATTTTCTCAGCACAGATTATGTTGTGTGATATGTCAAAATTAGCATTGATATGTCAAACTTATTGTGCAGTAACATTTTTATAATGTTTTTTAGCTAGCTGCTAGTATTTTCTGTGGTTCATATTGATGTATTTATTGGCTCAGTATTGCATCCATTAGTACACACTGGCTGCAAGTTTGATTAAAGATTAACCATTTGCAAAATGAATCTCTGCATATTTATAATTGGGAAACATTTAGAGTTCAGCATTGGTAGAAAATACAAAATTGGAATAGTGTAAAGTACACCTTAATTGTGTATTGGGAATATTAATTCCTTTCATATAAAAACTGGAAGATTTTAGAAATCTGTCTTCTACTTATTGAGATCTGACTGCACCATTTGTACCATTTTATCTATCCTCACTACAGTTCCTTATGATAGGGTGGATAGTGAGAGTCTCTTTCCTCGGATGGTGATGGCAAACACGAGGGGACATAGCTTTAAGTTGAGGGGTGATAGATATAGGACAGATGTTAGAGGTAGTTTCTTTACTCAGAGAGTAGTAGGGGCGTGGAACGCCCTGCCTGCAACAGTAGTAGACTCGCCAACTTTAAGGGCATTTATGTGGTCATTGGATAGACATATGGATGAAAATGGAATAGTGTAGGTCAGATGGGTTCACAGGTCGGCGCAACATCGAGGGCCGAAGGGCCTGTACTGCGCTGTAATGTTCTAATTCTAATTCTAAAGCCTGTTTATGCTCATTTCTTTGCCTTATAATTGGAAAGTGGTGAACAAGGATTCACAAAAGGGGAGCTCAAAACACAGTGTGTTTAAAATTAAACCCTGTTACAATAAGACCAGGTGAAGAGAGTAAAAGACTCCTAGACTCCTTGCTCACCTGGTTGTAACAACAGTCACTCTTCAAAACCCCTCGCAACTCGCCTCACTTTAGCCTTATAAGTCCCATCTGCAAGGGCGTTTTCAGTACAAATCCATCTATAAGACATGGTGGGCTGTCCCTCATCTGATACCTCAGAATAAATACCATACTCTCGCTAACTCCTTTTATTTTGCCTCTCTTCAGTTTATCCTCAAGTTTATCGGCAGTCACCAAAACTTCATAGTCATGAGGACTTCTGCTCCTAGTTCTATTGTGAGACAGTTCTTCAGCCTTCATTTCATTGTGTAATCTGTGCAAACTAGGGCCTCAACTAGCACTTTGATGCCTTTTGGCACTACTGCCGTATGAACTCCCTTTCACACTATCGGAGGCTCTTTCTCCAGTATATGATCATTTCCTGATGCAAGAGTCACTTCCAGACCCACTATTAGAACTTCTACTTTGCTTTCTTACTCTCCACTCTTTCACCCCATTCTGCCAGTCTATGGACCTCGCTTCTTGGCCATCATCCCGAACATTCAACCAATATTTAATCTTGCCAGCAGAGTTTCCTGCACATCTCACAATTGTCGCATCCTTCCACTCATTCAACCCCTTTGGATATACGTTACCCGAGTACCTGCTCGGGGCAATTGGCCTTTGAATGTGATAGCTCTGTCCTGCATGTCATGATCGCTCACATTACCACTATCCAATCTTTGATATACAATATTCTGTTCCTCAGGACCTTCATCACAAAATACATGAGCATTTGAGGTACAAGGTGCCTCGTTGCTTTCTATCAGCTGCTCAGATTCTGAGATTTTGTAATGAATCCTGATTAATCATGAGGAATGAACCTTAACAGTTTGATTTCCATGTTTGATAACTACTGTCTTACCATTATGACCTATTACCTTACCTGGGCCTTTTCATCCCCTATGACCCTCTCTTTTATAATACACCAAATCTCCTGAATTAAATTCTGTCTCAGATGGCCTTATATGATGCCTCAGAGTTTGCCGGATTTTCTCCGAGACCTCAGCCTTGATGAAAGCCCGTCTCCCTGCATATAAAGCATTCAAAAGTGCAGAAAAAAATGGAAATAATTGTAGAACCTTCTGGGGCAGGAGGACCGTTGCACAGCACAGAAGGCAATTTGGGATTTCGCCAATACATCAATTGATAGGGTTTATAACTCGAACCATCTGAAGCGAATTCTTTGCATGAACTGCCCATGCCTTGGAGGGTAGTTAACTTGTAGTTTGGTTGGTCAGTTAAGATTTTATGCAGCATTTCATCGATTACCACGTGAATCCTTTCACAAAGTCTATTGCTGAAAGGACTTTCAGCTGCTGTATTCATGACCATAATGTTCATGTTTTCACACGTGTCTCTGAACTCATCATTGGCAAATTCCCCTCCATTATCAGTCAGAAACTTAGCTGGTGCTTCATGTCCAGTCCCTATCCATTTCTCCATGATTTTATCTATAATTACCCTTTCATCCTGGCTATATATTATTGTAGAAAGACTAAATCTGGTTGCCAGGTCTATAAAATGTAGAATGAAAATATTTCTGTGTTTGTCCCATACCTTTAAATGCATGCCAACTATCTCATTAAAGTCACATTCCAGTGGAAGGCTGGCAATAGGACGTGACAGTGTCCTCCAATACTTTTTACAAACTTCATGTTTTTCACTAATCGCTGTTATCCTTGTATACTCTTCATCAATCACACCTGCATCCTTTAGCAAGGTTTTTAATCTTTGACAAGAAGGGTGAGCAAATCCTCTGTGTAACTTACAGAAAATTTGTTTTTTCCCTCTGATTCTTATCACCTGCACCTGATGCCAATAATACTTCTCTAACACACTGATTAGAAACATCAGGTTTTATTAAGGGTTTACAATAATGTCCTGACTGGGTAAACTGCCACTGACTTTCCAAAAACAATTGCCAAAGCAGGTTTCATTTGTGCCTTTTTCACAGAAGGTTTACTCAGCAGTAAAAGTACCTCACTAAAGACTATATCAGTACTGATAAAGTGGCTTACTTCAGTTATTTTACATGGAATTACAATTCTCTTCAGTGACTTCAGTGTATGGTCATCACCAAACTTTTATACTCTTTAAACTGCGTCAATCCTCATTACTGAATGAATCCGGATAACATTTTAACCAATCTGTTCCACATACTGTCGACATATAAGCACTGCCTAACACAGCACAGTTGAATGAATCCACAACTAGCACAGTCATCACAGCAGAATACCTCCTTGGGCTGGATTTTGTGTTGGAGACAGGGCTCCCAGTCCCGGGCCAAAAAGGCAGAGGGAACCACGCCTCTGCCTTTTTGTGTTCCACCCTGAACGATCCTCCAGTTTTTTAAAATCAAAATTTCAGGAGGCGGGGATCCCTGTCTCTTTAAAGATGGATATCCCGCCTCCATGAGCTGCCAGCCAATCTGAGGGCCGGCAGCTCAGCAGTGCCACCAAGAGCGGTGGTCAGTGCCGATCCTGCAAAGGCCTCGGACCCAGCCCCAGGGCAGGAACCACTGACAAGAGGTAGGTGAGGCAGGGTTGCTGGGCCAATCCAGAAGGCCCCGGCAAGGGGGGGGGGCTGGGGGTGGTCTTGCAGTCCAGGGGGAGGGAGGTCCTCTGTGGGCCACAAATGGAGGAGGGACCCAAGCCAGCAGGGAGGGCACCTCGTGTTACAAGGTGATCTCCCCGCATGGCGGAGGCACCCCTCGCCACTGATAAGATCCCAGCAGTGGCAGGATGAGGCCCTTAATTGGACATTAATAGGCCACTTAAATGCCTCAATTGGCCTCTGGATGTGAAGGCCGTCATCAGCCTATCCCAACCTCGGGAAGATCACTTGGTGACGGGGAGGCGATGGGCCCTTAATCCCGCTGCCCGCACCCCCCACCACCTGTCGCGATACTCCATGCCCCCCCCCACTCCGCCTCCAATCCCGCCTCAAGGGGCCACACAAAATCCCACCCCGTGTGAATAGTACAATTCAGCTTCATCATTATCTTCCTCTTCTGCCTCAGAATTCTGTGCCTTGTGTCATTTTGAGGACCCTGCCTCTCTGCTTTGGGCAGTTCATTGCATAATGATACTTTGAGTCACATCTGAAGCATCTGTTAACTGTTTCTTGGGTATTCCTGGGATTCATTCACCTGTTATTGCTGTTCCAATTCTGTCTTCTGCTGTAATAGCCAAATCTACTAAAAGTGCTTTCATCCTCATTCCTCTTGTCTTTAACATTTCCATTGTAATGGTGCTTGCATCCAGTATCTGGACCATTTTGAAAGGTGGCAGTCATTGAGTCCTCCATTGTTTGTGTCATCCCAGAATGTCCCATTTGTTCTACCAAGGTTGCAGGAAATGACGGTTGCCCCAGAATTTTTTTAAGGTAGTAGACATCTGATCCAACAGGGAGTCTTTCTGAGAACCGAACCTCAGTTAGAACCAGGAGCCTGTCCATATGTGACACCCTATCACAATCGAGCAATTTAAATGCTGGCACTGAACCAGGGATCTCCAAATTGAATTTCCTCAATCTTCTATACAGTCTGCTAAAGTCCATGATATATTCCTGCAGTGAATAACCATCTGTTTCCCGAAATCTATCAAAGTCTGACCATGCCTCATGGGCATTTAATAAATGATCTTTCTTGTAAATCTCATCTGAAATTTCTAACAGAAGATGCAAACCTTCATCCGTATCCAACTAATGAGGATCCAGCTCACAAAATACTTCTAATTTTACTTTTAGTAGGAAGTGACAATGCCAAGGCTATACCTTGTTTGCTCTTTGGTAGGGACGTAACCTGTGCCCACATATTTACTTAATTCCTCCACTGGTTATATGGTTCAGACTTAGAACATTGGAGGGTAATCATACCCTGACAATTTACACTGGCTTTCTGCCATTTTCCACAATAGCCACTGGGATTTTAGTTTTCTATGCAAAATTTTTTTTTCTTAGTTTCCATCCTTCATCTTTAGGCAACCATCCTCTGCTACCATGTTCTATTCCAGAAAGCTTGTTGTTGAAGGATTATGCTGGAGTTAATCTTTACTCAGTCTTGCATTTATTTTACAAAGTAAAAAGATTACAAATATGCAGCTCCTCACTCAAACCTCATTCAGTTTCAGTAAGTGTCTCCTTATATATACTCAAGTAAGGACCCTAAATAACACCCTTCAACTGTATATGATTAAACACAATTAACAGTCTTCACAGTTAATCACATTCCCTATTTTTGTATTGTCTTTCTGAAAATGTAGATTTTGTCCCCCTATATCCAAGTGCAGATATATATAGACAGAGAGAGAGAGAGAAAGAGAAGAGCAATGGCCCCATCACTGACCCTGAGGATACCACTGGGTTGAATTTAACTAGCCCTCCAACGTTGGGCGTCGTGGCAGGGATGCCCAGAAAGTTTTTCTGGGAGAGGCCTGCTACAACCCCCGATGCCGGGAAGGCCCCGCCACATATTACTGGCGGCGGCGAGGCCTCGGTGCGGCTCCCCCGCCGCTTGGCGGCAGAGCCTTCATTTTCATATGCAAATAATATTACAATTAAAGAATAATCACTTACCTGGTAGTGATGGCTGTCCCACGCCGATATTCCGT
The DNA here is from genome assembly GCF_036365525.1 of Heterodontus francisci. Classification (NCBI taxonomy): domain Eukaryota; kingdom Metazoa; phylum Chordata; class Chondrichthyes; order Heterodontiformes; family Heterodontidae; genus Heterodontus; species Heterodontus francisci. The sequence goes on along the minus strand of NC_090372.1, from coordinate 124,405,344 downwards.
CCGCCGGCCAGAGTCACACGCCTTCAGAACTCCGTTCGGAGTTCCGAGGCATGACATTGGTGGGGAAGGGGGAGGAGTGAAATTTTCAGGGCGCTGAGTGTGGGGTAGCGGGGAAAATCGCTCTGGTTAATTGTGGGAATGGTGGGAAGGGGTTGAGGGTCAAAGGTGTTGAAGCTGGGTGGTGAAAGTTCGTCATGTAAAAAATTGGTTTTCCGGGGGTTAGGCTTTTTGATTTATTGAGGACTCAGTGGGGAGGGGGGGGGGGGGGGTGGTTGGGTGGGAGAGGGGATTGAAAGATTGAAATTTTACTGTGCATTTCAGTGCGGCAGCACCTTTAAAAACTTACATTTACCTGCAGGGCTTGAAGACCTTTACAAATGGAGCTTGCACGGTGGCGCCGGATGCTGTTGCCGGGGACGGAGTGGCCACCCGCTTTACTTCATCGGGGACGGCCGCTCCACCCCTCCATTTAAATGAGCCCTCGTACGAAATATGGGCAGACCGCCACCTTCAAAGCGCGCCGCCTCAATTTGCACTGCACTAGTTTTAAAATTCAGCCCACAAGCACAGTCTTCCAGTGTGAATAATATCCATTAACCACAACTGTCTGTTTTCTGTTCTGCAGCTAAGTTTGTATCCATGCTGTCACATCTCCTTAAATACCGTGTTCCTTAATATGCTTCCAATGTGGTGCCTTTTCAAATGCCTTTTGAAAATCCATTTAATTAATATCCACTGCACTTCCCGTAACAATATACAATATGTTATTTGTCAGACACGACTTGCCTTTTGCAAATCTATGTTGGCTGTCTTTAATTAACCCATATATTTCTAACTGTATTGGTGTGAATTCACATTATGGCTTCTAGAAGCATACCTACTACTGATGATCGGCTAACTGATCTATAGTTACATTGTTTATCCCTTTCTCCCCTTTGAACAGAGGGGTTATTTTAATATCCATCCAAGAATGTTTGAAAGGTTGTAATTAGAGCCTCTGATATTTCCTGAATGATTTTTTAACTATTCTTTTACTTACTATATTTTTATTCAATGCTTTGATATATGTTTTCATGTTCCTGCCCATCTTTCTTCATACACTCACTTTTCTAATCTCCATTTTGCTTCCTGCTATATCTAAACATTTGAAGAAGTCCATTATATGATTTAATATTAGTTTATAAGCTGTCATTCCTTATAATCAGTTTAAGCAGTATTGTAAAACTATATTAAGGTCTTCAAATACTATGACTTAGTGTGGGAAGAGTGGAAAGCGTAGATGTACCTGCTGGTAATGACTTCATTATTGTAAATCTACTGGTAGGGGCAAAATCCAGGGGGAAAGGATTTTAGAATTTATATTATATGCTATAATTAGGTCCATGTAGATTATCTACATGTGTTGGTTGCTTTATGCATTTTCAGTAGAGATGGCTCAACAGCTATAAATGTGCAAACTTCCTGATCAACACAAAAACAAGTTCGGTAATAATAGCAAAAATATCCATGCCAGATTGGCTATGGAAAGAAGCCAAAATTCATTCCAAAAAGGAAAATAAATCACAATATGAGGCAGTTATTGATGGTCCAAATAACTTATTGGACAGACTTTATTCTGGCTATAACCTAATATCATTTTTGTTATGGTCATTATTTGGAAGATTCTTAGTTTGATTCATTTCACCCTGGATGACTTTTTATTGATTGATGTCCCAGAGGCAACATTGTACTTCCGGAATTATTTCAGTTTTTGTGCTCTTGAGACTCTTACCAGGTATTCTTTAATTTTTATGAGCAGAGAGAGAGACACACACAAATAACACAGTTTGAAAAAATCAAGTCTAGATTCAGATGAAGTACAGCAGTGTTTTTGGAGCTGGGTATGACAATGATAAACTGCTCCTAACCTCAAATGAACCGGGGAACTGATTCAGTGTTGCGTTAAATGAATGGCTGTTGTGAGGCATAATCTAAATCAGTTCTACTTACTTTACAATGTGGAGTGAGTTAAATCACCAAATAATCACTCAATCACTGAATCATCCAGTGCAGAATTCCTATAATAGCTTTTAGAATGGGTCCATGTTTTCTGTTGAATGTTTCTAGAAATGTCTCAATGTGCTCTTAAAGTGATTCTAATTTTCAACAGTAGAAATTTTTATTTTATTAATTCCTGGGATGTGGGCGTCGCCGGCCAGGCCAGCATTTATTGCCCATCCCTAATTGCCCTTGAGAAGATGGTGATGAGCTGCCTTCTTGAACAGCTGCAGTCCATTTGGGTAGGTAGACCCACAGTGCTGTTGGGAAAGGAGTTCCAAGATTTTGACCCAGCGATAGTGAAAGAACAGCGATATAGTTCCAAGTCAGGATGGTGTGTGGCTTGGAGGGGAACTTGCAGGTGGTGGTGTTCCCATGCAACCGCTGCCCTTCTAGGTGGTAGAATTCGTGAATTTGGAAGGTGCTTTCGAAGGAGCCTTGGTGCATTGCTGCAGTGCATCTTGTAGATGGTACACACTGCTGCCACTGTGCGTTGGTGGTGAAGGGAGTGAATGTTGGTGAATGAGGTGCCAATCAAGCCGGCTGCTTTGACCTGGATGGTGTCAAGCTTCTTGAGTGTTGTTGAAGCTGCACCCATCCAGGCAAGTGGAGAGTATTCCATCACACTCCTGACTTGTGCTTTGTAGACGGTAGACTGGCTTTGGGGGATCAGGAGGTGAGTTACTTGCTGCAGGATTCCTAGCCTCTGATCTGATCTTGTAGCCACGGTATTTACATAGCTGCTCCAGTTCAGTTTCTGGTCAATGGTAACCCCCAGCATGTTGATAGTGGGGATTCAGCAATCGTAATGCCATTGAATGGCAAGGGGAGATGGTTAGATTCACTTTTGTTGGAGATGCTGATTGCCTGGCACTTGTGTGGCACGACTGTTACTTGCCACTTATCAGCCCAAGCCTGGATATTGTCCAAGTCTTTATGCATTTCTACATGGACTGCTTCAGTATCTGAGGAGTCGCGAATGGTCATAGAGTCATTGAATTATACAGCACAGAAACAAGCCCTTCGGCCCATCGTGTCTGTGCCGGCCATCAAGCACTTAACTATTCTAATCCCAGTTTCCAGCAGTTGGCCTGTAGCCTTGCATGTTATGGTGTTTCAAGTGCTCATCTAAATAATTCTTAAATGTTGTGAGGGTTCCTGCCTCTACCACCTCTTCAGGCAGTGCGTCCCAGATTCCAACCACCCTTTAGGTGAAATTTTTTTTCCTCAAATCCCCTCTAAACCTCCTGCCCCTTACCTTAAATCTATGCCCCCTGGTTATTTACCCTTCTGCTAAGGGAAAAGGTTTCTTCCCATCTAACCTATCAGTGCCTTTCATAATTTTGTATACCTCAATCAGGTCCCCTCTCAGCCTTCTCTGTTCTAAGGAAAACAACCCTAGCCTTTTCAGTCTCTCTTCATAGCTGAAATGCTCCAGCCCAGGCAACATCCTGATGAATCTCCTCTGCACCCTCTCCAATGCAATCCCATCCTTCCTATAGTGTGATGCCCAGAACTGTACACAGTATTCCAGCTGTGGCCTAACTAGTGTTTTATACAGCTCCATCATAACCTCCCTGCTGTTACATTCTATGCCTCGGTTAATAAAGGCAAGTATCCCATATGCCTTCCTAACCACCTTATCTACCTGTGCTGCTGCCTTCAGTGATCTATGGACAAGTACACCAAGGTCCCTCTGACTCTCTGTACTTCCTAGGGTCCTACCATCCGTTGTATATTCCCTTGCCTTGTTAGTCCTCCCAAAATGCATCACCTCACACTTCTCAGGATTAAATTCCATTTGCCACAGCTCCGCCTATCTTACCAGCCCATCTATATCGTCCTGTGCTGAACATTGTGCAATCATCAGCGAACATCCCCACTTCTGACCTTATGATTGAAGGAAGGTCATTGATGAAGCAGCTGAAGATGATTGGGCCTAAGACACTACCCTGAGGAACTCCTGCAGTGACGTCCTGGAGCTGAGATGGTTGACCTCCAACAAGCACAACCATCTTCCTTTGCGCTAGGTACGACTCCAAACAGCAGAGATTTTTCCCCCTGATTCCCATTGACTCCAGTTTTGCTATGGCTCCTTGATGCCATACTCGGTCAAATGCGGCCTTGAGGGGCAGTCACTCTCACCTGTATGATCACAAAATTTAGCTTAACTTAGTGGAAACAGGCTTCTGTATTTTCTATTTGAATATGTGTGTGACATCAAGCTAGTGCTTGACTAGTAGATAGTGCAATACAAATATTTAACTAAGGTGAATAAGCTTATCAACAACTTTTCCTGAGTTTCTGTTATGTTTCTACGCCTGGAATTTCAGCATAAGTTCTCCAGCAGAAGATTGGTGATACCTTGTGGAAATTCAGGCTCAGTAACCATGAGGGAGATAATAAGATGTTTATCTTAATAACTTAGGCCTTGAAATGTTGTAACACGTTCATTTAAAATTCCTTTCTGTGCTATTTTAGCTGAGGTGTTAATTCATTTGTTTTAAGCTGGATAATATATTTGCTAAATTAGCACAGAGAGGAATTTCAGATGAATGTGTTAAACAGTTGTACACATCTTTTCAAGGCCTTGGCTTTTAAGACCTTTTTCAATTTTGTGAAATGAACTCATCTTTTTGCATTTTAATAAATTAAAACATGAAGACAGTAGGAAAATATTGCAGATTTTGTGGAGTATTATGATTAAATTCTTTGTAGTTATACCTTCAAATCTTTCCTCCTATCCTGAAAGGTGTGACTCATACTGTACTGTAGGCAGTAGTAATGCTCCATTACTTTTGCCCAAGTAACTTTTATGCATGTGTTAGCCTGGACAATGAGAGTCAGCAGGCATTACTGTAGTTGAGGCCTGACCTTGTCCTTTATTGTCATAGAGAGATACAGCACTGAAATAGGCCCTTCAGCCCACTGAGTTTGTGCCAACCAACAACCACCCATTTTTTTTTATACTGATCCTACATTAATACCATATACCTATCATTCTGGTGCTGCCTACCTACACTAGGGACAATTTACAATGGCCAATTTACCTATCAACCTGCAAGTCTTTGGCTGTGGGAGGAAACTGGAGCACTTGGTGGAAACCCACGTGGTTACAGGGAGAACTTGCAAACTCTGCACAGGCAGTACCCAGAACCGTACCTAGGTCGTTGGAGCTGTGAGGCTGCGGTGCTAACCACTGCGCCACTGTGCCGCTAGGGGGAACAGAGTTTAAAAATAGGGAAGTCCTATTACAACTGTACAGGGTGTTGGTGAGGCCACACCTGGAGTACTGCATACAGTTTTGGTCCCCGTATTTAAAGAAGGATATACTAGCATTGGAGGCAGTTCAGAAAAGGTTCACTAGGCTGATTCCTGGGATGAACGGGCTGTCTTATCAAGAGCAGCTAAACAGGTTAGGCCTTTATTCATTGGAGTTTAGAAGAATGAGAGGTGATCTTATAGAAAGATATAAAATTTTAAGGGGGCTCGACAGGGTAGATGTTGAGAAGCTGTTTCCACTAGTGGTGGAATCTCGAATTAGGGGACATAGTTACAGAATAAGGGGGCACACATTTAAAACTGAGATGCGAAAGAATTTCTTCTCTCAGAGGGTGGTGAATCTCTGGAATTCTCTGCCTTAGAGAGTTGTAGAAGCTAGGTCACTAAATGTATTTAAGGAGGAGGTAGATAGATTTTTGAAATCTCGGGGAGTCGAGGGTTAGGCGGAGCAGGGCCGAAAGAGGAGTTGAGGACTGGGACAGATCAGCCATGATCTTATTGAATGGCGGGGCAGGCTTGAGGGGCTGAATGGCCTACTCCTGCTCCTATTTCTTATGTTCTTATACACATGCATGCACAGCACATTAAGGATGACTAGGAAGTTGTTGGAACCATAAACCTGGCCAATTTCTTTTCTCCTTACTAGCCCAGAGACACTGATGCCAGTTTGTTGTTTCCCTACCATCATCAGCTGAGAGTCAGAGGTTGTGCTCTGTATCATTCAGTACGATACCAGGCAGTGCAGTTAATTCAGTGAGCCATGAAGGAATCTCAAATCTCATTTTATGGTGATGTTAAATTCCAGTTTGAGAAATTATTGTATTTCTCTGAATGCTTTCCTTATGCTTACACATGTTTAGCTCCTTTATTTGTGTAGATTATTTTCTCTTGATTTTCTTAATGTTTCTCTCTTCCAGTGCATCATATTATTTTCCTGCAAGAGTTGGCTTCTGGCAAATGTGTGTGCATGACTTGGATTGATTTGTGTTCTGAGTTTCCCTTCCTCTATGGAAATGCCTTTACTTGACTTCACACTTGGTGGACTGGCTGAAACTCAGATTCTACTGAGTGGGGTAACTGTAGAAATGAACCTCCAAATGGCTCCACTGGGCTACCCTAATTTAAAAATATACATCAAGTGGAAACTTTCCAAATTTATTTGCATGCTTGAATATTCCAAGTGTAGGATGAGAATCATTAGCTTAACTAGTGAAAAATAAAACAATCCTGATCGAGCCAAGGGAGTTAGAGTGTTGTCACACTCATGGGAAGTGCAGTGATAGAAATACAAAATTAAACTGGAGAGTTTTATATAAAAAAAGTTAAAAGACTGGTGCACTTGCCTTCAATAAGATGGAGGATAAAATCACATGCCATCCACCTTCTTTTGCACTGAAATACACATTCATGTCTGCTCGAACTAAAATTCATTAACCCCGTCTGCATTGAAATTGTAAATAGCTCATCACATATGGATGTGAGCTATCCAAAAAAAAACAGCTGAAACAAAGGCACTTTCAGATGTCTTGTCTCCAGCTACAATCACTACAATAAAGTGTGAAAATACCTCATTTTATCAAAATGGACTGCGATCAGAAGCTATTGTATAGCCCCTCAGGAACCGAATCCTAAACACATGGACAAAACTAACACTTAATGAGTTTATACCTGTAAAGGCAACCTTTTTGGAGAACAAAGAGGACATCAGCCGGAAATCTCCAGCCACAGAGAGAACATCAAAATCCATCTTGAATTCTAGCACAAGGCTGTGTGAGAGAGAGAGAGAGAGAGAGAGAGATCAATTCCGGGTAAGACATTTGAACCCTACTGAGACAATTTTGCAACCAACTGCAGCAAAGAAATAAGAGAGTGACTTAAACAACTTCTCCGCCTGTGAAAGTTGAACTAAGAAATACCAGCACCGTCTTCAAGCTGAAGTGTTGACTGCTAGAAGACTTCAACAACCCAGCAAATGCAAGACTACTGGCAAACAGGCCTACAACTTTAAGAACTTATCTTCCAAGAAGATCCCACAGGTTTTTCCTGAAAACTGCAGACTTTTACACATTGAACTCTTAACACCTTTTACCTTCTATCTTTTCTTGAGTGTACATGTGAGAGTGACTGTGAGTAGGTGGTGTTGCGATCATTTCGGTGATTATTGTTCAATAAATATTTAATCTTCTGTTTCAAAAGTAGAAGGAAATGTGTGACTATCTGTTTATTTGGCACACAAAGCTCAGTGGCTGAAACACTAGTTTAACAAAATCACTATCTGCAGTCAATTGGGAGGTAACAAGTGGAAACCAGCCACCCCATTTCCCAACTGTCCATAACAGTGTAATCAGTACACTGAGTAGAATAGATTAGTTTGATGGCTTTATTGGCTCGTCAAGATACTCTATTAGTTTTTGAGTTTTATTGCTTTATCCTAAACGCTGAATTGCTTAGTGAGGATACTGCCTTGTTCTAGATGCTGAATTGGTTAATGGGGTTACTGCCTTGTCACAGATAACTGGATTGCTTTGCAAGGTTTATTACCTTGTCCCAGGCACAGTGGCGCAGTGGTTAGCACCGCAGCCTCACAGCTCCAGGGACCCGGGTTCGATTCTGGGTACTGCCTGTGTGGAGTTTGCAAGTTCTCCCTGTGTCTGCGTGGGTTTTCTCCGGGTGCTCTGGTTTCCTCCCACAAGCCAAAAGACTTGCAGGTTGGTAGGTAAATTGGCCATTATAAATTGTCACTAGTATAGGTAGGTGGTAGGGAAATACAGGGGCAGGTGGGGATGTTTGGTAGGAATATGGGATTAGTGTAGGATTAGTATAAATGGGTGGTTGATGGTCGGCACAGACTCGGTGGGCCGAAGGGCCTGTTTCAGTGCTGTATATCTAATCTAAATCTAATCTAATCTAAACTACTTTGTGGGGTGATTGCCTTGACCTAGATATGGGATTAGTATATCCTATTTTGTTCGGGCTGATAAATGGTCCCATTAAACTAAACCCAATGCCATTAAAACAAGCTTAAGGATCCTCCTAAATAGATATCCAGCAAACTAGCCTCTGCTCAGGCCACCAGTCAAAATTGCAGTTGGGTCACAGTGATGTCATTGGACCTAACATACAGATGTAAAGAAGGATTCCACCTGCTTGGGGCCCATATAACCAAGTCCAGGAAGCTACAGTCTGTACTAATGCTTTGTCTTTCAACACACCATTAACATATTGTTTGCCTTTGCTCCGTGACCTTTTGGTCAGCTATGTGGCCTGGTCCAATCTGCACCTTCTCCTTTGTTATCTCTTGCCCAACCCCCACCTCACTTGTTTATAATCTTTGACTTTTCTAATATTTGTCAGTTCCGAAGAAGGGTCACTGACCCGAAACGTTAACTCTGCTTCTCTTTCCACAGATGCTGCCAGACCTGCTGAGTGATTCCAGCATTTCTTGTTTTAGCTACAGTTTGATATTGGGTGATTTTATTGTTACATGCCTGCAACAAGCTAGACAGATAGGTAATTAAAATTATCCAGGTTACTTACCTGCTGAAAGCCACCAGATAATCAGTGTTATAAATTTTAAGTTGCTACACTGAACAGATGGTAAGAAACCTGTCCAAAGGTGGTGATTCCTTTTCTGCATATGTATGTTGGGTTTTGATGATGCTGTAGCTTTTCCGCCAGATGAAAACAGCAGGATGAGGAGTCAGGCAAACCGAAGCCCAAACATTTTATTACTTTCCTTTTGGGGCCAGGTAGAACAGGAGTGCTTCTTTGGACCCCACAAGAAAGCTTGGCCTTCCCTTGATGTGGACTCCTCTCCCCACCAGGCCACCAGTTTCTCATCCAGGCCATTATCCGCCTGCATAAAAAGATAGCTATTTAATCACTAAATATCTGGTTCTAAAGATAAGCAATAAATGTATAATTTTTTTGTCTGTATATGCCTGGAAATATAGTTCTTTACTGTTGCTCTTTTCAAAGGGTTTACTGATTTCAAGTTTGTGCCATACTTTGTTCTAATCTATTGATAATGCATTGTGTAGGAATGTACTAATGGTGTTCTGTACAACTGTGCTTTTGTAGCCTAATGTGAAATATGCCATCAAACTGCTCAGGAGATTATAATTAATTTTATGACACATTTTGCTCAAAATTTAATTGTATGAATACCTCATTGGCCTGGTTAGATTTCTTTTAAAAACTGACAGATGTGCAGCATATTCAAGGTGCAACATGAATGTATGGATCAAATCTTAAAAATGATATTTCTCCTGTAAAAGTCGAGATGACTTTTCTTTTATTACTGGTTTTTATTATGTTCAGAAAAAATGTAACTATTTCATAGACACCTAATCATGTAATCTATTCCTTTGATATAATGACTTGCTGCCATGAAATTGTATTACAGTTATCTCTGTCACATATCATGAAATGTTACCCCAATTCTTAGTCATTGAAAAAAATTCTATCAAGGGGTTCTAGTGAACCCTTGTTAACTTGCTGAGTCTTTCAAAGAGTCACACCGGGCTCAGTGGGGATAAATTGGTTTAGGCCTGAGAATGGTGATGCGCTTTGAAGGTGCACCAGAAACCAAGGCTTGTCCCAAATTGGGCCTTGGTTTCAGGCCTTGTCTGAATAATTTGGTGGATGTCACTCGGGCATCCAGAGGCAACTTACCTGATTTGCTGAATACCAATTTGGCCCCGCAGCAGCTCTCGGGTAGGTCCTGGGATGTGGGGAAGGTGAACGGTGTGGGCTGACTGCAGGCTGACAGCGGCTTCCTGTAGTGATGTGGAATAATGTCAAGCTCCCTGTTCAGTTGATAGCCTCCAGCAGTCCCTTTAAGGACCATTGCTTAGGCAGCAGAAGAACATGAAAAACTGAGCAGAGCACGCCTGGTGTACGCTCTGCTTAGTCCTGCCGATTTTTGGAGTGTGGTCGTTAGGCTCATCATTAGAGCATGCAAGGAGCGTAATCGCCAGCTTCAGGCGGCTACCAGGGACACCTAAACATTGCCTGATCCGTATACAGGATTAAACATACTTCTGGTGCCATTTGGGTGTGGGCCACAGCCCTTCAAAATTGTGTTTTTTGCAGTCTGCACCTAAAAATGGGCATTATAGGGTCCAGTTTCGCCCCCAGTAACTAAGTTGATGCCGCCTTGATTTTAACTGATTTAACAGATTTTAACTGTACTTGAAAATGTTAATCCTTTTAACCACAATTAATTTCAATAGCCCAGATTAAATACTCAAGTCCAGGTGTGGGGCTTGAACCTAAAATCTTCTGAGTGAGGTAATAATGTTACTGCTGAATCAAAAATGCTGTTTTGATACCAGGTTATGTACAGTACAGTACAGAATGAATTGGAGGATGAAGTGTTAAAACTGCACAGTGCTCACTTCAGTCGCACCTTGCACAGTGCTCACTTCAGTCGCACCTTGCACAGTGCTCACGTCAGCCACAGCTTGTGGAACGTACTTGGTTTTGATCAGTGCAGAGAAGAAGCAAAAAGCTGATTTTTAGCATCAGAGGATTCAATGTTGAGGAAAGGCTAGAAAAACGTGATTATTTTCAGCATTGAAAGGAAGCAGCTAAGAAGACACCTTGTAGAAGTATTATGGTAGTAAATTATATTTTAGATAAATTATATGTGGAATACTACTTCAAGCTAAAATAATAATGATAGGACAAGGCCACGTGAGAGAGACAAATTTAGGATTATCAGGAATTTGTTTATCATGCAAAGAGTGATCAATACTTGGAATGCAGTTTTGGGTAGTCATGTAGGCAATAATTCTGGAATTCAGAAACAGCTGGATGCTGTGGTGGGGGACTGTAGATTATTTTCTCAGTGAATGAGTTGAGTTGGACTTAATGGCCTTCTCTATCTGCATCAATCTTGTGTTCCCCAAAAGTAATAAAGCAAAACTCCAGGACATTGATCCATCATCTCACCTAAACTATCCACCTGTCACTTGTGGAGGAACTGTGATTTATCCTGCTTGACAAATTTTGAAGTGTTGAAGCTGATATGCCAGCAACATTTCAAAAGTTAATGACACAGGAATGGGCTTGTGAGGGATGAGATTGTGTTGGGAGCTATATTATTCTCATAAGCCAATAATTCATAGCTTTTTTTCACAAACTTACTATGATTACTGTCAATTTAATCTCCTGAGCTCGAGTGAAAGAAAATATTGAAGAATTGATCTGCAAATAACACTTCATATCCAGTAGTGTTAGTGGAAATGAGTGGGGAGGGAGGAACTCTTAAGAGTAGAAGCATATTGCATTGATACATTCACATTGAGGACCCCTTGTGCTGCTAAGACCAGAATGAAAGACCTGGGGCAAAGCACTCTACTGAGCTTATTATACAATGAACATACATAATCCACTATTTTTAATTTATATATATTTTTCCATGTTCTTGTGCCTTTTTTTTGAGTGGCTTCCAGCAGCCCCTTTAGGGATCAGTGGTTAGGATGCTCAAGACCTGGAATTGCCAGTTGGAGCTTGCGCATTGCAAGCTTCGACTAGAGCAAGTGAACTTTGGAGTCGAGATCTGAAATGAGCGCAGGAACCTCATTTCAATATTGCACTCATTTTAAGCAGCCATCAGGGCCACCTATAGAAAGGCCCCAACCAATTTAGCAGTGACTTGAACTCCTGTGTCCATCTGTTGCGAGCTGTGTACTACTAAATTGGTTATCACATTTTATTTATACTCATAAAATGGGCTGAAGGTGTTAGATTGCATTATTTCTTCTAGCAGGTTGTTCATGGCCATATCCTACAGCTCTGGGCCCACAAATATGTGCAGTGCATTGTTCTTGCTATCCCCTTACTGATGTAGTAGAAAGTATACAAGTTTCTTTAACTCAAAGTTTCAAGTATTCTATCTGAACTTCTTGATTTAGGCTGTTGGAATTTTTGTATTATTTCTTTTCAAGTTTTCTATTTATGTTATTTATGTGAGTAAACTTAGATTGGAAAGCCTTGTGCCAAAATTGGTTATGGGCCTTCGTTGGGCAAATAACTAACTGCCACTGAAAGTGCCTGCCTCAGCTGGAAGCTGAAGGTTCACCGGAAATTGTGCTTTGGGCCTCATTTCAATAATTTGGGTGAGCTGCTGGCACCTGCTGTGCCCCTGGAGGCAAACTGTCATTTCAAAAGGCAACTGCCCTTAGGTAAGTTCCAACGGGGATGTCAATGGGAGGAGGACCAATTGCAGGTTGGAAGAGGCTCTTGGGAGTGTTGGGCCAGGAGAACACGTCCTAAATAAAAACAAGAAATGCTGGAACCGCTTAACAGGTCTGGCAGCATCTGTGGAAAGAGAATCAGAGTTAACGTTTCGGGTCAGTGACCCTTCTTCGGAACACGTCCTAATCCTCCTGGCTCCATATCAAACTTGAAAAAAATATTTTAGCAGCCGCTACTGAGCTGCAGCAACCACTGATGTTCCCTGAGCATAGTGGACCTGCTGAGCACCAGCCAGTTTACCAGAGGGGTCCTGAAACAGGTATCAAGGACCTCATTTACCTATCTAAGGGGCCCAATGCCTGTTTTAGGTGACCACAAGTGATCACTAAAAAAATCAACCGACCCATATGAGGTCTGGTCTTTCCCCCAGAAACTGATGCTTTTTGCATCTGGTAATGGGCACAATTGAGACCAAAATCAATGTTCATGTGTCATAGAGAGAAACAGCACTGAAACAGGCCCTTCGGCCCACCAAGTCTATGCCGACCAACAACCACCCATTTATACTAATCCTACGTTAACCCCATATTCCCTACCACATCCCCACCTTCCCTCAATTCTCCTACCATCTACCTACACTAGGGGCAATTTACACTGGCCTATCATTGTGCAAAGGATCACATGCCTCTTGGCAGCCCTGCTAGAAATGGAAGGAAAATCAACCTGCAAGTCTTTGGCTGTGGGAGGAAACCGGAGCATCCGGCAGAAACCCATTCGGTCACAGGGGAAACTTGCAAACTCTGCACAGGCAGTACCCAGAACCGAACCCGGGTCGCTGGAGCTGTGAGGCTGCGGTGCTAACCACTGATGTGGTGAAATTAATTATCCTCATACTTGGCAGGTGGGGGTCTTGCCTGACAGTGTATTAAAATATAATTCAAATTATTTCACAGAAAATTCAGATTATAGCAGCAGAGGACTATGGAGTGGCTTTTCATCTTTACTACCTGGGCATTAAGCCTCGCTTGGGTGGGAAAATCTTGTGCGAAGGATCACATGCCTCTTGGCAGCCCTGCTAGAAATGGAAGGAAAATCAGACAGGTTCTGTTACTGGCGGGTGATCCTCCAAGCAAGAATTCCTCTTCTCTGCCGAGGCAGTACTGGTAAAGATGAAAATCTACCCTGTGTCTTTGGAAAGCTCGAGGTGTTTATGGGCTGAGATGACTTTTGTTGTCCATTAGAAGAGATGTGGCTCTATTAAACTTATGGAAGACAAAGCAAGCACAAGCACCATCCTTTCACATAACACCTTATTGCTCTTATTTGTACACAGTTAGTTTGTTATTGCTATATGTTTGTACAGTGTGGGAGTATGTATCTGGCACAGTGATATTTAAAAATAAAAAACAGCTGAGTGCACTAGATCCCATGTTGTTCTTTTTGATACATTTTAAAATCAAATCTGTTCAGACCTGCAGGGCTACGCAGGGATTTTAGGAACCTTTGTAGAAGGAGAATTAGTGGCTCAAACTGATAATGACTGTGTGAAAAATCTACTTCTTGTTTCTGCAAATATAGTTTGCTGAGGGATTAGGATGTTTTACCTTTTAGCTCAAGATTGTTTTTCACTGCTGTTACATCTGTAAATCACTAATGTGTTGAGGGAGTATTTGGGGCAGGTAGAATTATGTTTGCCCTTTGCTGACTCAGTCTACTTACTGTGTGATTTATTGCATTCTAAACAAAATTCCACAGGCACCTGGATGTAGGCTTTACCAGTCTCCATTTAAAAATCTGTTCAGTCCTGTCTCTGTCAACTGAGATCTTACTTGTTCCCCATGTTGACTCATCCATCAGTCCATCTGGCAATGCAGAAGGTTCTGCAACACCAGCATATATCTGGAAAATTACCCCCAGAAGTTTATCCACAACCATTGGCCTATAATTTCTTGATTATGCCTTTCCATTTTCTTAAACAGAGGTGCAACCCCATGGGTTTTTTCCATGTGTTATTAAATATAAAAGCAATGAAGCAATATTGAATTTGTATTGAATACTGATAGGCCACAGTTCAGGTATTGCAATTCCTGGCACCACATTATAGGAAAGATACATAAAGGGGCTACAAAGGGATATAGATAGGTTATGAGTGGGCAAAGACCTGGCAAATGGAGTATAATGTGGGCAAGTGTGAAATTGTCCACTTTGGCAGGAAGAATAAAAAAGAAGCATATTATCTAAATGGTGAGAGATTGCAGAGCTCTGAGATGCAGAGGGATCTGGGTGTCCTAGTGCATGAATAGCAAAATGTTAGTATGCAGGTACTGCACGTAATTAGGAAAGCTAATAGAATGTTATCATTTATCGTGAGGGGAATTGAATATAAAAGTAGGGAGGTTATACAGGGCATTGGTGAGACCACATCTGGAGTACTGTGTACAGTACTGGTCTTATTTAAGGAAAGATGTAATATTGGAAGCAGTACAGAGAAGGTTTACTAGACTAATACCTGGAATGGGCGGGCTGTCTTACAAGGAAAGGTTGGACAGGCTAGGCTTTTAGCCACTGGAGTTTAGAAGAGTAAGAGTTAACTTGATTGAAACATATAAGATCCTGAGGGGTCTTGACAGGGTGGATGTAGAAAGGATGTTTCCCCTTGTGGGAGAATCTAGAACTAGGGTTCACTGTTTAAAAATAATGGGTTGCCCATTTAAGACAGAGATGAGGAGACATTTTTTCTCTCAGATGGTCGTGAGTCTTTGGAATTCTCTTCCTCAAAAGGCAGTGGAAGCAGAGTCTTTGAATATTTTTAAGGCAGAGGCAGATCGATTCTTGATAAGCAAAGGGGTGAAAGGTTATCGGGGGTAGGTGGAAATGTGGAGTAATTAGTTCAGCCATGAACTTATTGAATGGCGGAGCAGGCCCGAGGGGCCGAGTGGCCTACTCCTGCTCCTAATCCGTATGTTCGTATGCAAGATGCAGATTATACCGAACTGGGAATAACTGCAAACAACCAGTAACAAGCTGATAGAATACAGAAGGATCTGGATTAATTAGAATACTGGGCTGATGGGTGGTCAGTGTCACTTAATGTGGTCAAATACAAAGTTATGAGATTGAGAAAGGATGACGAACGATGGCAATATAAGATTAATAGTAGCATTCTGCGGGACATGACAAAAGAGAGAGATCTGGGGATGACTGATAGATGGATTGCTAATTTCATTAGCACGGTGTACAAAATCAGTAGAAAGAGCAAATTTGACAATGTACTATATAGCTAAAGGAATATAGCACTGATCTCAGTGATTTGGTTTGTAAACAACAGCGGTCCCTGCCTGGATACGTTGCACCATTCTGGTGACCATATTATGAGAACAAGATCCAAGCATTGCAGAGGATAGAGTGAGATTATGCACCTGTGCTATGAGAATAGGCTGCAGAAGCTGGGTATGTTTACACTGGAAAGGCTTAGGATCTTAGTGAAGTGTTCAAGATTCTAGAAGCTAAACATCAGAGCAGCAATAAAATGAATCCCAGATGTGTGGCTTAAAGTGTCATCATTTAAACAGTGCAAAGGGAGGAAAACAGTAGACAGAGACAGTAAGAACACACCACAGTGATCCACTTAGTGCTCTGTGTGATGCGGTGGCCTCTGCGCTCAGGCACTCCTACGTGTTCCCCTTGTGTGGCCTTAGAGGAGGTGGAAGTAGCCTGCTCACTCATCTCAGCTTGCAGCTGTGATGCATGTGGCAGTCATCCTCATAGTGGAGGTGCCTGTGGGGGCATCTCCAGAGGCTGCTGCACCTGCATCATTGCAGGGGCAGCCTCCATCACTTGGTCCTGCTGCACAGATGATCCCTCTGTCAGAGATGCCAAGGAGGCTGAGGATGATGATTGCGCCCCATGAGGGGTGGCACCCTCATCCTCCTCCATGACATCTTCAGCCCTTGCTGGGAACTCCGGATGCCTGGAGGAGAACACCAGCTGGGACGCAGCTGGTACCCTTCCAAAAATCGCTGTGCCACCCAGTGCCACCGGCTGGTCCATGCTACACAGTGTTCCATGGATCCTGTGGACATCAGTGAGCAGTTCCTGCATGCACTCCGAGTGATGCTGCATATGGCTCTCCAAGAGGTTGGCCACCCTTTCTATAGAGGAGCTCATGCACTCATAGCCAAGGATAGACACCAACATGTTGCACCATGGACATTTGGCAAAATTATTGATTCAGTCACAGACATGAGGGCAATTAATCTATATATAAAGTGTAGCCAACCTAATGCCAATTGATATCCATGTTGAGTCACAACAGGGGAAAAATCATCAACCACCTAACTTGTCATTGTGTGAAAGTGGAAATATCAAGACTTTCACTTATTTACAGGTCATGTAAAATAATCTGCAAGAATTTAACTACAGATCACAAAACCTTCAGCAATACAATGCACTTGCTTCATATAGAATAAAAAGGGTTTAGAGATTTATATTGCAATATTAGGCACAAATTATTCACTACTCAACTCCAAGAAAATGTACTGAAGAAGATGTTAGCGAACATATTCTTGCTTTGTATCACTTTAGTGAGATTAAATCTTTTGATTAAGATCTTTTTAAGTACAGATGTCCTAAACATTACTGGCCACTGAAATGCATTTTGCTGCAGCACTTTAGCCTCGCTTCTGCTGCTGATGGTGGCAGCAGTCTGCACCCAGACCTCTTTGGTTTTGGTAGGTGGCCTTCTCCTGACACCGTCCAGGAAGAGGACCTCTCTCCTCTCCCTCACGGCCTCCAACATTAGATCCATGTCGGTAGCGACAAAGCAAGTGCCAGGCCTCCAGTTCTCCTCTGCCATCTCACTTCTCTCTGGTGTGGTGCAGGCAGATTCAATTGAGGCCTTCAAAAGAGAACTGGATAATTATCTGAAGAGAAACAAATTGCAGGACTGTGAGGAAAAGGCGGGAGAGTGGGACAGGGTGAGTTGCTCTTGCAGAGAGCTGGCACAGACACGATGGGCTAAATACCTTCCTTCTATGCTGTAGCCATTCTATGATTCTATGGTTCTGCAGAAGGGGCTTTGGCAAACTCAGCAGATTTCTCCCTTACGACAGCCAGCAGCCTTAGTGATGGCTGCCATGGGAAATCTAGATGAGTCTCCCCGTTCATCTGACGCACCCTCACTGCCCTATGTCTTTGTAATCTGTTCTTAAAATAGTTTTGCAAACTTGTAAATAAAATTAAATCTGATTTTATAATTTACAAAATTATTTGTACAGTAGTTGATTTTGAGACATAAATTGTACATTTCTATAACTTGTAATGCAGACTGTTTATACGACTTTATAACTCTGCATGTTTATGTTCCACATACCTGTACTTCTGGGTGTTAAGTGCTAACTTGCTGCTGGACTGTTTTGTATGCAAGTCAAGGCAAGATTCAGTGCTTATATTTTGTTGAAATGCTGGTATGAAGCATATAAACATATTGTGTTGTAAATCAGCAGCATAGACTCATACAGCACTGAAACAGGCCCTTTGGCCCACTGAATCTGTGCCGACCAACAATCACTCATTTCTTCCGTTCTTTTGGGCCTCCTTATCTCGAGAGACAATGGATACGCGCCTGGAGGTGGTCGGTGATTTGTGAAGCAGCGCCTGGAGTGGCTATAAAGGCCAATTCTAGAGTGACAGGCTTTTCCACAGGTGCTGGAGAGAAATTTGTTTGTCGGGGCTGTTGCACAGTTGCCTCTCCCCTTGCGCCTCTGTCTTTTTTCCTGCCAACTACTAAGTCTCTTCGACTCGCCACATTATAGCCCCGTCTTTATGGCTGCCCGCCAGCTCTGGTGAATGCTGGCAACTGACTCCCATGACTTGTGATCAATGTCACAGGATTTCATGTCGCGTTTGCAGACGTCTTTATAGCGGAGACATGGACGGCCGGTGGGTCTGATACCAGTGGCGAGCTCGCTGTACAATGTGTCTTTGGGGATCCTGCCATCTTCCATGCGGCTCACATGGCCAAGTCATCTCAAGCGCCGCTGACTCAGTAGTGTGTACAAGCTGGGGATGTTGGCCGCCTCGAGGACTTCTGTGTTGGAGATACGGTCCTGCCACCTGATGCCAAGTATTCTCCGGAGGCAGCGAAGATGGAATGAATTGAGACGTCGCTCTTGGCTGACATACGTTGTCCAGGCCTCGCTGCCATAGAGCAAGGTACTGAGGACACAGGCCTGATACACTCGGACATTTGTGTTCCGTGTCAGTGCGCCATTTTCCCACACTCTCTTGGCCAGTCTGGACATAGCAGTGGAAGCCTTTCCCATGCGCTTGTTGATTTCTGCATCTAGAGACAGGTTACTGGTGATAGTTGAGCCTAGGTAGGTGAACTCTTGAACCACTTCCAGAGCGTGGTCGCCAATATTGATGGATGGAGCATTTCTGACATCCTGCCCCATGATGTTCGTTTTCTTGAGGATGATGGTTAGGCCAGATTCATTGCAAGCAGCCACAAACCTGTCGATGAGACTCTGCAGGCACTCTTCAGTGTGAGATGTTAAAGCAGCATCGTCAGCAAAGAGGAGTTCCCTGATGAGGACTTTCCGTACTTAGGACTTCGCTCTTAGACGGGCAAGGTTGAACAACCTGCCCCCTGATCTTGTGTGGAGGAAAATTCCTTCTTCAGAGGACTTGAACGCATGTGAAAGCAGCAGGGAGAAGAAAATCCCAAAAAGTGTGGGTGCGAGAACACAGCCCTGTTTCACGCCACTCAGGATAGGAAAGGGCTCTGAGGAGGAGCCACCATGTTGAATTGTGCCTTTCATATTGTCATGGAATGAGGTGATGATACACTCATTTATACTAATCCTACATTAATCCCATATTCCCTACCACATCCCCACCATTCTCCTAC
Organism: Heterodontus francisci; assembly: GCF_036365525.1. Lineage (NCBI taxonomy): Eukaryota > Metazoa > Chordata > Chondrichthyes > Heterodontiformes > Heterodontidae > Heterodontus > Heterodontus francisci. The sequence continues at coordinate 124,385,912 of NC_090372.1, read as the reverse complement.
CACCTACCTATAGTAAGGCCAGTAAGACTAAGAGGAAGAGCAGGCAGGGAGATGTTGCGGAGCACAGCGGGACTGGTGGTCTGAAGTGCATTTGTTTCAATGCAAGAAGTACAACAGGTAAGGCAGATGAATTTAGAGCTTGGATTAGTACTTGGAACTATGATGTTGTTGCTATTATAGAGACTTGGTTGAGGGAAGGACAGGATTGGCAGCTAAATGTTCCAGGATTTAGAAGCTTCAGGCGGGATAGAGGGGGATGTAAAAGGGGTGGGGGAGTTGCATTACTGGTTAAGGAGAATATCACAGCTGCACTGCGGGAGGACACCTCGGAGGGGTCATGCGGTGAGGCAATATGGGTGGAGCTCAGGAATAGAAAGGGTGCAGTCATGATGTTGGGGGTTTACTACAGGCCTCCCAACAGCCAGCGGGAGGTAGAGGAGCAGATAAGTAGGCAGATTTTGGAAAGATGTAAAGGTAACAGGGTTGTGGTGGTGGGTGATTTTAACTTCCCCTATATTGACTGGGACTCACTTAGTGCTAGGGGCTTGGATGGGGCAGAATTTGTAAGGAGTATCCAGGAGGGCTTCTTGAAACAATATGCAGATAGTCCAACTAGGGATGGGGCCATACTGGACCTGGTATTGGGGAATGAGCCCGGCCAAGTGATCGAAGTCTCAGTAGGGGAGTATTTTGGGAACAGTGACCATAATTCCGTAAGTTTTAAGGTACTCGTGGATAAGGATAAGAGTAGTCCTCGGGTGAAGGTGCTAAATTGGGGGAAGGCAGGAACTGAAGAACTTAGATTGGGGGTGGCTGTTTGAGGGTAAATCAACATCTGACATGTGGGAGTCTTTCAAACGTCAGTTGATTAGAATCTAGGACCAGCATGTTCCTGTGAGGAAGAAGGATAAGTTCGGCAAGTTTCGGGAACCTTGGATAATGCGGGATATTGTGAGCCAAGTAAAAAAGAAAAAGGAAGCAATCGTAAGGGCTGGAAGGATAGGAACAGACAAATCCCTTGAGGAATATAAAGACAGTAGGAAGGAACTTAAGCAAGGAGTCAGGAGGGCTAAAAGGGGTCATGAAAAGTCATTGGCAAACAGGATTAAGGAAAATCCCAAGGCTTTTTATACGTATATAAAGAGCAAGAGGGTAACTAGGGAAAGGGTTGGCCCACTCAAGGACAGAGAAGGGAATCTATGCGTGGAGCCAGAGGAAATGGGCGAGGTACTAAATGAGTACTTTGCATCAGTATTTACCAAAGAGAAGGACTTGGTGGATGATGAGCCTAGGGAAGGGAGTGTAGATAGTCTCAGTCATCTCATTATCAAAAAGGAGGAGGTGTTGGGTGCCTTGCAAAGCATTAAGGTAGATAAGTCCCCAGGGCCTGATGGGATCTACCCCAGAATACTGAAGGAGGCAAGGAAAGAAATTGCTGGGGCCTTGACAGAAATCTTTGCATCCTCATTGGCTACAGGTGAGGTCCCAGAGGACTGGAGAATAGCCAATGTTGTTCCTTTGTTTAAGAAGGGTAGCAAGGACAATCCAGGAAATTATAGGCTGGTGAGTCTTAGGTCAGTGGTAGGGAAATTATTAGAGAGGATTCTTCGGGACAGGATTTACTCCCATTTGGAAACAAACAAACTTATTAGCGAGAGGCAGCATGGTTTTGTGAAGGGGAGGTCATGTCTCACGAATTTGATTGAGGTTTTTGAGGAAGTGACGAAGATGATTGATGAAGGAAGAGCAGTGGATGTTATCTATATGGACTTCAGTAAAGCCTTTGACAAGGTCCCTCTGGCAGACTGGTACAAAAGGTGAAGTCACACAGGATCAGAGGTGAGCTGGCAAGATGGATACAGAACTGGCTCTGTCATAGAAGACAGAGGGTAGAAGTGGAAGGGTGCTTTTCTGAATGGAGGGATGTGACTAGTGGTGTTCCGCAGGGATCAGTGCTGGGACCTTTGCTGTTTGTAGTATATATAAATGATTTGGAGGAAAATGTAGGTGGTCTGATTAGTAAGTTTGTGGACGACACAAAGGTTGGAGGAGTTGCGGACAATGATGAGGATTGTCAGAGGATACAGCAGGATATAGATCGGTTGGAGACTTGGGCGGAGAAATGGCAGATGGAGTTTAATCCGGACAATTGTGAGGTAATGCATTTTTGAAGGTCTAATGCAGGTTGGAAGTATACAGTAAATGGCAGAACCCTTAGGAGTATTGACAGGCAGAGAGGTCTGGGCGTACAGGTCCACAGGTCACTGAAAGTGGCAACGCAGGTGGATAAGGTAGTCAAGAAGGCATACGGCATGCTTGCCTTCATCGGTCGGGGCATAGAGTATAAAAATTGGCAAGTCATGCTGCAGCTGTACAGAACTTTAGTTAGGCCATACTTAGAATATTGCGTGCAATTCTGGTCGCCACACTACCAGAACGACGTGGAGGCATTGGAGAGGATACAGAGGAGGTTTACCAGGATGTTGCCAGGTCTGGAGGGCATTAGCTATGAGGAGAGGTTGGATAAACTCGGATTGTTTTCACTGGAACGACGGAGGTGGAGGGGCGACATGATACAGGTTTACAAAGTTATGAGCGGCATGGACAGAGTGGATAGTCAGAAGCTTTTTCCCAGGGTGAAAGAGGGGACATAGGTTTAAGGTGAGAGGGGCAAAGTTTAGAGGGGATGTGCGAGGCAAGTTCTTTACACCGAGGGTGTTGAGCACCTGGAACTTGCTGCCGGGGGAGGTGGTGGAAGCAGGTACGATAGCGACGTTTAAGAGGCATCTTGACAAATGCATGAATAGGATGGGAATAGAGGGATACGGATCCCGGAAGTGCAGAAGGTTTTAGTTTAGGCAGGCATCAAGATCGGCGCAGGCTTGGAAGGCCGAATGGCCTGTTCCTGTGCTGTACTGTTCTTTGTTCTATACTAGGGGCAATTTACAATGGCCAATTTACCTATCAACCTGGAAGTCTTTGGCTGTGGGAGGAAACTGGAGCACCCGGTGGTAACCCACGCAGTCACAGGGAGAACTTGCAAACTCGGCACAGGCAGTACCCAGAACCAAACCCGGGTCACTGGAGCTGTGAGGCTGCGGTGCTAACCACTGCTCCACTCCTAGTTACGTTTAAGAATTCAAAGAATCAGTCATTTATTTTGTACAGGTTTTGTAGCCTGACCAAATTAAGCTTCTGTGAAAGGTTGAAAAAATTTCCTTGCACCAATGGCTGTGGAACACGAGTAAATCTAACTACGTATTTTCACTCTCAATGCCCAACATAATATGCGCTGCTATTTTTGTAAAAGGGATATTCAGCCAGATCCTGAAATGGTCCAATTGTTAGATTTGAGTAATTTTCCAAATAACCCCAATATGGCCTAATTTGTGTCACTTCTATTTCCTCTGGCTTTAAATGTTTCACTTAGGATTCTTCAGTGCCTCCCCAGGGCTGCCAACTGCAGGTAAGTTTTAAAAGAAAAGTGGAGCCAGAAGGTACAGGAGTGCTCCACTGACTCTATTGGAGTTACGATCATCCCCCTACATAGTCCCTGTAATCCCTCCTCCAGGGATTGGTTGGAGAGCAGCTGCTGGCTAGGCAGGCGGCCCGACATTGATACCTTTGCTCAGATGACCTGCCTGAGGAAGCGTGATCAACTCAAGCCAAGAATATTAATGAGGCTCAAGGACCTATTTCTATGGATCCTTGGGCCTCTTGATTCAGGTAAGTGCCCAAAAACTGTCCCAAACTAATCTCTAGGCCAGAATCTTTGCAGATGTGGTGAAATTCAAAACATCAGGATGTTAAAGTGTTTAAAAAATCCATAAAACATTCATAATTCAATACATTATGTAAAGGTATTGATGATGTGCAGTGACTATTTTGAGAGTGCAGATTGTTACATAATTCACATAGGATCATATGTTAGATATATGTAACACTACAGTAAATAAGTTCTCCTTGTCAGTAATGGGCTGTCCAGTACGATGATCATTGCAGCTTATTTTTGCAGCGGAACACAGATTTTAAAAAAAATTCATTCAGGGATGTGGGCATCGCTGGCTAGGCCAGCATTTATTGCCCATCCCTAATTGCCCTTGAGAAGGTGGTGGTGAGCTGCCTTCTTGAACCGCTGCAGTCCATTTGGGGTAGGTATACCCACAGTGCTATTAGGAAGGGAGTTCCAGGATTTTGACCCAGCGACAGTGAAGGAACGGCGATATAGTTCCAAGTCAGGATGGTGTGTGACTTGGAGGGGAACTTGCAGGTGGTGGTGTTCCCATGTATTTGCTGCCCTTGTCCTTCTAGTTGGTGGAGGTCGTGGATTTGGAAGGTGCTGTCTAAGGAGCCTTGGTGCATTGCTGCAGTGCATCTTGTAGATGGTACACACTGCTGCTACTGTGCGTCGGTGGTGGAGGGAGTGAATGTTTGTAGATGGGGTGCCAATCAAGCGGCTGCTTTGTCCTGGATGGTGTCAAGCTTCTTGAGTGTTGCTGGAGCTGCAGCCATCCAGGTAAGTGGAGAGTATTCCATCACACTCCTGACTTGTGCCTTGTAGATGGTGGACAGGCTTTGGGGAGTCAGGAGGTGAGTTACTCGCCTCAGGATTCCTAGCCTCTGACCTGCTCTTGTAGCCACGGTATTTATATGGCTACTCCAGTTCAGTTTCTGGTCAATGGTAGCCCCTAGGATGTTGATAGTGGGGGATTCAGCGATGGTAATGCCGTTGCATATCACGGGGAAATGGTTAGATTCTCTCTTGTTGGAGATGGTCATTGCCTGGCACTTATGTGGCGTGAATTTTACTTGACACTTATCAGCCCAAGCCTGGATATTGTCCAGGTCTTGCTGCATTTCTACACGGACTGCTTCAGTATCTGAGGAGTCACGAATGGTGCTTAACATTGTGCAATCATCAGCCACCATCCCCACTTATGACCTTATGATTGAAGGAAGGTCATTGATGAAGCAGCTGTAGATGGTTGGGCCTTGAACACTACCCTGAGGAACTCCTGCAGTGATGTCCTGGAGCTCAGATGATTGACCTCCATCAACCACAACCATCTTCCTTTGCGCTAGGTATGACTCCAGCTAGCGAAGGGGTTTCCCCCTGATTCCCATTGACCTCAGTTTTGCTAGGGCTTCTTGATGCCATACTCAGTCAAATGCTGTCTTGATGCCAAGGGCAGTCACTCTCACCTCACCTCTTGAGTTCAGCTCTTTTGTCCATGTTTGAACCAAGGCTGTAATGAGGTCAGGAGCTGAGTGGCCCTGGCAGAACCCAAACTGAGCGTCACTGAGCAGGTTATTGCGAAGCAAGTGTCGCTTGATGGCACTGTTGATGACACCTTCCATCACTTTACTGATGATTGAGAGTAGACTGATGGGGCGGTAATTGGCCGGGTGGACTTGTTCTGCTTTTTGTGTACAGGACATAACTGGGCAATTTTCCACATTGCCGGGTAGATGCCAGTGTTGTAGCTGTACTGGAACAGCTTGGCTAGGGGCGCGGAAAGTTCTGGAGCACAAGTCTTCAGTACTATTGCCGGAATATTGTCAGGGCCCATAGCTTTTGCAGTATCCAGTGCCTTCAGTCATTTCTTGATATCATGCGGAGTGAATTGAATTGGCTGAAGTCTGGCATCTGTGATGCAGGGGACTTCAGGAGGAATCCGAGATGGATCATCAACTCGGCACTTCTGGCTGAAGATTGTTGCAAATGCTTCAGCCTTATCTTTCGCACTGATGTGCTGGGCTCCCCCATCATTGAGCATGGGGATATTTGTGGAGCCACCTCCTCCAGTTAGTTGTTTAATTGTCCACCACCATTAACGGCTAGATGTGGCAGGACTGCAGAGCTTAGATCTGATGCGTTGGTTATGGGATCGCTTCGCTCTGTCTATTGCATGCTGCTTACGCAGTTTGGCATGCAGATAGTCCTGTGTTGTAGCTTCACCAGGTTGACACCTCATTTTGAGGTATGCCTGGTGCTGCTCCTGGCATGCCCTCCTGCACTCTTCATTGAACCAGGGTTGGTGTCCTGGCTTGATGGTAATGGTAGAGTGGGGGGGGATATGCCGGGTCATGAAGTTACAGATTGTGGTTGAGTACAATTCTGCTGCTGCTGATGGCCCACAGCGTCTCATGGATGCCCAGTTTTGCATTGCTAGATCTGTTCGAAATATATCCCATTTAGCACGGCAATAGTGCCACACAACACGATGGACGGTATCCTCAATGTGATGGCGGGACTTCGTCTCCACAAGGACTGTGCGGTGGTCACTCCTACCAATACAGTCATGGACAGAAGCATCTGCGGCAGGCAGATTGGTGAGGACGAGGTCAAGTATGTTTTTCCCTCGTGTTGGTTCCCTCACCACCTGCCACAGACCCAGTCTAGCAGCTATGTCCTTTAGGACTCGGCCAGCGCGGTCAGTAGTGGTGCTACCAAGCCACTCTTGGTGATGGACATTGAAGTCCCTCACCCAGAGTACATTTTGTGCCCTTGCCACCCTCGGTGCTTCCTCCAAGTGGTGTTCAACATGGAGGAGTACTGACTCATCAGCTGAGGGAGGGCGGTAGGTGGTAATCAGTAGGAGGTTACCTTGCCCATGTTTGACCTGATGCCATGAGACTTCATGGGGTCCGGAGTCGATGTTGAAGACTCCCAGGGCAACTCCCTCCCTACTGTATACCACTGTGCCACCACCTCTGCTGGGTCTGTCCTGCCGGTGGGACAGGACATACCCGGAGATGGTGATGGCAGTGTCTGGGTCATTGTCTGTAAGGTATGATTCCGTGAGTATGACTATGTCAGGCTGTTGCTTGACTAGTCTGTGGGACAGCTCTCCCAACTTTGGCACAAGCCTCCAGATGTTGGTAAGGAGGACTTTGCAGAGTCGACAGGGCTGGGTTTGCCGTTGTCGTTTCCGGTGCCTAGGTCGATGCCGGGTGGTCCGTCCGGTTTCATTCCTTTTATTGACTTCGTAGCGGTTAGGTACAACTGAGTGGCTTGCTAGACCATTTCAGAGGGCATGTAATAGTTAACCACATTGCTGTGGGTCTGGAGTCACATGTTGGCCAGACCAGGTAAGGACAGCAGATTTCCTTCCCTAAAGGACATTAGTGAACCAGATGGGTTTTTACAACAATCGACAGTGGTTTCATGGCCATAATTAGACTCGCTTTTAATTCCAGATTTATTAATTGAATTCAAATTCCACCTTCTGCTGTGGTGGGATTCAAATTCATGTCCCCAGAGAAATACCCTGGGTCTCTGGGTTACTAGTCCAGTGATAATACCACTCCGCCACTGGGTTACTAGTCCAGTGATAATGCCACTACGCCACAGATGCTCAAAGGGTCACTGTAATCAGTAACTAACCTCAGTATTTTTCCAGTGGGTCAACCATAATAGGGCTTAGAATCAATCGGCATTAATTTTATGGTTCTTTCAGTTGTCATGCTCCTGTAGTTTTTTTTCCGGGAATATGCGGTTTGCCTTTAAGGCTTGCAAAGGATCAGTATTGCTTTAAGAACCAGCAAGCCTCAGGAGTTATAGAAAGGTGCATTTTCGCTTGCCATTGGATACAACCATTTGGGAACTGCGATTCAAAGGGTGCATTCTTGTTACCATAGATACAGCCACTGGGAGTGAGTCTCAAGCGAGACATTTGTTACAATTAAATTTTGAACTGGCTTTTTAGGTGAAGACAATTTGTTCTAACAGGACACAGACACAGAGGACACAAGCAGACAGCGGTGGTGTTTAGCACACCTGAAAAAGAGCTCTCAACCATTTAAACTGAAGGAAATCGGATTTTTTGTCTGTTTAGTTATTATCTCTCAAAATTCTATAAAAGTCAAGCCAAAACAGAGATCTCTGGTAGTTTGAACTGAAGAAGGGAAAGTTAGACTGTGACAATCTTTTATCCCTCAAAAACTCTAAAGTCAGATTGATTTTATTGAAAGTGTTTGCAAGTCGTTAATTGTTGAAACTTGCTAGAGAAGGAAAGCATCACCTGGAGTTAGACTACGGACTGTTCTACTGTGGAAGAACCTTTTTTCCACATCGGCTGTGAGGACTTCAAGCAACATTGGACTGTAAATTTCCAAGGACTCTAATTTTTTTCTATTTGAAATGTTGTTTATATCTTCATAGTGTTTAAGAATTTAGTTCTTCTAATTATATAGTTAATTTGTTGGTTTAAAGACACCTGGTTTGGTTAGCCTAATTCAGGGGTTAATAGATGGTACAATTTGGCTGGGTCTTTCTTTAATTTGTAAAGTTTTAAGTGATATGTTAGGCGATCTGTGGAGCGACGGGATTGAATTAACAGTGCGTTTCTCCCACCACAATCAGAATCGTGTATTTTGATTGGGGGCTTTGACTGGAGCAGTCGGTCATAACACAATAACAAATGTAGTTAAAAACAAGAAATGCTGGAACCACTCAGTGACCCGAAACGTTAACTCTGCTTCTCTTTTCACAGATGCTGCCAGACCTGCTGAGTGGTTCCAGCATTTCTTGTTTTTATTTCAGATTTCCAGCATCCGCAGTATTTTGCTTTTATAACAAATGTAGTTGTTACATTTTAAAATATTTAAATTTGCTTCTGGGCTTCTCAAGGTTTTATTCACTGATATTGCCAGCAGGTAGGAGAGAAAGTGCTAACTTAGCCAGCAGTAAATTTAAAGTATAATTAACTTGTACATCTATAGTATTCAATCTGTATGGTCGTACATTGAACTTGTCCACAGCAGAAAAAAGTTGAATCATGCTTTATACTTGAGGTCAAATAAGCATTGTATATGAACAAAGATCTCAGAAAAACAAGAAAAGTTACAATTTTAATCAATACCTCACTGAATTTATTTTTTCTGCAACTATTGTTATTTCTGACCCAGCTGATTATAATCACCATATAAATATCATTAATAATGTAATTAGGATAAAAATATAAATAATTCCTCCAGAAACCTTATCCTTACAGTCACTGGCATGGAATTCCACATGCCTGAACTGCTGTTCTAGGGGCCTACTTCTGTCTCAGGGACTCGAGACTCACTTTTTCTCCTGGCCTGCAGCTTCACTTTTTTTCTTGGCCTATGTTACCCTTTTTATAGTCAGAACCACTTGTGTGGGTGCAGCCTATGACTCCTTTGATGCATTTCCCAATATACCAATTTATTTGTTCTGATGAAAGATCACAGACCTAAAACGTTGGCGGGAATTTTACACCCCCCCCACAGAAGCGGGCTGGTGGCAGGGGGGGAGGGTAAAGTTGAGTGGGAGGTGGGGTGAGGGGGGCTGCCATTCCTGACGCCTTGCTGCCCTTGCTGTAAATTTATGAGGGGCGGGGCTGGCGACAAACGGCCCGCCTGCCCCAGGCCAATCAGCATACAAACATACAGATTAGGAGCAGGAGTAGGCCACTCGGCCCTTTGAGCCTGCTCCGCCATTCAATAAGCTCATGGCTGAATTGATTACTCCACATTTCCACCTACCCCCGATAGCCTTCCACCCCCTTTTCTTTATCAAGAATCTATCTACCTCTGCCTTAAAATATTCAAATACTCTGCTTCCACCAGCTTTTGAGGAAGAGAATTCCAAAGTTTCACAACCCTCAGAGAAAAATTTTCTCCTTATCTCTGTCTTAAATGGACGACTCATTTTTAAACAGTGACCCCTAGTTCTACATTCTCCCACAAGGGGAAACATCCTTTCCACATCCACCCTGTCAAGACCCCTCAGGATCTTATAATCTTATATGTTTCAATCAAGTCGCCTCTTACTCTTCTGAATTCCAGCGGATAAAAGCCTAGCCTGTCCAATCTTTCCTCTTAAAACAGCCTGCCCATTCCAGGTATTAGTCTAGTAAACTTTCTCTGTACTGCCTCCAATGTATTTACATCCTTCCTTAAATAAAGAGACCAGTACTGTACACTACTCCAGATGCGATCTCACCAATGCCCCGTTTCGCTGAAGCATAACCTCCCTACTTTTGCATTCAGTTCCCCTCGCAATAAATGATACTATTCTATTATCTTTCCGAATTACGTGCAGTACCTGCATACTAACCTTTTGCGATTCATGCACTAGGACACCCAGATCCCTCTGCATATCAGGGTTCTGCAATCTCTCACCATTTAGACAATATGCTTTTTTTTAATTCTTCCTGCCAAAGTGGACAATTTCACACTTTCCCACATTATACTTCATTTGCCAGGTCTTTGCCCACTCACTTAACCTATCTATATCCCTTTATCGCCTCCTTGGGTCCTCTTCACAACTTACTTTCCTACCTATCTTTGTGTCATTAGCAAATTTAGCAATCGGTACCTTCATCCAAATCATTTATATAAATTGTAAGAAGTTGAGGCCCCAGAACTGATCCCTGTGGCACACCAGTCATTACATCTTGCCAACCAGAACATTACCCATTTATGCCTACTCTGTTTCCTGTTAGCTAACCAATCTTCTATCCATGCCAATATGTTGCCCCCTGCACCATAAGCTTTTATTTTCTGCAATAACCTTTGATGTTACACCTTATCAAATGCCTTCTGGAAATCTAAGTACAATACATCCACTGATTTCCCCTTTATCCACAGCACATGTAACTGCCTCAAAGAACTCCAATAAATTGGTTAAACATGATTTCCCTTTCACAAAACCATGTTGACTCTGCCTGATTACCTTGAATTTTTCCAGGTGCCCTGCTATAATGTCTTTAATAATAGCTTCTAACATTTTCCCTAAGACAGATGTTAAGCTAACTGGCCTGTAGTTTCCTGCTTTCTGTCTCCCTCCCTTTTTGAATAAAGGAGTTACATTTGCTATTTTCCAATCTAATGGAAGCTTCCCCAAATCTAGGGAATTTTGGAAAATTAAAACTAACGCATCAACTATCTCACTAGTCACTTCTTTTAACACCCTAGGATGAAGTCCATCAGGAACCGGGGACTTGTCAGCCCGCAACTCCAACAATTTGTTCAGTACCACTTCCCTGGTGATTGTAATTTTTTGAGTTCCTCCCTCCCTTCCATTTCCTGACTTACAGCGAATGCTGGGATGTATCCTCAATAGTAAAGACCAATGCAAAATATCTGTTCAATTCTTCAGCCATCTCCTTATTATCCATTATTAATTCCCCAGACTCACTTTTTATAGGACCAACGCTCACTTTGTTAACTTTTCTTTTTTAAATATCTTTAGAATCTCTTACTATCTCTCTTTATATTTCTAGCTAGGTTTCTCTCATATTCTAATTTTACCTTCCTTATCAATCTTTTAGTCATTCTTTGCTGTTTATGATATTCTGTCCAATCTTCTGACTTGCCTGCCTCCCATCTTTGCGCAATTATAGGCTTTTTCTTTAAGTTTGATACTATCTTTAACTGTTTTAGTTAACCACGGATGGCGGGTCCCACCCTTGCATTTTTCTTTCTCGTTGAAATGTATCTATTCTGTGTATTCTGAAATATCCCCTTAAATGTCTGCCACTGCATCTCTATTGACTTATCCCTTAACCTGATTTGCCAGTTCACTTTAGCTAGCTCTGCTTTCATGCCCTCATAATTGCCCTTAATTAAGTTTAAAATACTAGTGTTGGACCCACTCTTCTCTCCCTCAAGCTGAATGTAAAATTCAATCAAATTATGATCACTGCTACCTAGGGGTGCCTTAACTATGAGGTCATTAATTAATCCTATCTCACTGCACAATACCAGGTCTAGCATAGCCTGCTCTCTGGTTGGCTCAGAATGTATTGTTCCAAGAAATTATCCCGAAAACATTCTATGTACTCCTCATCTAGGCTACCTCTGTCCATCTGATTTTTCCAGTCTATACATAGGTTAAAATCCTCCATAATTATCGCTGTACCTTCCTGACAAGCCGCCATTATTTCGTCCTTTATACCCCATCCTACAGTGTGGTTAATGTTAGGTGGCCTGTACACCACTCCCACAAGTGACGTCTTGCCTTTATGATTTCTCAACTCTACCCAAACACCTTCTGCATCCTTGTCTCCTGAACTTAGGTCATCCCTCTCTATTGCACTAATACCATCATTAATTAACAGAGTTACCCCGCCACCTTTTCCTAGCTTCCGGTCCTTCCTAAATGCCATGTACCCTTCAATATTCAGGTCCCAATCCATGTCGTCCTGCAGCCATATCTCTATAATGGCTATTTGATCATACTTATTTATTTCTATTTGTGTTCTCTGTTCATCTGTTTTATTTCGAATGCATTCAGATACAGAGCCTTTCTGTCCTTTTTATTATTTTTGTAACCTCTAGTCTTATCTGTTGATTTACTCTTATATTTGTGCACTCTGTCCCTTCTTGTAACAGTCTGTTCATCATTTCTCATATTAATACCTTTCTCTCTTGCCTTGTCTCTACTCCTTGATTTACCATATGTTCCCAGATTTGATCCCTTGCCCCCACTATTCAGTTTAAAACCCTCTCTACTTCCCTAGCTTTGCAGCTCGCTAGAACACCAGCCCAGCATGGTTCAGGTGTAGACCGTCCCAATGGTACAGCCACCACTTTCCCCAGTACTGGTGCCAGTGCCCCACAAACTGGAACCCACTTCTACCACACCAGTCTTTGAGCCACGCATTAATTTCTCTAATCTTATTTGCCCTATGCCAATTTGCACATGGTTCAGGTAATAATCTAGAGATTATTACCTTTTGAGGTTCTGCTTCTTAATTTGGCACCTAGTTCCTCACATTGATTATGCAGAACCTTTTCCTGGCCAATTAACTGCCACTTAAGGCCTCCTCCCGCCGCTGGAGGCTGAGGCCACCAATTAAAACCTGGCCTCCTTGCGGGCTGTGGGGGGCCTTCCTGATCGGGCACCCTGTGCCCCATGGAGGGCTCTCCCCCACCCCCGCACAGCCCAACCACCCCACTAGACAATGCTTCGCCAAGGCTGAGTCAATTGTCCCCGGCAAGACCCCAGACACTTACCATGTTTCCTGGGCCAGCGTCCCTCTTGCTGCTGAGGCTGGGTGCAGTCCCAGCAGTGGCCACCGCTCCCTGTGGAACTGCTGGGACTAAGAGCTGCCAGCCCGCTGATTGGCCGGCAGCTCTTGGAGACAGGACTTTCTGCCTCAGAGGGGTGGAAGTCCTAGCCAAGGCCAATTCAGAGTCTGGTGGGGGCCATCAAATCCTGTTGTGGCTCCCCAGGCCTGGCAGAGGTGGGCTCGCCAATGACCTTTCGGCCGGTGGGCGGGGCCTCCCGCCCACCATAAAATTTTGACAGTTAACTCTGCCTCTCTCTATATAGATGCTGCCATACCTGCTTAGTATCTCCAGCACTTTCTGTTTTTATTTCAGATTTCCAACATCTAATTGATTTGCAGTTTTAGTTTCTCATTATTTGTTGTGCTCTCGTTTGTGTTCCTTTTATGTAAGTTGATATATTTCAAGTCCCCTTTGATCCTTGGCACCCTCCACCAATTTGCGCTCACATTCTTCTGAAAGATGCAGGTGATTACAGAGAACAATGGGGAGACACAGGTGATAAGGGAACAGAAGATGATTAAAAATTAAACATTGTAACAATATGTTACAAGAATACAACTACAGAAGATGACAGGGAATACAAATTTTGAGAAAGAAGTAAGTATAAGATCTCACATTGTAGATCTGCTACTGTAAATCAATGAAAGAAACACATGTCGCTACCTTTTGGATTGCTGCTGTAAATTGAACCTTTATTATTGACCCCCTCTGGAGGCAAACTGCACATGTTGCCTCAAATGAATAATACACTACATCTCTTCCTTTTCTGGTAAATGAGAGTTTCAATGGTTTGCTTACACTGTTCTGTTTGGACATTACTTCAGCTTATAGCCTGGCTAGGGTATAAAATTAAAGCTCGACCCGACAACAGCTAATCCGAACCCGACCCCGGCCCGAGTCCTTTAATTCTTTTTTAAATGCCTGACCCGAAAATAACACACATATTAATGAAACAGAAAAAAAATCATAGATTAAAATGAAAATAATATGAAACAAAGCAGTACAGTCCAGCCCGACCAGACCTGAGCCCGAAAGCTGGATGCAGAATACAGACCCGACTCAACCCGAGCCCAACATAATGGGTTTGTAACATAATGGTTTAAGTATGGAGGATGTTTCTGTTCATGAGTAGGATATTGACGTGTGACATCAAGTATTTTCAGATGAAGCACAAGCTAAATGAGATGAGTTGATGTCTGGATTGAATGCAACGCTTGTGGATAGTATTTGCAACACTTCGAAGAATTCCATGTTTGCGAACCACACTTAGCAGTGATGAATCATTCTATTGTGTTGATCACATGAAATGGCTGGACGTCATGGGGGGTTGTTTGTTTTCCAACATAACCGCCACATTTTACAAGCACTTTGTCTCTTGGCTTTAGCAGCGTAGTTCTGAATTTCATGTTTCACTCTGCATTTGCTTTCATGCGATCTTACTATCCTCAATCACGCTCGTCTATATGTTGATCATCAGATCTGTGGAGTAGCTCGGGAAGACGTGTGCACATAAGATGTGCGAAGATGAGCGTAGCTGGAGCCTTTCCAGTGGTTGAGTGAGGATTCATTCTGTAATTGTGAAGAAAATGATACAACTCCTGCTTCCATGACTTGCTCTCGGCAGTAGCTGTATGGATCACCTTTTCCAAGGTACGCATGAATCTCTTGACGTCTCCATTAGCTCTTGGTCAACATGGTGTGATTACCAATCAGGGAAGCCCAGGTAGTTCCAGAATTTACTGAACTTATCGCTGTTGAATGGGGGGTCCATTGTCGCTTCTCACCATTTGAGGGACTCCAAACAGAGCGAAAATCTGGTCAAACTTTGGGACGATTGCTTTCGCTGAGGTAGACATAACTATTTATATGACTGGGAATCTGCTGTAGTCGTCAGTGAGGACAGGCAAGTGCTCATCATTGGGCAAGTCTGCGAAGTCTACGCTAACTTCAGTCTATGGGCCTGCAGGTAGCTCAGACATGTTGAGCGGCTCACGAAGATTTGACGTTATGGTTGCTTACCATGCGATCAATTCCCAGGAACCATACCTTTTCCATAAGAAGTTGCTTGTCTTTAATAATTCCCTGGTGACCCTCGTGTGCTATTTCTAAAACACATTCTCTCAATGACTGTGGAATGATGATGCAGTTGCTGCATAACACGAGATCAGAAGTGGTTGCAACTGTGAGCTCATTTCGAATATTGTGAAGATCTTGTACCATTTGAGCAACTTCGTTTGTAGATGCTCTCTCAATCGCATCTTTCCAGTTTTGTGATTCCATAGCTGTCATTCGTAGCTGCATGCTTCATCTTGTTTTGTTGCCACTTTGATGTCAGTTAATATTAGCAACTTAGGTACCACATTTACGCTCACATAGTTATGATGTTATTTGGCAGTCTGTTCTTCGCAACTAGCAGGACTGATTGTCGGCAAAGGGTGGTATGAAAGGATATCCACTGGCTTGGCTGGCTCATACTTACCATGGAACTTGTACTCTTATAGTTTGACTATCCAATGCTATATTCGAGTGCGTGGCTTGCTATGTGGGTTGTTGAGTAGGCTCACTAGTGGCCTATGATTGGTTATCAGTTCAAGCTTGCTTCCATACAAGTGGAAATGAAAGTGTAGTATGCTCCATGCGATTGAGTATGCTTCTCTTTCTGTTTGCAAATATTGTTGTTCATCGGGTGTTAACGACCTGCTTGCCATTGTGATGATCGGTGACCCTGCTTTGTCTTTCTGCATGAGAACCAGGCTCGTATCCATGACTATCTGGGTGGTTTTCTTGGGGTCGCAGTGGGCTGTTGTGCAGCTTGCTGACAGCTGTTGTTTGATCCGGTGTACAGCCTGTTTGTGTGATTTAGTCCACTCCCAGCTGGTGGACTCTTCTGTCAGATCGCGTGGGGCAATGTAGCGAGGTCAGGAATGAAATGACTACAGTAACTGATGAGTCCAAGCAGACTCCAGACTTCATGTGCATTTGTAGGATCTGCACCGTTCGTAATGGCTTTGATTTTCAGTGGATCAGGTGATTCTCCTTCACCGCTGAATACATGACTGAAGAATTCAATTTCGCTTTCATTGAACAGACACTTGTCTTTGCATTCTCTAAGACGTTGTAGGCATACACATAGGCCTGTCTAGAGTTCACTTTCAGTGCGACCGTAGACAAGAATGTCATCACTAATGTTCAGTGTGCCCTCAAGTCCGTGCAGTGCAGACTGAATCATGTGCTGAAATACCTCAGCTGCTGAGTTCACTATAAAGTTGAGTCTCCTGTATTGAAAGAGCCTGCTGGAGTGGAGAATACAGTAAGATATCTTGATGCTTCTGAAAATTCAATTTGACGGTAGTCTGCATTGAGGTCAAGTTTAGCAAGACATTTGGCTCCATTCACTTTGTCTATGATATCATCAATTGCCGGAGTCAAATGTCTTTCTCGTTTTTTTGCTTGGTTTGGTGACTGCATATTGGCGTAGATTCTGACCTTGTTCTTGCTCTTTGGTTTCTTGACAACTTGTATGGGTGAGACTCAGGCGATAAGCTCATTCCTAACATTTCAATGATGTCGAGGTCAAGCAAGGGCTGAAGATCCTTCTCTGTCTGCTTTCTGATATGGAACGGTATTTATCTATGTTGACATGTGACTGGACGCACCTTGGGATCTACATGCAACTTGCAAGTAGCACTCTTCAGTTTGCCGATACCCATGAAGCGGTTAACATACAGTTCAAGAACATTATTAGTACGTGTAGGAACTGCGTATGTGATGGCAATCATGTGCAGATCTGTTACTGTGTGGAAACTGATGAACGTGTCACTTACTCCAGATATGACATAGAATACAGCGTTTGTTCTGGTGTCTTTTGATGTGACACACATTTCAAAAGTCCCAAGAACTTTCAATGGCTTGTTACTGTTGTAGGGGAAGATTTTTGTACTCCCTAGTTTGCAAAGGATGGGTCAGTCCTGAAATTTGTTGAATGTTTTATCTCCCATGACGTTGACAGATCTACAATGACCAATCTGAATCTATGAGAGCATCTGCTTTTGAGCAACCAGTGGTCACTGCCACACGTGGCTGGTTGCTGTGTCTAGAAGAGAGCACAAAGGTATATTCAGGGTCATCCATCTCTACATTGACTACATTCTTTCATCCTTTTGGTGTGGTTCACATATGTAGCACCCATTTGGTAGTATTGGTCTTAACAGTTGATTTTGCTGATGAGCGGCAAACGCGAGCAAATTGCTTGAGTTTCCCATAAGCTTTACACTGCTTGGCAGCAGCAGGGCATACTGTCTGGTGTGGATAAGTACTGTCACAGCGGAGCCATTGCTTGGACAAGTCATGATCCTGTTTGCAAGGTTGCTGTCATTGCTTTGCAGTTGGTTACCTGGCACATGAACAGTGAACATTGTTCACAGGAGTTGAGCTAAAGTGTGGCAGTTGCTGTTGGCAGCCTCAATTTCAGCAGCTCTGGACTCTGAAAGGGATAGCAATCTTGCTAACTCCTGCAGCTCTGACAGCTTTCTGTCTTTCTCGAGTGCTTTTCTGCATATTTGACTAGAGAGGCAACCTTCAGTTATTTTTGTTTTGATTTTCCGTTTGATATGTTTGACATCACCAAAGTCACATTTGATTGCCAGTTGTCTCAATCATGTGCATTATTGATCAGTTGTCTCATTTGCTTCTTGCTTGCTTCATCGGAAAATAATTGTTTCGTAAATTGCATTCTTCTTGGGCGTGAATAAATTGTTAGTGCATTTCTTTGCTGAGTCATAGAAGGCGTAATTGCCCAAAAATATTTTCCAATTCTTCACCTCCATAGTGGAGAATTGAGGTCTTTTTTTCTCTATCATTGATGATTCCAAAGCCCACCCACCATTATTCCCTCGAATCGTCACAGCCACTTCTGCCAATGTGAGTATGCAGATGATGGTTTGGAATGCACATCAAAATGTGATAGGCTGGGCATAGCCATTGCCGTCTTGATCGTCAGTGCAGTAATAGTGCATGATCAAGGATCCAGGATAACGATCCGAAGGCACAATCTCACAGATGTCGTCAAAAATAATAAGCAGGTGGAAGAAACAAATGCACATTTCGTGGGGTGCTACCTTCCTGCAATAAATTCTCCTCTCAGGTTTAAGCAGACCAAACTCTTGTATTGGTGTATGAGACAAAATGGCTGCCCTGCATTAACTGTACAAAGATACAAGGCCTGCTATGCCCTAACACTGTCCATATTTGACAATCTGCATTACTTGGAGTTTACAACTGAAAACACAGTGAATTATACCTGGCTATAAAGTAAATACAGATTACGCCCTCATCGCCATTGTAAGATCTCACATTGTAGATCTGCTATTATAAATCTCTGGAAGAAACAAATGGCACTGCATTCTGGATTGTTGCTATAAACTGAACCTTTATTATCAACACCCTCTAGTGGCACATTGTGTCTGCTACGCCAAGCATGTACCGTGGTCTTGGGCACCAAAATCTGTGCTGCCGACTGGCGTGCCAGTTTCCCAGCACCATATAGCCCTCGGGCCATTTTACTGGAGACGGGATGGGGGTGGGCAGGGCTACCTGCCTGCAAGCGGTGAGTAGCCAATCTAGCTAGTTAATAGCCTATTAAGTCTTATTTTCGGAATTTTCCATTTGGCCTCCAAGTCTCAGGAGGCCTCGGGGAACAGTGTAACTGCCTGGAGGTGGTCTCCCAGCAGCAGACCATTTCCAGTTCTCCAGGCAGGCTTACAGGCCCTCCCAACCTGCCTGACATCAGCTGTAGGCAGCCCTGTGGAGGTTCCCCCTCCACAGTGGTGGCCCGGGTGTTAAGGGCTTTTTTTTTTATTTTAAATTTTAACAAGTTGGAGGGAGGGTGCCTCCATCTTGGGGCGTCTTCTCCCTCACTTATCTGGAAAGGCAAACATCTGCTTCCTCTGTGCTGGAGGGCCTCTAATTGACACTCCAGCTTCGAGAGCCCGCCTGCCATTCTTAATTGCATGGCAAGCTCATCCTCTGGCCATTAATTGGCCAATTCGGGGAAAGTCACAGCTGGGTGAATGTTCCCCACACAGTCTAGGCGTGGGGCTCCCATTTGAGCCTAACATCAGGGTCCTGAAAACCACAGAAAATTCTGCCTTAAGTCTAAGGGTGTGATTATGTTGCTAGTGTCACAGATGAAATAACTTGATAACCGTGCTATGAGGTTAACTTGTTCTATTAGTTTTCAAACTGGAAAGTTTGGAATAGACTTTCTTTGATTAAATAGTCTGCCCATATTTGGGGGTAAATTATTACTACTCAGTAGTATTAATATAGTTGTCAAATCCCAGGTAACAGTATGAATAATCAACAGTACTGTCCATCCAAAAGTTCTCAACGTCTGTCATTTTGTAGGAGACATGCTTTTTGAGCCTATTGTAAATATTTGTAAATGAGTACACTCTAAATGTTGTTGAGCATAAATGTTGTCAAGCAGCTTTCTGATGTGATTATCATCATTAACTGGAAGCAGAGAATGTTTAATAACTACCCACTGTGCAGAATATACTGGTAGAGGATAAGCTTCCTTGCAATTTTGAAACACCAGTAGCTCAGGAGGATTAGGGTCTTATGTTGGGTGGTGGCAGACATTGCAACCTGCTGGAACATAACCTGTTGCCAGCTGGGCCTGGCAGCTACCCTTTATCAGTGGCTGTCAGTCAACACCACCCTCAATTCTTTGCCTCTGAATTGTGTCAGAGCTCTGCCTGAGACATTTGCAGAATCTTGCAATCAGCAGCCCACAAATGTATAGGACAGGTGACTGATTGTTTGCTAAGCTGACAATTATGCCAGATTTGCCACCGATGATGCCAGTTAGAATGAGCAGGCATTTGGGTTTGCGATCTGTCAAGCTTCCCACAGCGAAAGGGCATCATTGACTTCATGCACATGGCAATTAAGGCGCTCCCAGATCTCCCAGGAGCACTGATCAATTCCACTTCACTCCATTAATATGCAGCTATCATGCAACTACAGAAAGATGTTTATGCAGGTGTGTGCTGGATTGCCGGGCCCCTGCAATGATGGTTTCATCTTGCAGCAGTCCACCCTCCCTGGTCTCTTAACACCTCAAAGAAGACTTACTGGCTGGCTGCTCAGAGACGAGGGATAACCACTTAAAACGTGGCTGGTAGCACCCGTGCGGAACCCAACAATGAGATCTAGGAGCACTAAAAATGAAAGCCATATGACAACTAGATGTGTCACTGAGCAAGCCATCATTTTGCTGAAGATGCATTTCAGGTGCCTCAACAGATCTGGAGGTGCCCTTCAGTATGCACCAGCCAGAGTCTCCAGAATGGTTGTGTTATGCTGCGCTGTGCACCTCATTGCACAGCAGCAAGGTTTGAACTTGCAGGGGGAACAAGGTACAGAGTGCACAGCCTCTTCAGATGATTCTGATGAGGAGGAAGGTGATGTGGCCGATGCACCAGCAGCATGTATATTGCTGTCCAGGATGCCCTCATTATTGTGAGATTCACTTAAGTTCCACCAGGCCACCCATCTGACAGCCGCATACAGAAGCCAAGTGGCTTCTCTCAGTTCCCCCATCCCCATTCCACCAACACAAAGCAGTCCTACAAACAACCAAGCATCTCCTTCACAGCTCCCTATTGCTTGGCATTAATTCATGTCTCACCATTCATCACAAGTGAAAAGTCCATTTGCCAGGCAGAAACCAAAAATCAACAAGACGGGAAAGTGGTGAAAAGAAATAATGGTCTGGATTTTGCCATCGACCTTAAAAAAAAAAGAAGCTACCCACAAAGATCTGCCGATCTCTGTGGCATGGACTTACTTTTTCCCGATGTTAGTTTGAAGCTGGCGCCAAGTCAAGCGGATTTCCAGCCCTCCGACAACAGTGACATCATCAAGCAGTGTAAGCAGCCAATCATATTGAAGTATTCTCATAGGCAGCAATCCAGGAAGTAAAATGCACTGATCATTCATCACTTTTTATAAATTTGAAAGCGTGAAATAAAGATACAATATTAGAAGCTGAAATTTCATAAATAGACTTTAAAATCTTTTTATTACATTAAAGAAACTTTTATCATAATGGAACGATTTGACATTATACAAATATAAAATTAGTTTTCCAGAGAAAAGAGATTGCTCAGCAATAGTTATGGCTTAGTATGCTGTTTCAAAACCTCATTAGCAGGATGTAATTTTTTAACAACAATATCACAACATAAAAAGGGAAGTTTCCATCAGTTCAGTGATTTCTGAAAGATTTCTTTCCGTTGGGACTACAACAGTGCACTCTATGGAGTCACTGACAGCATTTTCTTGATTTCCACCTGTCACTGTGAATGTGTGGACGCCCACAGTTACTGTCAGCTTCATAGGGCAATGATGGCGAATGCTGCCAGCTTCACCATTGTTACAACCACAAAATCTGGGCCATAATATTTATGTGTCTCAAAAATAAAACAGAAGCTTATCAATCTAACATTGTGTAACATACCCTTGTACAACTACAAATCTTTACACTTCCTCTTCCTAGCATTTCTACATAGTGCAATCCATGTACCTTCCCCAGGAAATAGAGGCAGTCTGCACAGATTCCTGCTCTGACTACTGGGATGCTCTTGGTCAACATCTTCTGAGTTTTCGAGGCTGTGAAGCTCCCGACAAAGACTGCTCCATCTGCACCTATGCTGGGGTAGACTCAGTCATCGTTACATGAGGTAATGGTGTGAGTTACTGACTGAGGGGTGGTGATGTGGGACAACTGGTGAGAAGTGGAAGCACTTTAAGGTGAGTCCCCACTTACATGTCCTCTTTCACCATCATCCCTCTCATGGTCCATCTGCACTTTCCTGCTAGCAATGAACTGGAGAACACTTTGCTGCAGATCAGTGGGGCAACTAACAGCCAAGGTGAGGGTATCATGAATCCTATTGAAGGTGGCATTCATAGTGGGAGAACCATTGTTTGAAGGTCAGCATGCACTTGATTGATTGATGCATTTGATGCCTCATGCCCCTTGTCATGGCCAAAACCATTATCGCAAAGGGCTGGAACATCACGCCACTCATGCTTGAGATGGACTCCTCCACTCTCTCTACAAGCATGCACTGTGTGACTGTAATGCCTGTCAGTACATTGCACATTCTTCTTGTTGCTCCAGAAGTATCAGATGGTCCCTGAGATGCAGCATCTGTGTCCAGCAGAGCTGGTGTTCATGTCTCCTCCATCTGCTCTTGCTCACTTATGAGGTGTGAGTCACCAGGCGAAAACCCAACTATCTTCCTTACTGGTCCCACCGATGTGCAAACATCTGTGCTGGTGCATGGCCTGCATGAGTCCTGTGATGGTACACCCTCAGAGTGAGTGACCTCCTCTAAGGAATTGTCGTCGTCCTCCTGTACTTCATCCTGTGGGATTCTTCTTGGTCCTGTTGGAGATTAAAAAGGTGAATTAGGACTGTCAAGATGGTTTTAAGTGATCATTATGGACATGATCATATTTCACTCACTGTTGACATCATGCCAACATGAGTGAATGTTGTATGCCATGTTTAATTCTGTCACCACTTAGCTAGGAGGCCCCCATCTCCTGATCTCCAACAGCAAAGCATGTTGAGACTGTGTTGATGTCTATCACCACCTCCTCTGCAGCTCTCAGTTGAGAGATGGCTGGCCACCTCCGGTTTCCTGCCTCTCCCTCATGTTCTGTGCTTTCTTCTGCTGTGATGAATGAAAGAAGAGACCAGTGAGTGAGAGTAATGGCATGAGTTGAATGGATGGAGAGGATTTATTAAAGGTGACCATGAGGGAAAGTCATGACATTGCATAAAGATGAGGGTCAGTGTCAGTATTAGACAGACCAGACCAGATCAGACCAGACTGGGATGGATGTACCTGCAAGGTAAGTTGTGGTGTGAGGAGTGATATGCAGGTGTAGGCTTGTAAAGGCAGAGTGAGGGGATACAGTGAGATGGACATCAGGTTGTAGGTGAATATACTCACCTTTCCTGCCCTGCTTAGGGCATTAAACCACTTTTGGCATTGAAGCCACAAGCTTGGCACCATGCTCCCGCTGTGGATTTCATGAGCAACCTCCCTTGTTTCGCCTGCAAGCTCCTTCCTCCTGTCATTAGAGAAAAGTATTTCCCTGAGGGTCCTTACAGCCCGCAACATCACATCCTTGGAAGTGTCACTAAAATGAGGCACAGTCTTTGAATGTCTGCACTCTATTCTGCCAATTCCTTCTGTTGTGCTCCCAACTAAAAAATAAATAAAATTGCATGTTGTTATGACCGAACGCTCCAGTCACAGCCCCCAATCAAAATATATGATTCTGATTGTGGTGGGAGAAACGCACTGTTAATTCAATCCCGTCCCTCCACAGATTGCCTAACATATCATTTGAAACTTTCCAAATTAAAGAAAGACCCAGCCAAATTGTAACATCTATTAACTCCCTGAATGAGGCTAACCAAACCAGGTGTCTTTAAATCAACAAATTAACAGTTTAATTGGAAAAACTAAATTCTTAAACACTACTAAGATACAAACAACATATAAAATATCAAAGATTAGAGTCCTTGCGTATTACGCTCCTGCCGAAGTGAAATCTTCCAATATGGAATAGTCCAAGGTTGCTTGAAGTCCTCAAAGCCGTCCGATGGAGGAAGAAGAAAAGGTTCTTCAACAGTAGAACAGTCTGTAGTCTAATTCAGCAGTAAGCGATGCTTTCCTTCTCCAGTGATGAATTTCAACAATTAACAACTTGCAAACACTTTTGAATGAATCAATTTGGCTTTAGAATTTTTGAGGGATAAACGATTGTCACAGTCTAACTTCCCTTCCTTCAGTTTAAATTATCAGAGACCTCTGTTCCTTTCCTGCTGGTCCAACTGTCTGTCTGTGTTTGAGTTAGAACAGTCTGCTTCCACTATAAGCCAGTTCAAAATTAAATTGTAACAATGTATCTCTCGATTTCTGGTCCTGAATGGCTGTATCCCAGGCAACGAGAATGCACACTTTGACTCAGTTTTTAGCGCTTGCTGCCTTACAGCAGTACTGCTCCCTTTCCAGCCTTAAAGGCACAGCGTGTTCTTCCCAAAAAAAACTACAGAATCATAACGATGTTTGGAGTGCCCCTTTAAATACCAGAGTTGAAATTGACTGACTCATGCAGGTCATCATCATGCTGGCTCACATTAATTGGACAGGAAACCTGGAAATATGGCAATGAAGTGTCTGTGTTAAAAAGTCACTAACAGAAATGAGGCACTTACTTTCAGGTATCCTGCATGCTTCCGGATGCCCCTGCCCGTAATCCAAGTACGTTAGGAACTTACAATCCATTCCAATATCTTTTCCATCACTGATGTTAAGCTAACTAGTCTATAGTTCCTTGGACTTGTCCCATCTCCCTTTTTTAAATATAGTAATAGCATATTGTCCACCATTCCTCTTGCAGTATTCCATTTTCTAATGAATTGTTTTATATATGTGTAATAGTCCCTAACTTCTTTTAATATGAGCAGATGCAATCCATCCAGACCAGAGGTTTTATCCTCTCACTGTTGGATTAGTTTAGTTTATCAATTACCTATCGCCTTTCTATCTCTTTTTTTATTTATTTCTTCTAATGCCATGCCCACTTTGTTAACTATTCAATATTGCTGACATTTCACTATTATCTGTGTGTATTCCTTAAGGGTCCTAACCCTATTCTGACTTCTTTTGTTGTTTATGTGCTTGTAGAATACTTGACTATTATTTTTATATTTCTTGATAACTTAAATTTTAGTTCTGCTTTGTTTTGCTAATTGTTTTTGATTTCTTTCCTAACCTTTATGTATTCCTTTTCTCAGCCTCTCCTCTACTGTCTATGTACATAGTGTATGCCTTTGTGTTTAGTATTAATTTTACCCTTGTTGTTTTATTTTGATTACTGGCTAGTTTATTCTTGTTTTTTTTTAGTGAAATATTGTTCTGCTGAGCTCTATTGATCATTTTAAATATTTCCCACTGTTGTTCTTTTTGCCAACTTTTTTTCGTTTCCTAGGTTGCCAGCTGAGAGGAAAGATTGGCTTAATAAGCACTTTGGTTTTTCTTTTAAAAAAAAGTGGAAAGTGAAAGTGGAACTATAGGTATACCCAAGTAGGATGTACAAGAACCAGTACTGAAGATAAATATTCAACAGAATGTTGTTTGGTCCCTGTTCATTGTGCTTCAACATCATGCTTACAATTTAGAAACATTTGCTGTAGGATGTACCACATGTTTTGCTGACAACTTTGTATAATTTTGTACATTGCTATACACTTAACGATTTGTACATATGTTGTATAAAAAAAGATTGCCTTGGATTACTGGTGGTACATAGATTTTTAATAGCTGGGCAATTCACAGTGCATTGACATTGCCTAGATTATAACAGTTATGAAATAATGCAGTGCCAAATTGTTCTGTTTAGAAGTTCACAGTTAACAGGTAGCCATTTGCCAGAGAAAAAAGAATGTGTGTTTTGTGAATGAAACACCGAATTGTATTCTTAAGTGAAAGTTAATGTAATGCACCCATGTGTTCCGAACACACTTTAAAAAAAAAAGTACATATTTGGATGGTATTTATTGGAAATTTGGTTGCACACTATTTCAACCCACTGCCAGACCTCCACACATAATCTAGGCTGACATTTCAATTCACGACTGAGGAAGATCTTTATTGTCAGAGTGCTCATGTTGCTGAATAAGACATTAAACTGACGCTTTAGATAGATGTGAAGTTTCCCATGGCACGATTCAATATGGGTGGAACAAGTGTTGCTGTCCAACTTTCTTTCCTCAATCAATACTACAACAATAGATTAATTGGTCATTCGTCTCACTGCTGTTTCTGGGATCTTGCTGTGTGAAAATTAGCTCCAGTTGTGTATAAATCGTGTATAACAATAATCATTGCAGTGTGTCATTGTCTGTGAAGTACTTTGGGACATTTCCAAGAGATGTGATGAAGTAATGCAAATCTTTAATTTCCTTCATTTCTTCTATGAACATTATGTAACTAATTTCCTGCCCATCTCCACAACCCCAGACTGCTAAAATTATGCAACTCTTGACACGGATTTGATGATTTTGCATGATATACTGGTTAGTTTGTGTTATATTGAAAGAAGTGTCACAGATTTGTTCACTTCATAAATAATACATGTCAATCAGGATTAATTCGTAATTGAACGGAAAAATTTAACTTAAAAGCTGAATCTTGATAACTAGTTACAATGGTTGTACTGATTGCAGAAAGACTGTAATGCTCACTTTATATTATAGCACCACATATGGTAGAATTCTGATCATTATCAGCTCTCATCCAGTATTGGTCTAACGCTACTGTTACGATATCCGGTACAGTCTGCAGACCCAACTGCTTCCCAACTGCTGTTTCTGTGATCGAATCATTCCATCACTGGTGTTGTCTTTGGTGATTTCTGCTGCCAGTAACATCAATGTTCGTTGCACATTTGGACAGTCTACTGATGGCTATTCATGAAGTGATGTGTTGATAGCATAAAATAATCTTTTAGAAGCTGTTCTGCAATTGTTACAATCTGGATGTATTCCATATATTTTTCTTCGTGTCCAACACTTTCATGGGCAAGTCCTCACTGACTGCTAATGAAACATTACCTTATAAGATCATAAGATCATAAGAACTAGGAGCAGGAGTAGGCCGTCCGGCCCCTCGAGCCTGCTCCGCCATTCAATAAGATCATGGCTGATCTTTTCGTGGACTCAGATCCACTTACCCGCGCTCTCACCATATCCCTTAATTCCTTTATTGTTCAAAAAGATATCTACCTTAGCTTTAAAAACGTTTACTGAAGAAGCGTCAACTACTTCACTGGGCAAGGAATTCCATAGATTAACAACCCTCTGGGTGAAGAAGTTCCTTCTTAATTCAGTCCTAAATCTGCTCCCTCTAATCTTGAGGCTATGCCCTCTTGTCCTAGCTTCACCTGCCAGTGGAAACATCCTCTCTACTTGTATCTTATCTATTCCCTTCATAATTTTATATGTTTCTATAAGATCCCCCCTCATTCTTCTGAATTCCAATGAATATAATCCCAATCTACTCAGTCTCTCCTCATAAGCCAACCCCCTCAACTCCGGAATCAACCTAGTGAACCTCCTCTGCACCCTCTCCAGTGCCAGCACATCCTTTCTCAAGTAAGGAGACCAAAACTGCACACAGTACTCCAGGTGCGGCCTCACCAGTACCTTATACAGCTGCAACATAACCTCTCTGCTTTTAAACTCAATCCCTTTAGCAATGAAGGACAAAATTCAATTTGCCTTCCTAATTACTTTCTGTACCTGCAGACCAACCTTCTGCGATTCATGCACAAGGACACCCAGGTCCCTCTGCATAGCAGCATGCTGCAACTTTTTACCATTCAAGTAATAATCCTTTTTACTGTTACTCCTACCGAAATGAATGACTTCACATTTATTAACATTGTATTCCATCTGCCAGACCTTTGCCCACTCACTCAATGTATGTATGTTCCTCTGCAAAGTTTCACAGTCATCTGCACACTTTGCTCTGCCACTCATCTTAGTGTCATCTGCAAACTTTGACACCCTACACGTGGTCCCCAACTCCAAATCATCTATATAAATTGTAAATAATTGCGGTCCTAACACCGATCCCTGAGGCACACCACTAGTGACTGATTGCCAACCAGAATAGCACTCATTTATCCCCACTCTCTGCTTCCTGTCAGTCAACCAATCCTCTATCCATGCTAATACTTTACCCCTGACGCCATGCATCCTTATCTTATGCAGCAGCCTCTTGTGCGGCACCTTGTCGAAGGCCTTTTGGAAATCTAGGTACACCACATCCACTGGGTCCCCATTGTCCACCTTGCTCGTAATGTCATCATAGAATTCCAAAAGATTTGTCAAGCATGACCTGCCCTTCATGAACCCATGCTGCGTCTGCCCAACGGGACAATTTCTATCGAGATGCCCTGCTATTTCTTCCTTGATAATAGACTCAAGCATCTTCCCCACTACAGAGGTTAAGCTAACCGGTCTATAATTCCCCATCTTTTGTCTACCTCCCTTTTTAAACAGTGGCGTCACATCTGCTGTTTTCCAATCTGCTGGGACTACCCAGAGTCCAGCGAATTTTGGAAAATTACCGCCAGTGCACCTGCTATTTCTCCCGCCATCTCTTTTAGTACCCTGGGATGCATTCCATCAGGGCCAGGAGACTTATCAATCCTTAGCTCCATTAGCTTGCCCAACACTACCTCTTCCGTAATAATGATTGTTTCCAGGTCCTCACCTACGTTCGTCTCTTTGTCAATTACTGGCATGTTATTAATGTCCTCCACTGAGAAGACCGATACAAAATACCTGTTCAATGCCTCGGCCATTTCATCATATCCCATAACTAAATTCCCCTTCTCATCCTCTAAAGGCCCAACGTTTACTTTAGCCACTCTTTTTCGTTTTATATATTTATAGAAACTTTTGCTATCAGTCTTTATATTATGCATGAAATACTCTGAGACAGAGCGAACAACAAACCCATTTGCTATTCAGGTAGGCACAGGAAACAATAAGCATTATCACCATATCCTTCAAATATTTCTTAATAATGGACAAGTAATAGTCTGATGAACTGTGGGCAAGAAATTGGGCTCAGTAGCTACCGGTGCCGCTCGGGACCAAAATAGTGCCTGATGTTTGTGTGCACCTTTCTGCCGTGAATTTTGCTGGATGCTGTCTTGGTGAAGTGTTAGCACACATGCATATAACATCTGCCCGAAGTATGCAGAGCAGACAGATCATGATGTCAATCAGCATGCAAATACCAGTATTCCTATTTTGGAGCTCAGTGCTTCCCTCTCTTAACCTTATGCAGTTGAATACGAGTTAAGCTGCAGGAAGGATCCCCCCCCCCCACCCCACCCCGTCCCCCACCACTGCTATTTAAAGGAATAATCAGTTACTTACAAGTTAGTTTTTGGTTGCTTTCTTCTGGCTGTTTCTACTATTCTACAGGTATTTGGTGATTTCTGTCATTCTGCAGTGTGTCAAGTGCTGAAGGACCTTTTGCTGACATCAAGGCTTCTAACAAACCAGTTGCTCCCAGACATGGCATTCCCCTTGGAATACTGCATGAGGTGGGAGAATGAGCAGAGGCCACATGGAGCAGGACAAGCTGCTAGAAGACAGAGGATGGGGTGGGGGGAGCAGGGCACTCAGCAGGAGGCCATTTCTGCCCAGGGTGTTCAGGGAGTAATTCTCTGACCTGAACCTCAGTGAGGAATAAGGTGTGAGCTGCACTTCAGTAAGGACACCCACACTGAAATCTGCCACCTGCTGCAGCCACAACTGCAACCTCTCAGCAGGGCAAGGACCACATTGCCAGTGGCTGTCAAAGTGACCATGGCGAGGAACTTTAATGCATCTGATTCCTTTCAGGCTGGAGCTGGAGACGTTTGTAACATTGTTTGCCATCCATTGTTGCATAAGGGAGATCACTGAGGCTCTCTATTCAAAGATAGTTAATAACATTTATTCCCTCTTGCCAGAGACCAGCAGGTGGAGGGAACACATGATTTTGCTAGGTTTTCCGGTTTCTCCATGGTGCAGGTTGCCATTGACTGCACACACACTGGTGTGCGGCCACTGCACATCAAATCTGCCAATTACAGGAACCGAAAGGGATTTCACTCTTTCAACGTCTGGTGGTGTATGACCATAGGCAGCAAATTATGGAGGTCAATGCCCAATATCCTGGCAGCAATCGTGATGCCTTCATTCTGTGGTAGTCCACTGGCGGAGTGGCAGGGGTGGGAGGATGGATGCTGTCACCCTGAGAGAAGACAGAGGTTTGTGCTCCATGGAGCCACTGCCACTCCCCTGGGGTGGTGCCTCAGGGCTATGACTGCTATGACACCCTTTGAACACTGTAGTCCACAGCCATAATGGCAGCAAGCCGACCTTACATGACAGCAGTCTGAACTTTCACTGGAGTAGTCAATGTTAGGTGGCCTCTGCTATTCCGCAATGGAAGTTGTGACATCGGACATCAGATGCTGCATCATGGTTGGGTCCACAAGTGCATTAATGGAGTTTGCCACCACTTTGATGCTGGAAAGGATGGTATCCAGGCTCTTTGCAACCTGTGCCAAGTTGATGTTAGGACCCTCCATCCTCCTTGACATTGACCACAGGCTTGCTGGCAGACTTTCCAACGCTCCAGGCATTTTGTTGTGCATACCAATCGTACTTTTTTTTTGTATGCTGCTCCATTTAAGTCCTCATACGAGTGCTCTGCAGCGGAAACTGTGTGTGATTGCACCTTCCGGCGAGCTGACACCTCCGCAATGCTTGCCCCCTACCCTGGCTTCAGCTCACTCATGGCCAGTGTCTCACCACATGCCGATCCTGCCTCTAATTTATCCTCATAAGACATGGGCACTGTCAATATCTGAGCTGGTGGCTGCGAGTGTGAAATCAAGGGAAAGTGCTATGTCTATCACTCTCTTCTTGCTGTTCCTTCACTGCCTGGCCAGGTTGCACCTCTTGTGCCTTTTTCATTTCAGATGCTCGAGGGTATGGCTGGGGTACAGGGAGGGGTTAAAGTAAGAGGTGTATGCTTACACTGTCTTCAGCTTGTAAATCAGAAGAGAATGTGGAGTGAGAAGTAGGATTAGGAATGAGTATACTGTCATCCTCAATGGTTTCAGCCCCGCTGCAGGCCACGGCCTCAACAATGGCTCTCCCAATAATGGCCAGCACTATCTTTCCTGCTGCCACCTTGATGAGAGGGAGGTGTCAGTGAGTGTGGTGCAATGTGTTTGGGTGATGTGGCTATCACAGTTGAATAGCTGACAGTGTGTGCAAGATGTGGGTGTGAGGCTTGAAGCAGTGCTGAGTGTGTGAGGGTGAGGTGAAGCATGAATTTCAGGTTTGAGTCCTGATTGATGAAGATTGTTGGTTGGTAGGCAGGTGATGCAGATATGATGAATTGAGCAGTGTCTGAGGCTAGTGGTGCAGGTGGTAGGATATGGGCATTTGAGAATGCATTCACTGACCTTGACCAGTTGCATGAGGTCACTGAACTTCTTGCGGCACTTCATCTGGGTCCTCAGGGCTTGACACTTGGCATTGACTTCCACAGCTATCTGCTCCCACTGCCTTCTGACTGTGTGTCTGGAGGGCCTCTTGGTCCCCTGTGGATGCAGGATATCTCTCCTCCTTTCCACCTCTTCCATCAAGGCCTCCAGCGCAGCACCTGCAAACCTTGGAGCCCGCCCTCTCCCATATTGTGCCATTTCTCACTGTTCCTCAGGAGGGATTCATGTCCTGTACGACTCCCAGCACCTTTTCCAATCACAAAGCAGCTCCCCTTTCAAGAGCTATAGAAGTAGTGCTAGGCAGTCACAATATTGTGCACCCTACTGATGCATGTAGCCAATGAATAGTGCAGTTAGTGCAGGCATACCGTAGATATCAATATAGTGAGCAGGCAGCATGACACTAGTGGGCTACCTGCATTTCAATCAACAGCCATGGGGTTAACTTGCATTCCCTGCGCCTGTTTTTGGGGGCTATCTGATTTGGTCCCCAAGATATCTTAGCTCCAAACAGGCTTATTAATAAGTAAAATTAAACAGAAACAAGAATATTTGGACGGCATGTTTCATTTGATTACAACGTCACAAGATTTCCCATCATTCACCAATTTGTTTCAGAATTATGCAGGCGAGCTTTTAATCCATATAGGGCCCGATGCTGGGACTTCTCAGTGAACGATGTAGTGGGGATAAAGTTTATCTTTTTAAGTGTTTATAAAGACGATGGAGCAAAACATTGGCTTCCAAAAGCCAGTGACAGACAAAATATATGTGGAGGCAGGAAATGGTATGCCTTGCCAGGGAATGGAGTGGTGCAGCACCCAAATGCATTGTTTGATGGTAACCAAATGAATGTACTACTGCATGGATGTGACGTGGGTTGCCTTAGGCACTCTTTCCCCAAAGAAAGCAATGCAGTTAGTGGCTGGACTCAACAATGGGCTCGATATGATGGGCCCCCCAGAGATGGGCTAGAAGACAGGGGGCCCATGGAACTGTGGCCAGGGTGGAGGGCTCATCGCCTTCCCGTTGTGCCACAATTAAGTCGGAGGGCAGGAAAGGCCAACAATGGGGGCCCTTAAGAGGCCAATTATAAGCCACTTGGGGGCCTCTTCCCACCGCTGCTGGAATTAAGCCAGCAGTGGGGCCGGGCCTCTGCCACACAGGGAGGTCGTCCAGTGAGGTGGGGGGGGACTCTCCTCCGTGGACAACCTGTGTCCTCTCCCATCCTCCCTCCCCCCATCACCGGGGACTGCCAGACTGGCCCCGGCGACTCCACCTCACTTACCAGCGCTGGGCCTGGATCCAAGGCCTCCTGTAGAACCAGCAATGGTGCTGCCGGTGCTACTGAATTGCTGGCTCCCTGATTAGCCGGTAGCTCTGAGAGGCGGGATCCCAACATTGGGCAGTTAGTTGCCCAGGCATTGTTGAATAGAGCCAGGGTGGGGGTGGGGGTGGCCTCCCAAGGGCTGAGGCAGGGTTCCCACTGCCTTTTCGGCCTGGTGCCGGGAGCCCCACCGGCTCCACTAAGCCCAGCCCAGTGTATGCAGCATCTGCAGAACTGGGAAAAGATATTGAAGATGATGGAAGCTATAAAGCTAAGCTTGCCAAGTAGCAGCTATTCACATATTATTTGGAAAATAAGAATCTAACTGGGATACAGGAGCAAAGGAATCTGGAAGTACAAACACACAAATCACTAAAAGTAGCGACACAGGTTAATAATGCTTTAAAATGCAGAACCAAGCACTGGGATTTATTTCTAGAGGCATAGAAGTGAAAAGTAGAGAAGGTATGCCAACCTTGGATAGACCACACTTGGAGCTCTGGTTGCCATATTATACAAATGTTAGAGCCCCTGGAATTTTACAAGGATGATACAGGACTGAGAGGTTACACCTATTAGGAAAGGATGAACAGGCTTGGTTTCTTTTCTCTTGAAAAGGGAAGGGTGAGGGTGACCTGAAAGAGGTCTTTAAAATTATGAAAGATTTTGATAGAGTAGACGTAAAGAGCATTTACAATTGTGGGGAAGAGCAAAACTAGAGGCCATTAATACATGATAGTCACCAAGAAATCAAATAGGGAATTCAGAAGAAACCTTTTTATCAGAGATGGTGAGAATGTGGAACTTGCTACCACAAGGAGTGGTTGATCCAAATAGCATAGATGCATTTAAGGGGAGGCTAGATAAGCATTTGATGGAGAAGGGAATAGAGGGTTATGCTGATACAGTTAGGTGAGGAAGGATTTGAGAAGGCTTGAATGGAACACAAATGCTGGTATGAGCTGATTGCGCAGAATGGTCTGTTTCTGTGCTGTATATTTTATCAACCATGTATTTGCTCAAGGATGAGTTTCAGTGTTGCTGTGAAATTTGTTGCACACTTACTACTAGCCCCAATGCACTTGCAGATGTTGGACAACTGTACCATATTCTAGGGGGCTGAATTTTAAGGAGCCCTTGATGTCATGATCCATGGCGGGGTGGGGGGGGGGGGGGGGTGGTGCCTGAAGATGGCTCCGGTTGAGGCCCGCCACAGACCTCGATGCCAGCAGGGCCTGGCTCGATCCGCTCGGCGGCGGGGCACAGTGGCGGCATCCCCGCCACTCGGTGACGGGAACCACAATGAACATATGCAAATTAATAAAAGTAATAGATATACATATACTTACGACTAATCTTCATGGCCCACCACGCTATTCGGCCTGGCAGCTGGCACTTCAGTGCCTTCGGATCCCCATCCAGGGAAACTAGGCACCACAGTGGTGGGGAGGGGGGAGGAGGTAAATATATCAGTGTGGGAGGTGGGTGAATGGGGTCAAATTAACCTCATCGGTGTAGGGGATGGTGGGAAGAGTTGCACTTTAAACTTTGTGCAGTTTGGAGGGGGGGAGAAGGTCAGATGGTAAAGGTAAGTGTTTTGAGGGGAACGGCAAATAGTTAATGCAATTGTTATTGCGGGGGGGGGTTGTGAGAGGGGCAAAAGAAATGTATTTATTTTATTTTATTCAGCACGTTTTCAAATATTTAACTAAGCCGGTAGAGCTGACTGCCCTTTAAAACTGGAGTCAGCACCTGCGCACAGGGAGCTGACTCCATTGCTGAGGACAGACATCCTTCCCTCTCCATGTGATTGGGGGGAGTGGGGGGGGGTGCTTGCCCCAGCTATTTAAATGAGCTGCCGCGCTTGGAGCTCACCGAAATCAGCGGCGAGCTCATAATATCCAGCCCCTTGTATTAGTAAGAAAGGAGATGAAATTGTTGCCTTTGAATAAGCTGGGTTTACAGGCCATAAGGAATTTACTGGAGGTTTACATTATGATTAGGTGGAAGCACTGACTGTTCAATTTGCTGCTTCCTGCTTGCCCAAATACTGCTGGTGGCACTGATAACACCAGGCAGAGAGTTCCCGCTAGAATGATTTAGGGCAGTTGAATTAATCAGGGCAGGTCTTGGATCTGCCACAAAGTAATTCTGCACTCCTTTAGGGTACCTTTATTGGTCTGAAATGTGCCTCATTTATATTGGAGATGGATTTCAGATCAGGCAACAATAAAAACATGTTTTTTTCAAAATCATAATTGCAGCAAATTTCCTGACCAGGGTTCTTTCCTGGTGTTGAGAGTAGGTCATAACAGAATTAAAACATTTATGGTTAAAAAAAAGTAGGCTGCATTGGCTAGTGTCACTGGCGGCAGCCGTTATTTGCTGGTGGTGGTAACTGCGCCTCTACCAAAGGGAGAAAACCTCTTGATCAGTTTCCATGCTGACAGAGGTACGAGCGTTATCTATTTTATATTACAGTATTGCTGTTGCAGTTCGGGCTGCCAGTGGCAAACAGTGATGTAATATAAATAAAGTCTAATTGTAGCATGACTGCAGAATTGAAATATTTCAGAGTCTATTTTCTTTCTTTCTTTCATTTCCTCCTTGCCCTTCAAGTTAAATCTGGATGTAAAGTTGAGTGCAAGTAGCTTGCAGTTTACATTTTAATGCAAAATTCTAAATTGACAACTGGAAACAAAAAGTAGAAGTTCAAATGTAACTGGAATGCTGGGAGGGCAGTATACCAGACAATTTTTATTTCCAGTTATCTTGTCATTCACTGTTGAAATCTGGGAGAGGGAGTATTGAACTTGGTATCAACATTGATACATTACTTTAGTCATTTTGAAGCACAACAGAATTACTAAAACAAACAGGAGCAAAGTGATGGTTATAATCACTGGCACATAGAATGGATGTTACTGGTTTAAAAATAAAAAATAAAATTTCCTTGCTTGTTGAATTTCTGTCTCATCCCTTTCTAAAAGATTTTCTTTATTTTTGGAAAGAAAGTGAACAGGGTCAGTGTGCATAGGAAAGGTCTACAATTTACCACCAAGCATTCTTTGTATTATAGCTGGGTGTCAATTAAAAGAAGTTGGAGAAAAAAGATTGTCAGGTGACACAAGAGGTGAGCTCCCTCATACTTAATCAATAGCTATACAAAGTGAGAGGTATGGAGGGACAAGGTACAAGAGTGAGCATAAACCAACATGACACTCGCAACAGATACACATAGTATTTGCATCCTAGTGCACAGAAAAAATGTAAACAGAAAGCCAAAAACTTCAGAGGCTGGAAAGTTGAGTCAAAAACAGAAAATGCTGGAAACACTCAACGCCAGTCAGGATCTGCAGAGAGAACAGAGAAATTAATGTTTCAGGTTTGGATCTTTCATCAGAACTGGAATATATTACAGATGAACAGCATTTAAGAAGCAACAGAACAAAAAAAAGGGGAGGCACAACACACACACATACAAGAGAAGACATTGAATGATCTGTAAAGTTTTTAGGTGGAAAATGAGAAATAGTGAAAACAGCTGAAGTGATATTAATATAATATAATGGGATAGATCTCAGTGCAGTAGTGTAGAACAGATGACATTGAGTCAGCAGCCCGGTTTTCATCTCTCCTGATTTTTATTTCCATTGACTTTGAACAAAGTCAATAGCAATCCCAATAGGAGGCATAATGAGAGAAACCTCAATAAATTCTGAGCTCAACATGCTGCTGAGCTCTTGCTCCACTACCTTTGGATCCATCCCTCTTTTCTGGCCAGGCGGTCCATTTCCCCCCCTCCCCCTACCCCTCCCTACACATCCATCTTCAGTTTCCCTGATCGACCTAGACCCCTCCCTCTGGCCTCATCCTCTCTTGATCAGAATGTAACCCTGGAGCTGATGAAGAGGTGTGTTGATTATTGGGGATCTTTTCAGTAATGAGTAGCAAAAAGAAACAGTATAATGTATAATACAATGTATAAATTAAGACTATAATGTTCAAAGATGAATAAAGCAGTCAAGTTTCACAATTAGCATTTCAGAGAGTGAAAAGAATCTCCTATAAATTATGCTACTTAATTTTAAAGGATATAAAATTTATACAAATTCTCCTTGTACAATGGAAATTATGGTAGCTGAGGAAAAATACAGTTGTTTTCTTTGGTGTTCCATGAATACCAGCAGCACAACTTGAGATCAGTCTTGGATCTGGTTAGCACTCTTGTGTTTGCTGCACAAAATTGCAATCTGATCATTAGTTCAAGTGTTTTGCTTAGTCAGTCTCAAGACTGTATTCACCAGGCAGAGGCTGAACTTAAACACACCTATTGAGCTTCAGTCACTTTGCAGAACAAATTATAAAGATGTGTCAGTTATATTCAGCCCTGGGAGATGTTTGGGGTTGACGAGGTTAGTTACTCAGGAACTTGTCAATAGTGAGTAGTTGAGAAATACACTATAATGGTATATTTCCAAGTCCTTGTTTATGCCATGAGAGAAGCTGATAAATATGTCACACTGGGAAAGTCAAGTGGAAATATATTCCATGTAAAAAAAAATGTGTTGAAATCCAATCAGGCTACAGGTAGATGGGATAAAAACAGAAAGTGCTGGAAATACTCAGCAGGTCTGGCAGCATCTGTGGAGAGAGAAGCAGAGTTAACGTTTCAGGTCAGTGACCTTTCATGAGAACTGGCCACTGACTTGAAAAGTTAACTCTGTTTCTCTCTCCACAGATGCTGCCAGACCTGCTGAGTATTTCCAGCACTTTCTGTTTTTATTTCAGATTTCCAGCATCTGCAGTATTTTGCTTTTATTATGCAGGCAGATGGGAACATGCAGCTGCAGCTGCCACATTGGAAAGGCCGGTTCTAGCAGAACAGAAGGACTGTTAACCTGCTAAATTTTTTCAGACTTTTTTATTTGTAAGGTTTGCAGACAGTAGTGAAAAAATAAAAATGAAAAGAGCTTAGCAAGCTATGCATACATCAGAGCATTGCATACAACAGAGTATTTAAAGAGGAGGTAGATAGATTTTTGAAATATCGGAGTTGAGGGCTATGAGGAGCTGGCATGAAAGAGGAGTTGAAGTCTGGGGCAGATCAGCCATGATCTTATTGAATGGCGGGGCAGGTTTGAGGGGGTGAATGGCCTACTCCTGCTCCTATTTCTTATGTTCTTATGTTCAACCAAGCCCATATGTTGCGAGCCTCATATAAAAACTTTAGCGGTACAGCCAGCAACACCCACATCCCAGGAACGAATAAAAAGAAGAATAGTTAACATTAGTTTCCACATTATGGAGACGGGTGGAAGGGTAAAACTGCTATGTTAATCTGTCAATTGATAGTACATCATCTTTGTTTTCAAACAAAGTATCAACATTGTTTCAAAATAGTATCAATGAAGTCACACCATTACATTAATAAATGAATGTAGTTATATTATTCAGTGTTTGACATTGAAGTTTATGCAACAAAGCAATTTATATGGGAAAAGACTTGAGCTTCATTATTGTTTATTTTTTGTTACAGGTCTTTCCAGATGCACACAGTAAAAGTATAAAGCCGGTAGGGAAATTATCTTTGTGAAGCATCCCATGGCTCCAATAAAGCGCAATTGGTTTTGGACATTTTTAGTTGGTGTTCTGGGGTTTGTTGTGGTGGTCGTAGGAGATGGGAGCAGTGAGTCATCTATTTCACTGGAGCACCTGCAGTGTCAGCGAGCAGAG
The DNA here is from genome assembly GCF_036365525.1 of Heterodontus francisci. NCBI lineage: Eukaryota > Metazoa > Chordata > Chondrichthyes > Heterodontiformes > Heterodontidae > Heterodontus > Heterodontus francisci. The sequence continues at coordinate 124,347,628 of NC_090372.1, read as the reverse complement.
CATCCCGTTGTAACTCATAGAGGTGAGTACAATGCACTCTGTCAGCAGAGAGAACGGGAGGTCGAATGATGCAATTTTACAGAATTGCTGTTTTTGTATGAGAAATAATTTCTTTGAAAACCTGTCAAATAGAATACAGTTTTCTATTGAGTATAGCTAATGAAGTTAAAATGTGATATACTGCTGAATTTGTACAGAGGAGAACCCTCCTTCTGCTGACACCCTAAAGGAAAAATGTTGATGATTTATTTTGCCTGTCAGAGTAAGTGTTGTTTGGATTTAGAAGCAAAGTATTTTCTCATTTTAGGCACCTAAATAATTTTTGATGTGTGCTCCAGATGAGAAGCATTGCCTGCCATTCTATGATTCTGTGGGCTATGGGGAAAAAGCAGGCGGGTGGGACTAGCTGAGTTGCTCTTACAGAGAGCCAGCATGGACACGATGGGACGAATGGTGGCCTTCTGTGCAGCAACCATTCTGTGATTCTATGAGTATATATGGGAAAAGTGTCAACGATTAAGTTGATAGATTTTGGTCAGACAAGGGTATTAAAGGTTACAGAACCAAGATGGAGTTGAGATGCAGCTCAGCCATGATCTAATTGAATGGTGGAACAGGCTTGAAGGGCTGAATAACCTACTGCTTTTGCTATCGTCTCCCTGCATGTGCAATCTCCTCTAGCACTATACCCCACCCCACTACCAAATGTTTTGTTCTGCTAATTTTAGCGTCTCCTGCATCCCTCCCTTATTCATCCGATCATTGTGCCTTCAGCCACTTAAGTCCAACTCTCTGGACTTGCCTCCCTAAACCCTACCACCTCTTCATCTCCCTTTCCACCTTTAAGACCCCACTAAAAATTCATCTCTTTGACCAAACTTTTAGCTTCCCTTCCTAATATCTCTTTTGGCACAGAATTTATTTTTCCCCGTATGCCTCTGCGAGGCTCCATAAGCCGATTTTCCGTGTTAGAGATGCTCTATAAAAGCAAGTTATTGTTATTTCTTTCTGTTAGCCTATCCCATTATTCCTCTTTTCATGCTGATTCTGTGGGATGAATTTTATCAGCGCTTTAGGGACGGGCAGGAAGGCCGGGTTGGACTGCCCGATGCCTTCCCGACGCTGTCCAATTTTGTCAGGGGTGGGACAGGTCAAGGCTGGTCTTTCTGCCCAGAGACCATTTGAGGCCCTTAGGACCTCTTCCCACCACTGCTGGTATTTTAGCAGTGGGGGGTGGGGGGGTGGTGGGGGCTGTTGTGGCGGTGGCAGGGGGTGGAGGGTGGTGAAAGATCTGCCGTGAGGAGGCAGCCTCCTTGCAGGCTGGGGAGAGTCCCCTCCTGCTTGGCTTGGGCAGTCTGTGGCCCAAGGAGGGCCCTGGCATTAAAGGCTGCCCCTGCGCCAAAACCCCCTCCAGTCCTCAACAACTACCCATCCCCAGGTCCTGATGGACTTCATCCTATGGTCTTAAAAGAAGTAGCTGCTGAGATATTGGATGCATTGGTTTTAATTTTCCAGAATTCCCTAGATTCTGGAAAGGTCCCATCAGATTGGAAGATAGCAGATGTAACTCCGCTATTCAGGAAAGGAGGGCGGCACAGTGGCGCAGTGGTTAGCACTGCAGCCTCACAGCTCCAGGGACCCGGGTTCGATTCCGGGTATTGCCTGTGTGGAGTTTGCAAGTTCTCCCTGTGTCTGCGTGGGTTTTCTCCGGGTGCTCCGGTTTCCTCCCACAAGCCAAAAGACTTGCTGGTTGATAGGTAAATTGGCCATTATAAATTGTCACTAGTATAGGTAGGTAGTAGGGAAATATAGGGACAGGTGGGGATGTTTGGTAGGAATATGGGATTAGTGTAGGATTAGTATAAATGGGTGGTTGATGGTCGGCACAGACTCGGTGGGCCGAAGGGCCTGTTTCAGTGCTGTATCTCTAATCTAAGACAGAAAGCAGAAAACTACAGGCCAGTTATATATGTCTGTCATAGGGAAAATGCTGGAATCTATTATTCAATGCAAATCTCAATGCAATCAGGCAGAGTCAGCATGGTTTTGTAAAAGGGAAATCGTGTTTAACTAATTTATTAGAGTTCTTTGAGGAAGTAACAAGCAACGTGGATAAAGGGGAACCTGCAGATGTGGTGTACTTGGATTTCCAGAAGGCATTTGACAAGGTGCCACATCAAAGGCTACTAAACAAAATAAGAGCCCATGGTATCAGGGGAGTACCATATTAGTATGGATAGAGGATTGATTAGCTAACAGGAAACGGAGAGTTGGAATAAATGGGTTGTTTTCAGGTTGGAAAGTTGTAACTTGTGGCGTGCCACAGGGAAAGCTTGGACAGGTTGGGTCTGTATTCATTTGAGTTCAGAAGGATGAGAGGTGATCTTTTTGAAACATATAAGATCCTGAGGGGACCTGACCTGGTGGAAGTTGAAAGGATGCTTGTGGGAGAGACTAAAACTAGGAGGCACAGTTTAAAAATAAGGGGCCTTCCATTTAAGACAGAGATGGGGAGAATTTTTTTCTCTGAGGGTCATGAGTCTGTGGAACTCTTTTCCCCGGGGAGCGTTGGAGGCAGGGTCATTGAATGTTTTTAAAACAGAGGTAAACAGATTCTTGACAAACAAGAGAGTCAGAGGGAACAAAAACAAGAAATGCTGGACTCACTCAGCAGGTCTGGCAGCATCTGTGGAAAGAGAAGCAGAGTTAACGTTTCGGGTCAGTGACCCTTCTTCGGAACTGACAAATATTAGAAAAGTCACAGATTATAAACAAGTGAGGTGGGGGTTGGGCAAGAGATAACAAAGGAGAAGGTGCAGATTGAACCAGGCCACATAGCTGACCAAAAGGTCACGGAGCAAAGGCAAACAATATGTTAATGGTGTGTTGAAAGACAAAGCATTAGTACAGATTAGGTGTGAATATACTGAATATTGAACATCAGCAAGTGCAAACCTGAAGAAAAACAACCTGAAAAAAACAGTGGGTAAGCAAACTGAACAAACTAAGATGAAATGAAATAAATAAATGCAAAAAAAGATTGTAAAAAATGTAAAAAGGAATGCAAAAAAAAAAAAGGAAGAAAAAATAACTAAAAATGACTAAAAATGAAAGCAAAGTGGGGGGCTGTCATGCTCTGAAATTATTGAACTCAATGTTCAGTCCAGCAGGCTGTAGTGTGCCTAATCGGTAGATGAGATGCTGTTCCTCGAGCTTGCGTTGATGTTCACTGGAACACTGCAGCAATCCCAGGACAGAGATGTGAGCATGAGAGCAGGGGGGAGTGTTGAAATGGCAAGCAACCGGAAGCTCAGGGTCCTGCTTGCGGACTGAGCAGAGATGTTCCGCAAAGCGGTCACCCAGTCTGCGCTTGGTCTCCCCAATGTAGAGGAGACCACACTGTGAGCAGCGAATACAGTATACTACATTGAAAGAAGTACAAGTAAATCGCTGCTTCACCTGAAAGGAGTGTTTGGGGCCTGGGATAGTGAGGAGAGAGGAGGTAAATGGGCAGGTATTACACCTCCTGCGATTGCAAGGGAAGGTGCCCTGGGACGGGGACGAGGTGGTGGGGGTAATGGAGGAGTGGACCAGGGTGTCGCGGAGGGAACGATCCCTTCGGAATGCTGACAGGGGAAGGGAGGGGAAGATGCGACTGGTAGTGGCATCACGCTGGAGGTGGTGAAAATGGCGGAGGATGATCCTTTGGATATGGAGGCTGGTGGGATGAAAAGTGAGGACAAGGGGAACCCTGTCACGGTTCTGGGAGGGAGGGGAAGGGGTGAGGGTAGAGGTGCGGGGAATGGGTCGGACACGGTTGAGGGCCCTGTCAACCACAGTGGGGGGAAATCCTCAGAGAGTCAGAGGGTATTGGCAGGTAGGCAGGAAAGTGGAGTTGTGTCCACAAACAGATAAGCCATGATCTTATAGAATGGTGGAGCTGGCTCAAGGGGCCGAATAGCCTACTGCTGCTCCTAGTTCATATGTTCAACTGTAGCTTTAGTATTGTTGCATTTCAGTTCTCTTTTCTTTTTCCTAAACTGTCTGCTTTCCGCTTCCCTTTACCTGTCTATGTATGATTTTTTCCCCCTAAAATCCTGGCGTAGTATTGAAATATTGCACCTGGTGCCATTTTGCCTGTCGCTATGCTTGGAGTACTTGTCACTTTCAATAACTGGGTGGGTGGAAAGAAAATTTGTTGAAGTCTTCTTTATCTGTATTGAGGTTGGGAATTACTGAATAGATGGGAGAGTGGGTAGCTTCTGTTGCTATGAAAACCTTTCTAAGTGGTCAGTGTAGCAACACTGCAGTGGATGTTTTGGAGCAGGCTATACCAGGAATTCAAAACATAAAAACATAAGAAATTGGAGCAGGAGTAGGCCATTCAGCCCTTCGAGCTTGCTCCACCATTCAGTGCGATCATGGCTGATCTTCTACTTCAACAGCATTTTCCTGCACTATCTCCGTAACCCTTGATGTTTTTATTATGTAGAAATCTATTGATCTCAGTCTTGAGTATACTCAATGACTGAGCCTCCACAGCCATCTGAGGCAGAGAATTCCAAAGATTCATCACCCTCTGAGTGAAGAAATTTCTCCTCATCTCAGTCCTAAATGGCCTGCCCCTTATTCTGAGACTGTGTCCCCTGGTTCTAGATTCCCCAGCCAGGGGAAACAACCTCCCTGCATCTACCCTGTCAAGCTGTGAAAGAATTTAGTATATTTGAATGAGATCACCTCTCATTCTTCTAAAGTCCAAAGAATATAGGCCTAGTCTATTTCATCTTTTCTCATAGGACAATCCCTCCATTCAAGGAATTAGTTTGGTGAACCTTCGTTGCATTCCTTTGGCAAGTTTATCTTTCCTTAGGTAAGGAGACCAAAACTGCACACAATACGCCAGCTGTGATCTCACCAAGGCTTTATATAATTGCAGAAAGACATTCTACTCCTATACTCAAATCCCCTTGTAATAAAGGCCAATATACCATTTGCCTTCTTAATTGCTTGCTGCACCTGCATGTACAGTGACTCATGAACAAGAACACCCAAGTTCCTTCAAAGTTCAACACTTCCCGGCCTCTCACCATTTAAGAAATACTCTGTATTTCTGTTTTTCCTACCTCACATTTCTCCACATTGTATTCCATCTGCCCAATTTTTGCCCACTCACTTAGCCTTTCCAGATCCCCTTGATATGTCTTTGTATCCTCTTACAACTCTTGCTTCCACCTAGTTTTGTGTCATCTGCAACTCAAGCTCCACAAAAATAAAGAAAAAGCTGCATTTATGCAGCACCTTGACATATCTCCTGGAACCATTGCAAAGCACTTCACATAAAATGTATTACTGTCACTGTTATTCAGTAGGCAAACGCCCAGCAAGAGCCCACAGACTGTATTGAGATGAATAATTATTAGTCGGTTTCTGGGTGGTGGTTGAGAAAGAAATATTGCCTGGGACATCATCTAGTCTCCCTGATCTTTAATGTCTGCCTGAACAGGCCGACAATCCTCTGTTTAACTTCTCATCCAAAGGATGGTACCTCTGACAATGCAATGCTCCCTCAGTTCCAATGTTGCCTCTAAATGTGTGCATGCGCGACCGTGCAGCAATCTGGAATGTACCACACATTGAAATAAACAGGTCACTGTTTATGGCTGCATCAGTTTGACGGGAGAAATTTCCAGTACAATATAAGTCATGACTTGTAAAATGTAACCTGCCTATAGATTAAAAAAAAGTAGCTCTCTGAGAAGTTTGTAGTCTGCCCAGTACAAAGAAAATTTAGAGGTAACATTTCTTAGTACTATAATGAAGTGCTGTAGTGGGAGTTGAATCCACAATTTTCCTGACATAGTAGTGAGAGTACAACCAACTGAGCCAAGCTGAGACTTAGCTCTTCAGTGAGGCAATAAATTCCTAGTGGGAAAGTGCTGTCCCTATGATTGTTCAGTATGTGTTAAATTTTAAGCAGGACCAAGCTGAACCTGCACATTCATCCAGGAAGGTAACCAAGTGTAACCAAGGAGAGAGAAGGGGGAGGAAAAATGCAAACCTTAAATGAATGTTAATTTATAAATGAGAAGAACCATGCAGTCTTGTATCAATTGACATTGCTTCAGCTTGGTACAGAGATAATGTACTTTGTACTTTGTTGAAATGTAACTGCCGTCCAGCAAAAAGATGAAGCATCATCTGGATAAGTGACAGGGACAATTTTGAGAGAGCAGCAAAACTGCTTAGTTCACATTCAGGCTGCAGTCTAGAAATTGCATCATGTGAGTTTCAGTTTTGTTTATTAAGGCACAAAGACCTGTTCAAAATGAATTGCCCCTTTCACTGTCTTTATCATGGATAATGCCTTATGGCGTTATTGATTTAAATGCATGGCACATGTGGTACTACTTGATTGTCTGTAAAATGTCAGATTGCAGTAGCTGAGTTGAAAGCTAATTTGGTGTCATTGGTTGAATATATGTTTGTTTTCTTGTGAGTTTATCAGCTCCCAGTGGCGATCTGTAGGAACGTGTTTGGCTTTCAGGAATACAGGAAGATACAAAGAAGGTCACATGTTCCCCCAACTTAAAATATGTTTGGAGAGGGGAGGGGGGAAACCAGATGGCATCTTCAGCACTGCCAAGATGTTATCATGCTCCCTAGCCTTTGCTGTATCCAATGTACTTTAATGAATGCTTGGGATTGGGGCTATATTAGCATTATGGCGCTGTTTATCCATCCCTTTGCGTGTGTGAAGTTGTCATTTTTCCCCATTATTTTCATCCCTTCCCTCCTGGAGGTGTTGACTACTGGTACAGGCACCACAGGTATAGGGTATCCACTACTGCATCTTCCAAGTGATTGTTATTCATGTGTGAGGCTAGACAGCTTGTGCCAAATTACTCATCACAGCCAAGTCCAGTCCTGCCCTTACGCAAAGTAATTTCCAGCAGAGGTCACTGGAGATGGATCAGGTGTGGAAACGCTTACTGCTTTCTTTTGTCATCCCTTCCAACTGGAGTAGCGAGGCCAGTTTACTGCCATAGCTGGAATTAGTTAACTAAGCACAGACTGACAGTTGAACTTAGGACCTTCTGCCTGTTGGTTTAGGACTGCACTGTGTGGTTCATTTACTCACTGATGCATCAGAGTAATTGAAATTAGTAGTTTTCTAAGTTGTTTTGATTTAAAAAAGCACAGCACTAGTTTTTAAACTACACTTTATATGCACCCTTCTTTCATTTGGCACTGCTTTCATAATGGATAAACAGAATTACTTTCATGGCAGAGTGCATGTCTATAAGAATAATGAATCACTTCAATAACATAAGCATTTCTCCTGGTGCTTCAGAGTATTTCCAGGGAGCAGCTGAGCTGTGTAGAGTAGGAATGTACCAGGTTCAGTCCTTGATTGGTTCAGTTAGCTGATCTCAGCTGGGGCAATGTTTGGAATGTTACAATTGGCCTCAATGCCCCCTAGTTAAAAACAAATGGGAAAGTCAGACAGAAATCCTGCTTTTAATTGCCATCAGTGATCTCAGCCTAAAGTGCAAGTTGGTAGTCGTTTGCTGAGGACAGATATAGGTTTGCCTGTATGGTGGTCCCATAGATGCCAGCACTCATTGTCAAAGCTCGCACCTGAATAATGGTTATTTGGGTGAGACACCAAAAGGTGATTAGCAACGATGAAACTGTACCATCATAGCAAGCCATCAGTGCTTTCAGAAGAGAGGAGGGGAGCAAAGAAATTGGCAACTCAGTTTATTTTTAATTTTCCATTGTATTCCCACATTTTGTATGGTTGTCTTTAAAAATACTTCCCTCTCCTCTCCCCATCGGCTCATTTATCATATTGCTAATCTCAGGCATTTAGGCCCTTCATTTGGGCCGAACCCAGATGTGAAAATCAGTTAATTGATGAACAAATATTAACATTGTTTTGGCAAGTTGAAATTTGCTTGTTGTGTAAGAGGAAAGGCCAATTATAAAGTGAACTGCTTATGAAAATTATATTTAATTTGTCATTTGTTATGTAAATTCACAGATGAATCTTAACACTCAGATGCAAACATTTTAAATTCCAATTGTGTTAATAAAATTCACAGTTAACCTCTAACCACATACTAGTCACTTGGACATACTGGCCTGCAACCCATGACACAGTGCCATTTGCCTGAATTAGTGCTATTTATGTACACAGGGCGAGCTCCCAGTATGGTCCTCACCTGTAAGCACCTGCTGCTGCCAATGAAGCAAATTCTGGTGCAGCAACCAAAGAACTGGAAACCAGTTTAAAGGGAACACAGAGCCATGAATATCAGAACAATATTAAACTGTTAGGCCTCAGGCTGAATCAGAGCCTAACATTGTTATGGTAAGCAGCTTAATGAGAGGGTAAGGTGGCCACAGAGCAACACTGGGGAGCCTTTCATCATTCCCCCAGGGGTTACTATCACCACCCACTGAGGGAGCAGCAGTAGCAAGCACACAAGGCTGGGAAATGGGCAGCTTATTGTGTCCTGCCTCCCTAATAATTTGCAGGTGGTGATCAGGGAAGGGAAGGGGTGTCTAACAAGCAACTCAGAGGGGCTATGGGAGAAATATCAGGGTTGGGTTGGGGAAGTGACCAGTGCCCAATTCTCCCAATTATTTTACCGTTAGCCTGCATTATTTGAGGTGGGATAGCAGAAGAAAATCCAGACACTAACTGAAAACTTTATTCTCAATTCTAACTTTACAGACAATTTAATTTTTTAGTCTTAATACTTCTTTTCAGTCAGGTATCTTGGTATTCTGAAATTCTGCCAAAACATTGTATTGTCTTTCTTTTGATGTTATTTTTGTGCTGTACAGAATGACCTGACTGGAACAAACATGGGGTTGGATTTTCCCTCCGGGGGTGGGAAACGGAAGTTGGGACTGTTTCTGGGTCCTGAACCCACACCTGGGGCAAACTGTCACTCATTGTGATTTTCACGGGGGTGCTCCCTTAATTGGTGGAAGCAGGTCCTGTGTCCAATTAAGGGTGGTGGGTGGGCTCTTGAAGCTAGAGTCCAATCAGAGTCCTTCCAGCTTGATAGAAGCAGCAGGCTGAAATGGATGGTAAGTAAGGGAGAGGGTGCTTCAACATGGAGGTACCCTCCAACTTTCCAACTTTTAAAAATCTTGCTTTAAAAATTAGATTCAACAGTCGGGGGGTGGGGGCAGGGTAGGGGTGATGCAGCGGTTGGGGGAATCCCTCTACAGGGTGATCTGTGGCGGTTTATGCAGCCAGGTAGGCAGGGGAGGCCTCTAGCCCCGCCTGGAGTATGGCCCTTTGGCCTGACGCCAGATGCCCATGTCCAGGCACCTAAACTGGCCCCGCCAATGCGGGAACCTGAGGGCCAATTGGGATTTTTCAGTCGGCCTCCTTTAATTGGCCACAATTAGGCCCTTAATGAGCCTAATGCAAGTCAGCGGCTTGCCCTGCCGGTCTTGATACTGCCTTCGGAAAAATGGCCTGGTGAGGGGATGGAACCAGTGAACCAGCACTCCAGATGGTGGGGCTAATTTTTGCCCATACCTGCATCCGATCCCAGCCATGACAGGGCAAAATATCCAGCCCCATGGTCTCTGGCTGGTTGTTTATTTCTATGAAGACAATTCAATAAGAGTTGGAGTCTGGTTCTTCACTTGCCATTTTGGTTCTGCCAGTGTCATTTCTTTATATTTGTTTGTGGGATGTGGGTGTCACTGGCTAGGAGAGCATTTATTGCCCATGCCTAATTGCCCTTGCACAGGTTGTGGTGAGCTGCCTTCCTGAACCGCTGCAGTCCTTGTGTTATAGGTCCACCCAGAGTGCTGTTAGGAAAGGAGTTCTAGGATTTTGACCCAGCGACAGTGAAGGAACAGCGATGTAGTTCCACGTCAGGATGGTGTGTGGCTTGGAGGGGAACTTGCAGGTGATGGTGTTCCCGTGCAACTGCTGCCCTTGTCCTTTTAGGTGGTAGAGGTCACAGGTTTGGAAAGTGCTGTCGAAGGAGCCTTGGTGATTTGCTGCAGTGTATCATGTAGATGGTACACACTGCTGCCACTGTGCGTCGGTAGTGAAGGGAATGAATGTTGAAGGTGGTGTATGGTGTGCCAATCATGTGGGTTGCTTTGTTCTGGATGGTGTTGAGCTTCTTGAGTGTTGTTGGAGCTGCACCCATCCAGGCAAGTGGAGAGTATTCCATCACACTCCTGACTTGTACCTTGTAAATGGTGGACAGGCATCGGAGAAACTCACCGCAGAATTCCTAGCCTCTGACCTGCTCTTATAACCACAGCATTTATGTGGCTGATCCAGTTCAGTTTCTGGTCAATGGTGACCTCCAGGATGTTGATAGTGGGGGATTCAGTGATCATAGTGCCGTTGAAGGGGAGATGGTTAGATTCTGTCTTGTTTGAAATCGTCATTATGTGGCACAAATGTTACTTGCCACTTATCAGCCCAAGCCTGGATGTTGTCCAGGTCTTGCTGCATATAGACATGGGCTGCTTCAGTATCTGAGGAGTCACGAATGGTGCTGAACATTGTGCAATCATCAACAAACATCCCACGTCTGACCTTATGATGGAGAGAAGGTCATTGCTGAAGCAGCTGAAGATGGTTGGACCAGGGACACTACCCTGAGGAACTCCTGCAGTGATGTCCTGGGATTGAGGATGATTGATCTCCAAAAAACAAGAACAATCATTATGCTTTGTGCTAGGTATGACTCCAACCAGCAGAGAGTTTTCCTCCTGATTCCCATTGACTCCAGTTTTGCTAGGGCTCCTTGATGCCATACTCAGTCAAATATTGCCTTGATGTCAAGTGCAGTCACTCACCTCACCTCTGGAGTTCAGCTCTTTTGTCCAGGTTTGGATCAAGGCTGTAATGAGTTCAGGAGCTGAGCGGCCCTGGCGGAACCTAAACTGAGCATCAGTGAGCAGGTTATTGCTGAGTAAGTGCTGCTTGATAGCACTGTCGACGACACCTTTCATCACCTTGGCCAGGTTGGATTTGTTCTGCTTTTTGTGCACAGGACATACTTAGGCTATTTTCCACACTGCCGGGTAGATGCTAGTGTTGTAGCTGTACTGGAACAGCTTGGCTAGGGGTGTGGCTAGTTCTGGAGCCCAAGTCTTTGGTGTTGTCCGGGCCCAAAGGCTTTGCAGTATCCAGTGTTTTCAGCCATTTTTTGATATCACGTGGAGTTAATCATCTGTTGCATGATTGCCTTAAAAGTGATGTCCCTTTAAGATCTTAGTATGCTAATGAGCAAGGTACCAGGTTGCAGTCCTGTGACTACATGCCAGAGTCACTCTGCAACTGTAACACCTAGAGGAGGGTTCTGTAAATAGTTTGCTCTGTACTGTATATAATAGTTTAGCTGTAACAAACCTGTTTGAGATCTTCAACCAACTGGACTGAACGTGTCTCCGCTCAGTCCGCAAGCAGGACCCTGAGCTTCCGGTTGCTTGCCATTTCAACACTCCCCCCTGCTCTCATGCTCACATCTCTGTCCTGGGATTGCTGCAGTGTTCCAGTGAACATCAACGCAAGCTCGAGGAACAGCATCTCATCTACCGATTAGGCACACTACAGCCTGCCGGACTGAACATTGAGTTCAATAATTTCAGAGCATGACAGCCCCCCATTTTACTTTCATTTTTAGTTATTTTTTCTTCCTTTTTTTTTTACATTCCTTTTTACATTTTTTACAATCTTTTTTTGCATTTATTTCATTTCATCTTAGTTTGTTCAGTTTGCTTACCCACTTTTTTTCAGGTTGTTTTTCTTCAGGTTTGCACTTGCTGCTGTTCAATATTCAGTGTATTCACACCTAATCTGTACTAATGCTTTGTCTTTCAACACACCATTAACATATTGTTTGCCTTTGCTCCATGACCTTTTGGTCAGCTATGTGGCCTGGTCCAATCTGCACCTTCTCCTTTGTTATCTCTTGCCCCACCCCCACCTCACTTGTTTATAATCTGTGACTTTTCTAATATTTGTCAGTTCCGAAGAAGGGTCACTGACCCGAAACGTTAACTCTGCTTCTCTTTCCACAGATGCTGCCAGACCTGCTGAGTGACTCCAGCATTTCTTGTTTTTGTTTCAGATTTCCAGCATCCGCAGTATTTTGCTTTTATTTTAGTGTCTCATTTATGTTGCATCAGACAACATAAAGAACTCATTACATCATAAGGAGGGAAGAATTAGAGTAAGCCAGAGAGAAAGCTAGCTAAAAATATAAAAACAGATAGTAAGAGTTTCTATAGATATTTAAAAAAGAAAACTTAACAAAGTGAATGTTGGTCCCATAGAAGGTGAGTCTGGGAAATTAATAAGGGAAAATAAGGCAATCGCAGATTTTGAACAGGTATATTGCATCAGTCTTCACGATAGAGGATATGAGTAACATCCCAGAAATAGCTGTAAATCAGGAAATGGAAGGGAGGGAGGAACTCAAGAAAATGACAAACACCAGGGAAGTGCTACTGAGTAAATTGTTGGAGCTGTGGCTGACAAGTCCCCGCGTCTTGATGGACTTCGTCCTAGGGTCTAGTGAGATAGTTGATGCCTTGGTTTTGATTTTCCAAAATTCGCTAGATTTGGGGAAGGTTCCATTAGATTGGAAAATAGTGAATGTAATTCCTTTATTCAAAAAGGGAGGGAGACAGAATGCAGGCAACTACAGACCAGTTAGCTTAACATCTGTCTTAGGGAAAATGGTGCCTCATCAGACCCCTTTCCTCTCCTGAGTGGCGTGAAGCAGGGCTGTGTTCTCACACCTGCACTGCTTGGGATCTTCTCCCTGCTGCTCTCACATGTGTTCTAGTCTTCAGAAGAAGGAACTTTCCTCCACACAAGATCAGATGGCAGGTGGTTCAACCTTGCCCTTCATAGAGCGAAGATCAAAGTACGGAAAGTCCTCATCAGGGAACTCCTCTTTGCTGACGATGCTGCATTAACATCCCACAAGGAAGAATGTCTGCAGAAACTCATCAACAGGATTGTGGCTGCCTGCAACGGGTTTGGCCTAACCGTCAGCCTCAAGAAAACGAACATCATGGGACAGGACATCAGAAATGCTCCATCCATCAGTATCGGCGACCATGCTCTGCAAGTGGTTCAAGAGTTCATCTACCTAGGCTCAACTATCACCAGTAACCAGTCTCTCTGCAGAAATCAACAAGCGCATGGGAAAGGCGTCCACTACTATGTCCAGACTGGCCAAGAGGGTGTGGGAAAATGGTGCACTGACATGGAACACAAAAGTCTGAGTGTTTCAAGCCTGTGTCCTCAGTACCTTGCTGTACGGCAGCGAGGCCTGGGACAACATACGTCAGCCAAGAGCGACGTCTCAACTCATTCCATCTTTGCTGCCTCCGGAGAATCCTTGGCATCAGGTGGCAGGACCATATCTCCAACGCAGAAGTCCTCGAGGCAGCCAACATCCCCAGCATATACACCCTACTGAGCCAGCGGCGCTTGAGATGGCTTGGCCATGTGAGCCGCATGGAAGATGGCAGGATCCCCAAGGACGCATTGTACAGCGAGTTCGTCACTGGTATCAGCAGACCTACTGGCCGTCCATGTCTTTGCTTTAAAGATGTCTGCAAACGCAACATGAAGTCCTGTGACATTGATCGCAGGGCACCTGGAAAAATTCAAGGTAATCAGGCAGAGTCAACATGGTTTTTTGAAAGGGAAATCATGTTTAACTAATAGATTGGAGTTCCTTGAAGTAGCATGTGCTGTGGATAACGGGGAACCGGTGGATGTATTGTACTTAGATTTCCAGAAGGCATTTTATAAGGTGCCACATCAAAGGTTATTGCGGAAAATAAAAGCTCATGGTGAAGGGGGTAACATATTGGCATGGATAGAAGATTGGCTAGCTAACAGGAAACAGAGTAGGCATAAATGGGTCATTTTTTGGTTGGCAAGATGTAACGAGTGGTGTGCCACAGGGATCTGTGCTCGGGCTTCAACTTTTTACAATTTATATAAATGATTTGGATGAAGGGACCGAAGGTATGGTTGCTAAATTAACTGATGACACAAAGATAGGTCGGAAAGTAATTTGTGAAGAGGACATAAGGAGGCTACAAAGAGATATAGATAGATAAAGTGAGTGGGCAAAGATCTGGCAAATGGAGTATAATGTGGGAAAATGTGAAATTGTCCATTGTTGCAGGAAGAATAAAAAAGAAGCATCTTTTCTGAATGGTGAGAGATGCAGAGGGATCTGGGTGTCCTAGTGCATGAATTGCAAAAGGTTAGTATGCAGGTAGAGCAAGTAATTAGGAAAGCTAATAGAATGTTATTATTTATTGCGAGGGGAATTGAATATAAAAGTAGGGAGATTATGCTTCTGTTATACAGGGCATTGGTGAGACCACATCTGGAGTACTGTATACAGTATTGGTCTCCTTATTTAAGGAAGGATGTAAATGCATTGGAGGTAGTACAGAGAAGGTTTACTGGACTGATACCTGGAATGGGCGGGTTGTCTTATGAGGAAAGGTTGGATAGGCTAGGCTAGTTTCTGCTGGAGGTTAGAAGACTAAGAGGCAACTTGTTTGAAACATATAAGATCCTGAGGGATCTTGACAGGGTGGATGTGGAAAGGATGTTTCCCTTTGTGGGAGAATCTAGAACTAGGAATCACGATTTAAAAATCAGGGGTTGCCCATTTAAGACAGAGATGAGGAGAATTTTTTTCAGTCTTTGGAACTCTCTTCCTCAAAAGGCAATGTAAACAGACACTTTAAATATTTTTAAGGCAGAGGTAGATAGATTCTTGATAAGCAAGGGGGGGGGGGTGAAAGGTTATCAGGGGTAGGTGGAAATGTGGAGTTGAAGTTACAATCAGAGCAGCCATGATCTTATTGAATGGCGGAGCAAGCTTGAGGGGCTGAGTGGCCTACTCCTGCTCCTAATTCGTATGTTTGTAAGATGTTTATCTGTTTTTCTGGTATTTTAACAAAGACCAAGTAAGAAATTTTGTTCCGGGATAACATAGGAAACCTGGGAGTTTGAAACAAAATTTTAGGGTTACACAGAGTCAAGTATGAACTGAGCACAAAATAATCAGTATCAGCTACTAACAAAAAGTAATGGGCCTCTGGGATGAGACTGAGGTGTTTCTTTTCAAACAAGAATATTAGTGAACCTGGTGAAACAGAATCAGCAGGGAAAGTTGAAGGGTGACATTTACTTGGAGCTTCAGTTTAATTGCAAAAACATGTCTTGTTGGAGAATAAACAATTTTGTCTACAGCAATTCAGTTGTCGTGTAAAGAGTCTTGGGTTCAAAGTAGTGCTCTGCAGAAAGCATTTAGGAAGTAATTGACAGAACTCTGCTATTAACAGTTCTATGATACTTACTGCCAATAAAATGTGTGTTTATTACTAGGTCAGACAAACAGAAATGCTAGCAATTAAATTCACAGTGGATTTACAAAGCAGAAAAAGTACATTTGTCTCTCAAAGCCAAAGTGTTATCTACTCAAATGAGTCCAGTTGGTCGTAATTGTACATCTGAAGATCAACCAACTAGTGACTTTCTAACAAAACTGCCAAAAATTGCAGGAACATTTTCCAAGAACACAGAGATTTTGAGATTGATTCTGAAATAATGAAACTGGTAAGATCAAAAAATACAATTTTAATCTTGTCAGTTGAATTTTAGAGAAATTGTGGTACATCTGGAAGTTTTCTTTTATCTGTCCCACTGAGCTTTAACTTATTCCCTAGAGGTTTCATGGAGCTGGCGCCTGGGTGATGATGTTGATGTAATTCTGTCAGGACAGACACTTCAGTAACAGATTGATTTAAACCTGGGGCACAGTTCTGGCTCATTTAATGACAAGTCTCGATTCTAAAGGCCTTCTTGTCAGGTTTAATTAATCTAGTTCACTGCATTTCAATTACAGGTATTGACATGAGTCTATTGATTGCCACCTATGTAATCTGTTGCCAGCTAAGTTACAGATATTTCTACTTTCTTCTCAGACATTGTGCCGTGGCTGCACAAATTTAAAGCTCCAGATGTAACAGACTATTCACAGCTGACCTTTGACCCCAGCCAAAAAGAGCTCATCGTTGGAGCAAAGTAAGACATTTCTCTTTCATATATATCACTGTCATTGACATTTTTGGAAAGACTGATTTACTGTGCTTTGCAAAAATTCCATCTTGAATGCCATTTCTTTCAATTCCCAGTACAATCAGCTTCACTTGACTGCTCTTGTCAACCCAGTTCAATCTTGATTACCTATAAGATATTATTTTTTTAAAAACTTCGGTGCTGTCAGAGTTTTGCTATTGATTTTTTTTGAAAATCTGTTGGTACTTAGTCATTTTCTATTAATGACCTCAAACCTTAGATGCTAAATGAAAAGTACTAATATATCACACCTGACATTGCTGCCCTTTCATTTGCTTGGGAAGCAGTGCTCATAGTCTGGGGACATAGTTTATGTTGTAACCAACTTGGAGGATTTATGTAGCGGTAGGAGCAGCCCAAAGGAGGATTCCAAGCCACACAAGGCTGTTACGAACACTTCATGTTGCTTGTTTGCCCTCCAAATAATTGAGAAGCAAGTTTCTTCACAAAATATTTTGTGCCTATGATGTCAGGGTGGCTGTCAAGCAGCAGAGTTGTCCAAGCTTGTTCAAAATGTCCAGTTTCTGAACAAAAAGTGGCAGTGGCAGATTTTTATATATATATGTAATCAAAAACCATAAAACAAAAGAATGTGTGTCAGTAAGCAACATCTCCCATTTGATTTAAACAGACAAGAAACCATGGTGTTCTCAGAAGCTCAGATATGTTGTGCTGTTTAAATTATTTTGAAATATCAATATATACACACTGTTATATGAAAATAATAAAAAGAGAGAAAAACCCAAATCTGGATGTAATCAAAGGTTGACTGCACCATTGTCAACTATAATATTCAGGATTGATCAATAAGTTAGATATATTGGGACATTACCAAAAATGTGTTTGTTAAGATTTCATAAAGGCAGAGTGGCCATGATTTTTAATTCACATAGTCCAGTTTTGTACAGGCTGACTGTTAATTGAACATCTTGGGCTGGATTTTGTTCCCAGCCCGTGTCGGGTTTTGTGGCGGGGAGGAGCCAGAGAATCGGAGTGGCAGCAACCGCCACGGAACTCGACGCCGCGATTGCCGGGCCCAATCTTCTAAGCGGCGGGGAAGCTCTTTGGCGGCCCCTCCACCGCTCTGCAATGGAACCCTGGTTTAAATATTTAAAATACCTATCGGCATACATTGCCATGTCATCTGCCACGATCTTCCCACCCGTTCCTGACCTTCAGCGCGATGTGCAGAGTCTTCGATCTCCCATCCTGGAGAAGCTGGTGTCACCGAGGAGGGGAAGGGGCCTCCGCTGCATTCTGAGTGTAGATGGGGGAGATAGGGGTCAACTCTGCATTCTGAGTATAGATGGGGGGGCGGGATAGGGGTCATCTGTGCATTCTGAGTATAGAAAGGGGAGGTGAAGGGGTCAACTCTCCGTTCTGAATATAGATGGGGGGAAGGGGTCAACTCTGCATTCTGACTATAGGTGGGGGTGGGAAGGGCCAACACTGCATACTGAGTGTAGCTGCGGGGTGGGGGGGAGGGGTCAGCTCTGCATTCTGAGTATAGATGGGGGGGGTGGGAAGGGGTCAATTTTGCATTCTGAGTATAGATGGTGGGGGAGAGGGGGTCAGCTCTGCATTCTGAGTATAGTTGGGGGAAGGGGTCATCTCTGCATTCTGAGTATAGTTGGGGGGAAGGGACCAGCTCTGCTTTCTGAGTATAGATGGTTGGGGGTGGGTGATGGGGTCAACTCTATATGTAAGGATAAGAGGGAGAAGGGGCAACTCTAATATTTTTTGGCTATGGGGGGGGGGGGGGTCAACTCTGCATTCTGAGTATAGATGGAGAGAGGAAGGGGTCAACTCTGCATTGTGTGCAAGGATAAGAGGGCGAAGGGTCAACTGTGCATTAGTTAGTGTATTGGGGGGAAGCGGTCAACTCTGCATTATTTTGAACCATTTGCAGAGGGTTGGCAGCCTTTTTAAAATGGCGCCAGCACCTGCTCTGGCATCCGGGGATGCCGTGAACAATGTGGACAATGTCATCCCCGCCACGTGATTGGTGGGGGGTGTGGCCGCCGTCAATATGTTAAGTGGCTGCCCACCATGTAATTGCGGCAGTGTGGCTTCCATGCATGGCAGCCGCCTTTGGCAGCAAAATCCAGCCTCTAGAATCAGATACCACAATATTTGCGGGGAGGGTACGGGTGAGGCTGAAAAGAGCTGAAGAACCCGGGGAAGCGGTAGTACCTCATTAACACTTTGTATGTCTGCCACTTGCCTGACAGCTGCCCAAAGGGACAGCCAGGCTGGCAGGCAGGAGGAAACACTAACTAGCAACTAGCAACAGGAGGCTGTAACCAGGATCACTTGGAAAAGATTCTGGACATTTGGGAGGGGGAAAGGAAGCTCCGGTTGGCAATCAACAGGAGGGCAGTGCTGGGGGCAGGGGGGGCGCAAGTCAGAAATTGGGAGGGCTGGATTGTTGACAATCTGGGAGCCTGAGTTAAATCTGCTAATGATGTGTCCTGCTTCTTCACAGTGGGAACCTCGGATATGCCAATATCTGCCACGGCAAAAAAGTGCCTGGAGTGTGCACGGCAGGTTGGGGTTGCATTCCATGTTTTTCACTTTTAAAATTCACCCCAACCTTCCCCTGTCCGTCATGGGGGAGTTAATGTCACGGCTATAGAACTTACAACACTGCGTTCATGCCTCTGCCATTGTTCAGTCTTCCACTGGAGCCATCTGCTGTAATCCCATTTTCCTGCCTATTCCCTATATTCTTTTGTATCACTTCTCCTCAAATACGTGCCAATTCCCTTTTAAATGATCTTATAGACTCTGACTCAAAGGTCAGTTGCCAGAAAGCATTCCATGTGCTAATAATCTGCTGTGTCCAAAAGTTCTTCTATAATTGCTACCTTTGTTCTTCTGATGATGATCCTCAGTGTATTCTCTCTTGTTCACCAACCAGTGGATGCAACTTTTCATAATTTTTGAATTTTTATAGATCCTCTTTAATCTTCTCTGTTCTGGTGAAAAAACCCCAATTTTTGAGCCTTTCATCATAACTATCTCTCTAGTTAGTCTTTGCTGTAAATTTTCCATGGTGTTACTCTCCTTTCTATAATGAACTGAAGTGCACATGATATGCCAATTGTGGCCTAACCACTGTCTCGTAGAAGTGGCAGCAATAGTCTGTTTTTTCAACAGTCATTTTAAAATGAACATTGTGCTGTGGGCTATTGATACTCAACTCTTGGGGTCTTCTGTGCGACTCTTCCTTGCTTAGAAATTCATTTAATTGCAATAGAAGTGGCTAGTAAATGGAACTGGTTTGAATCTGTCTCTACGTTGCAGAAAATGTTCCAGTCACATTGAGGGACCCTTATTATCAAATAGATCACTGATCATGTAAATCCTATTTCTTGCAGGAACTACCTCTTCAGGCTAAAACTGGAGGATCTGACATTAATCCAGGTGTGTGAAACCTGTTTGTTTTTGCTTTAGCAGGGATAATGTTTGATGTGAAACTAACATTTTGTCACAAGTAATCTGGTCAATGTACAAGAGTTTCAAAGAAAAGCAAGTGTCTACCCTTCTGCTTCTGATCTCCAAGTAGGTTCCTATACCAGAGACATTCCCAGTAATTTACGACAGCAGAATGAAAGGCTGAAACATGATTTTGAGGCACCAGTGAGCGTGTTCCAGCTTATTACTGGTACCATATTGATCACCATTAAGGGACCAGGGGCTGGATTTTAGTTCCAGGGTCCTGATCCCAATGCCGGGCCAGAAACTCAGAAGTGAACATGGTGGGACCCTGGAGGAGATTTTTGAGGAGGCAGCCTCTCTGGGAGCTCCATCCAATTAAGGATGATGGCAGGCTCTGCAGCTGGTAGGGCCGATGTGAGTGCTCAAGGCTGAGGACAGCTGGCAGCCCCACCCGGAGAGGTTGCTGCTGCTGATGTAGGTGGGAAAACGAGAGGGTGCCTCAAGATACAGGTGCCCTCTGAAGACTTTAGAAAGTTTAAAAATAAAATGTCGCCACAGCTGCCAGGCCATTATTGCAGAGGGGGAGCCGCTCCGCAGCAAGGGGTCCAGCCATAGCTGTGGACCTCTGGCACACGCGGCGCTGGTGGGGGGGTGGGTGGTGTGGGGGAATTAAAGGGGACCTCTGGCCCCCTGGCCTGCCAGCAGGAGGCAGCCTCCATCCATCTGCTGGGCTTCAGCCTCAGGCGAGGGCCTGTCTGCCATCTGGAAAATTCCAGATGATGTGTGATGAGTGCCCTCAATAGGCACTTTAATTGGTCTTAATTGCTACCCACCGCTGGCAGATGGATAGCCGTCACCCGCCACAGGAACAGCCTCACAGGAAAAAGGCTGGAGGTGAGAACGTGCAGGCAGCTAACACATAATTGCTGGCCACCCCTTATCTGGACCCGCCATCTTCGCAGAGTGAAGATCCAGCCCCAGGTGTCTATATTTCCTATTTTGATAGTAGCTTTCTGAGCGATCGCAATTGCATTTAGTTTTATAAAAACTTTACAGGTGTGCTGGTTCCTGGAGGAAATAGCAGAGCTTTAAAATCTTTAGGGTTAGCAATGTTTCCAAGGCTTTCTTTTGCTTTCATTCCATCAGTGTTTACACCTGCATGAATTTTGACTTAAACCAGCAATGCGGAAGCTAAAAGATTTATTGCAGTTAATGGCAATGCTGTGAAAGCTGCTGTCCATTAGATGGCAGGGTTTTTTCCACACTCATTCCTTTATGTAGATCTGTACAAGCTAAATTGAAATGAAACAAAATCATGACACATCAATGACTAGATTGGTACAATTGCATACTTATATCAATTGGTACAAGGATTTGAAAATTGAATAAAAATACTTTAAGTTTCAATTCCCCTACCTGACTACTGAACCAGAATGATACACAACATGGAAAATACTTTTTAAGATTAGTGAGCACAAGACAAGGATTAAATCTGGGACCTTCCTCATCTGCGTGACTGAAAACTACAATATATATATATATATAGAACAGTTATTCAGGACAGCAGCAGAAGAACTATACTGCTGTTTCCTTATGATCAAGGAAAGCAAGAAGTTCAATTTGTCACATTGGGTGCTGTTTGATAGAATCTGTGATTTATATTCCTATATCTGATGTTTTAGGCTGGATTATACATATACGGCCGAAGTTGGCAGTGGACGTAAACAATGGCGGTCCGTCCATGCGGACCGCACGTCGCGGAGCTGCCGCAATATTAAACATGGCGGCTCATTTAAATGGGGACCGCTGCCCCCCATGACGTGGAGGGGGTGGGCGGTCCATCCCTGGCAATGGCGTCAGCAGCCTTTGCGCAGGCGCTGACACCATTTATAAAGGGCTTCAAGCCCTATATTCAGTTGCAATATTTAAAGAAATAGTCATTTAAAATTGATTTGAAAAAATTAATTAAATGTTTCTAGCCCCTCTCCCACCCCCAAAATAATTATATAATTCATTCCTTGCCCTCTTTCCTTCCCCCCCTTCCCCCGGACCTAAATACTTACCTTGTGCACCTGACCTTCCTCCTCATCTCCCCCCAAATACATAAACTATGCACTTTACCCCTTCTCACCATCCCCTATCACCAATCGGATGAGTTTGACCCTGCTCCCCTCTCCTGCACTTAAAATCTTACCTGCTCCCCCTCCCCACCAGTGCTCTGCCTCGGTTCCCTGGCCAGGGACCCAAAGGTGCGGGAGTGCCGGCCACCGGCACCAAAATCGGAGCAGGATGGACGGCGGGAGTGGGTAAGTAATCAATTCATTTATTTAAATATATTTAAATGGGGCTCCCGTCACTGAGTGATGGGGGTACTGCCATGAGGCCTTGCCACCACCGGCAGTATCGGGCCGGGCCTTCCTGGCGTCTAGACCTGTGGCGTGCCTTTGTCGGAGGCGCCCCCCCACCATGACCCCTGATGTCAGGTGGGGGGGGGGGGGGCTGTAAAATTCAGCCCTTTGTTTCTCTTTGTTCACTTAATTCTGTATTTGACATGATGTAGTAGTTCAGGGATAGGCACCAACATGTTGCACCATGGACATTTGACAAAATTATTGACTCAGCCATAGATTTGGGGGAAATTTTATTTTATTTAGAGATACAGAACTGAAACAGGCCCTTTGGCCCACTGAGTCTGTGCCGACTATCAACCACCCATTTATACTAATCCGACATTAATCCCATATTTCCTACCACATCCCTACAATTCTCCTACCACCTACCTACACTAGGGACAATTTACAATGATCAATTTACCTATCAACCTGTAAGTCTTTGGCTGTGGGAGGAAACCGGAGCACCTGGCCACAGGGAGAACTTGCAAACTCCACAGAGGCAGTACCCAGAATCGAACCCGGGTCGCTGGAGCGGTGAGGCTGCGGTGCTAACCACTGTGCCGCAATTAATCTGTATATAAAGTGTACAACCAACCTAACTGCATCAAAACACAGTCCAATGTAAAATATATTTCTCCCTATTTAGTGAGATATCTGGCATTGTTTTTGCTTGCACGAGTAGTAGATATCTGCCCGCAGATATCTCTCTCCCTCTCTCTCTCTGTCTCTCCATTCTTGCATCTGTGCTGATGCATGCAAGGCGAAAAGCTTTGACAACATGCCTCTTTTTTCAGCAATACTCAAGAAATTGATGTGCTCTGAAAGGGTTTTCTGTCCACCCTCTGTATCTCAGTCACTATCTTCCAGACTCTGTATCAGATATATGAATGAATCTGGAGCCTGAATCTGTTGCTCCATACATTGCCTGAGGGTAGATGGAAAATGTGTTTTAATACCACTTTTGTAGTTCAGGTTTGTACTAATAGGTTTAAATACTCAGGGCCATATTAATATTTGCAGATAAATTATTTCTCTTCATGGTGCAAAGTTCACATTTTTTTGGGTTCATAATAATGCAGGAGCAGAAAAAGCCATTGTGGTCCATTGGCCTGTGTTAAAGGTAAATGAAAACATTCAAAATCTTGTACATAATCAAAATACTGCAGATGCTAGAAATCTGAAATAAAAACAAAAAATGCTGGAAATACTCAGCAAATCAGGCAGCATCTGTGTAGCGAGAAACAGAGTTAAGTGGGCAGGCAAAAAAAAATAGCAAGGGGTGCCATTCCTAACGTCGTTCAGGCCCCCTGTCATTTTGTCTGGGGCCAGCTGCCCCTGGTCAATTGAGGCTTTAAGTGGCCAAAATGGCCACTTAGGGCTTCTTCCCGTCTCCACTCCAATTTTGTGGAAGAGGTGGGGCCCGTCGCCAAGTGGAAACACCGCCAGGTGAGACCTGGTGGCTCCTAGTGGGGTCAGGTGGGGAGGGTCCTTCCTTTGGGTGAAATCCATGGCCCCCAGAGGGCCTTCCCAGTAGCGATGGCTTTGTTCACCACACCCCCCCGCCCCCCCAAGCATGACTTCCCCTCACCGTCACTAACACCCTTCCTGTACCCTGTCACTGGGCCTGCCTGACTGGTCCCGGCAACCCTGACGTCACTCACCTGTCTCGGGGTCTTCGATATCTTCTCCTCTGCAGGTCTCCTGCAGTACCAGCCACCGCTCCTTGTGGCGCTGCCGGTACTGCACTGCCGGTCCTCCAATTGACCGGCAGCTCTGTAGACAGGAGCTCGTCCTTTAAAGGTACGGCATCCCTGACAACGGGCAGTTAATTGGCTGCTCGCTGTTAAGTTGCAACAGGGGTTTGACGGAGTACCAAAGCAGTTTCTCACATGCTTTGTGGCCTGCCACCGGGACCCCCATCGCCAGAATAAAACCCGTCCCGAAATTTCAGGTCAATGACCTTGCTTCAGTGCTGGGAAAAGTTAGAGATGTAATTGGTTTCAAACAAGTGCAAGGAGGGTGGGTGGGAGGATACTCTACTCTTGTCCCTTATACACCTCATTTGTTCACTTTGCCATTGAACTATCTAGCAACCTCTTGAAATTACTGATTGCCCAGTGGTGATAGGTGAACGGACTTGGTGCGAGTAAAGACATGGGCAGCAGATTTTTGGATAACCTCAAGTATAGAGAGGATAAAAGGTGGGAGACTAGCCAGGAGTGCATTGGAATAGTCATGTCTATAAGTAACAAAGGCATGAATGAAGGTTTCAGCAGCAGATGTGCTGAGACAGGGGCAAAGTTAGGCAATGTTACGGAGGTGGAAATAGGCGGCCTTAGTGACGGTGCAGATATGTGGTCGGAAGCACATCTCGGGGTCAAATGTGGCACTAATGTTGCGAACAGACTGGTTTAGTTTCAGACAGTTGCCAGGGAGAATGGAGTTGGTAGCTGGGGAACAGTGTTTGGAGCAGGGATCGAAAACAATGGCTTCAGTCTTCCCGATATTTAATTAGGGGAAATTTCTGCTGATCCAATACTGGATGTTAAATAAGCAGTCTGAAAATTTAGCAAAAATGGAGGAGTCGAGGGTGGTGCTCGTGAGGTAGAGCTGAGAGTCATCAACGTACATGTGAAAACTAATGCTGCGCTTTCGGATGATGTTGCCTAGGGGCAGCATATAGATGAGAAATAGGAGGAGGCACCAAAGATAATGGTTATGGTGCAGGAGCAAGAAGAGAAGCCATTGTAAGTGACACTCTGGCTACAATTAGATAGATAAGAATGGAACCAGGTGACAGCAGTCCCACCCCACTGGACAACAGTGGAGAGGCGTTAGAGGAAGATGCTGTGGTCAAATGTGTCAAAGGCTGCAGATATGTCGAGAGCATGAGGAGGGATAACTTACCTTTATCACAGTCACATAGGATGTCATTTGTGGCTTTAAAGAGTCGTTTCGGAACAGTGACGGGTGGAAACCTGATTGGAGGGATTCAGATCTCGAGTATCAGAAAAGATGGACATGGATTTGGGAGATGACAACAAGAGGGAGAGAAAAGGGAGGTTGAAGACAAGGTAATAGTTTGCAAGGATGATGGAGTCAAGGATTGTTTTTTTGAGGAGAGGGGTGGTAATGGCAGATTTAAAGGAGAGAGGAACAACACCTGAAGAGAGAGAGAACCATTAACAGCTAACATGGGGACCAGTTGGGGTGTTGTGTGGTCAGCTGTTTACTGGGAATATAGTTGAGGGAGCAGGAGGTGGGGCTCAATGACAGGATGACCTCAGAGAGTGCATAAGGGGAGATAGGAGAGAAGCTAGAGAAAGATGCAAGTTCAGGGCTAGGGCAGGTGGAACTTTAGAGGAAGTTTGGTCTAGCGGGCTAATGGAAAGGAGGGATGTGGCAGGGGCAACTTATCTGCTGGTCTGGACCTTAGTGACAAAGAAGTCCATGAGCTTTTTGCACTTATTGTTGGAGGTGAGCGTGAAGGGGATGGGGGGAGGGGTTTAAGAAGATGGTTTGCAGTAGAGAAAAGAATCCAGGGATTACCTTTGAATTTCAGAATGGTTCTGGAATAGTCAACAGTTTTAACAGATGAGAGCAGGACCCAATAGTGCTTTTGTGGTCCAGCCAGATCTGGTGGTGGATGGCTAACCCAGTTGTCTGCCATATCCTTTCAAGTCTGCGTCCCTTGAACTTAAAGGAGTGGAGGTAAAGTGATATTTTGAATTATTCTCGGGTCACAAACTAACCAACTGAAAATAACTTACTGCATGTGCTATATGCAGGATACTTTTTTTTATCATGTAACGTCTGCAAAACTAATCTACTGCTGACTATAATAAAATTGAATTAGAAAAAAAAACAACTGAAGCACAGAAGTGTTTTTTTAAATGATAAATGTTCTAGCATTCCCATGATGGAAAATGGGCTAGGAAGCTGCAGTAAAGGCTTTATATCAGCTTCAAATCTCTTATTTAAGTTAACATATACAATTGAGAGAGAGTGCTCAAATTAGAAATAGACTGCCATTCCATGCTCTCTATTTATGAATGCACAATTTGAGTATTGCTGAAAATAGAGACATGTTGTTGAAGCTTTTCGTCTTGCACTGATTCAGGACAATCCACAAGAACACCAGTTGTAAGGGAAGACAACAACTTTATACTGTATGAGAAGAGAGTGCTGATTGGTTGGTTGGCAAGTGAATGCTGATTGGTAGAGGCATTGCCATGGAGAATGCCCCAAGTTACAGTGACTGACAGTTAACTGCCAAGCTTTGTTTGAAATTTAAACCAGGCAGCTTGACTCTGATTGGTCAAGGCATTGCTGTGAGGAATGAACCAGCAAATGGCTGTCAGTTATTTTGTTTAGTTGAAACACGCGCAATGTTTGTACATGTTCTTTCTGTCTACAAAGAACACGGCCCTGTGTATTAACATACATAGCCTCCATGACGTGCAAATGCGCCACACTGTGAGCCCTACTGACAATCTTAAATTGGTTGTCAGCATAATCCTGAGCATACTGAGGATCATTTAGTGAATGTTGTTCAATCGCGGAATCATATCTAATTTTGGACACTGTGTTTTAAGTTTTGCAAGCGCAGGCTGGTTGGGTATGGCCTGTATCTTGCCCGTTGCGAACAGTGGAAGGGACATATTGTTTGATACGATCCGCCAGTCTTTGGGACGTACGGCCTATATACTTAGCATCACACTGGCATTGAAATTCATATATCACATTATTCATTTGTGTGATAGGCAGGACGTCTTTTTGGCTTGACAGTAGCATCCTGTTAGTGGCGAACACTACACAGCAGGTCGTATCAAACATGATTCATTCCTCAAGGCAATGCCTTGACCAATCAGAGTCAAGCTGCCTGGTTTAAGTTTCAAACAAAGCTTGGCAGTTAACTGTCAGTCACCGTAAACTGGTGCATTCACCATGGCAAGGCCTGCAACAATCAGCACTCTCTTCTCGTACAGTATAAGTGGTTGTTTTCCCATATATTGGTATTCTTGCAGATTGTCCTGATGAGTGCAAGATGAAAAGCTTCGACAACATATCTCTATTTTCAGCAATACTCAAATTCTGTACTACCAAACGACTATTTAATTCACAATTGTACCTGCAGATACATAGAACATAGAACAGTACAGCACAGTACAGGCCCTTTGGCCCACGATGTTGTGCCGAACCTTTAACCTACTCTAAGATCAAACTAACTACCTACCCTTCATTCTACTATCGTCCATGTACCTATCCATGAGTCGCTTAAATGTCCCTAATGTATCTGCTTCTACTACCACCGCTGGCAGCGCATTCCACGCACCCACCACTCTCTGTGTAAAGAACCTACCTCTGACATCTCCCCGAAACCTTCATCCAATCACCTTAAAATTATGCCCCCTGGTGATAGCCCTTTCCACCCTGGGAAAAAGTCTCTGGCTATCCACTCTATGCCTCTCATCATCTTGTACCCCTCTATCAAGTCACCTCTCATCCTTCTTCGCTCCAATGAGAAAAGCCCTAGCTCCCTCAATCTTTCTTCGTAAGACATGCCCTCCAGTCCAGGCAGCATCCTGGTAAATCTCCTCTGCACCCTCTCTAAAGCTCCCACATCCTTCCCATAATGAGGCGACCAGAAGTGTGGTCAAACCAGGGCCTTATAGAGCTGCAGCATAACCTCACGGCTCTTAAACTCAATCCCCCTGTTAATGAAAGCCAACACACCATACGCCTTCTTAACAACCCTATCAACTTGGGTGGCAACTTTGAACGATCTATGGACATGGAGCCCAAGATCCCTCTGTTCCTCCACACTACCAAGAATCCTGTCTTTAAGCCTGTATTCTGCATTCAAATTCAACCTTCCAAAATGAATCACTTCACACTTTTCCAGGTTGAACTCCATCTGCCACTTCTCAGCCCAGCTCTGCATCCTGTCAATGTCCCGTTGCAACCTACAACAGCCTTCCACACTATCCACAACTCCAGCAACCTTCGTGTCATCGGCAAACTTGCTAACCCAGCCTTCCACTTCCTCATCCAAGTCATTTATAAAAATCACAAAGAGCAGAGGTCCCAGAACAGATCCCTGCGGAACACCACTGGTCACCGAGCTCCATGCTGAATACTTTCCATCTACTACCACCCTCTGACTTCTGTGGGCCAGCCAATTTTGTATCCAGACAGCCAACTTTCCCTGTATCCCATGCCTCCTCACTTTCTGAATGAGCCTATCATGGGGAACCTTATCAAACGCCTTGCTAAATTACATATACACCACATCCACTGCTCTTCCTTCATCAATGTGTTTTGTCACATCTTCAAAGGATTCAATAAGGCTGGTGAGGCATGACCTGCCCCTCACAAAGCCATGCTGACTGTCTCTAATCAAACCATGCTTTTCCAAATAATCATAAATCCTGTCTCTCAGAACCCTCTCCAATAATTTGCCCACTACCGACGTAAGACTGACTGGTCTATAATTCCCATGGTTATCCCTATTCCCTTTCTTGAACAAGGGAATAACATTTGCCACCCTCTAATCATCTGGTACTACTCCAGTGGACAGTGAGGACGCAAAGATCATCGCCAAAGGCGCGGCAATCTCTTCCCTCGCTTCCCGTAATATCCTTGGGTATATCCCGTCTGGCCCCGGGGACTTATCTGTCCTCATATCATTCAAAATTTCCAGCACATCCTCCCTCTTAACCTCAACCTGTTCGAGCATATCAGCCTGTTCCACGCTGTCCTCACAAACGACCAGGTCCCTCTCACTAGTGAATACTGAAGCAAAGTATTCATTTAGGACCTCCCCTACCTCCTCCGACTCCAGGCACAGGTTCCCTCCACTATCCCTGATCGGCCCTACCCTCACTCTGGCCATCCTCTTGTTCCTCACATAAGTGTAGAACGCCTTGGGATTTTCCTTATTCCTACCCGCCAAGACTTTTTCATGTCCCCTTCTAGCTCTCCTAAGTCCATTCTTCAGTTCCTTCCTGGCTACCTTGTAACCCTCAAGAGACCTGTCTGATCCTTGCTTCCTCAACCTTAAGTAAGCTTCCTTCTTCCTCTTGACTAGCTGTTCCACATCTCTTGTCATCCAAGGTTCCTTCACCCTACCATCCCTTCCTTGCCTCATCGGGACAAACCTATCCAGCAGTCGCAGCAAGTGCTCCTAAACAACCTCCACATTTCTGTCGTGCATTTCCCTGAGAACATCTGTTCCCAATTTATGCTCCCCAGTTCCTGCCTAATTGCATTGTAATTCCCCCTCCCCCAATTAAATATTTTCCCATCCCGTCTGCTCCTATCCCTCTCCATGACTATAGTAAAGGTCAGGGAGTTGTTTAGTTTTTTAGTTTAGAGATATAGCACTGAAACAGGCCCTTCGGCCCACCGAGTCTGTGCCGACCATCAACCACCCATTTATACTAATCCGACACTAATTCCATATCCCTGCCACATCCCCACCTGTCCCTATACTTCCCTACCACCTACCTATACTAGGGGCAATTGCTAATGGCCAATTTACCTATCAACCTGCAAGTCTTTGGCATGTGGGAGGAAACCGGAGCACCCGGAGGAAACCCACGCAGACACAGAGAGAACTTGCAAACTCCACACAGGCAGTACCCAGGATTGAACCCGGGTCGCTGGAGCTGTGAGGCTGCAGTGCTAACCACCGAGAGATCTGCCACCTGGCCTGGTTCGTTGCCAAGCACCAAATCCAACATAGCCTCCCCTCTAGTCGGCCTATCTACATATTGAGTCAGGAAACCTTCCTGGACACACCTGACAAAAACTGCTCCATCCAAACTATTTGCACTAAGGAGGTTCCAATCAATATTAGGGAAGTTGAAGTCACCCATGACAACAACCCTGTTACTTCTGCACCTTTCCAAAATCTGCCTCCCAATCTGTTCCTCTGTGTCTCTGTTGCTATTGGGGGGGTCTATAGAAGACTCCCAATAAAGTGACTGCTCCTTTCCTGTTTCTGACTTCTACCCATAATGACTCAGTAGACAAACCCTCCTCGACGACCTCCCTTTCTGCAGCTGTGATACTATCCCTGATTAACAATGCCACTCCCCCACCCATTTTACCTCCCTCCCTATTCCTTTTGAAACATCTAAACCCCGGAACATCCAACATCCATTCCTGCCCCTGTGATATCCCCGTCTCCGTAATGGCCACAACATCGTAGCTCCAAGTACTGATCCATGCTCTAAGTTCATCACCCTTATTCCTGACACTTCTTGCGTTAAAATAGACACACTTCAACCCATCATACTGGCTGCAACTTTGTCGTGTCAATTGTCTCACCTTCCTCACAGACTTTCTGCACTCGGTATCTGCCTGTTCAACAGCTACCCCATCCACTGATCCGTAGCTCCAGTTCCCATCCCCCTGCCAAACTAGTTTAAACCCTCCCGAAGAGCTCTCGCAAACCTCCTGCCCAGGATATTGGTGCCCCTCCAGTTCAGATGCAACCCGTCCTTCTTGTACAGGTCCCACCTTCCCCAGAAGGTATCCCAATGATCCACATATCTGAATCCCTCCCTCCTACACCAGTTCTGTAGCCACGTGTTCAGCTGCACTCGCTCCCTGTTTCTAGCCTCACTAGCACGTGGCACCGGTAACAAGCCTGAGATTACTACTCTGCTCGTCCTGCCTTTCAGCTTCCAACCTAACTCCCTATATTCGCTTTTCAGGTCCTCATCCCTTTTCCTAGCTATGTCATTGGTACCGATATGTACCACAACCTCTGGCTGCTCCCCCTCCCCCTTAAGAATCCTGTAGACTCGATCCGAGACATCCCTGACCCTGGCACCTGGGAGACAACATACCATCCGGGAGTCTCGTTCGCGACCACAGAATCTCCTGTCTGTTCCTCTGACCATTGAATCTCCTATCACTATCGCTCTCCTATTCTCCCCGCTTCCCTTCTGAGCCACTGAGCCAGGCTCAGTGCCAGAGACCTGGCCACTGTGGCTTTCCCCTGGTATGTCCCCCCCCACAACTGTATCCAAAACGGTATACTTATTATTGAGGGGAACGGCCACAGGGGATCTCTGCACTGTGCGCCTATTCCCTTTCCCTCCCCTGACGGTCACCCAGCTACCTTTATCCTGTAACTTAGGTGTCACTACTTCCCTATAACTGCTCTCTATCACCCCCTCAGCATCCTGAATAATCCGAAGTTCATCCAGCTCCAGCTCCAGTTCCCTAACGCGGTCTGTGAGAAGCTGGAGTTGGGTGCACTTCTCACAGGTGAAGTCAGCAGGGACACAAGTGGTGACCCTCACCTCCCACATCCTGCAAGAGGAGCATGCAACTGCCCTAGCTTCCACCCCCTCCGCACTAAATTGACAACAGAGATTAAAAAAAAAGGAGACCCTTACCTTACCAAACCCTCCACACAAGAGTCCTTTTTTTTTGGTTAGAGGAGGAGGATGGGTGGGAGACACTACACGTGTAGTGTTTCGGGTTTAGCCACTGCCCGAATATATAAGTTTACTTACCCAGCAGTCCCCGTGTCCGCCGAAACAAAAGGTAACTTAATTTAAACTGAAACTCACCTTCCCAGCTGCCACCTCGCTCGCACTATCGCTGCTTCAAATATTGTGATATGACATTTTTGTACTGCTTCTCTTTCCTCCTATCTATGCCCTCGCCACCATTTTTATAATTACCTCTCCTAAGTCTATTCTTTTACACCAATCCTTTTACTTCTTCAATTTTTGTCACCTAATCATTATTTATTGATTACTCTTAGCTTGTGACTATCTACAGTCTTTCTGGTGTCCTGCATTGTGACTTAAGGCCCTTCTCCTAGGTTTCTTAATGTGAAGGTAATTGTAAGAGTTGTACACCTTATTGTGGCCAGCTCAAGACAGTTATGGACTGATGGCTAAAGAAAAAGGGAGAAAATAACTGATAAAATTTGGATTGGAAAAAGAACCTTTATTAGCACAGGAATGGCTCATTTTACATGTTAGAAATGAATCTTAGGTTTCTGATGTATATAAATCTCGATTTTTACATCTTTAATAACCTTAAAACTTCCCAATACTAAATCATTGAACATGGTTTGATAGCAACAAATTTCAAGAGTATTTGTTGCTTGGGAACCAAAGCAGCTGGTGCAGATGTGTGGTAAGGGTACACACAAGGAACAAATGTAACACATGTTTTCTCCAGTTTCTAGACAGGCTCATACAAACAGTGTAGTTTTCACTCATCGATGCTCATGCAGAAGTTACTACTGGTCCCAGGTAGGTACAAACCATATGCCTCAAAGCGAGCCCAAGACTAAGGGGCATATTGTGCAGGTGACAATTACAGCCAATAAGGCTAAGATATTGGCTGATATGGTCTCAAAAGAGCTGTACAGGATCAAGCATTCCTACAGCCAACAGTAGCTTCATAGGCAGATTTATAATGTTTTGTGAAATAAAGAATTTATCAATAGTTTGATCCAACTCATCACTTCCTGTGAGACGGTGCCAGTGTTGGTGTACAGAAAAATAGGGTGCCCTGAATTAATTCGATCATTTTGAATCATTTTAAGCTGGCAACTATAAAAGAGCTGCTCAGATGGGGCTCTTTTACTGATCAATGTGTTTTAGTAGCTGTTAGCCAGTCTGCTGGCTGCAACACATAGTGATAGTGGAGCTTTCCATCTCAAGGGACAATAAAGCAGGTAGGACCAGAATTTCCCTCCAGAGCTGCACTTCATCTTGCTCTGCCTTATCTTAAACTGGAAGTTAAGGAAATAACTATGGTTTAGATTGTGACCTGAATAAATCTATTAAAGAATGGGATAAATCAATATTGCTGTTTATGTTAGTCCAAATTCCTTAGTTTCTTTAAGAAAAATCTGCCAAAATGTCTGTTTGATTGTATAATTTCATGTGCTTCCTAATTTAAAGCTGGTTGTTGGGGTGTAAGTCCAGGGAGAATACTTCTGTTTTAAAGTACTCTCACAACGTGTTTTAACAATGCATAATTATAAGCTTTTCCTTAGCGTTTAAAATTAAACTCTGAAATCCTTTCCTCAAGGCCACTCAAGTGATGCTTCTGGCATGGAGGAACCATCTGTGTCCCAAGTAGCCCCATTCTTGTGCTCCAATTTGAGACCAGCCTGGGAGCCAATCCTTAGGTGCCCCAACCAGGGAGAATACACTGTACCAATGTATCAAGCACACCCAGCTGGTGGCATGGTTTTTCAGTGTCAGGTGGCTCTAGGTTGGCTCTTAGGCCTGTGCTAAGTTGTGACCTTTTCCTCTTTAGGCACATGTTTACTCAATTCAGTCAATGGTGGAGAGATTTATGTGAAATGTTTGGGGGGAGGGGAAATTTTATGTTCTCCCCACATGGCAGGTTTGGAGGTGGGGAGAGCATAAAATCAGGTGGGATGGTGGCAGGGGTGGGGGTTTCCTGCCACCATCCTGCCTCTGCCAAAATTTAGTCTGGGGCGGGAAGGCCTGTGAACAGCCTTCTTTCCCCGCCATTACCAATTGAAGTCCGTAACTGGGTAATCAACCCCCAATTTAGGGCCTCTTCCTGCCCCAGCTGCAATTAGCCATGCAGTGGGCGGCCCTGTCGCCACACAGGAAGCACACCACAAAGGGAGATTTGCTAGTGCTGTTAGGGAGGGTTTAAACTAAATTGTCTGGAGGATGGGAACCTGAGAGGGAGCTCAGATTGGAGGGAAGCAAAACTGGTAACTTGTCAGGCGTGGGAACCAGGAGCATGTGTCAAAGAGGAATACTGAGGTGCACAAAATACTGAGGGCGATAGATAGTACTAGAGTAGGGAATAGTAAATTATTAGGGGGGGTTAGAGAAAGGGAGAAAGTAATAAAGTCTGAATCAGGGTTAATGTTCATGTATGTGAATGTAGACCAAGTGTGGTTAATAAGACTGTTGAGTTACAGGCGCAGATTGCCACGTGGAAGTATGATGTTGTGGTTATAACAGAGACTTGGCTCAAAGAAGGGTAGGAATGGGTGTTAAATATTCCTGGATACAAGGTGTTCAGGAAAGATCGGAAAGGGAAAAAAGGGGGAGGGGTGGTGGTGTTGATTAAGGAGAGCATTGCAGTGCTGGAGAAAAAGGATGTCCCAGAGGGGTCAAGGGCAGAATCAATTTGGCTAGAACTAAGGAGCAAAAAAGGTGCGGTTACATTGCTTGGTGTTATCTATAGGCCACCAGCTAGTGGGAAGGATGTAGAGGAAAAAAATTGCAAGGAAATTACAGAGAGGTGCAAAAATTATAGGGTAGTTATAATGGGGGACTTTAATTATCCAAACACAGACTGGGATAGAAGTAGTGTAAAGGGCAGTGAGTGGCAAGAGTTCCTAGAGTGTGTTCAGGAAATTTTTTTATAACATATGTTGTGAGTCCAATGAGAAAGGAGGCGCTACTAGACCTGGTTCTTGGGAATGATGAGGTGGGCCAAGTGGATCAAGTATCAAGAGCATTTAGGGGATAGTGATCATTGTATCA
Source organism: Heterodontus francisci (assembly GCF_036365525.1). NCBI lineage: Eukaryota > Metazoa > Chordata > Chondrichthyes > Heterodontiformes > Heterodontidae > Heterodontus > Heterodontus francisci. Next base: position 124,313,090 of record NC_090372.1, on the reverse strand, counting down.
TAAGGTTTAGGCCAACTATGGAAAAAGACAAAGAGCAATCCAGAGTAAGAATAATTAACTGGGGAAGGCCAACTTCAATGGGGTAAGAATGGAGCTAGGGCAAATAAGTTGGAGTCAGAAGCTGGCTTGAAAACCGGTAGATGAACGCTGGGGTACCTTCAAAGAAGAGATAGTTTGGGCACAGTCAAGGTATGGTCCCTCAAAGGCAAAAGTAGGCAAACAAATCCAAAGCTCCCTGGATGCCAAAAGAGGTAGAGATTAAGATAAAGAAGAAAAAGTGTGCTTATGACAGAAGCCAGGTAGAAAATACTATTGAGAACCAGGCTTAATATAGAAGGTCCAGAGGGGAAGTGAAAAAAATAAGGGAAGCAAAAAGAGAGCATGAAAAGAGACTGGCAGCTGGAATTAAAGGAAATCCCAAAGTTTTCTATAGACATATAAATAGTGAGAGGGTTGTAAGAGGAGTGAGGCCGATTAGGGACCAGAAAGGGGATTTACGCTTGGAGGCATAGCTGAGGTATTAAATGAATACTTTGCATCTGTCTTTACCAAGGAAGAAGATGCAACCCAGGCAATGGTGAAAGAGGAGGTAATTCAGACACTAGATGGTTTTGAAATTGATAAAGCGGACGTATTAGATAGGCTGTCCGTACTTAGAGAGGATAGAGCTCCAGGACTGGATGAGATGTATCCAGGGATACTGAGGGAAGTGAGGGTGGAAATCACGGAGGCACTGGCCATAATTTTTCAGTTTTCCTTAGACTCGGGGGTGGTGCCAGAGAGAATTGCAAACGTTACACCATTCTTCAAAAAAGGGTGTATAGATGAGCCCAGCAACTGCAGGCCAGTCACTTTAACTTCGGTGGTGGGGAAACTTCTAGAAAAAATAATTTGGGACAAAATCAATAGTCACATGGACAAATGCAAGTTAATTAAGGAAAGCCAGCCTGAATTTCTTAAGGGAAAATGATGTTTAACTAACTTGCTGGAGTTTTTTGAGGCAGTAACTGAGAGGGATGATGAGGGCAATGCTGTTGATGTGGTGAACATGGACTTTCAAAAGGCATTTGATACAGTGCCACACAACAGACTTGTGAGCAAACTTGTAGCTCACGGAATAAAAGGAATGGTAGCAACATGGATACGAAATTGGGTGAGTGACAGGAAACAAAAAGTAGTGGTTAATGGATGTTTTTCGGGCTGGAAGAAAGTTTGTAGTGGAGCTCCCCAGGGATCAATGTTGGGACCCTTGCTTTTCCTGATATAAATGACCTAGACCTTGGTGTACAGGGCGCAATTTCAAAGTTTGCAGATGATACAAAACTTGGAAGCATTGTGAACTATGAGGGAGGCTAATGTAGAACTCCAAAGGACATAGACAAGTTGGTGGAATGGGCAGACAGGTGGCAGATGAAATTCAATGCAGAGAAATGTGAAGTGATTCATTTTGGTAGGAAGAACATGAAGAGATAATATAAAACAAAGGGTACAATTCTAAAGGGGGTGCAGGAGCAGAGGGACTTGGGGATATATGTGCATAAGTCATTGAAGTTGGTAGGACAGGCTGAGAGAGTGGTTAATAAAGCATACAGTATCCTGGGCTTTATTAATAGGGGTATAGAGTACAAGAGCAAGGAAGTTATGTTGAACTTGTATAAGACACGAGTTCAGCCTCAACTGGAGTATTGCATCCTGCTCTGGAGCTGCACTGGAGGAAAGACATGAGGGCATTGGAGAGAGTACAGAAAAAATTCTTGAGAATGGTTCCAGGGATGCAGAACTTCAGTTATGATGATAGATTGGAGAAGATAGGACTGTTTTTCTTGGAGAAGCGAAGGCTGAGAGGTGATTTAATAGAGTTATTCAAAATCATGAGGAGTCTGGACAGAGTATTCAGAGAGAAACAGTTGCCACTTGTGAAAGGATCGAAAATGAGGGGGCGTAGATTTAAAGTAATGGGTAAGAGAAGCAAAAGTAACATGAGGAAAAACTTTTTCACGCAGCAAGTGGTTAAGTTCTAGAATGTATCTAGAATGTGGTGGAGGCAGATTCAATTGAAGCATTCAAAAGGGAATTAGACAGTTATAAGAAAAGGAAGAATGTGCAGGGTTATGGTGAGAAGGTGGGGGAATGGAACTGAGGGAATTGCTCTTTGCGAGCCAGTATGGACACAATGGGCCGAATGGCTTCCTTCTGCTCTGTACTGATTCTGTGATTCAGTAATTCTGAAAATCGTGTGGGCTGCTTCCTGGCTCCAGGGTAGGGTGTCCCTTGTTCAAAGGCAGTTAGTGCCTGAACGAGGGACTTGGCATTGGGAAAGGAGGGGCCTCACTGAGGATCATTCCCCCCCACTTCCCCTCCCCCGCGACCTCCACTTGCCTTCCTCCGCGACCCCCACTTTGCAAGACCCTTCCCGCCCTGGCCCACCTGAGACCTGGCTCCAGCGATGCTCCTCTGGCTCCAGGACAGTCACCTCCAGCAGCAGCCACTGCCTCAGTGGTGGCACTGAAGCTGCTGGCCTCTGATTGACCTGCAGCTCTCCAAGGGCGGGACTTCCAGCAACGGTCTCCTAGATCCAATGGAAGGCCTGGTGCTGTCCGCTTACCTACCTGTTTGGCACTAAATTCGATGAGCCTTGCAGAAAAGAGGTGAGCGGGGATTTTGGAGTAGTGTCTCCCGATGTCAAGATCCCAGCCGCCAGGATAAAATTGCCACGGTGAAGTTGAATTCAGTCCTTGGTGAGGGTTTTGCATCCTGATGCGTGTGAGGCCTGTACTGCATAAAGTACTCTAAGTGATTATAATTGTGTATATAAATGTTTATTTAGAGAGTGAGCCTATAACATGCTGGTTGTGAGGTGGAAATTGAAACAAATTATCACCTATGTTTGTAGTTATGCTGCATTTTAGATGTTCTATTCAATCCTTCTATGGCATAATGGATGACAAATAACTAATTTTATAAATATATGTGTGCTGTGCATTCCACCCTCCCATAAGTACCATTTCTTACAAAACAACTTGTACATTCAGTGCAGACTGGCTGGTGAGAACCACTGCAGTACTGATGACAAAGAAAATAAATTACAAGAGATAGAGACAGAAGCCTAAAAAAATAATCTGCACAGATGTAATGATCTTCTGAGAATTAATTCAGGTGTGATGCTCCTGATTCAGTTGAGTGGCGGGAGGGGGAAAGGAGCTCACAGAACTGAGTATCTTCAGAATCAAACTTTTACTGTGCATCAAAACAACATTTCAGGTGTAGTAAAATCAATAATGGTAGTGATTTAAGAGGCAGTTTCTGACATTTGCAAATAATGGTATGTCTTATAATAATTATTAAGTGATATAAATGGCAGCTTTAAGTGTGCAATTTATGCATTTATTTAATTGTACCCTTACTTGGTTTGGTCTGTGTCATGTCTACAAGCCTGGTATGGGGCTGAGCTGAAATGCAAACCACATAAAGTTCAGTGAGGGCAGTAGGGTTTGGAGAGATGAGCAGTAAAATGCAAGCCATCTCAATGTCACAGAGCAAACAGATGGAACATTAGTTGGCTTCCATTTTTTTTTCATCCTTCCAGTAACTTTTAACATTGACAAGGCATGAAAATACAGAAATGGGGAAAATAACACATACCTACATACTGAATTTGTAGCATCTTGATTTAAAAAAAAGCAACGTTGTGAAGAGAACAAGATTGCCAACAGGAAGCATTATGTTTTCAAAGATATAGGGACCTCAAAGTGATGTGATCAGTTTCAATGTCCAAGATATTGCAGTATTTTTTATGGTATTGCCGAGTTGGAAGTGAACTGTCAGCATGTTATTGAAAGCTTATTCTTGATGCCAATTACATTTTATGTATTCAGTAATTCAAACAGCTGCTGAGTCCACAGGGTAGCCACTTCCAGCAGTCACTGGAGTGCTGCCATTTCAATTTGTACAGCACACGCTGTGCCACAGGCCTCATTCCATAGAGCCCAGTTCTCAGTTTATAGGACCCTGTGTACAGTAGCTGCAGTAAATCAGCCTTGTCAGATTGGGACCAAAATTCAATTCAGAAAGCTGATGAGTATGCAATGTTTCTATTTTAAAAAAAAACCTTACAGTTGGCATGCTCTTAATCACCTCAATAAATGTATACATAAAAATGTTTTTGTGATTGGGATTTCTTTTGGTAAATCTCACTGTACAATTTCAGACATATAACATCTATGTATTTTGGTACTTTAGCCAAGACTGAGAAATGTAATGTGTTTTTGGCCTTATTGTACAATGATTGTTTCATTTAAACTCTGTGTTAACATACAAATTAGTGGTGAACTGCCTTGCACTGGCACCTTCCTTATTCCTACTGGAGACCATAACCTTAAAAGAAATTTAAAAAAATACAACTATATATCTTTGAGCTTCTGCAAGTTGAGTTCTCCCCTCCTCTCCTGAAGGTACTGACCTGCTGAGATACAATTCCCTGGGGCAACAGACAGCCTCCAGCACCTCAGGTGGGTGGCCATTCCTGTGTAGACCTAGAGAATGTGTCAGCAGGCTGTTCAATCAGAGGAGGTACCTTTCGAAAGTACATACAACTGGACTTTCCAGCAGTGGTCATTGGGTAGTGGTCAGGAGCAGGAAGTCCGACTGTTTTTTTTTCAACCCCTAGCCATGGGTGCTGAGGCCCTGAATACAGTGCGTACTTTATTTTAAAATTATGAAATGGTGCAAAAATGGTCAAGTGTTTTAGAGGCTCTATCAAACAGCCTCATCTATTTTTTGAAATGGTCAGAATATTTGGTTCCTTAGCGCCGTTAGTTGCGGCACTATGGGTGCTGGTTTAGGTGAAAAATGGTGGCTGCGATGCCCTCACCCACTTCTGATGTGGTGCGCACCAAATGCCTGTTGTTGAGGGGTTTAGTGTGGGCGTTACCAGAATGTGCCGGAAGTATGCAGAGTAGGCAGATCATGATGACAGTTAGCGTGTAACGCTGATTTGATGCTCGACTGCATTTTCGACCGTCTTGCTCTAGTTAATGCCCTCTCTCTCTTAAAAATGCTCAACAGTGTTCAGCAGCACAAGGGACCCCCCTCCCTCTCAGCAGGAGGCCTTTCTCATCTAGGGTCTTCAGGGAGCACTTCTTCTACCAGCACCCAAGCCAGGAGCACTGTACTCAGCAGCTGTGCTTCACCAAAGAGGTGGTCACAAAACTGTGCCAGTTCCTCCACCTGGACTTGCAGCCTCAGAGCAGGGTGAGGACGGTGCTGCCAGTGGCCCTCAAGGTGACTGTAGCATTGAATGTTTTCGCCAGTTAATCCTTCTAGGCTGGAACAGGCGCCATAGGAAATACCGTTCAGTTCACCAGCCATCATTGCATCTGGGAGGTCACATAGGCCATAGAGGAGAGTTCATCATCATCTCTCTGAATGGAGAAAAGCAGGTGGAGTGTGCATGTGGCTTTCCCAGGATAGAAGGCTTCCCAATGGTGTAGGGTGCCATCGACTGCACACAAATGGCTTTGCAGGTGCCGCATCTCATTGGGAAATGTACTGAAACCTCAAAGGATACCACTCAAAATGTAGTTGGTGTGTGACCACATCTAGTACACCATTGCTGGTGAATGCCTGTTATCTGGTTAGCAGTCATGATTTGTTCATCCTGCACCAGTCTGCTGCTCCAGCAATCTTTCAACCACAATGTCCACCAGAGGGTGGCTACTCAGCAACAATGGCTATCCAGTGTACACCTAGTTGATGACTCTATTTGTGATCCCACCACACTTGCCCATTACTCATGTAATGAGACGAGCAGCAACAAGGAACATCATAGAGCAGATGATCATTGTGCTGATGCAACAGATTCCCTGCCTGGGAGGAGTCCTCCAGTACTCACTGGCGCAGGTGGCCCGATTCGTGGTGCTCTGTGCATTCTCCACAACCAGGCTATCATTAAGGCACACCCTTGACACCATGGGTTAGGCAAGCACCTGAGGAAGAAGGGGAAGAGAGGATGCAGCCCGCACATCCATGTTCCAGACAGGCACATCATCAGACTCCGATTCCCCTTAATGAATCCCGAGATCCCTGTTGTTCAACAGTTCCTCATCTTACCATCCCTCTGTGACGGACATTCACTCCATCCTCTTGGCCACAATACAAAATAAAAGCCTCCATAAAGCAACCATTCCATGCCAACTTTATCCAACAATACATCTAATACTCCATACAATACTCAACTAATCTCCTGTGGTTAAGTGAGTGGGTAACAAGATGGCAGATGGACTATAATGTAGCGAAGTATGAAGTTATTCACTTTGGTCATAAGAATAGAAAAGCAGAATATTTTTTAAAATGTGTGAAACTTGTAAGTGTTGATATTTAAAGAGACTTGGCTGTGTTTGTACAAGGAACGCAGGAAGTTAGCATGCAGGTAGCACACGCAATTACGAAGGCAAATGGCATGTTGGCCTTTATTACAAGGGGATTGGAATACAGGAATAAAGAAGTCTTGCTACAATTGTATGGGGTTTTGGTGAGACCACATCTGGAGTACTCTGTGCAGTTTTGGTCTCCACATTTAAGAAAGGATATACTTGCATTGGAGGTGGTATAGCGAAGGTTCACTAAATTGGTTCCTGGGATGAGGAGGTTATCCGATGATGAGAGGCTGAGTAAATTGGGTCTATATTCTCTGGAGTTTAGAAGAATGAGAGGCAATCTCATTTAAACATACAAGATTCTGAAAGGGCCGGATAGGGTAGACAGAGAGATTGTTTCCGCTGGTCAAAGAAACTAAAACACGGGGCACAGTAATGCAGAGACCCAGGGCACATGAGTTCGAATCCCACCGCAGCAGAAGGTGGAATTTGAATTCAATTAATAAATCTGGAATTAAAAGCTAGTCTAATGATGGCCATGAAACCATTGTCGATTGTAGTAAAAACCCATCTGGTTCACGAATGTCCTTTAAGGAACGAAATCTGCTGTCTTTACCTGGTCTGGCCTACCTGTGACACCAGACTCACAACAATGTGGATGACTTTAAATGCCCTCTAAAATGGCCTGGCAAGCCATTTAGTTGTAACAAACTGCTAGAAAGTCAATAAGGAATGAAACCAGATGGACCACCTGGCATCGACCTAGGCACCTGAAACGACAACGGCAAACCCAGCCCTGTCGACCCTGCAAAGTCCTCCTTACTAACATCTGGGGGCTTGTGCTGAAGTTGGGAGAGCTGTCCCACAGACTAGTCAAATAACAGTCTGACATAGTCATACTCATGGAATCATATCTTACAGACAATGTCTGAGACACGCCATCGCCATCCACGGGTATGTCCTGTTTCACCGTCAGGACAGACACAGCAGAGATGGTGGCACAGTGGAATACAGTCATCAAGGAGTTGAGAATCCTCAACATTGACTCCAAACCCCATGATGTCTGATGGCATCAGGTCAAATATGGGCAAGGAAACCTCCCCCACTCAGCTGATGAATCACTACTCCTCCATGTTGAACACCATTGGAACTATTGGAAAAAATTCTGAGGGACAGGATTAATCTCCACTCGGAGAGGCAGGAAATAATCAGGGATAATCAGCACGGCTTTGTCAGGGGGAGATTGTGTCTAACTAACTTGATTGAATTTTTCGAGGAGGTGACTAGATGTGCAGATGAGGGCAAAGCAGTTGATGTAGTCTACATGGACTTCAGTAAGGCTTTTGATAAGGTCCCGCATGGGAGATTGGTTAAGAAGGTAAGAGCCCATGGGATCCAGGGCAATTTGGCAAATTGGATCCAAAATTGGCTTAGTGGCAGGAAACAGAGGGTAATGGGCTCGGGTTGTTTTTGCGATTGGTGTACCACAGGGATCGGTGCAGGGACCCTTGCTGTTTGTAGTGTACGTTAATGATTTAGACGTGAATATAGGAGGTATGATAAGTAAGTTCGCAGATGACCTGAAAATTGGTGGTGTCGTAAGTAGTGAGGAGGAAAGCCTGGATTACAGGATGATATAGATGGGTTGGTAAGATGGGCGGAGCTGTGGCAAATGGAATTTAATCCTGAGAAGTGTGAGGTGATGCATTTTGGGAGGACTAACAAGGCAAGGGAATATACAATGGATGGTAGGACCCTAGGAAGTACAGAGAGTCAGAGGGACCTTGGTGAACTTGTCCATAGATCACTGAAGGCAGCAGCACAGATAGATAAGGTGGTTCGGAAGGCATATGGGATACTTGCCTTTATTAGTCAAGGCATAGAATAAAAGAGTAGGGAGGTTATGATGGAGCAGTATAAAAAGCTAGTTAGGCCAAAGCTGGAGTACTGTGTACAGTTCTGGTCACCACACTATAGGAAGGATGTGATTGCACTGGAGAGGGTGCAGAGGAGATTCACCAGGATGTTGCCTGGGCTGGAGCATTTCAGCTATGAAGAGAGACTGAAAAGGCTAGGATTGTTTTCCTTAGAACAGAGATGGATGGGGGGGGGACATGATTGAGGTATACAAAATTATGAGGGGCATTGATAGGTTAGATTGGAAGAGACTTTATCCCTTAGCGGAGGTGCCAATAACCAGGGGGCATAGATTTAAGGTAAGGAGCAGGAAGGTTAGAGGGGATTTGAGGAAAAATGTTTTCACCCAGAGGGTGGTTGGAATCTGGAACACACTGCCTGAAGAGGTGGTGGAGGCAGGAACCCTCACAACATTTAAGAAGTATTCAGATGAGCACTTGAAACGCCATAGCATACAAGGCTACGGGCCAAGTGCTGGAAAATGGGACTAGAATAGTTAGGTGCTTGATGGCCGGCCCAGACACGATGGGCCGAAGGGCCTGTTTCTGTGCTGTATAACTCTATATGACTCTATAACACCACTTGGAGGAAGCAGAGGGTGGCAATGGTGCAGAATTAACTTTGGGTGGGGGACTTGAATGTCCATCACCAAGAGTGGCTCGTTAGCACCACTACTGACCGAGCTGGCAGAGTCCTAAAGGACATAGCTGCTAGACTGGGTCTGCGGCAGGTTGTGAGGGAACCAACAAGAAGGAAAAACATACCTAACCTTGTGCTCACCACTCTTCCTGTCGCAGATGCATCTGTCCATGACAGTATTGGTAGGAGTGACCACCGCACAGTCCTTGTGGAGACGAAATCCCATCTTTTTTTTAATTCATTCAGGGATGTGGGCGTTGCTGGCTAGGAGAGCATTTATTGCCCATCCCTAATTGCCCTTGAGAAGGTGGTGGTGAGCTGCCTTCTTGAACCGCTGCAGTCCATTTGGGGTAGGTACACCCACAGTGCTGTTAGGAAGAGAGTTCCAGGATTTTGACCCAGCGACAGTGAAGGAACGGCGATATAGTTCCAAGTCAGGATGGTGTGTGACTTGGAGGGGAACTTGCAGGTGGTGGTGTTCCCATGTATTTGCTGCCCTTGTCCTTCTAGTTGGTAGAGGTCGCGGGTTTGGAAGGTGCTGTCGAAGGAGCCTTGGTGTATTGCTGCAGTACATCTTGTAGATGGTACACACTGCTGCCACTGTGCTTCGGTGGTGGAGGGAGTGAATGTTTGTAGGTGGGGTGCCAATCAAGTGGGCTGCTTTGTCCTGGATGGTGTTGAGCTTCTTGAGTGTTGTTGGAGCTGCACCCATCCAGGCAAGTGGAGAGCATTCCATCACACTCCTGACTTGTGCCTTGTAGATGGTGGACAGGCTTTAGGGAGTCAGGAGGTGAGTTACTCGCCTCAGGATTCCAAGCCTCTGACCTGCTCTTGTAGCCACGGTATTTATATGGCTACTCCAGTTCAGTTTCTGGTCAATGGTAGCCCCTAGGGTGTTGATAGTGGGGGATTCAGCGATGGTAATGCAGTTGAATGTCAAGGGGAGATGGTTAGATTCTCTCTTGTTGGAGATGGTCATTGCCTGGCACTTGTGTGGCGCGAATGTTACTTGCAACTTATCAGCCCAAGCCTGGATATTGTCCAGGTCTTGCTGCATTTCTACACGGACTGCTTCAGTATCTGACGAGTCACGAATGGTGCTGAACATTGTGCAATCATCAGCGAACATCCCCACTTCTGACCTTATGACTGATGGTAGGTCATTGATGAAGCAGCTGAAGATGGTTGGGTCTAGGACTCTACCCTGAGGAACTCCTGCAGTGATGTCCTGGAGCTCAGATGATTGACCTCCAACAACCACAACCATCTTCCTTTGCGCTAGGTATGACTCCAGCCACACTGAGCATCCCTCCATCGTGTTGTGTGGTACTACCACCATGGAATAGATTTCGAACAGATCTAGCACCACAAAACTGGGCATTCAAGAGGTGCAGTGGGCCATCGGCAGCCGCATAATTGTACTCAACCACAATCTGTAACCTCGTGGTCTGGCATATTCCCCACTCTACCATTACCATCAAGCCGAGGGATCAATGAAGAGTGCAGGAGGGCATGCCAGACCAGCATCAGGCATACCTCAAAATAAGGTGTCAACCTGGTGAAGCTATAACCCAGGACTACGTGTGTGCCAAACAGCATAAGCAGCATGCGATAGACAGAGCTAAGCAATCCCACAACCAACAGATCAGATCTAAGCTCTGCAGTCCTGCCACATCCAGTCGTGAACGGTGGTGGATAATTAAACAACAAACTGGAGGAGGTGGTTCCACAAATATCCCCATCCTCAATGATGGGGGATCCCAGCACATCAGTGCGAAAGATATGGCTGAAGCATTTGCAACAATATTCAGCCAGAAGTGCCGAGTGGATGATCCATCTCGCCTCCTCCTGATGTTCCCAGCATCACAGTTGCCAGTCTTCAGCCAATTCGATTCACTCCATGTGATATCAAGAAATGACTGAAGGCACTGGATACTGCAAAAGCTATGGGCCCTGACAACATGCCAACAATAATACTGAAGAGCTGTGCTCCAGAACTTGTGCACCTCTAGCCAAGCTCTTCCAGTACAGCTACAATGCTGGCATCTACCCATCAATGTGGAAAATTGCCCAGTTATGTCCTGTACACAAAAAGCAGGACAAATCCATCCCAGTCTATTACCGCCCCATCAGCCTACTCTCGATCATCAGTAAAATGATGGAAGGTGTCATCGACAGTGCTTTGAAGCGGCACTTGCTTAACAATAACCTGCTCAGTGACAGTCAGTTTGGTTTCCTCCAGGGCCACTCCGTTCCTGACCTCATTACAGCCTTGGTTCAAACATGGACAAAAGAGCTGAACTCAAGAGGGGAGGTGAGAGTGACAGCCCTTGACATCAAGACAGCATTTGACCGAGTATGGCATCAAGGAGCCCGGGCAAACCTGGAGTCAATGGGGGAAAACTCTCCGCTGGTTGGAGTCATACCTAGCACAAAGGAAGATGGTTATGGTTGTTGGAGGTCAATCATCTCAGCTCCAGGACATCACTGCAGGAGTTCCTCAGGGTATTGTCCTAGGCCCAACCATCGTAAGCTGCTTCATCAGTGACCTTCCTTCAATCACAAGGTCAGATGTGGGGATGTTTGCTGATGATTTCACAATGTTCAGCACCATTCGTGACTCATCAGATACTGAAGCAGTCCGTGTCGAAATGCAGCAAGACCTGGACAATATCAAGGCTTGGGATGATAAGTGGCAAGTAACATTCGTGCTACACAAGTGCCAGGCAATGAGTATCTCAAACAAGAGAGAATCTAACCATCTCCCCTTGACCTTCAATGGCATTACCATTGCTGAGTCCCTCACTATCAACATCCTGGGGGTTACCATTGACCAGAAACTGAACTGGAGTAGCCATATAAATACCATGGCTACAAGAGCAGGTCCGAGGCTAGGAATCCTGCAGTGAGTAACTCACCTCCTGACTCCCCAATGCCTGTCCACCATCTACAAGGCACAAGTCAGGAGTGTGATGGAATACTCTCCACTTGCCTGGATGGGTGCAGCTCCAACAACATCCAAGACAAAGCAGCCCACTTGATTGGCACCCCATCCACATACATTCACTCCCTCCGCCACTGACGCATAGTGGCAACAGTGCGTGCCATCTTCAAAATGCGCTGCAGCAACACTCCAAGGCTCCTTAGACAGCACCTTCCAAACCAGCGATCTCTACCACCTAGAAAGACAAGGGCAGCAGTTGCATGGGAACGCATGGGAACACATGGCAACAGGGCGGCACAGTGGTGCAGTGGCTAGCACCGCAGCCTCACAGCTCCAGCGACCCTGTTTCAGTTCTGGGTACTGCCTGTGCGGAGTTTGCAAGTTCTCCAAGTGACCGCGTGGGTTTCCTCCCACATGCCAAAGACTTGCGGGTTGATGGGTAAATTGGCCATTGTAAAAATTGCCCCTTGTGTAGGTAGGTGGTAGGAGAATTGAGGGAAGGTAGGGATGTGAGAGGGAAAAATGGGATTAATGTAGGATTAGTATAAATGGGTGGTTGATGGTCAGCGTGGACTCGTTGGGCCGAAGGGCCTGTTTTGGTGCTGTATCTCTCTATGACCACCACCTGCAAGTTCCTCTCATAGCCACACACCATCCTGACTTGGAACTATATCACTGTTCCATCACTGTTCCTTCACTGTTACTCGGTCAAAATCTGGAACTCCCTTCCTAACAGCACATAGACTTCAGTGGTTCAAGAAGGCAACTCACCACCACCTTCTCAAGGACAATTAAGGATGGGCAATAAATGCTGTTCTAGCCAGCAATGCCCACATCCCATGAACGAATTAAAAAAAGGTCTCCAGAAATGGGGCTGAGATGAAGAGAAATTACTTCACGCAAAGAGTTGTGAATATTTGTAATTCGCTACCCCAGAGGGTTGTGGATGCTCCATTGGTGAATACATTTAAGGCTGGAATAGTCAGATTTTTGGTCTCTCGGGGAATTGAGGGATATGGCGAGCGGGCAGGAAAGTGGAGTTGACTCCTAAGATCAACCATGATCGTATTGAATGGTGGAGCAGGTTCCATGGGCCATATGGTCTACTCCTGCTCCTATTTCTTGTGTACATTCTGTTTGTGTCTGTCTTGTGGGTGCTTTTGCACAGCCAATGTTACCCCAGTGGCTGCAGCATGGCTGGTGGAAGGCTGCTGACTTTCAGTGGGGGAGGCTGCAGATGGCTTAGCAGGATATCCTCGAGCTGCTCTCGGCCTCAAATGTCTGGCTTCGGACTGCACCACCTCGACGTGGGTAGCAACAGTCTGGGCTGGCTGAGTGACAGGCAACAGCAAAGCACTGGCAGAATGGCAGTGGTGGGAGCACAAATGCTGTCGTCATGGGAGAGGACAACAGGTTGGTGCTCCACCGAGGCATTGCTAGTCCCCTGGGGAAATCCTAGTAGTCTGTTGGAGGACAGATTGCTGCCCTGCTGTGAGTCTCTGAAAGCTCCTTTGAGCACTGGTATCCACAGCCATTATGACAGGAATTTGAGCCTGCATGGCAGGAAGCAGAAATTGCATGACCTCTGTCTGAGCTTTCATTGCAGCACTCCGACGTTGTGTGGCTTCTGCTTGTGCTGCAGTGGAAGCTGAGACATCAGCCATCAGATATTGCATCGTGGTTGGGTCTGCAAGTGTTCTCATGGAGTTGTCCATCACTTCTACACTGGAAAGGATAAGTTCCAAGCTCTGTGCAAAGCTGCATGCCATGTTGGTGCCGGGCTCCTTCATGCCCCTTGACAGTGACAGCAGGCTTTGTGGCAGGCCTGCCGATACACCAAGCATTTCTATGTGCATAGCCATCAGCCTTTCCCCATCGAAGTCTTCATCTGAATCCTCTGTAGTGCATCCTTTGTGTGACCTCGCTCTCCGGAGAGCTGGCACAGGAGCTATCCTTTCCCCGTTGGCCTGGCTGCAGCACACTCATGCCTGGTGACTCACTGGGCTGTATTTTATGCTTTCCCCCTTGGCAAATTTAGAGGCAGGGAGGGCATTTAATCGGGTGGGATGGTGGCAGGTGGGGACCCCGCCACTTTCCCGTCTCCACCCCGATTAAGCCCATGATGGGAAGGCCATAGACAGTCTTCCCACCCTGCTGCCAATTCAGGCCCTTAAGGGGTAATTAATGGGTTAATACCAGCCGCGGGAGGGCCTGTCGCCACGTGGAGAGCACGACATGTGAACGCGTGCGGAGTTGCTTGTGGTCTCCCCGAGGTGGGGGTGGGGGGGATCCTTCATTCAAAGCAATACAGTACCTGATTGAGGGACCCAGCATTGGGAAGGGGGAGCCCGCTAAGAGCCACCCCCTGTCCTTGCTGCTGACCTCCCTACACTATCCTCCCCCATGGCTCCGACCATCACTTACTTCTGGCCTGGGTCACTCCGCAATTCTGGGCCTCAGGTGGGTGGCATTCCAGCAGCAGCCACCGCCTTCCCGGTGGTGCTGCCGAGCGCAAGAGCTGCCGACCTCTGATTGGCCGGCAGCTCTTGGTGGGAGAGACATCCCGCCCCTGAGGTCCTACACCTGAAACAGGCTCGCTGGTGGCCTGTTAATTGCCTAATTGGCTCGTCATACAGCGGGCCTTCCCCAAAAGAGGCAATGTAGTTTTCTCACTGGCTTTCCAGCCAGCGGCCGAGACCCCTGTTTCCTCCATAAAATTCCCGCCACCATGTGTAGATCCCGCCTCTAAGCTGCTGTCACGAAAACACAATATGCCAAATGAGGAATATTAATTTCATCAGTTGGAAACTTACATTCGATTTTTAATGGAAAAAATCCTACAGTTAACTTTTTTAAAAAAAAATAGCAGCCAAGATGACCACTGCAAGTTGCATCTGAAATACCAGGAGATTGAACTGGAGACAAAAGTCTAATAAGTATTGCCAGAGCAATACTTTGGCTAACTGAGTAGATAATGCAGATCATCCTCATTAGCAGGGTAGTCAAAGCTATCGTGAGGCATTCATAAGTGAAGACGTCCCTCCAGGGAGTAACAACAGTGACAACCCCACCTAAGAGAGGTTTTAGACTTCGGATCTCATTAAAAACAAAGTGGATTGAAAGAACCATGTGACCGTCCGTCCATCTCTGAAAAAACTGGGAGTTTTGTTACACTCAGAGAAGACAAGGAGTAACTGAGTGCGCAGCAGCAGAAAAGGCCACGTGCTTCCCTTTCTCTCCCCCTGTTCCTCTCTCCCTCTCTCTCTTTCCCCTCTCTCTCCCCCCCTCTCTCTCTCTCTCCCTCCCTCCCTCTCTCTCTATCTCTCTCTCTATCGCTCTCTCTCCCCCTCTCTCTCTCCCCCCTCTCTCTCCCTCCCTCTCTCCTCCCTCTCCCTCCCTCTCTTCTCCCTCTCCCTCTCCTCCCACCCCCCTCCAAAAAACATCAAGTTTGAAAACCATCTGTGACTGTGGACTCTCCAAGCCTACAGACTGCTACAGCCTGAGACCAGGGGAAGAGAGCCAACTACAATTCGGCCTTCAAGAAAATCCCGAGCAAAGCAGGCCAATCACAAAGTGCACTTTGACCAACCAAGGACTTCAAGAGTACAACTCCAGCCGGACATCACCAAATCATCCAACTTCAAACTGTGTATTTAACTTCTATTTTTTCTGGACTTGAATCAATTAAAAACCTACTTTTCACTTTGTAATCTATTTGTGCGTATGTGTGATTCGTGCATGAATGTGTAGCGTATTTTTTAAAATTAGTTTTAAATTGGGGTTAGAGTGTTAAGTATAATAAACTTACTGTTACTACTGAGACATGAGGAGTATACTGTCTTTTCTAGTTCCACTTCTCCACAGGTCACAACATATATTTAAATGTTTACCCAGTTACCGATGCAGTCAATCATTTACTCTACTGTTTATCCCAGAAAATACACCAATTAGGTTTCTTTAATAAACAACAAAATTATCAGTTTGTTATAAAACACGACATAACCAGTAACGAAGCAAAGCATTAAAAGACATATGAAAGTTCCTTTTTTACCTTTATCCCTCACACACACACACCCCAGTTAACTGAAAATAGAGATTTTCTCTTTAGAGCTCTGTTACAAAAAAAAAAGACAAAGAAGAATACTTTGGCCAAATACTTGCTAATTCTTGAAGAAAAAAGAGAAGTTATAGAAAGATGTCAGTTGTCCCTTTTTGGTTTGGCGTCCCAAATACGCGTAAACGTGCTGTCACTGGGATCTTTCTCGGGCAGTTCTTTTCAGGCGACATTGAAGATCAGTTTGGCAGGCTTTCCAGGAGAAACGTGACAACAGGGGTTTCTGGCAGGCCTTTCAGGAGGAATGCAGCATCAATTTCTCTATTTTTTACACTCGCTTCTAAGAACTACTCAAAGAGATAGAAAAGCTGGCAGACGTTTCAAAGAGATAGAAAAAGGCTGAGCTGGGGTTTTGTTCTTGGCTGGTTGATTTTTTAAAAAACTCCTTTCAAAACACTCCACACCTCAACTGACTGTCCAAAGCGAAACCAAAACAATATTTCAAGAGTCAAGCCTCCTGACCCCTATAAATCTTGACCTGCCACTTTTCTGTAAACATCTCCCCTAAGTCAAAAGAGGCCCTTCTGGGTATTTATCTGAAGACAGGCGACTTCCAGTAAGGGTTGTTTACAAACTAAGTCCAAAAGACCTTCTGATGACCTCGTTTCAATGACTTCAGTTTTTAAAAATCCATGGGATCCTTTTCAGTTTTCCCAAATAAAACAATGTCCGAAATTCTAAAGTACATGAGTCCTCAAAAAAATTTACAACAATGTAGAAGCATCGTCATAACATTTACCTGTTGTTTAAATTCAAGGAAACCTATCCAATTGCTTCTTTCACGATCACAGTAAAGGAAAAAGGTAAAACACTCACAGAGGTGGTAAGCACAACCACTGTTTGTAAGGAATAAACCTTGTTGCAGTCAAATAAGAAGAGGAGCAAGAGGGGCGACTGTGACCCGCTCCTCACTTGGCAGTAACACTACCCTCTAGTACGCGCAGTGCCATTTTCTGAGCTGATGGCCCGAGTTTCACATCGAATGTCTGTTCCCCCTCTAGGTGTTCAGCCTCAGGCACCATTGGCTGGCTAGGCAGCAGTTCTTTGGTATCTGAATTGGGATGAGGGAAGGGCAGTGCGTAAAAACAAGAGGTGCATGGTTACACCATCTACAGCTTGTACGGATTGCAGGATGAGGGTGAAGTGAGATTTGAGACGGTGAATTAGGCAGGAACATTCTGTCAACCTCGACGCTGCTGGCCATGGCTTCAGTGATGGATGCTCCAATTATTTTGAGCACCATCTCCTCCCTGGGGGGGTGGTCACTACCTGCAGCCATGTCAGCCCCCAACTGGTTAGCTGCTGTTGCCATCTATTATGGGCAACCTTGTCCTGCAAAGAGAGGGACGTGTGTCAGTGAGTGTGATGTCGCACGTTTGGGTGCTGTGCCTGACATCGTTGACTAGCTGGCAGTGTGTGTAAGCTGCGAGATGAATGTGTAGCTTCCAACAGTGCTAAATGTGTGGTTAAGTGCAGTATCTGAATATCTGTGAACCCACTCTCTGAGCTTTTGTGCCATTACTGTTTCTTCCTGCAGGTCTTCATATCTTCTTCATGCAGTTTCAGCCCCTGCTGCAGCCAGGATCCACCTTGCCTTTCAGAGATGCAGGCTAGCTTTAAGTGGCGCAAGCCTTGTGCCATCCCAGTGACCTTGGGCCCCTTGCTGAGACATGCAGCCATTCAGCAGCACGTTCAGCGATTCACTTTGAATGGGTGTAAGATAATCATGCATCACCATCCTTGCACCTGAATTCGGGGACTATCCAATTCAACCCTCTAAATGTTTAATTGTGAGTGTCCTGAATTTCTGCAGCAGTTGTCCTGGTCTTCTGCCATAACCTTTGAAGAATGATGTCAATTGCCGTGTTCTGCCTTTATACCATTTTTCTGGGTTTCTGCTGATCTCCTGCTGTGATACTCGGGTGCATTCAATTTGGACTCATGCAATGAGCAAGTTTCATTATCATGTTGCCTGGCCTGCTGAGTACTTCCAGCATTTTCTGTTTGTATTAATCTCTTGTTGGTTTCGTTATTGTCGTTGTGGAAAAGCTGTCAGTTCGACTTGTTTAAATCTTCCACTTTGAATGATTAAATATCACTGAGAATCTGGACTGAGTATGCACAGGTTTGTAAAATACTCCTGAGAATGTCGTGATCAAGTGAGTACTCTGTAGTAGAATTGCAGGGAAGGAAACTCATCTTTATGAGAAGCTATTTAAAAAAAAAAATTAAAATAGTAATCTGCTTTGAGCCTGTTAAGCATCTAAATAAGGTGTGACTGCTGTTAATATTGATTTGGCCAATAGCGGTTTGTTTTGGATGTGATTGGTATGCATACCTTTAACAGGCAATCTTTAACCACATTAAAAGCAGTTCACGTTGGCATCCACTAGAACGTTAGTAGTGTCACATTTATACTTTATCTCAGGTTTGTCTGGGCTTTTTCATCACTGGCTACATTGATGAAATTGTCCTCAAATTATTACTTTAAGTAAATATCTGCTTTCTCAAAACCATTATTAAAACACTCTAGACACTTTTGCATTATGACTATTATATAGTATTATAATTTAGATGGGGAGAGTCCATGATTACTAATCCATTTGAAAAGGGGTCCTTCAACCAAAAACGTTTGAGAACCACTGTCTAGGAGCCAGTTTGCCTCATCTCACTTGATGCACTAGACTTCATTGAGAATGCAAATTGCAAACTACCAAGTGAGACAAGGGAGCTGCAGTTCTTGACAGTAGGGAGTACCTGTCCCAGGCTCTGACTCCTTGCTGTCATTTGCCTTGTAAGCGGTGGACAGAGATTTCACCCCTTACAAAACATATGGGAAACTCCTGGACATGACAGAGGCTGGAAACAACTGGTTCTTTGTTGCTTTCCGAGGGGTTCTACTTGTCTTCTGCCTGAATTTCTCCAATGGAAACCCTCAGCAACTTCATCCCTGATAAATTTTGGGACTTTAATGTTGGTATAATGTTATTTGTATATAATTCTTAGCACTTTAGTCAAATTGGACTTTATTCTTCAAAGATGCATTCTTCAGGCTGTCAGATGTTCAGTACAATTTTTTGTGACTATACTGAAGTATCCATAAGGCCTAAAAGAAAAAGAGTAAGTGAAGTTAAAAAAAAAAGGAAAGTTTAATCATCTTTTAGCACATGCCAATGGACAGTCTTTAAAGGCTGAATTTTTGGGGAACAGAAGTGGGTGGTGGTTAAAAATACAGGTGCATGCCAGTTTCCCAAAGCCATTCCTGGTGCCGGCCAGTTTCACCAGGGCAGGGGGGAGGGCGTCCCCGCGGTCTCATTCGATCCATAACGAAGGCCAATTAAGATGGTTACAGAGCTTATTAGTAGTTTCTTAAGGAGGATGTTGTGATTTTCGTGGGGTGCACAAGCTGCATGCGCTGTTTGGGGCAGACCAGCTGAATGGAGGCAGACACACAGTGGGGAGTCAGACATTGCAACTCCAAGGAATTAGTTGGGTCCCATAAAAGGGTGAATGATACAGAGAGGGACTCAGCCATCCGAAGAAAGGTGCCAGTGGCACAGCGCAGGTGGTGGGGAATGTGGGCAGTAAACCCCAAGCAGTGCTGGGGTTTGTCACCCTCCTGGCATTGCGGGGGCATAAGAGCAGAGGGCAAACACAATTGAGGTGGGGGGGCACTTGAGCACAAGATTAGATTAGATTAGAGATACAGCACTGAAACAGGCCCTTCGGCCCACCGAGTCTGTGCCGAACATCAACCACCCATTTATACTAATCCTACACTAATCCCATATTCCTACCAAACATCCCCACCTGTCCCTATATTTCCCTACCACCTACCTATACTAGTGACAATTTATAATGGCCAATTTACCTATCAACCTGCAAGTCTTTTGGCTTGTGGGAGGAAACCGGAGCACCCGGAGAAAACCCACGCAGACACAGGGAGAACTTGCAAACTCCACACAGGCAGTACCCGGAATCGAACCCGGGTCCCTGGAGCTGTGAGGCTGCGGTGCTAACCACTGCGCCACTGTGCCGCCCTTACAAGGAAGGTTGCAGCTGGCAATGGGGATACAACTCTCAGATATTGGGCCCGTTGGTTATGAGTGTATCTGTGCTGGTGGATGGTGCGCTTGTAAGGTGTGACAGTGGTTCTTTGGATCTCTGCTGCTCCGCTCGGCCCAGTGGTGGTGCGGGAGAAGGTCTCCTGGGTCAGTGTCTACACCTGTGGGAGACACAAGAGATCATAAGAAACTAGCCTTGGAGAGCATAGGCCTCTGCAGAGCTGAGGCTTCCCAATGCAATTCAGTGTTGGGCATGCTGTCGGACAGGGGGGAGTGCAATACACCCCTTTAATGAGTGCATTTCTCTCTCTAATCACCATCTCCACCATGAATGCCCATCTCATCCTGGCCGACTTCCTGGTCTGCAATCCTGGCAATTTCCATTGCTCCCTCCTCCATGAGTGTGATGACTCGAAGGTAGGGGACTCCTCTACCTGTCTGGTCCCTCTCTCAGGCTTTATGAGCCCATTTTTCATGCAAGGAGAAAAAGAGCGCAATAAGGCACTGATGTCCTCTATGGCCCATGGTAGCTGCTCCAGTTCATTAGAAGCTGCATGTATCAGTGGCTACATGTTTTCAGCAGCACTATGGCTTTGAGCCATTCTGAGGTGTCAGTAAGTGGCCTAGGTACATACTCCTCCCATGTTCAGGAACAACATGTGCCCTGAGGCTGTTCAGCTGGTGTGTCTGCTGGAGAGTGAACACCCAGAGGCCTGTCCTGAGGGTTGGAGGTAGTGCTCACCTTGCCAAAGCCTATCAGGTCCTTGAACCTTTTCCTACACTGGATCCAACTTCTTTGGACCACAATTCTTCTGCTGACTGTGGCAGCAATGTTCATCCATGCCTTCTTTGTCTCGGTGGGTGGTTTCCTCCTGCCATCCTGTGGGAAGAGGACCTCCCTTCTCTTCCTCACGGCCTCCAGCAGGACCTCCAAGTCTGTATCTGAGAATTGAGAGGCTGCCGTGCCCTGGGTTCCAGGCCTTTGGCTCTTCTGAGACATTGTGAAATGCAGATCTTCTACGCTCTTCTGGTCTGCAGTAACTCAAATGGCAGCCACAATAAACGCTGCCGTGGTGTGTTTAAATCAGACCCGCATTTGAGCAGTCCCATTTCCGTTCCCACCCCTGTGGTCACTAATTGGCCGTCAAAACCGTCTTCATGGCCATCAAGGGGTGCCCCCATGGAACTCATTGGTCGATGACTGTTTTCCCCTGGGGGCAGGTTCGGGACCTGGAAACGTTTCCGACTTCCGTTTCCCGCCCCTGCAGCAAAACTCCAGCCTTAAGTTTTTTTTTATAGTAGGAAAGCTATTCAGTGAATACATTTCAACTGTTTGTGTTTGACTTCCCTTGCAACATGTAGCTGCACATCTGTGTAGGAACTAAAGAACATCTGTTAGAAATACATACTTATTGATAATAAATGAAGCCTGTCTCACCACACCATTGAGACAATTAATTTCGAGTGTTTTTCTGTGCCTATGTGTGAGAAGCTTCAATCTGTGGAATTGTTTTTCACAAAGACAGTACAATATTTCAGAATTAGAACTGTACTCATCAGTCAGGATGCAGTCACCGTAGGCTGAGGAATGTGCTATGATGTTGGATGAAGCATTAACTGTAACCTTGTGATTTTCCCCCCACCCCCTTTAGGGAGTAGAATGGCGCTCAGATGAGACAACAAAAAGAAGCTGTTTCAGTAAAGGCAAAACTGAGGTAGGTGGCAATTGTTCTCCAGGGAATAAGGCAGGATTCTGTACTGCGAGGTGAGTGGGAGCTTGGGCTGCCTCCTCACACAGGGTGGTATCAGCAGCGATGTAAGCAAATGCTTTCAGCACAAAGGTCACAGAATTTCTAATCAGAACCCAAGACACATTTATAAAGAACCCACACTGTATTTTAATACCTTGAATTCAAACCATTTGTGGAATTTCAACATTTAAAATATACATCACTGCATGTTACTAGATATACATTCTTCAATGCTTTTTTAATACATTGATGTGAGAACTATGTTAAGTCATAGTCATAGAGATGCAGTACTGAAACAGGCCCTTCGGCCCACCGAGTCTGTGCCGACCAACAACCACCCATTTATACTAATCCTACATTATTCCCATATTCCCTACCACGTCCCCACCATTCTTCTACCACCTACCTACACTAGGGGCAATTTACAATGGCCAACCTACCTATCAACCTGCAAGTCTTTTGGCTGTGGGAGGAAACCGGAGCACCCGGCGGAAACTCACACGGTCACAGGGAGAACTTGCAAACTCCACACAGGCAGTACCCAGAATCGAACCCGGGTCGCTGGAGCTGTGAGGCTGCGGTGCGAACCACTGTGCCACCTGTTAAAATCTGGGCATGGTGGTTTTAGATCTCTGCTGAAATAAATATCACCGAGTAATTAACACTTGTTGGCGAAATATCACAGCCTTTTTAATTAGTTTTATGTAGAAAGTTATATACAGTGTTATTCCTCTTGCCCCCCACCCCCACTCCAACTTTTAATTTCTTTGTAATTTTAGAAAGCAATACTTCACTCATTTTTTAAAAAATCAGTTTGTGATGGTATGGTGGGAGGAGCTATTTCAGATATAATAACTGTAGGGCTGGGGCAAGCTCGAAACCTAGGTTTATAATCCTGTGTATATTGAGCTGCGTGTTTAAAAGTTATTTATTTAAATTCAGTGCTGCCAAGATGCAAGTGTTTTATGACTGGAAAGCATTGGCCCTACCACTGGTGAAGATGAACTCTTGCCATCTGACCCAGAGCATACAGGCCACCCCTTATTCTAGGAAAAGCATATGAGTGAAAACCTGACCTGTTGTGTCCTTGATCTGCTTTGAGTCAGCCTTGTTATTGCACCAGATTACCCATTGGGAATTAGGAATGAGTGCTGATTACTGTCAATCCGCTCAGTTACATAAAACACCCACAGAGCATTCAATAGGACCCGATGTGTTCACTGAATGACACCAAAATTGCAGTGAATGCACCACCTACACAAAGATAGACTCTTAAAGATTCAGTCAATGCCAATAACTGTGATGCAGTTCTTTCAGTTGATTAAATTGCCTAATAATGATCATTTGCAGCCTGTTATTATACAACAATGAAAGAATGCAGTGCAAACTAAACCTTATGTTTTGGTGCTTTCTTTTGTATTAAAGCTGCCATGTGTCATTGCAGGAGGAATGTCAGAATTATATCCGGGTCCTCCTTATCAACAGGAACAGGATCTTCACCTGTGGAACAAATGCATTTACTCCCATATGCACCAATCGGACGGTAATTGCAATCAATTTGTTCTTTACTTTTTTAGTTACAACATAGCTACAGTTAAGCCAGAATGTGATTGATTAAATTGAAAAATATAGAATGGGGAGGTGGTGGCGTCGTGCTAGTTAAAGGCCTGCTCAAGTCTGCAAAAAAAAACCCGGCCTGAGCCCGACAGAACCACATCCGACCTGAGCCCGACCCGGCCCGAGTCCTTCCATTTTTTCCTGCGCCCAACCTGACCCGACCATCAGTTAACTTACCTTCCGTTTTTCACTTTATTGCTGATCTGCTCAAGCTTAAAATAACTGTAACAAAACCACCTTTCTAGTCCAAAAATTAAATTAACATTGGAGCCACTTACCTGTGATAGAGCATGTCCGACCCGAGCCCGAAGGCTGGACCCGGAAGTGCAACCCAACCCGACCCCGACACATGTTGTCAGGTCCCATCGGGTTTGGGTCGTAGAAGGCCTTTAGTGGTAATGTCACTGGACTAGTAACCCAGAGACCCAGGCTACTGCTGTGGGATATGGGTTTGAATCCCAGCAGATGGTGAAATTTGAATTCAGTTAATCTGGCAATGAAACCATTGTTGATTGTTGTAAAAACCCATCTGGTTCACTAATGTCCTTGAGTGAAGGAAATCTGCTGTCCTTACCTGGTCTCCAGATCCACAGCAATGTGGTTGACTCTTAAAATGCCCTCTGAAATGGCCTAGCAAGCCACTCAGTTCGAGGGAATTAGGGATGGGCAATAAATGCTGGCCTAGCCAGCGATGCCCACATCCCACAAACAAATAAAAAAAACATTTAATTTCCAGTTTATCCTTGTGCAGTACATCTTAAATCAACACAGGATGTGACTTCCTTTGCAATCTTCATGTGATTTCCTTAAAATTTAGTTAATTTGAAAGACTTTGCCTCCATTTTAATTGTATATCAGCTTTTAACAGGTTGAAAAGATATGTGAAAAACAGATGGCGGTAATTTAGTCAATAGTATCTGATACACAACTGCTTGAGTTGTGTACCTATCATAACCTCTGCATCACCAACTCGTTCTTTCACACTAAACCCTGTCACCAGGTTTCATGGAGGCACCCAAGATCACGTCGTTGGCACCAGCTAGACCTCATTGTCACAAGGCGAGCCGCCTTAAACAGTGTTCAAATCACACGCAGCTTCCACAGTGCGGACTGCGACACCGACCACTCCCTGGTGTGCAGCAAGGTTAGACTCAGACCAAAGAAGTTGCATCATTCCAAGCAGAAGGGCCACCCGCGCATCAACACGAGCAGAATTTCTCACCCACAGCTGTTACAAAAATTTCTAAATTCACTTGTAACAGCCCTTCAAAACACTCCCACAGGGGATGCTGAGACCAAGTGGGCCCACATCAGAGACGCCATCTATGAGTCAGCTTTGACCACCTACGGCAAAAGTGCGAAGAGAAATGCAGACTGGTTTCAATCTCATAATGAAGAGCTGGAACCTGTCATAGCCGCTAAGCGCATTGCACTTTTGAACTACAAGAAAGCCCCCAGCGATTTAACATCCGCAGCACTTAAAGCAGCCAGAAGTACTGCACAAAGAACAGCTAGGCGTTGCGCAAACGACTACTGGCAACACCTATGCAGTCATATTCAGCTGGCCTCAGACACCGGAAACATCAGAGGAATGTATGATGGCATGAAGAGAGCTCTTGGGCCAACCATCAAGAAGATCACCCCCCTCAAATCTAAATCGGGGGACATAATCACTGACCAACGCAAACAGATGGACCGCTGGGTTGAGCACTACCTAGAACTGTACTCCAGGGAGAATGCTGTCACTGAGACTGCCCTCAATGCAGCCCAGCCTCTACCAGTCATGGATGAGCTGGACATACAGCCAACCAAATCGGAACTCAGTGATGCCATTGATTCCCTAGCCAGCGGAAAAGCCCCTGGGAAGGACAGCATTACCCCTGAAATAATCAAGAGTGCCAAGCCTGCTATACTCTCAGCACTACATGAACTGCTATGCCTGTGCTGGGACGAGGGAGCAGTACCCCAGGACATGCGCGATGCCAACATCATCACCCTCTATAAAAACAAAGGTGACCGCGGTGACTGCAACAACTACCGTGGAATCTCCCTGCTCAGCATAGTGGGGAAAGTCTTTGCTCGAGTCGCTCTGAACAGGCTCCAGAAGCTGGCCGAGCGCGTCTACCCTGAGGCACAGTGTGGCTTTCGTGCAGAGAGATCGACTATTGACATGCTGTTCTCCCTTCGTCAGATACAGGAGAAATGCCGTGAACAGCAGATGCCCCTCTACATTGCTTTCATTGATCTCACCAAAGCCTTTGACCTCGTCAGCAGACGTGGTCTCTTCAGACTACTAGAAAAGATCGGATGTCCACCAAAGCTACTAAGTATCATCACCTCATTCCATGACAATATGAAAGGCACAATTCAACATGGTGGCTCCTCATCAGAGCCCTTTCCTATCCTGAGTGGTGTGAAACAGGGCTGTGTTCTCGCACCCACACTTTTTGGGATTTTCTTCTCCCTGCTGCTTTCACATGCGTTCAAATCCTCTGAAGAAGGAATTTTCCTCCACACAAGATCAGGGGGCAGGTTGTTCAACCTTGCCCGTCTAAGAGCGAAGTCCAAAGTACGGAAAGTCCTCATCAGAGAACTCCTCTTTGCACGATGCTGCTTTAACATCTCACACTGAAGAATGCCTGCAGAGTCTCATCGACAGGTTTGCGTCTGCCTGCAATGAATTTGGCCTAACCATCAGCCTCAAGAAAACGAACATCATGGGGCAGGATGTCAGAAATGCTCCATCCATCAATATTGGCGACCACGCTCTGGAAGTGGTTCAAGAGTTCACCTACCTAGGCTCAACTATCACCAGTAACCTGTCTCTAGATGCAGAAATCAACAAGCGCATGGGTAAGGCTTCCACTGCTATGTTCAGACTGGCCAAGAGAGTGTGGGAAAATGGCGCACTGACACGGAACACAAAAGTCCGAGTGTATCAGGCCTGTGTCCTCAGTACCTTGCTCTACGGCAGCGAGGCCTGGACAACGTATGCCAGCCAAGAGCGACGTCTCAATTCATTCCATCTTCGCTGCCTTCGGAGAATACTTGGCATCAGGTGGCAGGACTATATCTCCAACACAGAAGTCCTTGAAGCGGCCAACATCCCCAGCTTATACACACTACTGAGTCAGCGGCGCTTGAGATGGCTTGGCCATGTGAGCCGCATGGAAGATGGCAGGATCCCCAAAGACACATTGTACAGCGAGCTCGCCACTGGTATCAGACCCACCGGCCGTCCATGTCTCCGTTATAAAGACGTCTGCAAACGCGACATGAAATCGTGTGACATTGATCACAAGTCGTGGGAGTCAGTTGCCAGCATTCGCCAGAGCTGGCGGGCAGCCATAAAGACAGGGCTAAATTGTGGCGAGTCGAAGAGACTTAGTAGTTGGCAGGAAAAAAGACAGAGGCGCAAGGGGAGAGCCAACTGTGCAACAGCCCCAACAAACAAATTTCTCTGCAGCACCTGTGGAAGAGCCTGTTACTCCAGAATTGGCCTTTATAGCCACTCCAGGCGCTGCTTCACAAACCACTGACCACCTCCAGGCGCGTATCCATTGTCTCTCGAGATAAGGAGGCCCAAAAGAAAGAAAAGAAGTATCTGATATCATAATCCATGAGAGAGGAGCTGAAGCAGTGTGTGGGGAGGCATGAAACTCCTGTGATTCAGTTATTATGTGTATAACGTATATTTATAAAATATAAAAGATGTAAGGTAAAAATGAGAAAACAGAATAGTCTCAAAATTCTTAGGGTTAAAGAGAGTGGAATGCAAGTTTTCCACTGGGAGGTGCCAGGAATTTAAAGCAGATGCCAGTTACACTGGGAATCCACACCATTCACACTGTTGCTTTAAATTCTATTGGTGGCATCCATGGGTGGATCATCTTCCACCGCTTTTACATCAAGATGGTGTGTCTGAGTGAGTTCCAGATTCCTCTAACAAGATATGTACAGGTTATGTCATTTAATATGACAGTTGTCCTCTGAAACCAGAGGGGATAGCAATGTATTTGTTATACAAAGTCAGATGATATAGTACAATATACAGGGAAGGAGCCTACACAGTGCTTGATGAAATTTATGCTGTCCTGGGTTTGTGTTTGCTTTAAACAGGTAAATGAAAAGGCATAGCTTCTTTCATCGACGTCCAGGGTAGTTTTTCAATTAGAAAGCTAACCAATCCATTATTAAGGTATAAGAATTCATTCAAGTTGGCTAGTAATGAGCCCTGCAGTGTAGCTTCAAAGAATTCTTAATTTGAAGGTAGAGGTTTAATTTTTGGCAAACAGTTTTGCCATCTTTTATCCCAAGGTTCTCTGTGTTGAAAATCATAATGTGTTGGAGAATCTGGTTAAACAACTTCTCACTTCTGGAACCTGGGTTCAGATTCAGCTGGAAAACAATGAAGATAAAGACCAACATGAAATTTGTTTGGATAGTTTCATGACACAGAATTGTCTTGAATTATTATCAAATTGGCAATCTCACTCAGAGTGCCCGTTAGGATGGTTGGCTTGGAAATTGAGGATGCAGCACAGGTGCTTTTAGGTATTTTTCCGAATCTGGAGCTAAAATAGAGTAACCCGTGATATACCTTATTTTTATTTGTTCCTGGGATGTGGGCTTTGCTGGCTAGGTCTGCCCATCCGTAATTGCCCTTGAGAAGTTGGTGGTGAGCTGCCTTCTTGAACCACTGCAGTCCATGTGGGGTAAGTACGCCCACAGTGCTGTTAGGAAGGGAGTTCCATGGTGATACAGTTCCACGTCAGGATGGTGTGTGGCTTGGAGAGATACTTGCAGGTGATGGTGTTCCATGCATCTGCCACCCTTGTCCTTCTAGTTGGTAGAGGTGCTGTCTAAGGAGCTTTGGTGCATTGCTGCAGTTCATCTTGTAGATAGTGCACACTGCTGCCACTGTGCGTCGGTGGTGGAGGGAGTGAATGTTTGTAGATGGGGTGCCAATCAAGCAGGCTGCTTTGCCCTGGATGAATTTGAGCTTCTTGGGTGTTGTTGGAGCTGCACCCATCCAGGCAAGTGGAGAGTATTCCATCACATTCCTGACTTGTGCCTTGTAGATGGTGGACAAGCTTTGGGGATTCCGGAAGTGAGTTACTCACCGCAGGATTCCTGGCCTCTGACCTGCTCTTGTAGCAGTTCAGTTTCTGCTCAATGGTAACCCCCAGAATGTTGATAGTGGAGGACTCAGCGATCGTAATGGCATTGAATGTCAAGGGGAGACAGTTAGATTGCCTGGCACTTGTGTGGCGCGAATGTTACTTGCCACTTTATTATCCCAAGCCTGGATATTGTCCAGATCTTGCTGCATTTCTACACGGACGGCTTCAGTATCTGAGGAGTTGCGAATGCTGCTGAACGTTGTGCAATCATCAGCGAACATCCCCACTTCTGATCTTATGATTGAAGGAAGGTCATTGATGAAGCAGCTGAAAATGGTTAGGCCTCGGACACTACCCTGAAGAACTCCTGCATTGATGTCCTGGAGCTGAGATGATTGACCTCCAACAACCATAACCATCTTCATTTGTGCTAGATATGGCTCCAATCAGCAGAGAGTTTTTCCCCTGATTCCCATTGACTCCAGTTTTGCTAGGGCTCCTTGATGCCATACTCTGTCAAATGCTGCCTTGATGTCAAGGGCAGTCACTCTCACATCATCTCTTGGGGCGGTATTTGGCTTTGTTGGACTTTCCTGCTTTTTGTGCACAGGACATAACTGGGCAATTTTCCACATTGCCGGGTAGATGCCAGTGTTGTAGCTGTATTGGAACAGCTTGGCAAGGGGTGTGGCAAGTTCTGGAGCACAGGTCTTCAGTACTATTGCCGGAATGTTGTCAGGGCTCATAGCCTTTGCAGTATCCAGTGCTTTCAGTCATTTCTTGATATCACGTGGAGTGAATCGAATTGGCTGAAGACTGTCATCTGTGATGCTGGGGACTTCAGGAGGAGACCGAGATCGATCATCAACTCAGCACTTCTGGCTGAATATTGTTGCAAATGCGTCAGCCTTATCTTTTGCACTGATGTGCTGGGCTCCCCCATCATTGAGGATGGGGATATTTGTGGAACCACCTCCTCCAACCTAACATGAGCATTACTAATGCTGACTGGGAATGGAAAATATTAAGCAAGGGTCCCTTTCCTCAGTGCCCCTCATTATAATTAGCCCCATTTCCCCTAAAAGGAAGTAGACAGAATTAGCAGAAGCTGTTGTTTTAGATTTACTTCATCAATGCTCTTTGAAATGTGAAGACTGTAACTAAAATTTGCATTTGTCACTCTGGTACATAAGAAAGAACTATGGATGAAAGTCTTCTCTGCAATCCTGCCCAAAAGCAGGTGTAATTGTGGCAAAGAATGAGGAAATATTTCAGCGATGATGATTACTACTGTCCTATTACCTCGACCAGGTTATTCATTCCATAACCACTGCTGGCCACTTCTTCCCTTCCCGCTACATGCAAATAGTGACAGTGGACAGGATACAGATCCCTGAAGGATCCACATCCATTCCATCCCACTTACCACTGCTGCTTCCTGGGGCTACAACCAGCATGCAGAGAATTATGGTGAGCTTCTGTCTCTTTAAGGTATGTTTTCCGGTGCTTCAGCGGAATTCCCACTGTAGCTACACCAGGAATATCTGCGCTCACACTGGCTGGTTCCCTCTTGGCATCAAGGATCCTGCTGGAAGTTTGTCGTGCATATGTGATAACCCAGGGAAACTGCTTGAAGTTGGAATGGAGGCAGAAGGGTGGGCAAAAGCCTTGCCGCACTGGAACTTTGTCCTGAGGAGCAGAATCCAAACAGTAATATTCCAAAGTATTGTTCCTGAAGATGTTCAACTATTTGCACAGTTGCTTGGGCCACTTAAACTTCCTTTTCATCACTGGCATACCAGGACATTATTACAAAATAAATGCAATGAAACATGTTTTTAAAAAAAAGTGTGGTCATTGTTGGATTTTAAAACATGCCTCAAGTCTGACAAGTAATGCCAGAATGTACATCTAGTTGTACACAGTATCAAATCTTGAAGTTAAGGCTAGAAGTTAAGTATATAAAGTACATTCAAAGCTACTGTCTGAAGTGATAAAAAGAACTGCCTGTGGTCATTCGGGAATGTGACCATTGCAGAGCGATTTTGTTATGATTTAAAATATTAAGTTGTGTTTTGATTTGTATTGGGTGTGGTGATTCTTAAGGCCTTATTGGATTGTTTACTTTTGCAGATAACTAATTTGACAGAAATTCATGATCGCATCAGTGGCATGGCTCGCTGTCCATACAATCCACAACACAATTCCACTGCTTTAATTACATCTGCCGGAGAGCTCTATGCTGCCACTGCCATGGACTTCCCAGGGAGAGACCCTGCTATCTACCGAAGCCTGGGAGGGCTTCCTCCTCTACGCACTGCTCAGTACAACTCAAAATGGCTGAATGGTGAGCACCGACAGGATAAGGACTTATGTGTATAACAAAGAGATTGTGTTCCTAAGGATCCTTAAGGCCTTTGAATACTACGCTGGTGATGTTGGTTGAAATATAATGGAAAGATTATAGAGGGATGGTTTTCTGAGGCTCTTCCACCAGTGAACTAGTGTAAAGGAGTAGTGGGGTGCCCAATTTTCCAAGCAATGATTTGGGAACCAAACATTTGGCCAAAGCAGCATGCACAGGCTTTACTTCAATCTGAAAATTGTTTTAAAAAGTTCCCACAATGAATGTTCCAACGTTGGGTAAATGACAGAGCCATAATGGCACAGGAGGGGCCATTCGGCCCATAGGGTTCATGCTGGCTCTTTGCAGAGTCAGTCAGTCCCAATCCAGCTCTATCCCCGTAGCTCTGTAAGTTTATTTTCCTCACGTGCCCATCCAATTTTCTTTTGAAATCATTCACCGTCTCCACTTCCACCACCCTCATAGGCAGTGAGTTCCAGGTCATTACCACTTGCTGCATAAAAAGTTTTTCCTCACACCCCTCTGCATCTTTTGCTCAAAACCTTAAATCTGAGTGCAAGGGCTAGAGGATAATCAGCTAATGGGAATAGCATTTCTTTGTCTACCCTATCCAAACCTGTAAGAATCTTGTACACCTCTATCAAATCTCCCCTCAATCTCCTTTGATCCAAGGATAACAATCCCAGCTTCTCCAACCTAACCTTGTCGTTAAAATCGCTCATTCCTGGAACCATTCTGGTAAATCTCCTCTGCACCCAAAGACTCTCTCATCTTTCCTAAAGTGTGGTGACCAGAATGGAATGCAATACTCTCATTGTGGCCTAACCAGAGCTTTACAAA
The DNA here is from genome assembly GCF_036365525.1 of Heterodontus francisci. Lineage (NCBI taxonomy): Eukaryota > Metazoa > Chordata > Chondrichthyes > Heterodontiformes > Heterodontidae > Heterodontus > Heterodontus francisci. The sequence goes on along the minus strand of NC_090372.1, from coordinate 124,281,342 downwards.
GGTTCAGCATAACCTCCCTGCTTTTGTACTCAATATCTCTAATTATAAAGCCAGAGATCCCATATGCTTTGCTAACTACTGCCTCAATATGTCCTTCCACTTTTAAAGATCTATGCACGTGAATCCCCAGGTCCTTCTGTCCCTGTCCACTCTTTAGACCTGTGCCATTTAGTTTATATTGCCTCACCCTATCACTTCTGCCAAAATGTATCACCTCACATTTCCCGGTATTAAATTCCATCTGCCACTTGTCTGCCCATTCTGCAAGCCTATCTATGTTGATTGGTATCATCCTCACTGCCACACCTCCAAGTTTGGTATCATCGGCAAATTTTGAAATTTTACTTTGTGTTCCAATATCTAAGTCATTTATATATATCAAAAAGCTGTGGTCCTAGCACTGAACCTCGAGGAAAACCACTGTTTACCATCCTCCTATCTGAAAAACAACTACTTAACATGACTTTCAGTTTTCTGTCGTTGAGTCAATTTTTTAATCCAAGTGACACTGACGCTCCTATTCCATGAGCCCCAATTTTGTTAACCAGCATTTTATGTGGTACTTTGTCAAAGGCTTTCTTAAAATCCATATAGACAACATCCATTGCTTTCCCTTCATCAGCCTTCTCTTCATCAAAAAAATCAATCAGATTAGTCAAGCAAATCTCTGCTGGCTTTACCCAATTAACTCAAAACTCTTCAACTGCCTGTTGATGTTTTCGCTGATTATTTTTCTAAAACCTTACCCACCACAGATGTTAAACTGACTGGTCTGTAGTTGCTAGGATTGTCCTTACACCATTTCTTGAATAAGGGTGTCGCATATGCTACTCTCCAATCCTCTGGCACCTCCCCCGTACCTAGGCAAAATTGGAAGACTATGGCAAGCACTTCTACTATCCCCACACCCACTTCCTTTAGCAACCAAAATGTAAACCATCCAGACCAGGCAACTTATCCACTCTAAGCATAGCCAGCCTTTCTTATAGAGAGATACAGCACTGAAACAGGCCCTTCAGCCCACCGAGTCTGTGCCAATCATCAACCACCCATTTTATACTAATCTTACATTAATCCCATATTCCCTACCACATCCCCACCTTCCCCTATCACCTACCTACACTAGGGGCAATTTACAATGGCCAATTTACCTATCAACCTGTAAGTCTTTGGCTGTGGGAGGAAACCGGAGCGCCCGGCGGAAACCCACGCGGTCACAGGGAGAACTTGCAAACTCCGCACAGGCAGTACCCAGAACTGAATCCGGGTCACTGGAGCTGTGAGGCTGCGGTGCTAACAACTGCACCACTGTGTTACCCAAAGTGCATCCTGTCTATCAATTTTCATCTCATCCATTGCCTCTATCGATATTTTGTCATCATCCTCTTCTTTAGTAAATATTAATACTCATTAAGTATTCTTGTCTTGCCCTGCGCCTCTAAGCCTACATCACCCTCTTTATCCCTAACAGGCCCCACCCCACCTCTTACTAACTGCTTACTATTTACATGCCAGTAGAAGATTTTGGAGGAAAAGAATGTGTGTACCCTGTGCATATTAACTGCGCTCATAGAAGTCCTGGAACTTGAACTGAAGTGGCAGTATTAAATTGTGGTCAAAGTCTTTTGGATAGAAATTTCAATTGTGCAATGATTGCAGCTGACAGAATGACTGCCTCAGGAGAAATAAGTTCCACCAATTTCTTTCCTCTTTACCCCAAGTGTGCCGGATTTACCCCTTTTAAAGAGCAAAATGTTTGTGTTTTAACTTCTTTGCAATTTTAATTCAGTTTTGATTGACCAAATCATTGATTTTGGAGTTTTTTCATGCCAATGTTAAATGGGGAAAGTGGGAAAAAATAGCGTAGAGGTAGATGATCAGCCATTATCCGTTTGAATGGTGGATTAGGCTCGCCAGACTGAATGGCCTATTCCTGCTCCTATTTCCTATGATCCTATCGGTAGGATCATAGGAATTCAGAAATCTATGTTTCATTCATCATTCTTGGCTGCTGCTTATTTAAGTCACATTGGACGAAGTGGGAGATTAGGTATTCCTTTGGGAGTTCCAAACACATTGCAGGACATAGCCAAAGAAGAGAAGTTCATGAGTGGTCAACAAATACATCTACACTCCTGGGACCCACATTTATGGAGCAAACCACATTTATCTAGACACGACAGAGAAGACCTGTTTTCATCACCTCTGCATCTGAAGAGTGGCTGCTATAGATTTGTACCATCTAAAGAATAATCTGCAGACACCATCTGGAATAGGGACTGTTCTTCGCTTGGAAGGAAGATTACTGCAACATTAAGCTTTCACAACACTGTTTCCTTACAATCCATCAAAAGGGACATCTGCCCCATCAGGCAGTTTACAAAATATACCTGTATCAAGTAACTGATGCACCATATTTGCAAGTGGTAACATCTTCATTACTTTTCCAGTGGGAAGGAGGCATCAACTATATAGGCAGAGTTTTTTTTTATTTGTTGCATGGGATGTGGGCATTGCTGGCAAGGACAGCATTTGTTGCCCATCCCTAATTGCCCTTGAGAAGGTGGTGATGAGTTTCCTTCTTGAACCACTGCAGTTCATCTGGTACGGGTACACCCACAGTGCTGTTAGGGAGACAGTTCCATGAATTTGACCCAGCGACAATGAAGGAATGGTGATATAGTTCCAAGTCAGGATGGTGTGTGGCTCGGAGGGGAATTTGCAGTTGGTGGTGTTCCCATGCATCTGCGACCCTTGTCCTTCTAGGTGGTAGAGGTTGCAGGTTTGGAAGGTGCTGTCAAAGGAGACATGTTAAGTTGCTGTAGTGCATCTTGTAGATGGTGCACACTGCTACTGCTGCGTGGTGGAGGGAGTGAATGTTTAATGTGGTGTATGGGGTGCTTTGTCCTGGATGGTATCGAGCTTCGTGAGTGTTGTTGGGCCGCACTCATCCAGACAATTGAAGAATATTCCATCACATTCCTGACTTGTGCCTTGTAGATGGCGGACAGGCTTTGCGGAGTCAGGAGGTGGGTTACTTGCTGCACAATTCCCAGCCTCTGACCTGTTCCTGTAGCCACGGTATTTATGTGGTTGCTCCCGTTCAGTTTCTGGTCAATGATAACCCCCTGGAAGTTGATAGTCGGTGATTCAATGATGGTAATGCCATTGAATGTCAAGGGGCGATGGTGAGATTCTCTCTTGTTGGAGATCGTTATTGGCATTTGTGTGCCATGAATGTTACTTTCCACTTATCAGCCCAAATCTAAATATTGTCCAGGTCTTGTTGCATATGGGCACAGAATGCTTCACTATCTGAGGAGTTGCGAATGGTGCTGAACATTGTACAATCATCAATGAACATCCCCACTTCTGACCTTATGATGGAGGGAAGGACATTGATGAAGCAGCTGAAGATGGTTGAGATGATTGACCTCCAACAACCACAACACTCTTCTTTCTGCTAGGTATGACTCCAATCTGTAGAGAATTTTCACCCGATTTCTATTAACTTCAATTTGGCTAGGGCTCCTTGATAGGACAAAGTCACTTTTTTTTGTGTTTATTTTATTTTAGTTTGTTCAGTTTGTTTCTACTGTGCCTACCCACTGTTTTTTCATGTTTGTGCTTGTGGCTGTTCAGTTTTCAGTCCATTAACACCCTATCTGTACTAATGCTTTGTCTTTCAGCGCACCATTAACATATTGTTTGCCTTTGCTCCATGACCTTCTGGTCAGCTATTCTGTGACCTTGTCCTATCAATACCTTCTTTTTTGTTTTCTCTTGCCCCACCCCTGCTTTACTTGCTTAAAATCTTTTACGTTTCTTATATCTGCCAGTTCCGAAGAAAGGTCACCGACCTGAAACTTCTCTCTCCACAGATACTGCCAGACCTGCTGAGTTTTTCCAGCACTTTCTGTTTTTTTTCAGATTTCCAGCATCCGCAGTATTTTGCTTTTATTATATTTCAAGTAGTCTATTTCTCATAAATAATTGCTGAAGTTTATTGTTAATTCTTGAAGCTTTGAATTTTGACAGGGGTACTTGAAATGATTGTCATGGTGGGCAAACGTGATGCATCATCAGCACGCCAAGGGGCACAAGGATCTATGCAGTGCTGTTTGTGTTATCGGGTTCTTTCGAGTTCCAAGTTAGGGAGTCAAATTGTCTCACCTGAGATACATGAGTTACCATGTAATAGGGAGACTGGAATAAGCAACCTTCAAAATAATCTTCTGTCTCATGACCAATAAATATTCCAAGGTACTAATCACACCAGATATGCTGGATTTATGGGCCGCCCTGAGGCAAGGTCGGGGGAGGGGTGGGGGTGCATAGAATCGTGACGGGTGACGGAAGGCCCGTTGCCGCTCTCACCGAGCAGTCTTGCCAGCAGTGGGAAGGGCCGATGACGGCCTTCTAGCCCAGAGGCCAATTGAGGCCATTAGCTGGCCTTTTAATGACCACTTAAGGGCCTCTTCCTACTGCCGCTGGGATCTAACCAATGATGGTAGGTGCCTCCGCCACATGGAGTGGGCACCTTGTAAAATGAGGTGCCCTCCCTGTGGTCTTGGGGGGGTCTCTCTTCCATGGGCAGTCTGTAGCCCACAGAGGACTGCGACTGGGAAACAGTGCACCTCTCAGGATTCTCCTCCCCCGGGCTTTACAACCACCCCACCAGGGGCTTCCAAACTGGCCCCAGCGAACCCACCTCACTTATCTGAGTTCCAGTGCTGGATCTGGGTCCAAGGCCTCTGCAATACCATGAAAAGGCCGAGGTGGCATTCCCCTCCTTTCAGCCCAGCTGTGAGCCCTGCCTCCTCCACAAAATCCAGCACAAAGTGAGTAAACCTATGCCCTGTGCAATATTGTTCACCGGGAACCATTCCTGTGCCTTGATTTTTCTTGTTTCCCAATGTAAATAAGATTTGCAATTTCATTCAAATTGTTAGCTGAAAGATCCTTATGACACCCTCCAGGTTTTCTATCCTGTAGCTATACCAGATTTCTATGTTTCCTGCAGCTATTTAGCCAGCGTACACAACTCAGTGCTTTAGCGCACTGAGGAGGTCTTGCTCCACCTCAGTTTGTTGAGATTTCAGGCCCTATTTGCTTAATTTATCTGTTATTATTTCACGTGTTACTCTTTTTCTAGTTATCATACCAGGCACTGGAGCCACTGCACCACATGCTGTCAGGATCAGATGGCATGTGAGCGGGAATGGCCAATTACAATTTGCTCAGCTTGCTCACGTTTAAATGGTGATGTGGCAGATTAGCAGAAGTGCAGTTCCACTTCAAAAGTAATATTTAAAATAAATATTGGGGTTAATAGCCATGGGGGTTCTCCTATTTGTCCGCTGTAACTTCGGCATAAGAGCCACTGAAACCCTGGGATCGTTATTTTAAATGATAGATTTCAATTGTGAAATTAGACTTCACACCCAATTGTGCCTATTAAAGCATAGTGGCCATGAGATTCTTCAGGGATTCCACATGGAGACCACTTGCAGAAAGTCTCTACCACCTCCATGAGTTTCATTGTTGTCTCGTAAAGGGGCAGAACTTCCAACTATTCCCTTAAAAGACAGATTACGTGCAGGAGACCAATCTTGTGGCCTGGGCCCGTGGAGAGAGGAACGTTTCTTTTTATTAACATTTTTCTAGTTGGGCACTCTTGCTTGGGGGTAATGTGGCCTAGGCACCCCCCAGCCTATAGGTTGTGGACATGACACTGGCAGGAACCAGAGATGTACCCACAGCAACGATTGCACCAACGCACCCGCCCCCCCCACCCCGCGCTGATTAGTTGTCCTCTTACCAACTCCGCAAACTTGAGTAGGGTCAGCACTGGAGGACACCAGCAGGCACAATTACTACATTATCTCCAGAATTGCATCCAAGCAAATTTTTTAGCTGCTGCTCTGTCAAATGTGGACACTGAAGTTGTCACTTAGATGGGAAAAAAGATTGTGTGCCAAGAACTACAGAAAAAATACAATATCCAAAAGGTATCATAACTGTGATTTTTGTTACATTTTTCAATTTTGTTTTCTAGAGCCAAACTTTGTGTCATCCTATGACATTGGAACATTCACCTATTTCTTTTTTCGAGAGAATGCAGTGGAACATGACTGTGGAAAAACTATTTTCTCTAGAGTGGCCAGAGTGTGTAAAAATGACATTGGAGGGAGATTTCTCCTGGAGGATACCTGGACAACCTTCATGAAAGCCCGACTAAACTGTTCTCGACCTGGTGAAATTCCTTTTTATTACAATGAGCTGCTAAGCACATTCTTCTTACCTGAGCAAGACATGCTGTATGGAATCTTCACCACTAATGTGTACGTACCCATTAGATCTTTTCCCATTTCAGTGTAAGGATACAACTGCAGGTACTCTTTGTTGTGTTCTCTTTAGGTACCTCTTTATTTTTCCAATGTTGCACCTGTATTTATTGCAAACCAAAATGGAATCATATTTGTGAAGATTATTTATTTGTACATTGGTATGTTTCCTACAGGAATAGTATAGCAGCTTCGGCTGTCTGCATGTTTAATCTGAGCGCCATTACTCAAGTTTTTGCCGGGCCGTTCAAATTCCAGGAGAATTCCCGTTCAGCATGGCTGCCTTTTTCTAATCCTAATCCTAACTTTCAGGTATTTATGACTCAACTTCAATGAAACTTTCTGTGATTTTGTAAAAGTAGTCTTAATTGTAAGAGTCTGTAATAATTGCTTCATGTTTAATATATTTTAATGTTTGTTGATTATTCTTTTATTTGTTTCTTTGTAATTTCCAATAGAGACTTAACTTTTTTTATTTATACTTTATTAGTGTGGTACAATCGATTATGGTCCTTATACAAATCTCACAGAGAGGAACCTCCAGGATGCTCAGAAGTTTATTCTTATGCATGAAGTGGTGCAGCCCATCTTTCCACTCCCTTTCTTCATGGAGGACAATAGTCGATTTTCCCACATAGTGGTGGATGTTGTACAGGGAAAGGACATGCTGTTCGATGTTATGTACTTGGCTACAGGTACCACAAATGAATTCACTGTACAAGAATGAAATGTATGACCTGAATGCACATTAATATGTCAACGATCAGCTTTAATACAGTTTAGTAAACATATAAAACATTTAGCTCTCGTACCATCATCCGAAGACACAGCGATAGTTTTCACATGTATGCTGATGATACCCAGTTCTAGCTCACCATCGCTTTCCTCGACTGTTGCTAAATTATCAGACTGCTTGTATGACATCCAGTATTGGATGAGCAGAAATTTCCTCCAATTAAATATTGAGAAGACCGAAGCCATTGTCTTCAGTTTCTGCTACAAACTGTGTTCCCAGCTACTGACACCATCCCTGTCCCTGGCAACTGTTTGAGGCTGAACTAGACTGTCCACAACCTCGGATCAAATATCTGCACCATCACTAAGGCCACCTATTTCCACCTCCATAACATTTCCTGACTTTGTCCCTGCCTCATAAAACAGCACAAAACCAATCTGATCAATTACTGCCCAATCAGTCTACTCTCAATCATCAGATAAGTGATGGCAGGTGTCGTTGACAGTGCTCTCAAGTGGAACTGACTCACCAATAACCTGCTTTACTGATGCTCAGTTTGGGTTCTGCAAGGATCACTTGGTCCAGACCTCATTACAGCCTTGGTCCAAACATGGACGACAAAGCTGAATACCAGAGGTGAGGTGAGAATGACTGCCCTTAACAAGAGAACAACATTTGACCGAGTGGTGCCATACTAAAATTTAAATCAGTGGGAATCAGGAGGAAGACACTCCACAGGCTTGAGTCATACCTAGCACAAAGGTTGTGGTGGTTGGAGGCCAATCATCTAAGCCCAGGGACATCGCAGCAGGAGAATCTCAGGGCCGTGTCCATGGCCCAAAGCTGCTTCATCAATGACCTTCCCTCCACTATAAGGTCAGAAATGGGGATGTTCGCTGATGATCACACAGCGTTTAGTTCTATTTGCAACTCCTCAGATACTGAAGCAGTCTGTGCCCGCATGCAGCAATACCAGGATAACATTCAGGCTTGGGTTCATAAGTAGCAAGTAAACATTCACACCACACAAGTGCCAGGCAATGACCATCTCCAGTAAGAGAGAATCTAACCATCTCCCCTTGTTGTTCAATGGCTTTATCATTGCTGAATCTCCCACCATTAATAACCTGGGGATACCATTGATCAGAAATTTAACTGGACAAGCCATACAAATATTGTGGATACAAGAGCAGGTCAGAGGCTGGGAATTTTGCAGTGAGTGGCTCACATTCTTACTTTCCAAAGCCTGTCCACCATCTACAAGACATAATACAGGAGTGTGATGGAATATTCTCCACTTGCCTGGATGAGTGCAGCCCCAACAACACTCAAAAAGCTCAACACCATCCAGGACAAAGCAGCCTGTTTCATTTGCACCCCATCAACCACCTTAAACCTACACTTCTTCCACACTGGTGCACTGTGGCAACTGTGTATACCATCTACAAAATGCACTGCATCAACTTGCAAAGCTTCTTCGAAATACCTCCCAAACATGCACCCGCTACTGCCTAGAAGAACAAGGACAGTAGGAGCATGGGAACACCACCACCTCCAAGTGACTTGTCATCCTCACTTGGAAATATATCACCATTTCTTCATCGTCGCTGGGTCAAAATCTTAGAATTCTCTAATTAGTAGCAGTGTGCAAGTACTTTTACCACACAGATTGCAGTGGTTCACGAAGGCAACTCACTACCATCTCTCAAGGGCAATTAGGGATGTGCAATAAATGCTGGCCTTGCCGGTGATGCCCACATACCATGAATAAATAAACAGATATTACAGTGCCCTGTGCACTTATGCATAATGGAGGACTTTGCAGCTCTATGTGCTCTGAGGAATGGCTATATATCATTCCCAATTGCCAGAGAAGACAAGAGGCAGAGAGTTTTAGTATTCAACAGAATTGCGGCATTCCCATGGTCGAGAGAGCCATTGAGTGTATGCAGGTGGGCAGGCGAGCCCCTCATTTAAATTTGCAGGTGTTCAGGAATAGGAAGGTATTCCATTCCCTCAATATGCAGCTTGTCTGTGACCACTGGCAGTGCATCATTCAGGTGAATGACTGCTATCCAGGGAGCTGCCGCAATGCTTTTATAACAGGGCAGTCATCCACCCCACAGTTCGTTGAGCCCCAACACTTTGGAAGGAGTAACAGGAATGCCGAGTACTGGGCTAATGGGAAGATTCTAGGTAGTGTAGATGAGCAGAGAGATCTTGGTGTCCAGGTACATAAATCCCTGAAAGTTGCTACCCAGGTTAATAGGGCTGTTAAGAAGGCATATGGTGTGTTAGCTTTTATTAGTAGGGGGATCGAGATTCGGAGCCACGAGGTCATGCTGCAGCTGTACAAAACTCTGGTGAGGCCGCACCTGGAGTATTGCGTGCAGTTCTGGTCACCGCATTATAGGAAGGATGTGGAAGCTTTGGAAAGGGTGCAGAGGAGATTTACTAGGATGTTGCCTGGTATGGAGGGAAGGTCTTACGAGGAAAGGCTGAGGGACTTGAGGTTGTTTTCGTTGGAGAGAAGGAGGAGGAGAGGTGACTTAATAGAGACATATAAGATAATCAGAGGGTTAGATAGGGTGGATAGTGAGAGTCTTTTTCCTCGGATGGTGATGGCAAACACGAGGGGACATAGCTTTAAGTTGAGGAGTGATAGATATAGGACAGATGTTAGAGGTAGTTTCTTTACTCAGAGAGTAGTAGGGGCGTGGAACGCCCTGCCTGCAACAGTAGTAGACTCGCCAACTTTAAGGGCATTTAAGTGGTCATTGGATAGACATATGGATGAAAATGGAATAGTGTAGGTCAGATGATTTCACAGGTCGGCGCAACATCGAGGGCCGAAGGGCCTGTACTGCGCTGTAATGTTCTAACGTTCTAACACGGTGTTCATGACTGGCTAGTAGGTGACATGGGGTACCCGCTGTTGCCATGGCTCATGACTCCCCTGAGAAACCCCCCAGACTGCAACTGAGCACTCCTAGGATGAAAACCAGTCAACCACCAGGATTATTATTGAGCAGACCATTGGGGTCCTGAAGCATGAGCTTGACCAGTGTGCACCGCTTGGCTGACAGACATCTGCAACGGCAGTGGTGGAGTGGTGGCAGAGGGAGAAAGGAATGCTGCCATATGGAGAGAGGCCAGTAGGTTCCTACTGCATGATTTACACACCACTATCGTACAGCCTGCCCAGTGATCTGCTGGGACACGTCTGCCATTGGTGACACTCTGCAAGTCCCTTTCAACCAAGGGACCCTGAGCCACCATGGCAGTTGTCGCACTTTGTCATTCCATGGAAGTTGCTATGTTAGCAGTGTAATTTGTGACCTCAGTCATTAGATGTTGCATGACATCGGGCTCCACAGGATGTTGGATGGAATTGGTGGTCTCGCCATGATGGAGTGGATGGGTTCCAGGCTGTGTGTCAATTGATGGACCAAACTGTCAATCTACGGACCAAGCTGGAGGTGAACTCCTCCATTCCCCTAGCTATGGACCATAAGCTTTCAGACTGTGTGATACACCAAGCATTTTATTTGTCTCACACATCAATCTTCCGAAGCGTGGTCCTGTGAGGTCCTCGTCTGACTCCTTGGCAACAGAACTAGTATGCCCCACTTTGCTCCCAACAAGTTGGCATTCCCTTCCACGCAGTGTGGCTGCTGCTCACTAGTGCCTAGTGCATCCCACTGTGAGGATCCCACTTCTATCCTAGGCCCCAAGCTATGCATGGTGCCAGACTCTGAGCTGGTGCCTGTGACAGGAGTAGTCATTGATCCAGTACTTTCTTCCTCGCTATTCTCCTCCTCCTTTTCCTCTGGGAAGCGAGATGGCTGTGCTCAACTTGAACATGCTACAGGGGGGTCGAAGTGAATCTTGCCCCTGGGAGCCTGCAGTGATAAAGCTGGAAGGGTTAGTGTACAATGTATGTGACCACTATAGGAGGATGTGTGTGTTGCGACCATATGGAGCTTGAGAGTGGGGATAGCTTTTGGAAATTGCTGATCAGATGTCCCCTGCTCTGTCTGTAGCCATGGTGTCTCCCACTCCCTTCCCAATCACGACAGCACTTTCTTCTCAAGAGGAGTGGTGTCATGCAGGTGAGGTTGATCTCCCCAGGTTAGGTTTGCTGCCGGCTGTTATGTGCTATTTTTTACTGGAAGAGAAAGTATGGTGATAGTGAATGAGCATGTTTGTGTGATGTCTCACACTATTGAAGAGCTGTGAGATGTGTCTGAGGTGTGAGTAGTGCCTGTAAAGGATGCAACACTGTGGGGTGTGTGAATGCCATTGTATTGTTTGGTGATGGATGAAGTGCGTTGAGGTTGTGACGCTGTTGATGGTGGTGCAGTTATTGTGAAGTGTCAGAATATATGTCAGTCCAGCCATCCCAGGAATCAGTCTGGTGAACCTTCGCTGTACTCCCTCTATAGCAAGAACATCCTTCCTCAGATAAGGAGACCAAAACTGCACACAATATTCCAGGTGTGGCCTCACCAAGGCCCTGTATAATTGCAGCAAGACATCCCTGCTCCTGTACTCGAATCCTCTTGCTATGAAGGCCAATGTACCATTTGCATTTTTTTACCGCCTGTTGCACCTGCTTGCTTACCTTCAGCAACTTGTGTACAAGAACACCCTGGTCTCGTTGCATATTCCTCTCTCTCAGTTTATAGCCGTTCAGATAATCTGCCTTCCTGTTTTTGCTACCAAAGTGGATAACCTCACATTTATCCACATTATACTACATCTGCCATGCATTTTCCCACTCACTCAGCTTGTCCAAATCACCCTGAAGCCTCACTGCATCCTCCTCACAACTCACCCTCCCACCCAGTTTGTGTCATCTGCAAATCTGGAGATATTACATTTAGTTCCTTCATCTAAATCATTAATGTATGTTGTGAATAGCTGGGGTCCTAGCACCGATCCCTGCAGTACGCCACTAGACACTGCCTGCCATTCGGAAAAAGACCCGTTTATTCCTACTCTTTGTTTCCTGTCTGCCAACCAATTTTCTATCCATCACAACACACTACCCCGAATCCCATGCACTTTAATTTTACACGCTCATCTCTTATGTGGGACTTTGTCGAAAGCCTTCTGAAAGTCCAAATAAACCACATCCACTGGCTCCCCCTCATCAACTCTACTAGTTACATCCTCAAAGAATTCTAGTAGATTTGTCAAGCATGATTTCCCTTTCGTAAATCCATGCTGACTCTGTTCGATTCTACCACTGTTCTCCAAGTGCTCTGCTATAAAATCTTTGATAATGGACTCTAGAATTTTCCCCAATACCGACGTCAGGCTGACTGGTCTATTATTCCCCGTTTTATTTATTTATTTAGAGATACAGCACTGAAACAGGCCCTTCGGCCCACCGAGTCTGTGCCGACCAACAACCACCCGTTTATACTAATCCTACATTAATCTCATATTCCCTACCACATCCCCACCATTCTCCTACCACCTACCTACACTAGGGGCAATTTACAATGGCCAATTTACCTATTAACCTGCAAGTCTTTGGCTCTAAAAAAGTTTTCTGTCTGCCTCCCTTTTTAAATAGTGGGGTTACCCTCCAATCTGTAGGAACTGTTCCAGAGTCTATAGAATCTTGGAAGATGACCACCAATGCATCCACTATTTCTAGGACCACTTCCTTAAGTACTCTGGGATGTAGATTATCAGGCCCTGGGGATTTATCGGCCTTCAATCCCATCAATTTCCACAACACCATTTCTCTGCTAATACTGATTTCCTTCAGTTCCTCCCTCTCACTAAACCCTGTGTTCTCCAACCTTTCTGGTATGATATTTGTGTCCTCCTTTGTGAAGACAGAACCAAAGTATGCATTTAGTTGGTTAGCCATTTCTTTTTTCCCATATAAATTCCCCTGCTTCTGACTGTAAGGGACTTACATTTGTCTTCACCAATCTTTTTCTCTTCACATACCTATAGAAACTTTTACAGTCAGTTTTTATGTTCCCCGCAAGCTTACTCTCGTACTCTATTTTCCCCTTCTTAATCAATCCCTTGGACCTCCTTTGCTGAATTCTAAATGGCTCCCCATCCTCAGGTCTGTTCTGAAGAAGAGTCACTGACCTGAAACGTTAACTCTGCTTCTCTCTCCACAGTTGCTGCCAGACCTGCTGAGTATTTCCAGCATTTCTTGTTTTTATTTCATATTTCCAGCATCTGCAGTATTTTGCTTTTATCTCAGGTTTGTTGTTTTTTTTCTGGCAAATTTGTGTACCTCTCCCTTGGATCTAATGCTATCTCTAATTTCCCTTGTAAGCCATGGTTTGGCTACCTTTACCGTTTTACTTTTGCGCCATTCAGGAATAAACAATTGTTGCAGTTCATCCATGCGCTCTTTGAATGTTTGCCATTGCCTATCCATACCTTCGATGGAAGTGAGTGAGTGCAGACTACATCTACAGCTCCAAGAAAATTGTGTCTAATCAGTGTTACAGTGCTGAACCTGCAGTTGTTTTTTTCACCTGTAGGCACATTTAAATCATGATACTCATCAATTAGACCTAAAATCATGGGCTAATTCCACATTTTCAAACAAGTATTTCTTAACACAATAGCCATTTAGTGTCTGTTTTTACGTGTTGGCCAAAATAACCCCAGTGATGTTTTCCTGCATTTCTGCAGTACCATCTGGTGCCAGGCAGCTGAAGGGGACCTTGGCTAGAACTTGACATGTTGGAAAACACTTGTTCTTTCACAGTACTTCTGAAATAAGGCTTTAATGAAGAAATTGGTTTTAAACCCTGGTGCAGTAAAACTGCAACAGAAACAAAAATCCTAATGACCAATGACACCACAAGGTTTTGCTCAGACTTCAAAAACTCATTGAAATCAATATCCTTATGTCAGTTATACAGTAGTTATACATCTATTAAATTCAGTACATTGGGCATGTGTTTTATTAAAAGCTTTCATGTGAAGCATAGTCCTATTGGAAAAATCCATTGTACTGCCTGTAGTAGCTGTTAAGCCTGTGACAATGTGATAGGAGTTTTCAATGTTAAAGGTGTCACACCTTGCAATGGTTTAGCCAGCGTGATATCATACTCAGTTGGAACACTTCGTAGAGGTATATGGCCTGCTTTTTCATTAAAGTTTTTGGTTTTAACTATTTGTTAAAACACTTTTAATATCTTAGACCTCTTTGACTGCTTACATATTAAATATCATTATATCAGAAAAAAGAATAAAGTTAGCCCTATGGTTGCAAAACAGTAGCAAGTGCTTCAAGTGTGCTTTCCTGAATAAATTAATATTTATTGAACGGTCCCTTAAGTCAATACTTGGTTGTTCCTCTGTGTGTTATGGGAGTGTGGGTACAAGAAAGAGGAGGATAGTCGTTTGGTAGTCCAGAACTTGAGTATTGCTGAAAACAGAGACATCTTGTTGAAGCTTTTCGTTTTACACTCATCAGGACAATTCGCATGAATACCAATGTAAGGGAAAGGAACAAATTTATACTGTCTGAGAAGAGAAGGCTGATTGGTTGGCAGGTGAGCTCTGATTGGTGGAGGTGTTGCCATGGAGAATGCACCAGTTTATGGTGACTGACAGTTAACTGCCAAAATTTGTTTGAAATTTAAACCAGGCAGCTTGACTATGATTGGTCAAGGCATTGCCCTGAGGAATGAACCAGTGAATGGCTATCACTTATTTTGTTTAGCTGAAACAGGTGCAATGTGCGTACATGTTCTTTCTGTCTGCAAAGAACAGGGCCCTGTGTATTACTATTTGTTGCTTCCAGTACCCATAAATGCGCCACACTGCGAGCCCGACTGACAATCTTAAATTGGTTGTAAGCGTAATTCTTAGCATGCTGAGGATTATTTAGCAAATGTGATTCAGTGATTGGACAACATCTAATGTTGGACACTGTGTTTTGAATTTTGCAAGCATAGGCTGATTGGGTACGGTCTGTACCTTGCCCGTTGCGAACAGCGGAAGGGACATGCTGTTTGATATGATCCACCAGTCTTTGGGACGTACGGCCTATATACCTAGCATCACACTGGCAGTGAAATTCATATACCACATTACTCATTTGTGTGATAGGCAGAATGTCTTTTTGGCTGTAAATAGGGTCCGAGCCATTTGCTCACCATGCAAGCTTGACAGTTAATTGCTAGTCACCATAAACTGGCAACGCCTCTATCAATCAGAGTCCACTTGCCAACCAATCAGCACTCTCTTCTCATACAGTATAAATTTGTTGCTTTCCTTTACATTGGTATTCTTGCAGATTGTCCTGATGAGTGCAAGACAAAAAGCTTCGACAAAATGTCTCTGTTTTCAGCAAAGAGGAGGGTATTATTTTTTAAAGCAATGCACCTTAAGGCTATGACCCCAGCTCCTGATGTAGCAGCCACCCATCCACATTGTGTCTGTCCTCAGAAAAAGCTGGAACTGCTCAGTAGGACAGGCAGCATCTGTGGAGAGAGAAACAGATAACATTTCAGGTTGATTTATCTTTCATGGAACTGGAAAAAGGTAGAGATGTAACAGGTTTTAAGCAAGTGGGCGGCACAGTGGTGCAGTGGTTAGCACCGCAGCCTCACAGCCCCAGGGACCCGGGTTCAATTCTGGGTACTGCCTGTGCGGAGTTTGCAAATTCTCCCTGTGACCGCGTGGGTTTTGGCCGGGTTCTCCGGTTTCCTCCCACAGCCAAAGACTTGCAGGTGATAGGTAAATTGGCCGTTGTAAATTGGCCCTAGTGTAGGTAGGTGGTAGGGAATATGGGATTACTGTAGGGTTAGTATAAATGGGTGGTTGTTGGTCGGCACAGACTCGGTGGGCCGAAGGGCCTGTTTCAGTGCTGTATCTCTAAATAAATAAATAAAAGTACCAAAGCAAGGAAGAGGTGGGGAAGAAAAAAAGGGAAGATCTGTGATGCGGTGGAAGCAGGAGAGATTAAATGACGAAAGGGATGATGGTGCAAGGCAAAAGAAATGGTAACGAGACAAGTAAACAAACAAAAGAAGGGTCCAGAGGAGGTGTAAATGGGAAAAACTAAATAATGGGAGCAGAGGTTATGATCTGAAGTTGTTGAACTCCATGTTATGTCCAGAAGGCTAAAAAGTGCCTAATCGAAAGATGAGCTTCTGTTCCTCCAGCTTACATTGAGCTTCATTGGAACAGTGTAGGAGGCTGAGGACAGAAAGTTCAGAGTGGTTGTGGGGTGGGAAATTGAGCGGAGATGCCGTCGGAGAGAAGAGCAGAACTTCTTCAAGGCATCTCCGCTCAGTCCGCAAGCAGGACCCTGAGCTTCCAGTTGCTTGCCATTTCAACACTCCCCCCTGCTCTCATGCTCACATCTCTGTCCTGGGATTGCTGCAGTGTTCCAGTGAACATCAACGCAAGCTCGAGGAACAGCATCTCATCTACCGATTAGGCACACTACAGCCTGCCGGACTGAACACTGAGTTCAATAATTTCAGAGCATGACAGCCCCCCATTTTACTTTAATTTTTAGTTATTTTTTCTTCCTTTTTTTTTACATTCTTTTTTACATTTTTTACAATCTTTTTTTGCATTTATTTCATTTCATCTTAGTTTGTTCAGTTTGCTTACCCACTGTTTTTTCCAGGTTTTTTTTCAGGTTTGCACTTGCTGCTGTTCAATATTCAGTGTATTCACACCTAATCTGTACTAATGCTTTGTCTTTCAACACACCATTAACATATTGTTTGCCTTTGCTCCGTGACCTTTTGGTCAGCTATGTGGCCTGGTCCAATCTGCACCTTCTCCTTTGTTATCTCTTGCCCTACCCCCACCTCACTTGCTTATAATCTGTGACTTTTCTAATATTTGTCAGTTCCAAAGAAGGGTCACTGACCTGAAACGTTAACTCTGCTTCTCTTTCCACAGATGCTGCCAGACCTGCTGAGTGATTCCAGCATTTCTTCTTTTTGTTGCTGTAGAAATATATATTCTACACTGGTACTGTAATTAAAGTGGTGAAGAATGCTAATTCTAATTCTACTGAGATATATATGGGCTAGATATTTCTCCACTATTCTGCCCAAGAACAACAGAAAATTAGAAGAAATTAGGTGATGGAGACTACTTCTCCCTGCCCCCACCAGGATTCCCAGCCCTTCCTTGCTTGCCACTTGTAAATTCTGGTGGGGCTGGGAGATCTGGGCAAGCTTCTAGATTTTCCTGCTTACTGCTGATCTCTCTCTCTCTCAACCCCAGGGACTGCCAGGAGAAGAAGGAGGGACAAGGTCTCTGGACTCCAACCCCACTCCAACATCATTCAGTGCTCTAATGATCTCTTTCCACCTTCTCTTTCCCAAGTCTCAACTCTCCTGTAGCTTTTTACTGTGCTGTAGCTTGACAAAGATTTCGAGTCTTTCTCTTCAGGGTTCTTCCACCCACTCTAAGCCCCTTATGCTTTCTCAGGTGCTGTTCTGACCGTCTTCTTGTCCAATTGCCAGAACTTCTAGGACTTCAACGACAGGCTCCCTCTTGGTGATGGGTGTCCCTCTGGGAATCTGCTCTGCATGTCTGATCAGCTCTGACCCAGCAAAATGGATCGAGGTTATGGCATGGTCAAAGAAACAGGAAGAAATCCTGCCTCACTGCTACCCTGCCAACAAGGGCAAAATAATTGAAGTACATGAAAATACCAAAGGAAACAATTGACCCAACCAAGTCCATGTTAGTGTTTACCCTCCACATGAGCAAATAGTTCTAATCACGTTTACCAACTCTGTATCCCATTATCCCCCTTTCCTTTATCCACTTACCAATCTAATCTTGAACACTGACATATTTCTGTCTCAGCCACTAACCCTGTAAGTGAATTCCACAACCTCACAACTCCCTGTTAAAAAGTTTCTCTTGCTCCCTGTTCTAAATCTTTTACATTTGATCTTGTATTTATCATCCCCTGTTTTTGATCTCTCAACTACTGGAAACAATATGCTTTTATCTATCCTGTCACACCCTTTAATAATTTTAAACACTTCTGTCATATTGCCCTCTAATTGGAATTGTTCTAATGAACAAAGCCCCAATTCTTCAGGTCTTTCCTTGTATTTCTATTTCCTCAAAGCAGACAGCATCCTATTGAATTTCAACTGTAACCTCGCAAAAGTTTCAATACTCTTCCCACAGTGTAGCACCCAATACCAAATTGAATCCAGACCACAGCCTTCAAATGAGGCAAAATTATTGCTTTGAAATCATTTTTGTAAATTTTTTAACTTAATATCCTGAAAAGTAACTGGATTTACTTTTTGCTGGAGTTCATTCTTCTGAGCTGTATTGATTTTAATGAATATCATTATTGAGCAGTACGACTTCAAGAGCATTAAGATGCAAGAGAACTCAAGTCTTGACTCTGCACATACTTCACAAAAGAACATACTTATCTTTACAAGAGCCTTCTAGCAAATGCAGCCTGCAGTTTGAAATGTTAAATACATAAGTTCCTGACTTAGGTGGAGTTCAGGGGCTCAGTGTGCAATTTGTTGAGCTGTGAAAAAAAACTAATTGGTTTCTATCCTGATCTTCTATTTCACAATTCACAATGGCTGAGCCAGAAGATCTATACAACTTTAATGCACCACCTCATCCATTGTACCTATGTCGGGTTTATTCAGTCACTGTCATTAATTTATTTTAATAGTCTTGTTTGATGAGTATGCCAGTCTCTGTTAGCTAATGGTAAACTGCTTAATTTTGCTTGTAAAAAGACAGCAATACTTCTGAGGCTATTTGGTTTAAGAACTAAAAAAATAAGCAAGTTAGTTATTATCTCTGTTCTGACCAGTTATTATTCCCACTGTGCCTTCTGCTCAGCATCTTTTATTTCTCCCTTCTAGACTATGGGACTATTAAAAAAGTTCTTGCCCCTGTGAATAAAAGTGGGAGCAGCTGTTTGTTGGAGGAAATAGAACTCTTTCCAGCCGATCAGCGAGAGCCTATAAGGAACCTCCAGATCCTACACAGTGATAGTGTTCTGTTTGTTGGTCTTAGGGAACATGTGATAAGACTCCCCCTCAAACGCTGCACCTTTTACAAAAGTCGGAGGTAAGATCTTTGAACATTGGAGTGTATGAAGAATGTTTTAGCTGTGTTGTCAAAAGATCGCATTCTACTTTCTTATCCTAACAGTCTCAAATTACATATAGGATGATGGAAGAGCCATATATGGTTAATTCTTTCAAAGTATACTCTATCATTGAAACACAAACATCCCAGTTACACAGGTTTTAACTGCTTTTGAATGAACAATATGGGATGGACATTTTCCTTACTGGTTCTGAATGGAGAGGTATTTCCAGGTACATCTTTTTAAAATTGAGAAACAAGTTAAAGAGCCAAAGCCAATAGTGTAGGAAACCAGTAAAGTTGAATTTTTTTTTAAAAAGATGAGCTCAATCAGCAAGTGTCAATTAACTGATGCTAATTTTGGGGTTTTAAAATCTGAAGATTGTGGGAGAACAGAAACACTGAGGGAGGTAAGGTATTCTGAAGGTTCTAGAAAAGACTGAGTTGGAGAAGGAGATTGGGCATTAAAGCTTCAATTTCAACATCGAGTCGCAGTACCACCAACGCCACCCACTCTGAGCCCAGTCTCTGGACACCTAATCTCCTGCCCCTTAGTCCCTATTTGCCTTGCCCAGTGCAGCCCTGCTCTGTAGCACTCCACAAACCATTGGCATTACTAGTCACTCCTGAGCAGGAAAGCTGGACCTGTGTGCCAGTGGGAGGGGCAATGATGTCCTGGAGTGGGGGAGGTATGCTACAGCAGCACAACGTTTAACAGTGCAGGTCTCCCTGGTAGTAAGAAGGAGACTAGGTATAGCCTTTGATATAGGTGGAACTGATCTGACCATCAGCCATATGGTTCACACCCCTGGGTTATAATGTTAAAGTTCTCCATAGTTGCTGCAGTTTATCTGGATCACTCCAAAAGAAAAGAAAATGCAGCAAATTGTGTATATCATGATGGAAAGATAAATCACATGCAGAAAACCTATACCACTCTATCGCAACAACACCAGGGGAAAGGAAGGTCTTTGCAGGCATTACATTAATCATGGTCAGAGATGCTGGCAGTTTGCAATTTGTTGTGTAGTGTTAAGTAGAGCAGTTGCAGTTGGTACACTGTGGTATATTGAAGGGACAAGCACTCTAGTAATAGGTGAGTTTATCTTATTTGTTTTTGTTGTAGGAGTGGATCAATGCTGACAGCCACTGTTCACTTTAGTTTGCTCAGGGGATTGTGGGTATTGAGTGGTGAGCACTAAAACCATGGGTTGATGATTCCAATTTCTCTCTTTTCAATTTTCTCAGCTGTTTGGAAACTGAAAGCAGGAACCACTCAATAGCTGAGCCAGCACACCGAGATGCTTAATGATGTATTGACAAGTCATAGGCTTTTCATCTCATATTGTCCATCAAGCTAGCTTCCCATCAAAGCAGCTTTTCAGGCTTTTATTGCAGTTCACATTTTGTCTTTCCTATCTCAGACAGTCTGTGGCAGTTAAACCTCATTTGGATTAGAGTTTTCAAAGCAGAGATCACAAAGGCTATGTCTGGACTCTGTTTATCAGCAGAAACATTAGGCTGTAGATTAACTCAAAGAATTATGAAAAATAAACTTTCCATTAGTATTCCAGCCTTTGTAAATGTTTGACATGTTGACAAAAGCAGTAATAGTACTCCAGAGTATCATCTCATCTCTGAATTATTTGGTGAGTTTTGAATAAATTTTTTAGCAATACAAAATAATTGTGTTGCTGCACTTAGGTGTATGATTCTTGATAAAGATTAGCTTTAGGGGTTTATAGCTATTATTCCAATGGACCTTTATCTAATATTACAGTATACATTCTGGCTTTGTACTGGTGCAGGCTTTTATTAAAACCTATAAGAAAACAAGCTGGTTTTGTGCCCATTCCGATCGCTAACCCAATAATGATTGGTAGCTGCTTCTATGTGCTAAGTAGATGTTGCTGTAATTATACCCTGATGATCATTAGAGCAGTAATTCATTCTGTCATGTTAATATTAATGTTAATGTCCATGGCATCAAAAGGCCAGAAATTGTATGATTCTCAGTCCAATTCTGGTGTAATTCTGCCAGGAGTGGGATCCAGATCTGCTAGGTTTCCATCCCACACACAAAATAGCAAACCCTAATCTAGGGAAAGGGAACATTGGAGGGGGATTTTTCTAGTCACCCCTCTTACCATTAGTTTGGGGAGGGGCTGACATCTGGAGGTGTTCTCAAGCTACCTTGGGAATTCTGTTAAATGGGTCTCCCATAAGCCAGGCAGGACCTTTGTCTGCTCAGAGGAGGCAGGAGCTAAGGGGCTGCCACATTGGATTGGACCTTTTTATCTACCATTGTGGGAACCAAAGTAAGCAATTTCACTGCTTCAGGATCTTCAGTTTAACTGGCCCATAGTTACCCTTATGGCAGGTGGCTGCTCCAGTACTCTGGCTGTAATGTAATGCTTACAGGTTTGGTGCCCATTCCTATTATTTAAATGATACTGGCTCTTGGTAAGGTCAAAGCGACGGATGGTATCTCTGCCTTTATGCACTCCCAGGGCTGAATTTAATGTGGCTGTTGAAGGTGGGCATGGTGGCATGGGGGGATGGAGAATCGCATCTGAACTGTCCTCCCAGAAATCTGGCATTGTGACGTCAGTTCCAGATTTTGTCAGTGGCGGGAAAGGACCATGGCAGCATTGCCGCCTAAATGCAACAGGAAGTTATTTTAAATTGCTGAAATGCTGTTTTGAATGCATATAAATATAATTAATTGTGATTTAAATATTGGCCCTCAATTTTGTGAACAATGGGCGGCAGTCACGTGCCTTTGGGTTCACAACCGTTAAAACCTGGTGGCACCAAGACGAGAGGCCTCATTTCTGCAACGGGGAGGCAGCCTTGAGCATTGCTGCATTGGGGAAGAGGGGTTTCGGAAGCCATTGTGGGACATGTTGCTGCGTGCTCTGCAAAGGAATTTAGGGTTTTGGGGGCTCTGCAAGCGGGTTCAGTGTGGGTATGGGGAGGGAGCTGTATTGGGTTACCAAACTGCTGTGTGATGTGTTTCGTCGCTTATACTGCTGGAACAGAGGGTGGGCCATTAGCAAGGTTGGGCTCTGAGGTCCATCAACAACTCTGCCAAGAGAATTGTCAAAAACTCAGTTGCCAAGGCAGGGTCATCTCTGCATCAACAGTGCTCTGCAGGTCCACAAGTCACCTGGTATCTTTGGACTCCCGTGGTGCAATGCGGTACCTTCAATGAAGGAAGGGAAAAAAGGCTGCTGCGCCTGTCCATAAAGTGCCACAACAAGAGCAACAGCAGTTGGCCATGCCAAGAAGGGCCCATGTTCGCCAGAAAGCGTACCAGACTCAGATCAGCTACCTCCAAATGTCCGCGAAGAATTGTCATCAAAGACTACGGCTCTCCAAGGAGGCCGTCACCGACTTATGTGGTCTGCTGCAGGATGAGTTGCGACCTATGGGATTTGGGGGTCGACCTATGCCAGTGGTCTTGAAGATCACCATGGCACTAAACTTCTAGGGATCCAGAGATCCAGGGATCCACCGGGGACATGTGTAGGATCTTCCAGACAGCAGCCCACTGCTGCACCAAAGAGGTGACCGGCACTCTTGAATAGGGCATTGGTGACTATGTGCACTACTGGATTGACCCTGATAGTTAGGCTGAGAGGGCCATCGGATTCGGGGCCATCGCTGGAGTTCCTTGGGGGCAAGATGTGATAGATTGCAATCATGTAGCCATCAAGGCTCCCATGGACCAGTCAGCCGCATTCATCAACAGGAAGGGCTTCCATTCCATCAGCATTCAACTGGTCTGTGACCGAATGCATTTCCTCCAGATGTGTGCCCGCTTCCCAGGAAGCAGCCATGATGCCTACATACTTGGACAATCCCAGGTGCCACAGTTTTTCAGGCTCCCTGCTCACCTTCAGGGATGAATTCTGTGGGACAAAGGATACTGTTACGACCGACAACTCAAAGCCCCCAATCAAAATATACAATTCTGATTGTGGTGGGAGAAATGTTAATTCAATCCCGTCCCTTCACAGATTGCCTAACATATCATTTTAAACTTTCCAAATTAAAGGAAGACCCAGCCGAATTGTACCATCTATTAACCCCTGAATGAGGCTAACCAAACTAGGTGTCTTTAGGTCAACAAATTAACTGTTTAATTAGAAAAACATAAATTCTTAAACACTACTAAGATATAAACAACATTTAAAATTGAAAAATGAGAGTTCTTGCAGATTTATGCTCCTGCCGGATGTGGAACAGTCCAAGGTTGCTTGAAGTCCTCACAGCTGTCTGATGGAGAAAAAAGGTTCTTCAGCAGTAGAACAGTCCGTAGTCTAATTCAGAAGTCGAAATTGTTGCTCCTTCTCCAGCAATGAATTTCAACAATTAACAACTTGCAAACACTTTTCAACACTTTAGAATTTTTGAGGGTTAAAAGATTGTCACAGTCTATCTTCCCTTCCTTCAGTTTAAATTATCAGAGATCTCTGTTCTGGCCTGACCTTTTAAAATTTTGAGAGAGAATAATAAACAAACAGACTAAATTCTCTTCCTTCAGTTTAAATGGTCTGAGAGATCTCCTTTCAGTTGCTAACATGCAGCTGTCTGTCTGTGTCCTCTGTTAGAACAGGCTGTTTTTCCCACTGTACGCCAGTTCAAAATTAAATTGTAACAAATTTATTTCTCGATGTTCAGTCCAAATGGCTGTATCCAAGGCAACCAGGATGCACCCTTTGAAGCTGGTTGGTTCTCAGTATGGTTGTGACCAACGGTAACCAAAATGCACCTCCTCGGTAACTCCTGAGGCCTGCTTGTTCTTAAAGCAGTACTGATCCTTTGCTGTCTTAAAGACACACCACATATTTCCCGGAGAGAAAAAAAAACGGAATAATGACATACCCATTGAAGACTTGGCTACTCACACCTTTGAGGAACCCTCACAGTGCAGCAGAGGAGAGATACAACAATTGCCACGGCTCCACTGGAGTGACCATTGAGCAGGCCATTGTGCTATTGAAGATGGGATTCAGCTGCCTTGATCGATCTGGTGGCGGCCTGCAGTATGCCCCAGCGAGGGTCTTGTGTATCATGGTGGTCTGCTGTGCTCTGTGCAATGTACCACTGCAGAGTGGGGGGATGACTTGCATAATGAGGACATGCCTGAGCGATACTCATCCAAGGAGGACGCAGAGGAGTGAGAGGGGCAAGTGGCAATGGATGATGAAGACCGTGTGCAGGAGGCCAGACAGGTTGAGTGATGTGCAAAGGAGGCAAGAGACAACCTCATAATGACCTGCTTCCAGCCACTCTGATGTCCATTTTCAGAAAGTCAAATAATGGCTCACCTTAATGCATGAAGTCTGTTGTCTCCTTTCCATTTGTGTTCCCTGTCTTGCAACCAGTTGGAATGTGTGCTAGTACCCATGGGAGACCATATGTTAACGAGGGCTCTCATCACATTGGCGTGTTAATGAAGGCTGTGGTCACCTTGCCATTGCTCTAAGGTTGAAGGGGGATGTCAGCAGCTGACAATTAAGGCATAATGGAACATGGCTTTCAGACAATGATGGCTAATGATTTGGACAAAAGAACCTTCACTACATTACATATTTGCTAAACCCATGAGACCCAAAGGTTGGCTAGGTGGTCTTAATGCGTTTGCGAGTGCTCCTCCATGGCGTGATCCCTGTAACAGCAGCTGGCTTGGAGGCAGGTTGCTGATCGCAATGCCCCTGGGCTTGTGATGAATTTGGCGGGCATCCTCTAGCTGCCTGAGGCCTGGAAGGCCCCAGCTACCTGAGGGTTTCCTCTACTGGTGCAGGACTCTCCTTGGACATCATGACTACTGGAACTGGGCTTACTGCTGGAGAGGCTGAGGAGCCACAGTCCACACTCAGAGTGCCTAAGGGGAGCCCCCAGGTGTGGATGGCAGTCTCTCCTCCTCCCAGTGAAGGCTCACTTGAACCTCCCTGCTCACCAGGAGGAGTGAGAGAGGTCTCCAGGTTCCTGTTCCTTCCCTCGTCTTGCCACTGCTGCATTGAGCTCATGACCAATGCGATGGTGTGCAGGTCTGCTTGCATCTGTGGTATCTGGTTCTTCATGAGGGTCACCAATCTCTCAATGGAGGAAGCCATGCGCTTGCATGTCTGCGACATGGCAGCAATCATGGCATGGATGGACTCCTCCATTGTCCGCTCATCGCCGTGCATGGCCTTTAGCATCTCTGCCAGATATTGCCTTACCTCTCTCTACAACTCCAGCATGCCTTGTGCTGTCGACACCAGAGGCCCGTCATCAGCCTGGGGCTCAGCATGGACATCACAGTCACTCACAGTCCTCCCACTGTCGGTGGCCTCAGTGTCTCAGTTTTCTTCAGCTGCTCCTGTGTGTGTCTGGATGCCTACCAGCTCCAAGGCCTGTTCCTCCACTGTGGTGAGAGGACAGAGATCAGGAACTCTGCCGCCAGTCCAGGCCATCTCCCTCCTGTTGTGGGCCCTCTTATCCTGCCAGAGGAAGGATGGAGAAAGTAGAGATTAGCAGAGAGATCAACATGACAGTTCTGCTGTTGTCAGCCCCTCATCCCCTACTGGGCATCTGATATATCTCATGCTGCCACACGATGTCTGGGGACTTAAGGGGTGATGAGCTATGAAGGAAGGTGACCTGCGGCTGAGATGCAGCCATGCATCTGTCAGGATGAGGTAATATCCTAGCCCCTCTGCCATCGCTGTTGTAGTGGTACCTTCTCCATGTTGCGCACCGTCCTGTCTAGTCACATGCACACCCCAAAAATGAGGGTGGTATGGAACACTCACCAGAACGCCCTCTTCCTGCACTAGATCCAATTGCGTTGGGTGACCCCACAGCTGCTGACCTCCTCTACGATCTCCACCCAGGTATGCTTGGTCAGGCAGCAGGACCTCCTCTTACCATCGCTGGGGAAGAGAACCTCCTGCCTTTCCCTTGCAGCCTGGAGGAGAATCTGCAGGGAGCTCTCTCTGAACCGTGGGGCCACACTGAGTCTGGCCTCGGGCATCCTTTGATGTTCTCCTTGGGGGGGTTGGGGGCTCCATGAATCAGCTCAGCAACGTTTTCACCAGTCATATGAAAGCTGCCAGTGACTCTAAGGCAGGAGTGAATCCATGACGGGCAGGCTTTTAAATGTGGTGCCAGCACCTGCTCTAGAGTCATCTGATGCCGTATTCAGAGACTCACCTCCCGCCCCTGCCACATGATTGGGGGGGTGAGGGGGTGACTTGTGCCTCCAGTATGCAAAATGGCTGCCCGCTGTGTGATCGTGGTTCGACTGCCCACATGATGGATGGGAATGGCGCCCTGGCGGCGGGCTCATTAAATTCAGCCCCCAATGCGCAAAGGTGTCGTAGAATTTGTTTCTCAGAAACAAAATTTTGCATATTCCCAAAGCTATAATCCTCTTAAAAAGTTTAACCTTGCATTGTATTAAATCTGACCAGTTTATCTCCATTATTCATGCATATCCATCCACTTGCCCACCATCATTGTTGATATTGAGGTTTATATAATGCTTTAATCCATAAAAAATATTTTAAAGATTTCCGGCTGCGTTTCCCTGAATCTGCCCCAGGAGGCATGAGGGGGAATTTGACCACCAGTGCAATCTGGTCACCCAGTTTTCTCCCTTGAGCTTTATTAGCTATGCAACTCACACTCCTGGCTGGTGGTGGGGGTCAGTGGCAGAAGTCACTGGAGGGCATGATCTGTGTGTAAATGCTGGGAAATACTCAGGATCAATTTGTTTTGTTCCATATACCATTATCAAAGATAAACAGATAAAATAAATGTTTGCAGTGTGTGTCGCTGTTGCTGATCATAAATCAAAGTTTTAGCCTTTTTTATCATGTTGACAGCTGTGAAAGTAGATTAAGCTCAGATATAGATTCTCATGGACTGCTTTTGTCTCAAATTGCTGACCTTATGACTTCCAGACAAAGAACAGAAGCCACAATTCATTTCTAGCTGATCCAACTACATGCATGCACATATAGATAATAAAAACTGCACATATACACTATGATGTACTTTGCAGCCGAATGAGTGGAGCTGAGCTGAAAGTTAAAGGTTGACCTCTTTATTTTGTGCCTACAGTTCATGCATAGGAGCTCGAGACCCTTACTGTGGCTGGGACTTGGTTTTAAAGAAATGCACAACGTTAGAAGAGAGCATGAGTATGACCCAGTGGGAGCAAGAAATCAGCTTGTGCCCAGTGAGTATAAAAATACTAACCTGTGTTCATTCATAAAATCCCTTCATCCTTTCAAAGCTTCAAATTTTTGTGATAAAATGAGTAGTTGAAATGGTTGACACAAAAAATTGCTCTTCTGTTTTTTATTACGTGCTGTAGAGTCATAGAGTTATACAGCACAGAAACAGGTCCTTCGGCCCACCATGTCCGCGCCAGCCATCAAGCCTATCTATTCTAATCCCATTTTACAGCACTTGGCCTGTAGCCTTGTATGTTAAGGCATTTCAAGTGCTCATCTAAATACTTCTTAAATATTGTGAGGGTTCCTGCCTCTACCACCTCAGGCAGTGTGTTCCAGATTCCAACCACCCTCTGGATGAAAACATTTTTCCCCAAATCCCCTCTAAACCTTCTGCTCCGTACCTTAAATCTGTGCCCCCTGGTTATTGACACCTCCGCTAAGGGAAAATGTTTCTTCCTATCTACCCTATCTATACCCCTCATAATTTTGTATACCTCAATCAGGTCGCCCCTCAGTCTTCTCTGCTCTAAGGAAAATATGGTTTTACAAATGCAAATAAGTGTAGTAATTACAGAAAATGTTCAAAGCAGAGGTCTAGACAGATGGACTGTAATCACTCACCTTACTATTTTCCCTTGCCCTTCCTCTATTGAGTGTAATGATTAATGTGGGAGTTCAGTTCAGCACGTAACTTGCCCAAGTGTCCATTCTGTATTTGTGAGCTGAGACAGTCAGTGACTCTAGACTATTTAACTAGGGGGGGGGGGGGGGGCGGCAGCGGGGGGTGGGGTTGCGCTTTACAGCCAAGCGTAGCCTCATCCAACATCCCTACACATGCACTTTCCACCTGACTTTTTGGATTGGATGTTCCTCATGAGTGGGTTCCCCACTGGTGGAGGCATGGGATGTAACTGCTGCTCACAGCCCTGACTCCACAATGACCCTAATCTATCTGTTAGGTCAGAATTTATTCTAAATGTAAGGCAGGCCTTGCTGGATCTCTGACATACAGAGGGAGTCTGCAGCTGCCAACCAGGGAAGTGTGATGACTGCTGCTGCAGTGCCAGAGAAAGAGAACAGACTGCAACTGAACCTCAAGAAGAAAGCATCCCTGTCTCTCTCTCTCTCCCTCTCATGAAATGCACAGCAGCAATTCAAGCCTCAAGACAGAACACCAGCGAAACATGTTTGAAAGTATGCACTGGGCCCCAACGAGAACTGCAAGATTTAACTGCAATCAAAGACTTTACATCAAACCCAAATGCCAGTAACTAAACTCCAGCTATTACTTTAAACCTTTCCCCTTCTTTCTCCTTTTCTGTCTCTATTTGGGTGTGTATTTATTGCATATGCATGCCAGTGTGGTTGGGTCATGTATTTTTAGTAGTTTTCACTGAATTAGCGTTTTAAGGTTAATAAACTTACACCTTTCTTGTTTAAATCTAAGAAAACCTGTCTGGATGATTTATTTGCCATTACAATTAGAGAGCAATGAACAAGGATTCACTGAGGGGAAGCTAAAACACCGTGGGCTGGATTTTACGTTGGGCGGAAGTGGGCTGGCCACCGACGTAAAAGTCGATGGCGAGCCCACTTCCGCCTGGCCCGGGGATCCGTCCACATTTTACGGGTCCTCGGGCTTTAATTGTTCCGAGGCAGGACTTGCACCCGCTTGAGGGAGGAAGTCCTTCCTCATTGAACTACCAGCCAATCATCAGGCTGGCAGCTCTTAGTCCCAGCAGTGCCACCGGGAGTGGTGGCCAGTACTGGGACTGTAGCCCAGCCGAGGACATGGAGCCAGGACTCCATTAGGATTAGGGTTGCCTTGTCGGGATGATCAGTCACGCCCCAGCGAGGCAAGGGTAGTCGTATGGGGGGAAGGGAGGGTGCCCCAGTTCCTGGGGATGGTTGGGAAAGTGGGGACGGCCCTCAATTGGACACCCTGTGGCTGTTTGTCAGGGCCTAAGTCCGGGGTGCTGAGAGGCCGCCAGCTTTCACTGGGCAGCCTTTCACGTCTCCTGGACGCCCGCTTGCCATGGGTAAAATCCCCGTGGAGGCAGGCAAAGGCCCTTAAGTGGCCACTTAAGGGCCTTGATTGGCCTGGGGCGGGCGGGCCATTTCTTGCCACCTCCCTCTCCGGCCCACGTAAAGTAGGGCGGAGGCAGCAGTGGCTGGGAAGGCCTCCCAGAGCCTCCCGCTCCATTTTACGCCACCTCCCCCCACCCACTCACCACCATCCGGCTTGCTGGGGTGGCATAAAATTCCGGCCCGTGTTTTAAAAATTAAACCCTGTTGCGGCCAAACCAGGAAAAGGCTGAGCGGGAACCCCTAGACCCCTTTCTCACCTGGTCGTAATAGAAATTTGGGGGCTAGTGTCTGAGATTGGACCCACAGACAAACGAGAAATTGGAAGTGGGAAATCAAATTGACCCCAATCAAAAAGAGAAAAGATTTCAATATGGGTTTTCTTGTGGTTATGTGTGCTTGAATACTAACATGTCTGCGACTAAAGCCCAAGCCAGGGTGCAGTAATTTGGGATAAGTTAAAAGCACTGTCTATGGAAGAGTTGAGAAAAATGGCTGAGCAGTGTGGGATCACTGTCCGTTCCAAGGCTAAGAAGTCCGAACTCCTAAGACTAGTGGCAAACCATTTTTCCCTTTAATCTGAAGAAGCAGAAACTGGGTTAGAAATAGACTCCGACAGGGTATTACTAGCAAAAATACAATTACAACAGAGGAAACTTGAATTAGAAGAGAGGGAAAGAGAGAGAGAGAGAAAGAGGGAGACAGGAGAAAGTAAAAGAGAGAGAGGAGAGAAAGAACAAACCTACCAGAAGGAATATAAGGAAAGAGAGCTGAGGCAGCTTGAGTTAATTAGGGGGCGACAGAGTAACCCCAGTAAAACCAGGGCCAATATGGAAGAGCATAATTCAGGGCTGGGTACTGAATTGTTAAAACTGTCCCAATGGATCCCAAAATTTAATGAGGGAGACGTGAAAGCATTTTTTGTATATTTTGAAAAACTTGCAAGGCAGTTAAAGTGGCCAGGTGAGATTGGACTCTTCTGTTGCGAAGCAGGTTAACAGGAAAAGGTTTATTCCCTGTTTCCAGATGAGTTCATCCAATTATGAACTGACAAAAAATGCTATCCTCGCGGCATATGAGCTAATACCAGAAGCCTAGTCCTAGAAATTTCGAGCCGTTAAGAAGCAAGCTGATTAAACTTACTTGGAGTTTGAGAGAAGTAAGCAGCTGGCTTTTGACCACTGGTTGAGGGCTCTGAAAGTGCAGCCCAGCTATGAAAACCTTAGAGAGGTAATTCTGCTAGAGGAATTTAAAAGCTCTCTCCCACTCTCTGTACAGACTCATGTAGAGGAACATAAAGTTCATAGAGCCAGGCAAGCCGCAGTTCTGGCTGATGAGTTTGCTCTCATATACAAGTTGGATCCCCAGACCTTTCCGAGTCACCTCCACAAATCCGAAAAGGACAAAGGGTGGGAAGGTGATAGAAGCCCAAGCAGTCCTGGGAGAGAGAGAAAAGCAGGGGACACAAGGGGCCCTCCTGCAGCCAAAAAGGATAGTGCTGTAAGTAGAAGTGAGACCCGGAGACCTGTGTGCTTCCATTGTAATAAAGCAGGTTATCTAAGAGCTGACTGCTGGAAACTACGGGGAAAGCCTATAGGGTTAATCAGAGCACACCCGCTCAGTGAAGGAGAAAGGACCCCGATGGACTGCACAACAGAGCAAGTTGTGGCTTTAACTGCAGCAGTGGTAAGACTCAGAAAACATACTGCTGTAGGTGCAAGAAAATTTAATAAGATTCCTGAGGGCTATCAGGATTTTGTGTCTAAAGGAAGAGTAACCCCATACCCCTCGAGTGGAGCAAGCAAGCCCATAGTAATTCTCAGGGACAGAGGGGCCACTAGATCCCTTTTACTGGGAAAAGGCCTGACCTTTTCCCCAGCGAGTGTAGTAAACACCAGAATAGTGATGAATACTGTTGGAGGGCAGTGTACGCCTGTACCTTTATGTCGGGTGCAGTTGGAGTGTAACTTGGTTTCGGGACCGGTGACCGTAGAGATTGTCCCTAGTTTGCCTGTGGACGGGGTTAATCTGCTCCTAGGTAATGATCTGGCAGGGGTGAAAGTGGTAGCTTCCCCAGTGGTGAAAGAGAGACCGCAGGAGGTCAGACAGACAGGGAAGTGGCAGGAGACAGTCCCCTGCAGTTTTCTTGCACGTGTGGTGAATCGGGCCATGATCAAACAAGCTCCCCCAGAGGAGACTGAATTGGCACTGCAGGCAGATGACCACGAGGTTTGCCTGAGACTTTCTTTGGAAAGTTAGAGGACTCGGAATGGATTAAATGAGGCTCAGCTAGCTGACCCAGTATTGAGAGAGTTATCACTGGCGGCCCAGTCTGAAATAGAAGCAGAGTGAGTCCCTGATAGCTACTATTAAAGAATGAGGTACTGATGAGGAAATGGAGTTCCCCTCATAGACCTGAGAGCAAGGAGTGGACTGTGGTTCACCAGATAGTGGTGCCGCAGAGGTACCGGAGAGAAATATTAAGAATGGCCTAAGAGATTACAGTGGCTGTACATGTCGGTATACGAGAAACCAAAACCCCCATAAGACAGCAGTTTGACTGGCCAAAACTCCACAAAGATGTGGTGGAGTACTGCAGGAGTTGCCACATGTGCCAGGTTGAGGGGAAACCCCAACCTGCAGTGAAATCTGCACCCCTAAGTCCTGTACCGGTATTTGGAGAACCCTCCAGCAGAGGGCTGGTGAACTGTATAGGACCCCTGCTGAGAAAAAAAAGGGACAGGCAGGCACAGGGCTGGCAAAAAGGTAGACAGGAAAGGGGAAAAAGAGAAAAAGAGGACAGGTTAAAGGAGATCCAAGAGGGATCCCAGATGAAAACCCCTACTGTCCAGTCAGCTGACCCTGAAATGTTTGAAAAATTAGACCCCACATCCTCCTATGCAAATACAGACATTAGAAGCACCCCACCAGAGTTGCTAACAGCATTTACAGAGACCTGCAGAGACAAAGAAAGTTCTCAAGAGGGCAGTGAATCAGTGAGGGTGATGCCTCACCTAGTCGAAGTGCCGCAGGGGAGTAGAATCTGGGACAAATACCAGCAGGGAGGAGTGTCCCAGAGGACAAAGGGAAGATTAGCAAAGAATCCTCCCCCACAGTCAGGAGAAAAGGGAACCAATCCTACCCTAAAGTGAAAAGCTCGAGCATGACTCATTCAAATACTGAAAGAGAGTTCAGAGTGGATCCACCTACTGTCGACTCCCATAATCAGCACTCCAAACCAGGGCTAATTAAGTCTAACTCTCCCCCTGCAGACCTCAACATGAACAAAGGCACCCTAGGCAGTCATGGAAAGGTGCAACCTGCAAAACTCCCCAAAGATCACATGTTTATTGGGATGCCAAAAAGGGCACTGCTACCAAGAAAAGACAGGCTGTAACAATGTTGAGGATTTCTGAATGAATAAGAACGAATGAGAGGAATGCATGTGTTTTTCCCTGTACTTTCTCTCCTTTCTATTTTTAAAATGAAATGTTCTTCTAAAATCACATTTCATTCCACTGGATGTGGAGGTGTCATGAAAACCACACCTGCCAAAGTGAGACATCTTAATTTTGTCACATGGAACATTAATTTTGCACTGTTACTGGACTGAAAAATAACTTGTTTAAAAGAGACAAGGACAGTAGCTGATCATGGCTGCACATTTGCATTCTAAAATATAGCTGCCTGGAGAAGAAAATGCAACTGCTCCCTGATTCAATTAACCAGATGGATTTTGATCAAAAGGCATTGCAAGTATAAAAGGCCAGCATTCCACACACCCCCACTGAGAGTGTCTGTCAAGCTTGCAAGTGTGGGGGGGGGGGGTGCGGTTGGAATCCACAAACCTCGCCGGGAAGGTTGTTCCAAATAAGGAGCTAGTCACATAACTAACCTACTGGCCAACTTGGAGTTTTTTAAGTTGTGCACACAGAAAGAGAACAGACTGCAACTGAACTTCAAGAAGAAAGCATCCCTGTGTCTCTCTGTCTGTCTGTCTCTCTCTCTCTCTCTTGAAAAGGACAGAAGCAACTCAAGCCACAAGACAGAACACCAGTGAAACAAGTTTGAAAGTATGCACTGGGCCCCAACGAGAACTGTAAGACTTAACTGCAATCAAAGACTTTACATCAAACTTAAACACCAGTAATTGAACTCCAGCTATTACTTTAAACCTTTCCCCATCTTTCTCCTTTTCTGTCTCTATTTGGGTGTATGTTTATTGCGTAATACATGCTAGCATGTTCGCATCGTGTATTTTTAGTAGTTTTCACTGAAATAGAGTTTTAAGGTTAATAAACTTACACCTTTCTTGTTTAAATTTAAGAAAATATGTCTGTTTGATTTCTTTGTCATTACAATTAGAGAGCAATGAACAAGGATTCACTGAAGGGAAGCTAAAACATGGTGTTTTTAAAAATTAAACCCTGTTATGGCCAAACCAGGAAAAGGCTGAGAGGGAACCCCTAGACCCCTTTCTCACCTGATCATAACAGAAATTTAACAGCATAAATGGGACAGTAGCAGCATGGATACAAAATTGACTGTGTGACAGGAGACAGAGAGTAGTTGTGAATGGTTCTTTTTCAGACTGGAGGAAGATATATTATGGGGTTTCTCAGGGGTCGGTGTTGGGAGCCCTGCTTTCCCTGACATATATTAATGACCTAGACTTGGGTGTACAGGGCACAATTTCAAAATTTGCGGATGGCACAAATATTGGAAGTATTGTGAACTGTGTGGAGGATAGTAATAAACTCAAAGAGGACATAGACAGGCTGGTGGAATGGGTGGACAAGTGGCAGATGAAATTTAATGCATGAAAGTGTGAAGTGATTCGTTTTGGTAGGAAGAACCAGGAGAGACTATGTAAATTAAAGGATATAATTCTAAAAAGGTGCAGGAGCAGAAGGACCTGGGAGTATATGTGCATAAATCATTGAAGATTGCAGGGCAAGATTGAGAAAGTGTTTAAGAAAGCATATGGGATCCCAGCATTTATAAATAGGAGTACAGAGGACAAGAACAAGGAAGTTATGATAAACCTGTGTAAAACACTGGTTCAGCCTCAACTGGAGTATTGTGTCCAGTTCTGGACACCACACTTTGGGAAGGATGTTAAAGCATTAGAGAGGGTGCAGAAAAGATTCATGAGAATGGCTCCAGGGATGAGGGGTCTGGACAGAGTAGATAGGGAACAACTGTTCCCATTGGCCAAAGGATCCAGAACCAGAGAACACCGATCTAAGGTGTCCGGCAAAAGAAGCAACAGCAACATGAGGAAAAACTTTTTTATGCAGCGAGTGGTTAGGATCTGGAATGCACTGCCTGAGAGTGTGGTGGAGGCAGATTCAATCGAAGCCTTCAAAAGAGAACTGGATAATTATCTGAAGAGAAAAATCTTGCAGGGCAAAGGGGAAAAGGCAGGGGAGTGAGACTAGGTGAGTTGCTCTTGCAGAGAGCTGGCACAGACACGATGGACTGAATGGTCTCCTTCTATGCTGTAACCAATCTATAATTCTATGGTTAGAGAGCAGTGCACTGGGATCAGGTTTCTTTCTTTTATTCGTCTATGGTACTGATCATTTCCAGCAAATGAAAAGCATCCATTTATTCCAACTACTCAAGGTTTTTGCTTAGATGATGAGATTGCTTAAGAGTATCATGTGAAAGAGGGTTAAGTATGATTTCCCAACCAGTAGCATGGTTTTTTGGGGCCCTAGGTTTCCAGAGTGGCACACAGATTGCCAATATACCACCAGTCCCCCTTCTCTGTGTCATATAGGATGTCTCTGAACGGACAGGGGGCACTCTGAAGGGGGAGGGTGAACAGCCAGAGGTTGTGGTACACATCGGTACCAATGACATAGGCAGGAAGAGTGACGAGGTCCTGCAGGGGGAGTTTAGGGAGTTGGGTAGAAAGTTAAAAGACAGGACCTCAAGGGTTGTAATCTCGGGATTACTCCCTGTGCCACGTGCCAGTGAGGCTAGAAACAGGAGGATAGTGCAGCTAAACACGTGGCTGAACAGCTGGTGTAGAAGGGAGGCTTTCAGATATCTGGACCATTGGGATCTCTTCAGGGACAGATGGGACCTGTACAAGAAGAACGGGTTGCATCTAAACTGGAGGGGCACAAATATCCTGGCTGCGAGGTTTGCTAACGTCACGCGGGAGGGTTGAAACTAGTGTGGCAGGGGGGTGGGAACCAGAGCAGTCGGACAGCAAGTGAAATAAATGAGGGGGAACTAGTAAATAAGGCCAGTAAGACTGAAAGGAAGAGCAGGCAGGGAGATATTGCAGAGCACAGCGGGCCTGGTGGTCTGAAGTGCATTTGTTTCAATGCGAGAAGTATAACAGGTAAGGCAGATGAAATTAGAGCTTGGATTAGTACTTGGAACTATGATGTTGTTGCTATTACAGAGACTTGGTTGAGGGAAGGACAGGATTGGCAGCTAAATGTTCCAGGATTTAGAAGCTTCTGACGGGTTAGAAGGGGATGTAAAAGGGGTGGGGGAGTTGCATTACTGGTTAAAGAGAATATCACAGCTGTACTGCGGGAGGACACCTCGGAGGGGTCGTGCAGCGAGGCAATATGGGTGGAGCTCAGGAATAGGAAAGGTGCAGTCACGATCTTGGGGGTTTACTACAGGCCTCCCAACAGCCAGCGGGAGGTAGAGGAGCAGATATTTAGACAGATTTTGGAAAGATGTAAAGGTAACTGGGTTGTTGTGGGTGATCTTAACTTCCCCTATATTGACTGGAACTCATTTCGTGCTAGGGGCTTCGATGAGGCAGAATTTGGAAGAGCATCCAGGGGGGCTTCTTGCAACAATATGTAGATAGTC
Organism: Heterodontus francisci; assembly: GCF_036365525.1. Lineage (NCBI taxonomy): Eukaryota > Metazoa > Chordata > Chondrichthyes > Heterodontiformes > Heterodontidae > Heterodontus > Heterodontus francisci. The sequence goes on along the minus strand of NC_090372.1, from coordinate 124,244,980 downwards.
CAACTAAGGATGGGGCTCGACTGGACCTGGTATTGGGGAATGAGCCCGGCCAGGTGGTCGAAGTTTCAGTAGGGGAGCATTTCGGGAACAGTGACCATAATTCCGTAAGTTTTAAGGTACTTGTGGATAAGGATAAGAGTGAAGGTGCTAAATTGGGGCAAGGCTAATTATAACAATATTAGGCAGGAACTGAAGAATTTAGATTGGGGACGGCTGTTTGAGGGTAAATCAACATCTGACATGTGGGAGTCTTTCAAACGTCAGTTGATTAGAATCCAGGACCAGCATGTTCCTGTGAGGAAGAAGGATAAGTTTGGCAAGTTTCGGGAACCTTGGATAACACGGGATATTGTGAGCCTAGTCAAAAAGAAAGAGGAAGCATTCATAAGGGCTGGAAGGCGAGGAACAGACGAATCCCTTGAGGAATATAAAGACAGTAGGAAGGAACTTAAGCAAGGAATCAAGAGGGTTAAAAGGGGTCATGAAAAGTCATTGGCAAACAGGATTAAGGAAAATCCCAAGGCTTTTTATACGTGTATAAGGAGCAAGAGGGTAACCAGGGAAAGGGTTGGCCCACTCAAGGACAGAGAAGGGAATCTATGTGTGGAGCCAGAGGAAATAGGCGAGGTACTAAATGAGTACTTTGCATCAGTATTTACCAAAGAGAAGGACTTGGTGGATGATGAGCCGAGGGAAGGGAGTGTAGATAGTCTCAGTCATCTCATTATCAAAAAGGAGGAGGTGTTGGGTGTCTTGCAAAGCATTAAGGTAGATAAGTCCCCAGGGCCTGATGGGATCTACCCCAGAATACTGAGGGACTCAAGGGAAGAAATTGCTGGGGCCTTGACAGAAATCTTTGCATCCTCATTGGCTACAGGTGAGGTCCCAGAGGACTGGAGAATAGCCAATGTTGTTCCTTTGTTTAAGAAGGGTAGCATGGATAATCCAGGAAATTATAGGCCGGTGAGCCTTACGTCAGTGGTAGGGAAATTATTAGAGAGGATTCTCCGGGACAGGATTTACTCCCATTTGGAAACAAATGAACTTGTTAGAGAGAGGCAGCATGGTTTTGTGAAGGGGAGGTCATGTCTCACTAACTTGATTGAGCTTTTTGAGGAAGTGACAAAGATGATTGATGAAGGAAGGGCTATGGATGTTATCTATATGTACTTCAGTAAAGCCTTTGACAATGTCCCTCATGGCAGACTGGTACAAAAGGTGAAGTCACACGGGATCAGAGGTGAGCTGGCAAGATGGATACAGAACTGGCTCTGTCATAGAAGACAGAGGGTATCAGTGGAAGGGTGCTTTTCTGAATGGAGGAATGTGACTAGTGGTGTTCCGCAGGGATCAGTGCTGGGACCTTTGCTGTTTGTAGTATATATAAATGATTTGGAGGAAAATGTAGCTGGTCTGATTAGTAAGTTTGCGGACGACACAAAGGTTGGTGGAGTTGCGGATAGTGTTGAGGATTGTCAGAGGATACAGCAGGATATAGATCGGTTGGAGACTTGGGCGGAGAAATAGCAGATGGAGTTTAATCCGGACAAATGTGAGGTAATGCATTTTGGAAGGCCTAATGCAGGTGGGAAGTATACAATAAATGGCAGAACCCTCATGTGTATTGACAGGCAGAGAGATCTGGGCGTACAGGTCCACAGGTCACTGGCAGTGGCAATGCAGGTGGATAAGGTAGTCAAGAAGGCATACGGCATGCTTGCCTTCATCGGTCGGGGCATAGGGTATAAAAATTGGCAAGTCATGCTGCAGCTGTACAGAACCTTAGTTAGGCCACACTTAGAATATTGCGTGCAATTCTGGTCGCCACACTACCAGAAGGACGTGGAGGTTTTGGAGAGGTTACAGAAGAGGTTTACCAGGATGTTGCCAGGTCTGGAGGGCATTAGCTATGAGGAGAGGTTGGATAAACTCGGATTGTTTTCACTGGAACGACGGAGGTGGAGGGGCGACATGATAGAGGTTTACAAAGTTATGAGCGGCATGGACCGAGTGGATAGTCAGAAGCTTTTTCCCAGGGTGGAAGAGTCAGTTACTAGGGGACATAGGTTTAAGGTGAGAGGGGCAAAGTTTAGAGGGGATGAGCGAGGCAAGTCTTTTACACAGAGGATGGTGAGTGCCTGGAACTTGCTGCCGGGGGAGGTGGTAGAAGCAGGTACAATAGCGACGTTTAAGAGGCTTCTTGACAAATACATGAATAGGATGGGAATAGAGGGATACGGTCCCCGGAAGTGCAGAAGGTTTTAGTTTAGGCAGGCATCAAGATCGGCGCAGGCTTGGAGGGCCGAATGGCCTGTTCCTGTGCTGTACTGTTCTTTATTCTTTGTATAGGGCCTGCTCCATGGTGTAAGTCGTCACTCCTCGACTGGGAAGTAATTGTGGTGATCAGGGAGGGAGATCCCCATTAAGGCCTTCACACAGGCAGGAAAATTGTTATTTTATAAAGCTATCAAAGAAGGTGGTTTTAAGTCTGTTCGAAGAAACAGGGGGATTATATTGAACAAAAATCACTCCCTCTAATAATGTCTGAAAAGTTTAATGCATTTATTTTACTCAACCCTGGAAAGTGGATTTCTGGAAGTATAAAATGATAGGGCTGTGTTGTGAACATCTCTGTCGTCTTACCATCCCTTCTAAATCCAGCAGAATGCAGGTGATTTTGTGTTTACTTATTTTGAAAGGTGTAATTCTGCTGGTTTGTCTTGTACAACATTTTTGCACATGCAGCTATGCAAATAAAATAAATAAATAAGCAAGTCAGTGTTGCCATTCTGATTGCATCTTCTAATACAAATTTTGAAAACAAAAAATTCTATTCATCATGCTGAAGGGTGTCTATACGGGTAGCATGGTGGGTGGTGGAGAATGCACTACTATTTTCCAAGTTTTTCACCCAGTGCCTGTAGGATTACCAACTGAAGACAAAATTGAAGGTGGGGAAGAGTTTTGCAGGGGAAACCAGACATGAGAAGAGCCTGTAACTAATAATAACTCACTGAAATTGTATTGATAGCTAAATGATGTTCTAGTCTGCCTCGATAGCCACTTCCAATGAAGCATCCCACGGCCTAATAACACTCCATTCAAAGACTCGCCTTCTCCTTTTCCCCCTTGGTCCTTCCAGTGAGAATCCTCAGTCTTTGTCCCCTTATTCTGCATTAGTCCACCAGTGGAAACAATCTTTCACTCTTTACGGCGAAATGCCCAGTTATCCTTCCGCTTATACTGATTGTTCCTCTCTCGGTGTCACTCCCACTCACCACTTTGCTGCTGTACCCAGCTCTACAGGAAACGCTGGGCCCCATGCCACCTATCTTCCAGTCTCCCTCTCTTCCACCTGCCCAAGTCCAATCTCCCAACTCCCTTTCCCTCATCTCCCTCTTTGCCCCCGACCTGACAATGCATGTCCCATTTAGGAGACTCCCGGGCAATCCGTGTGAATGCCAACCTTAATTGTCAATGTGAAACACTCTCAGATCATTTACAGCCCAGGCATAAAGAATGCAGCTCCCTTACCTTATCCCCAACTGGTGGCGTGTGCCTGGAACTTGCTGCCGGGGGAGATGGTGGAAGCAGGTACGTTAATGACGTTTAAGAGGCATCTTGACAAATACATGAATAGGATGGGAATAGAGTGATACGGTCTCCGGAAGTGCAGAAGGTTTTAGTTTAGGCAGGCATCAAGATCGGCGCAGGCTTGGAGGGCCGAATGGCCTGTTCCTGTGCTGTACTGTTCTTTATTCTTTGTTCCAACAATATGTTTCAGTTCCAACCTCAGAAGAACACTCCCTTAATACAACTTTTTTCCATTTGCCACATCAGTCACCCTGTTGCCTCTTTGAAGGAGCTTGGCAATTACTGGCAAATTAGGAGCATATTTTTGATTTGGGGTCACACCCATGAGGAACTGGATTTAGCCTTCCCTAATTCATTGTTTTTTTAAAATAAAAATTGGACAACATGATACAGTGTTCATCACAATATGAACTTTCCTAAATGGACAAAAGAGTTTTTGAAACACGTTGTTTGAGGAAATGATTCTGTTAACAGTGAGAGGGAAGAACACATTTGAGACGATGATGTAATGAATCTTGTTTGTCATGAAGCACTGTAGCAAACAAGCTGATTATATAAGAAGAAATTCTGATAAACCTATTCCAGTCACTGTCACAGTGTAGTTAAATTTCAGGTTTTGTTTTCATGAAGAGTGTCATTGCTTAGTTTATTGCCTTGTGGCTGTACTTGTCTTTGGCCAAACAGGCCAATTTTATGAGGCTGTGCTCCTGGCATGGAGCCTCCCTGGGTGGAGGCAAGTGTTACAGAATCAGGATGAAGTTTTGTGTATCCAGTTAGAGGCATTCCACATTTTGTGACTACATTTTTTTCATGTCTTTTGAGGCCATCACATGCCTCATTATCAATGGAAATCTCCTGGTGCACGCTATCTGATCAGAGAGACTGAAATCTTTCCAAATTATCATTCCCCTCACGTGCAGTGCATTAGTCACGGCCATTTCAAATAGACATTAAAGGGCAACTGGGTTTCTGCTTGTTGGAAATTGGTCTCTTACAGCTGTGCTGTTAATGTATTTTTGTATCTTTACATTTGTTAGCAAAGGAGATTGTTTTCAGTTCTCTCCTGTTAGTTAACTTAATAGAATAGGATAAAGAGGGACAAAGAAAATAAACCAGGGATATCAGATGGCAATCTGGATGGATTGGCCACACCCTCCAATTTGCCATTAATTTATCTCCAGGCCTAGGCATAGCTATCTGACGATGACTGAGGAGCATTAACTCCACGGGCTTAGGTTCATCAGAGAAACAGATATTGAGCTGTGGCAAAGAGACCTGGTGCTAACCTGGAGCGTAGAAGTCGAACTGTCAGGGGCAGATGACCACAGTCCTCATTTTTATGCTCTTGGTTCCTTCCAGGTTATCCTTGGGGCCATCAAGCACTTTCAGTTTGTTTGCTGACCACAGCTCTAACGTACAAATGATTGATGCATTTTTCAGCAAATTCTACTCCATCAATATGCAGCTAGTCAGTTATCAACAACACTACATTATGTGAGCCCAGATACGAACACAATGCATTTGTTTTAAGATAATTATCTTTGCCAGACATATTTGAAGGCAAAGGCAAATGTGAGGAATGGCTACTTGGAGATCAAGCTAGTCTCTTCAATTCTCGTGATAGCCTTGCAGCATCCAGAAGCAGAATTACAGGGTAGACTCATTGAAACCTATGCAACTACCAAGGTTATTAATGGACTATACCATTGTAATCTTGAAGCAGTGCTTCAGATGTCCCAACAGATCAGAACTGTCGGATGGAACAGATCTGCAAGGTTCTCTGGCATAGTTATTGTCTGGTACATGCTGCAATAAAAAGAGGAATAACTGGGGAGGACGAGGACAAACTGCAATGAAGGCCATCCCAGAATTCTGACACTGATCAAGAGCTATAGCTGAAAAAGCACCAATGCAGTGTCAATTGCACGATGAGGAGACATTTAGCTAAGGCATTCTCCTATCTATATAGAACTGCAAATGTAACAGCAAGCACCTTCTTGAACACTTGTCTGTACTTCTACCATTGCAATTAATGGGCACAATTTACTGTGCTGCAACTTCATTGTCTACGATTAGTAAGTAAGCCTCTGGGCAAATAGAGTGCCTCGAGTTTATTAACTTACTTTGTGTTCCATATGAGTGATGTTAAGATTATTTCCCCACGGTACTTCCCCTTAGTGCTGGTATGATATGTACATCTTCTACCCTCTAAGCAGTGATTTATTCTAAAAGTTACCCCTGTGGGAGCAGTGAGCCTCCTGTCAGACTACTGAGTTTCTGTAGGAGCCTAAGAATGCCCTGCAACTAATTCAGTCAATAATAACAACAACTTGCATTTCTATAGCATCTTCAATATTGAAAAATATTTCAAGGTACTTCACAGAAGCATAATCAGACAAAAATAGGAATCAATAGGCACAATTTACTGTGCTGCAACTTCATTGTCTACAATTAGTAAGTAAGTAAGAAGGAGATATTGGGCTTGATTTTCAATTCGGGGTCAGGAACCCGACACCTAGATAATTTTTGGGTCTTGAATCTGTGCTGCATCTATCTTGAGATGTAAATGCCCTAATTGGGCTGGAGGCGAGCTCGTTGTCCAATTAGTGGCGCCGAGTGTTACCAGGAGATGGGGCTGCCTGCAGAGCATGAGCGACAAAGGCAGCCATGATGGGCCTTGTGCTGTCTTGCAGGAGAGAGCAGGCTGCACCTTGGAGGGCCAGCAGCCTAACCCCGCAGGAAAATGTCCATACAGCCAAATGAGAAGTACTCTGGATGATCCAGCACAAGTTCCCCTAGGTCCCGTGATTTTCAACCATATAAAAAAATCTTTAACTTCTCCCTGCATTGAACCTGACAGCTGTGCACTAACATGCACCAGAGTGTTCGGGTTTGCCAATTTCCCTATTAAAAATTGCAGACTTGTCCTCCCAGCCCATTAACAAGCTCCTCAAGGAACTTAACAGGCCGTTAATTGCAGAGTCTCATCGACAGGTTTGCGGCTGCCTGCAATGAATTTGGCCTAACCATCAGCCTCAAGAAAACGAACATCATGGGGCAGGACGTCAGAAATGCTCCATCCATCAATATTGGCGACCACGCTCTGGAAGTGGTTCAAGAGTTCACCTACCTAGGTTCAACTATCACCAGTAACCTGTCTCTAGATGCAGAAATCAACAAGCGCATGGGTAAGGCTTCCACTGCTATGTCCAGACTGGCCAAGAGAGTGTGGGAAAATGGCGCACTGACACGGAACACAAAAGTCCGAGTGTATCAGGCCTGTGTCCTCAGTACCTTGCTCTACGGCAGCGAGGCCTGGACAATGTATGCCAGCCAAGAGCGACGTCTCAATTCATTCCATCTTCGCTGCCTTTGGAGAATACTTGGCATCAGGTGGCAGGACTATATCTCCAACACAGAAGTCCTTGAAGCGGCCAACACCCCCAGCTTATACACACTACTGAGTCAGCAGCGCTTGAGATGGCTTGGCCATGTGAGCCGCATGGAAGATGGCAGGATCCCCAAAGACACATTGTACAGCGAGCTCGCCACTGGTATCAGACCCACCGGCCGTCCATGTCTCCGCTATAAAGACGTCTGCAAACGCGACATGAAATCGTGTGACATTGATCACAAGTCGTGGGAGTCAGTTGCCAGCATTCGCCAGAGCTGGCGGGCAGCCATAAAGACAGGGCTAAATTGTGGCGAGTCGAAGAGACTTAGTAGTTGGCAGGAAAAAAGATAGAGGCGCAAGGGGAGAGCCAACTGTGCAACAGCCCCGACAAACAAATTTCTCTGCAGCACCTGTGGAAGAGCCTGTCACTCCAGAATTGGCCTTTATAGCCACTCCAGGCGCTGCTTCACAAACCACTGACCACCTCCAGGCGCGTATCCATTGTCTCTCGAGGTAAGGAGACCCAAAAGAAAGAAAGAATTGGAGATGAGTGGGTTCACGGCTCCCTCTCCCTGCACTCTCACTTGGCAAATTGGAGTGCATTCCGGAGATGTGCACCTGCACCCATGTTCACCCTCCAAAGCGCTTTGAAATCTTTAAGATGGAGATGGAGAGAGAATTCAAGAGCATAGGACCTAGATGACACAGCTGACCATGGTGAGGTGAAGGCAGGGGAATGCATTAGAAGCAAGAGTTGAAGGAACAGAGTTTTTGAAGCGTTATAGGGCTAGAGGAGATTACTGGGATAGGGAGCGGGAAGATTAGCATTTTAAATTGGAAGTGTTAGCACACAGGGGGCCAATGTTGATCAGCAGAACATGGTGATGGGCGAGTGGAACTTGGGCAGGGTAGGAGATGGACAGCAGAGTTTTGGATGACCTGAAGCTCATGGAGGGTGGAAGATGGGAGGCTGGACAGGAGGGCATTGGAATAGTCGAGTCTGGAGGTGATAAAAAGTGTGGATGAGGGTTTCAGCAGCAGATGAACGGAGGCATAGACGAAGACCAACAATGTTGCAGAGTTGGAAGTAGGTAGTCTTTATAATAGAGAGCATATTGGGTTAGAGGTTCAGTTTGAGGTTAAATAGGATGCCAATATTGCAAACAGCCTGGCTTAACCTGATATAATGTGCAAGGAGCGGGATGAAATTGGTGGAGAGACTATGGAATTTCTGGCAGGGCTCAGGATGACAGTTTTGGTGTTTCTGTGGAGGAAATTGTGGCTTATCGAGGACTGGATGTTGATTAAGCAGTTTGACAACACAGAGGCGATGGAGGAATTGAGAGAGGAGGTGGACTTGTCGAGCTGTTTGTTGTCGATGTATATGTGGAATATGATCACATATCTTCTGATGATATTGCAAGAGGCAGTATGTAGATGAGGAAAAGGAGGGGGCCAAAGATAGAGCAGTGGAAAACTCCATAAATATGTGTGTGTGAGTGGCAAGAGAGTCCATTACTAGAAATACTGTGGCTATGATTGTCTAGGTAAGAGTGGAACCAAGGAAGGGCAGTCCTGAACTGGACAATGGAGGAGAGGCAGTGGAGGAGGAGGAGAAGATTATGTTTGACAGTGCCAAAGGTTGCAGGGATATCAAGAAGGATGAGAAGGAATACTACACCACAGTCACAGTTACATAGCATGGCATTTGTGACTTTGATTAACAGATTTATAAAGTGCATCCAAAAGGTGAAACATTTTGTTTTTGAAACAGTCTGTGACTGAGAATATTTCTTATTTTAAAAGCAAACATGAAGAATACAGTAGCCATATCATTGATTTCAGTATTAAACAGGCTTTCTCATTCTGAAACTAAATGTCCTCCATTTTTAAATTTCCTGCTGAATCAATTTACTCAAATTCTTTTGTTGCATTTTAAGAAGAAAAATCACAATAGGTTTGCTGAATGAATGCTAAACAAGTTGGCACTGCAAAAGATTAGAGGGGTAAGGTAAAAGGTTACAGGAGCAATTAAAGATTATGTGGCACCTATGGGAGAGGCAGATAGGGAATATGTCTTCTTACCTTTATTCATTGCTTAAAGTGAATTTGTTAACAGAGTGCTGAATTATATGGCCAAATCAACAGAGTACAGGTGGGAAACATGCTGTTAAAACTACAGAGTGTTCTGTCTACACCCTGGAATACCTCATTCAGCTGCTGTTCATCAAGATCTGATGACAGTACAGAGAAAGTCACTAGGTTGATTCCCTATTGTCAGAGAGCTGAGTTATGAGAACTGGCTAGTTGAAAGGAGGCCAATGAGACCTTATAGAGGTGCATAAGATACTAAGTAGAATAGAAAGATAATCAAGAGCTCTATTAAAATAAGGCCGAAAGAGTTGGCAACATCGAGGTGTTTTGGTGCGTTTGTCATTTGAGGTTGTAGCATTATTGCTCTGACCTGCTGTCTCTGAACACGGGGGCTATGAACACAGCTCCTGCACACTCAGTATAAGCTGTTTAAAAACAAGTTTAGGAATGATGTCTGGGAGCATTTCTTTACACAAAGGGCTGGATTTTATGCAGGAGGTAGGGCTCCTGGCACTGGGCCAAAAGGTCGGGTGGAACCCCGTCTCTGCATTTTTTCTGACCCACCCCCCACAAAGCGATCCTTGGTCTTTTGGGGTCAAAGTTTAAGGAGATGGGAACCCCGTCCCTTTAAACACAGGGAGTGGTGGCTACTGCCAGTACTGCAGAGGCCTCAGACCCAGGCCCAGCAGTGGAACCCCAGAGAAGAGGTAGGCGAGGTAGGGTTGCCGGGGCCAGTCGGTAAGGCACCGGAGAGGTAGGAGTGGGGGGGGTGGGCAAGTGGAGGGAGGTCCCGGGGGGTACAGTTGTTCCCGGTGGGTGTCCTCCGTGAGCCACAAATTGCCCATGAAGGAGGGACACCCCCCCCCCCCCCCAACAGGCCTGCAGGGATGGTGCCTCATTTTCTAAAGCATCCTCTCTGCCAGGCAGAGGCTTCCCCCCAACTGCTGGTAAGATCCCAGTGGCGGCAGGAAGAGGCCCTTTGTTGGCCTCTGGGCAGGAAGGCTGTCGTTGGCCTATTCTGCCTCCGGAAGAATTGCAACCAGGTTCCCGGTGTCAGGTTCCATGGCGGGTGATTCTGCCCCGATTCCCGATTCTCCGCCCCGCCCCCCGGGATGATGGGAGTAACATTTTTAGTTGGACGATGGGTCAAATGCTTTCTTTCACTTGTACTTTGTGATCTTTGTGCCAAATTCAGGTAATATTAGTCTGGTACTGGAGATTGGTGATGTTAGCCTGATTTCTCCATTCATTTCAATGGAGATCGTATAATCTAATAAGCAAGGCTTAAAGTGCATGGGAGGAATTAGCAAGCAGGGTATCTTGGTAAGATTGCGAATGCATACTTTTCTTTTGGTTTGTCAGTCCCCAGTGGCATGCAGGACACACTGCAGTAGAACCTCAATTAGGAATGCTGTCATGGTCTAATTTCTGAAGTATCCATAAAGATATTTGCAGATAACATGAAACTAGCTACCTCATACATCTGCCTACAACTCCAGCTGCTGGCCCTGCTGTAGTCCTAAGGGAGACAAAAAAAAACACTTTGCATCCACAATGGTTCCCAAACTGCTATAGGCACTGTGCTCGTCTCCAGCTATTCTTTCAGTAGTTCTACTGGGCTGAACAGAACTGCCAACTTTAAAATCAGTGCTAAGAGTCCCTGTTTAAATGCTGCCCTCAGGAAGTCTGTGGCACATAAGGTGACTGGGCTTGCGAGCGGATGAGTAAGGGAGCAACGAGAAGACAATTCAGCTGATCCAGCAGCTCTTCTAGTACCAACTTATCTTGCCACAGCAGTAATGGAGATGTGTGCTGTGAGCAACAACTGAGTTGGGTGGCTGGAGAGAAGCAGAGCAATTAACATTGTGAATAATTTGGGGATTCTTGATGAACTGACAATTTCCATTATCAAACAGCAGTCCTTTCCATGTGACAGAAAATTGAGATTATTGTATATATCTGGGAAGACTTCTCCAACTAGGAAAATCTATGACCTGGATTTTGTGATAGTAATGACAGTGAAACTTAGGGATCATAGTCATTATTCCTCTGAAACAGTAACTTATGAGTCCACATACGTGCAGTTAAACACGGAAATGCAGAAGTTGCTGTCAGTAATTCTCTGCTTCTCTATAGTGTACACTGTTGACGTGCCCGCAGACTACAATCAATTGGAAATCATTGAACTGACAAGAACATCCATTCTTGCGCTATTAGTCTCGCAGTAAAAAGCCTTGAAAAAGCAACAGTCTGTGGAATCAGGTGTAACTGGGTTTTTAATGACATGTTTGATGACATCACTGTAACTGGACGCCTGGCGATCCTTTAGACTTGACGCTAGATTCAAATTAACATCAGGAAAGGGGAAATCACACTGCAGAGATTGCTAGATCTTTGAGGACATCTTTTTTCAAGGTCACTGGTGAGCACTGTTGCTTCACCACTGACTATAAAATCCAAATCTATAGTCTTACTACAAGGACTTTTAATCCAGACTCCACTAATGGACGTTTTGTAATTTTCTCCATACAGCTCACTTTAGCCCTAGCTGCCCTAGTCCTCACTTTTCTCCTTGGTTACTCCCAGAGCACCTAATTTTGAGATATTTAATTTGGAGGATCCTATTTTCCCCTCCTCCCACCTTAATCCCTTGCATATTGCATGATTAATCAAGCAGTTTTATTTTCAGAAGTGTTCTGCAACAATATTGCATCATCGGTGAAGGATTAAATAACATGCCTTGCACGATGTTACCTGCTTTCCTCAAGAAATTGAAAATATGGAGTTATTACATGAAAAAGTGTTAATTTTAAGTTTTTTTTAAAAATAGGTCTTATATACTTTTTAAAAATAACCTTTTTTTTTTACTAGCGAACAATGATTGTTCTTCTGTAATATTGACTGTATTTTACAAGTGAATGGTTTCAGTCCAGATGTTCTGTAGATTGCGCTGTTTTGGAATTATTCATTCCAGTGATAATATGAAATAGATTACAATGGTAATGATCTGAATGCAATTGTGATTCAAACAGAAGCTTATTGAATGATTTCACCGTATGAAATAACTTTTGCAAGTATTTGTAACATAAGCAACCAAAACTAACTCAGTTAGTCTCCTATTTTACTTTGTGGTGTTCTGATGTTTGCCTTTTAGACAAGAAACATGACCACGGATGGTAATTTTGGATCCTGGTCACCATGGAAACCCTGCAGCCACACTGATGGTAACGCCATTGGTTTATGCAGCTGTAGAACCCGCCCGTGTGATAGTCCAGCTCCGCAATGTGGAGGTCAACAGTGTGCAGGTCCCAGCATGGAAGTCGCAAATTGTTCCAGGTGAGCAAAAACATTGCCATTAACACCAAGTATATATCATGAATCGTATATAATTTACCAATCTTTTTTTCCCTCATTCACCTCTCTTAAGTCTGCAATTAACTTGTATTGACATGTGACAGAAGAAATATTAGTAAAGTTGGCTATCTGTAAAAACTAAAAGATTTTCATTTTATGAATTACTATGCAGGATAGAAGACATAAGTGATACAAATCTTAATTCTTCAGCTTTCTGATTGTAATTGTTCAAACCAAAATGTTGAAATCTTATTGCACTCTTTAATAGGAATGGCGGTTGGACTCCTTGGACACTGTGGTCTCCCTGCAGTACAAGTTGTGGGATAGGATTTCAGGTCCGACAGCGGTCTTGTAGCAACCCAACTCCTAGGCATGGTGGGCGTGTCTGTGTGGGACAGAATCGTGAAGAGAGGTATGTACAAGTCTTCCTTCAGTAATAAACCTCAATATATGATTCTTTTCGAAGAAAAGAGTTAATTTATAGTTGCCATATTTGTGTTCTGGGTTGAGTTTCAGTGCATTTCAAGTCAGTGCTTTTTTGGTTAGAGCTCTGTGACAAAATGTGTTCACATTAGACTGGATCTGAAGGACTTTGTTTACAGCCCTGTATCAATAGCTGGAATTTGTGGTCAGTGACGAAGGAACGCCATTCGCCATTCTCTACCCTGATAGCTACCCACAGACTTTTCACAGGCTTTTGAGTGGTACCTTGCTGTCATTGGGCATCTGACCAACGAGGCACTCTCGACAAGGATTTGTGATATGTGTGAGCAAAGCAAATAACAGCATGGCTAGTCAACCAATCAGATTGAAGAATCCTCACTGAGTCATGCAAAGTCTAAACTGAAAGTATAAATTAGATTAAATCATGCACAGAAAATGAAATAGAGAGGGAAAGAAGGATGGGACTAAGAGAGATAAAAGAGACAGAAAAAAGAAAGCAAAAAAAAATTAAGTTTTTAAATCTGCAGCTTTGGTTAAATACTTAAGGAATGAGACTCCACATATGTAAAATTAAATTTTCAATGCCAAAGAGGTTGTTTAGCAGTAATTATAGCATACCACCCTGTTTAAAAATTCACTTACACATGAATGCACCATCCCGAACATTTTCTGCAGTGTTTAGTGGGTAACTTGTGTCTAACTACTCCAACTTCTCTCCCTTACATGGATTTCGATCGTAAGTCTATCTGCGAGGTACTGCCCAGGGAGGGACAGGGTAACTTAGACAGCAACTTCCACATCTAACTGTGCATGTGTGTACTTCAGAAGTTGCCATCTGATTTACTCCGCCATAACGGAGAGTGTTGTTAGCCTCACTGTTATTCTCAATATCATGACTATTATGTAGATCTCATTCTGTGGAGCAGCAGCATTGTAGCTGGAATTTTACTTGTCTTGTTCGGACTATTCCTATTAAGCAAAGTACCTCAGTGCTAACTGATTTTGGGACATTATGGCGGTGAAATGCAGACTTACCTCAATTCCCTGGGGCAGGCAGCGCCGCAGGCCACTGCCCATGTGGCATTCTTCAATGATATCAATGGCACTGCCGGTCCCCGAGGAATCAAGGTAAGTCTGTGTAGCATTGGTAGAACCTTTTTCGTTAAAAGCAGCAGTACACAGAAGATTGTTTTCCCCTTAAATCTCCAGGTGCCTGAGATTGTCCCTCCCCACAACTGAACAGGCACCAACTGTTTTCACTCTAACCTCACTGATTTTAGCCCCTCTGAAGGCTTGTACAAAATGTGAGAATCCAAAATAATGTGACAGGCAGACAAAATAAAAATGAATCTAGATTTTTGTTATAATTTTTAAAAAATCATTTTTTCTTATGGTTTCAAACAATTAAGGAGGCAGGAACAGGCTCCTCCACCAAGAATGTTCCATGATTCTGTTTCGTATTTTCATAGCAATGATATATTATGGGGAAAAAGGCAAAAAAGGCCTGTTAATCAGGGCTGAAGAATAGGGGACATCTGAGTGCAAAGGGGCTCGTCATCCACTATATCGAGCGCTGGTTTAGGACATTTGCATAATCACATGATTGTATTAAAACCTTCTTACTTTATTTACTTATTCTGTGCATAATAGTGAGCAAAAATACATGACAGATTAAACACAAAGAATTAGTACAACTATCAGTAAACTATGTAAAGCCCTACCTGTTTATGAAAGACAGAAATAGCAGCATTTGAATTTTCTGGATGTTTTAAAGCTTAACTATCAGTAAGACTGTGTTCACTGATATTTGATCCCCTAGTTACTCATGGATCTTAATCCTAGTCTTGATTAATGAAACTATAAACACTTCTCAAAGTTGACTGACCTCAGCCATTCACAAACTTGAACCGAAGTTTTATTTCTCCAAAAAAGCAAGTTTCTGCAAACACAGTAAACTGCATTTGGGTATATTTTTGTGCTTTATTCCCAGCAATTTTACGATTACTTTTTACTATGTACAATAGAATTCATAGAAAGTTCACTGCACAGAAAGAGGCCACTTGGTCCATTGTGTCTGCGCAGCTGAAAAACGAGCCACCCAGCCTAATCCCACCTTCCAGCATTTGGTCTGTAGCCCTGCAGGTTGTGGCACTAGAGGTGCATATCCAGATACTTTTTAAATGAGCTGAGTGTTTCTGCCTCTACTCTCCTTTCAGGCAGTGCGTTCCAGACCCCCACCACCCTCTGGGTGAAAACATTTTCCTCATCTCGCATCTGATCTTTCTACCAATCACTTTAAATCTATGCACCCTAGTCACTGACCTCTCTGCTAAAGTAAATAGGCCCTTCACATCCACTCTATCCAGGCCCCTCACAATTTTGTACATCTCAATCAAATCACCCCACAGCCTTCTCTGTTCCAAGGAGAACAACCCCAGCCTATCCAATCCTTCCTCAGAGCTATATTTTTCCAGTCCCAGCAGCATTCTCGTAAATCTCCTCTGTACCCTCTCAAGTGCAAATACATCCTTTCTCTAATGAGGTGACCAGAACTGCACACAGTACTCAAGTTGTGGTCTAACCAATGATTTATACAGTTCCAGCATAACTTCCCTGCTCTTTTACTGTATACCCCGGCTAATAAAGGAAAGGATTCCATATGCCATCTTAACCACCTTATGGACCTGTCCCGCTACCTTCAGGGATCAATGGACATTCACTCCAACATCCCTCACTTCCTCTCCACTTCTCAGTATTTTCCCATTACTCGTGTATTCCTTTGCCTTGTTTGATCTCCCCATATGCATCACCACACATTTCTCTGGGCTGAATTCCATTTGCCACTTTTCTGCCCACCTGACCAGTCCATCAATATCTTCCTGCAGTCTACAGCTCTCCTCCTCACAGACAGAGAGGAGCGGAGCCCCAGGAGCAGCAGGACCAGAGGTTTCAAAAAGCGCGGCAAAACCTGTGTGGGAGAGAGACAGAGAGGAGCGGAGCCTGAGGAGCAGCAGGACCAGAGGTTTCAAAAAGCGTGGCAAAACCTGTGTGGGAGAGAGACAGAGAGGAGCGGAGCCTGAGGAGCCAGGGAAAACTTGAAAAGTGACATCAGAGTGACGTCACATTGAACAGTGAGAGCAGGAAAACGGAGAGCAGCTGGGGTCAGTATTCAGGTAAGTTTTTAATTTAATTGAATCAACCTAGAGTAAGACTTAATTGATTTATAAGTATATAAACTAAAGACTAAAGCGGATTAAAAAAAACTAAAGACCAATCGGAAATTTAAATAACAAATTAAAATCTGATTATATAAAATAAAGATGCAGGGCCAGGTGATGTGTTGTACCTGCATGATGTGGGAACTGGTGGACCCCATTGTGGTTCCTGGTGAACACATCTGTAGCAAGTGTTGGCTGCTCGAGGAACTCCGGCTCAGAGTTGATGAGCTGGAGTCTGAGCTTCGGACACTGCAACACATCAGGAAGGGGAAAGTTACCTGGATGCTGTGTTTCAGGAGACAGTCACATCCCTTAGATTAACTACCTTGAATTCGGCCAGTGGTCAGGTACAGGAGGGTGTGACTATGAGTGAGACAGGTAGAGGGATCCAGGAGGTAGTGTTGCAGGAGCTTCAACCATTGTCCTTGTCCAACAGATTCGAGATTCTTGCTCCCTGTGTGGACGAGAGCAGGGACTGTAGGGAGGATGAGCAAACTGACCACAGCACCATGGTACAGGGAGCCATTCAAGTGGGGGGGAGAAAAGAAAAATGTAGTCGCAATTTGGGATAGTATAGTTCGGGGCATAGACACTGTTCTCTGTGGTTAGGATCGAGAGTCCCGAAAGCTCTGTTGCCTACCTGGTGCCAGGGTTCGGGATATCTCATCTGAGCTGCAGAGGAACTTGGAGTGGGAGGGGACAGATCCAATTGTCGTGGGTACCACATAGGTACCAAAGATAGAGGTAGAACGAGGTTAGAGGTCCTGCTGAGGAAATATGAGCAGCTAGGGGCTAAATTAAAAAGCAGAACCAAAAAGGTGGTAATCTAAGTACTTTGCATCGGTGTTCACCGAGGAGAGGGACATGACGGATGTTGAGGTTCGGGACAGATGTTTGATTGCTCTCGGTCAAGTCGGCATAAGGAGGGAGGAAGTGTTGGGTATTCTAAAAGGCATTAAGGTGGACAAGTCCCCAGGTCTGGATGGGATCTATCCCAGGTTACTGTGGGAAGCGAGAGAGGAAATAGCTGGGGCCTTAACAGATATCTTTGCAACATCCTTAAACATGGGTGAGGTCCCGGAGGACTGGAGAATTGCTAATGTTGTCTCCTTGTTTAAGAAGGGTAGCAGGGATAATCCAGGTAATTATAGACCGGTGAGCCTGACGTCAGTGGTAGGGAAGCTGCTGGAGAAGATACTGAGGGATAGGATCTATTCCCATTTGGAAGAAAATGGGCTTATCAGTGATAGGCAACATGGTTTTGTGCAGGAAAGGTCATGTCTTACCAACTTAATAGAATTCTTTGAGGAAGTGACAAAGTTGATTGATGAGGGAAGGACTGTAGATGTCATATACATGGACTTCAGTAAGGCGTTTGATAAGGTTCGCCATGGTAGGCTGATGGAGAAAGTGAAGGCGCATGGGGTCCAAGGTGTACTAGCTAGATGGATAAAGAACTGGCTGGCTGAGCAAGAGGAGACAGAGAGTATCAGTGGAAGGGAGTTTCTCAAAATGGAGACGTGTGACCAGTGGTGTTCCACAGGGATCTGTGCTGGGACCACTGTTGTTTGTGATATACATAAATGATTTGGAGGAAAGTATAGGTGGTCTGATTAGCAAGTTTGCAGACGACACTAAGATTGGTGGAGTAGCAGATAGTGAAGGGGACTGTCAGAGAATACAGCAGAATATAGATAGATTGGAGAGTTGGGCAGAGAAATGGCAGATGGAGTTCAATCAGGGCAAATGCGAGGTGATGCATTTTGGAAGATCCAATTCAAGAGTGAACTATACAGTAAATGGAAAAGTCCTGGGGAAAATTGATGTACAGAGAGATTTGGGTGTTCAGGTCCATTGTTCCCTGAAGGTGGCAACGCAGGTCAATAGAGTGGTCAAGAAGGCATACGGCATGCTTTCCTTCATCGGACGGGGTATTGAGTACAAGAGTTGGCAGGTCATGTTACAGTTGTATAAGACTTTGGTTCGGCCACATTTGGAATACTGCGTGCAGTTCTGGTCGCCACATTACCAAAAGGATGTGGAGAGGGTGCAGAGGAGGTTCACCAGGATGTTGCCTGGTATGGAGGGCGCTAGCTATGAAGAGAGGTTGAGTAGATTAGGATTATTTTCATTAGAAAGACGGAGGTTGAGGGGGGACCTGATTGAGGTGTACAAAATCATGAGAGGTATAGACAGGTTGAATAGCAAGAAGCTTTTTCCCAGAGTGGGGGATTCAATTACTAGGGGTCACGAGTTCAAAGTGAAAGGGGAAAAGTTTAGGGGGGATATGCGTGGAAAGTTCTTTACGCAGAGGGTGGTGGGTGCCTGGAACGCGATGCCAGCGGAGGTGGTAGACGCGGGCACGATAGCGTCTTTTAAGATGTATCTAGACAGATACATGAATGGGCAGGAAGTAAAGAGAAACA
The DNA here is from genome assembly GCF_036365525.1 of Heterodontus francisci. Lineage (NCBI taxonomy): Eukaryota > Metazoa > Chordata > Chondrichthyes > Heterodontiformes > Heterodontidae > Heterodontus > Heterodontus francisci. The sequence continues at coordinate 124,226,456 of NC_090372.1, read as the reverse complement.
GACCCTTAGAAAATAGGCGACATGTTTAGATAGAGGATTTGGATCGGCGTAGGCTTGGAGGGCCGAAGTGCCTGTTCCTGTGCTGTAATTTTCTTTGTTCTTTGTTTATTACCTGATCCACGAGCAAATTGGCATAGGGTCAATAAGATTAAAGAGGTAAATGCATGGCTCAAAGATTAGTGTGGGAGAAATGGGTTCGAATTCATGGGACATTAGCACCAGTACTGGGGAAGGAGGGAGCTGTTCCGATGGGACGGGCTCCACTTGAATTATACTGGTACCAGAGTCCTGGCGAATCGCATAACTAGGGCTGTAGATAGGGCTTTAAACTAAATAGTGGGGGGGAGGGTTCAGTTGCATGGAAATATAGGAAGTTAAAGGAGAAGTTAGGAGTGTAGGTTAGTGGTGAGGCTGATCGTTACCAGAAAATAAACGGAAGGGACAGAATGTGTGAACATCATATTGCACCAAGGAATCATACAAGAGTAGGAAAATTTAAGAATAGAACATACTTAAAGGCTTTGTATCTGAATGCATGAAGCACTTGGAATAAAATAAGTGAGTTAACAGCGCAAATAGAGACGAATGGGTATGATTTAGTGGCAATTACTGAGACGTGGTTGCAGGGAAACCAGGTTTGGGAATTGAATATCCAAGGGTACTCAGTATTTCAGAAGGATAGACAGGAAGGAAAATGAGGTGGTGTAGCTTTGTTAGTAAAGGAAGAGATCAGTGCGGTAGTGAAAAACTATATAGGCACTGGAGATCAAGGCGTAGAATCATTCTGGGTAGAAATAAGAAATAGCAAGGGAAAGAAGCCACTAGTGGGAGTAATCTATAGGTCCCCAAACAATAGTTCCACAGTGGGGCACAGTATAAACCATAATACCAGGCAATAATCATGGGTGATTTTAATATGCATATAGACTGGATTAGTCAAATTGGCAAGGGTAACCTCGAGGGAGAGTTCATTGAATGTATTAGAGATTGTTTTTTGGAGCAATATGTTGTGGAACCAACCAGGGAGCAGGCTATTCTAGATTTGGTGTTGTGTAATGAGGTGGGATTAATAAATGATCTCATTGTTAAGGATCCTCTCGGGAAAAGTGATCATAGCATGCTAGAATTTCAAATTAGTTTGAGGGCGAGAAGCTGGAGTCCCACACGAGCGTTCTGTAGTTAAACACAGGTAATTATATAGGCATGAGGACAGATTTGGCCCTAGTGGACTGGGCAGGAAGACTACAAGGTAGGACAGTTGACGAGCAGTGGCAGATGTTTAAGGAGACATTCAGTTTATCCCAATTAAAATATATTCCAGAGAGGAAGAAAGATTGTAAGAGGGGGAGAAAACATCCATGGCTAAGCAAGGAAGTTAAGGATAATATAAAGACAAAAACTAAGGCAAACCATATTGCAAAGGCCAGTGGCAGGCTGGAAGATTGGAAAATGTTAAAGATCAACAAAGGGTTACTAAAAAAGTAATAAAAAGAACAAAGGTAAATTATGAAAGAAAACAAGCACAAAGTATAAAAACAGATAGTAAAAGCTTCTATAAGTATATAAAAGGGAAGAGAGTGGCTAAAGTGAATGTTGGTCCTTTGGAGGATGAGACTGGGGAGTTGATAGAAGGGAACACAGAAATGGCAGAGACACTAAATCAGTATTTTGCTTCAACTTTCACGGTGGAGGACACTAGTACCATCCCAATAGTATCAGGTAATGCAGAGGTTATAGAAAGGGAGAAACTTAGAACAATCATCATCAATAGGGAAAAAGTACTGAGCAAACTATTGGGGTTGAAGGCAGACAAGTCCCCAGGGCCTGATGGCCTACATCCTAGGGTCTTAAAGGAAGTGGCAGCGGAGATAGTGGATCCATTGGCTATAATATTCCAAAATTCTTTGGATACGGGAAAGGTTCCAGTGGATTGGAAAAAAACTCATGTAACACCCTTATTCAAAAAGGGAGGGAGGCAGAAAGTAGGAAACTATAGACCAGTTAGTTTAACATCTGTCGTTGGGAAATCGTTAGAATCCATTATTAAAGAAGTAATAACAGGACATTTAGAAAGTCAAAACGCAATCCATCAGAGTCAGCATGGTTTTATGAAGAGTAAATTGTGTTTGACTAATTTGCTAGAGTTCTTCGAAGATGTAACGAGCAAAGTGGATACTTTAAAAGTAGATGTAGTTTATCTGGACTTCCAGAAGGCATTTGATAAGGTGCCACACAAAAGGTTAATACACAAGGTAAATTCATTTGGGATTAGGGAGAATTTATTAGCTTGGATAGAGGATTGGCTAACCAACAGAAAACAGACAGTTGGGATAAATGGGTCTTTTTCTGGTTGGCAAGATGTAACTAGTGGGGTGCCACAGGGTTCAGTCCTCAGGCCCCAACTATTTACAATCTATATAAATGACTTGGATGCAGGGATAGAAAGTACTATAGCCAAATTTGCAAATGATACTAAAATAGGTGGGACAGTAAGTTGCAATAAAGAAATAAATCTACAAATGGATATGGATAGGTTAAATAAGTGGGCCAAAATTTGGCAGTTGGATTTTAACGTGGATAAGTGTGAGGTTATCCGTTTTGGTTGGAAGAATAGAAAGGCAAATTATTGCCTAAATGGAGAGAAACTTCAGAATGCTTCGGTGCAGAGGGATCTGGGTGTCCTCGTGCATGAACCGCAGAAAACTAGTTTGCAGGTACAGCAGGTCATAAGGAAGGCAAATGGAATTTTGGCATTTATTGCTAAAGGAATAGAGTATAAAAGTAGAGAAGTGTTGCTGCAACTGTACAAGGCATTAGTGAGACAGCACCTGGAGTATTGCGTGCAGTTTTGGTCCCTTACTTGAGAAAGGATGTAGTTGCATTGGAGGCAGTTCAGAGGAGGTTCACTAGATTGATTCCAGAGATGGGGGCTTGTCTTATGAAGAGAGATTGAGCAGTTTAAGTCTTTACTCTCTGGAGTTTAGAAGAATGAGAGGAGATCTAATTGAGGTATATAAAATGATTAAGTGGATTGACAAAGTAGACATAGAGAGGATGTTTCCTCTTGTGGGGCAATCTAGAACGAGAGGTCATAGTTTTAGGGTAAGAGGTAGCAGATTTAAAACAGAGATGAGGAGAAATTACTTCTCTCAAAGGGTCATGAATCTGTGGAATTCACTATCCCAGAGTGCGGTGGATGCCGGGACATTGGGTAAATTTAAGGAGGAGATAGACAGATTTTTAATTAGAAATGGGTTGAAGGGTTATGGAGAATGGGTAGGAAAGTGGAGTTGAGGCCGAGATGAGATCAGCCATGATCGTATTGAACAGCGGAGCAGGCTCAAGGGGCTGAATTGCCTACTCCTGCTCCTAGTTCTTATGTTCTATCAACCATACGGCCAATTTTTGTGTCGTCTGCAAACTTCTTGATCATGCCCCCTACATTTACATCTAAATCATTAATATATACCACAAAAAGCAGGGGACCTAGTGCTGAGCCCTGCGGAATGCCACTGGAAGCAGTCTTCCAGTTGCAAAAACACCCATCAACAATTACCCTTTGTTTCCTGCCACTGAGCCAATTTTGTATCCACCTTGCTACATTTCCCTGGATCCCATGATCTTTTTTCTTTAACCAGTCTGCCATGTGGCACCTTGTCAAAAGCTTTGCTAAAATCCATGTAGACCACTACAACTGCGTTAACCTCCTCAATCTTCCTTGTTACTTCTTCAAAAAATTCAATCAAGTCAGACAAGATCGTCCTTTAACAAATCCATGCTGACTATCCTTGATTAATCTGTGCCCTTCTAAGTGACAGTTTATCCTATCTCTCAGAATTGATTCCAATAATTTGCCCACTACTGAGGTTAGACTGACTGGCCTGTAATTATTCGGACTATCCCTCTCTCTCTTTTTAAACAAAGGTACAAGGCTAGCAGTCCTCCAATCCTCTGGCACAACACCTGTATCTAGTGAAGATTGGAAAATGAACAGACACTCTGCTGTTTCCTCCCTGGCTTCTTTTAACAGCCTGGGGTACATTTCATCCGACCCTGGTGATTTATCCACTTTCAAGGTTGCTAATTCCATTAATACCTCCTCTCTCCCTATGTTTATCACATCGAATACTTCACAACCCTCTTCCTTAACTACAATATCTGCATCGTCCCCTCTTTTGTGAAGTCAGATACAAAGTATTCATTAAGAACCATACCAACATCTTTCACCCCTACACAGGTTACCTTTTTAGTCTTTTATGGGCCCTACTCTTTTCTTAATTGTCCTCTTACTCTTAATGTATGGATAAAACATCTTTGGGTTCACCATGATTTTGATTGCCAATATTCTTTCATGCCCTCTCTTCGCTTTCCTCATTCCCTTTTTGATTTCTCCTCCACTTTCTACATTCCTCTCGGCTTTCTGTTTTATTGAGGTCTTGGTGTCGGACATAAGCTTTTCTTTTCCGTCTTTATCTTACCCTGTAAGCTCCTTGCCATCCAGAGACTCTAGATTTGGCCATACTACACTTTTTCTTTGTGGGAAACATGATTACTCTGAACCCCTTGAATCCCCCTTTGAATGCCTCCCACTGGTCTGACACCTTCAAGTAGCTGTTTCCAGTGCACATTCGCTGAATCACTCCTCAGCTTAGTAAAGTTAAATCTGACTCCTGTTCTATCCTTGTCGTTTTCCATAATTAAGTTAAAACTGACTGAATTATGATCACTACCACCAAAATGCTCTCCTACTGTTACTCCTTCCACCTGCCCATCTTCATTTCCTAAAACTCATAGAATATAACTACTGCAAATCTGAAGGGCTTTTAAGGCACATTTTCTTAAATTGCCATTATTGCTGCAGAACATTAAACTTTAATTTTAACTCAGCAGGTGAAGGCAAGGGGGTGGGGGAAGGGTCAAATGATGGCCAGGTGGGAGACTGGGGTAAATCTTCCTCTTCAGCAATGAGACGGCCGGCAGCTCAGCAGCCTTAGCAGCACGACTGCTCGTGGTGGCCATTGCTGGGGCTGCATCCGCAGGATGAGGGCGCATCAATTGCCAGGCACCCTCGAAAACAGGTAAGTGGGGTCTGGGGCACTGGGACCAGACAGACAAGCCCCTGTGATTGGGGTGTGGCGGGAGTGTTGCTGAGGGCAGGCGACGCTGATGCTGCGAGGGCTGCCATTGCTGCCGGGTGTGGGGAGGGGTGGGTCTCACCTTGGGCCATGGAGTGCCCAGGATGGAGGGCCCACTCCACACAAAGCTAACTGGGTGGCCGCTAGGTTTCACTAGACGGTCTATCCATGTGGCAGTAGGTCCCCCCACCGCTAGCAAAATGCCTATGGATTCGGGAAGAGGCCCTTAATTGGTGACTTAAGTGGCGCAATTGGGCTTGTGGCAGGCAGCACGTCTGCCAGCTTTCCCGACACTGGCAAAATAGCATGGCGGCGGAAGACTTCGGGCACGCACCTACACCTCCTGCCCCTGCCCCCCGATGCCTTCCCGCAGCATTTTGCCAGCTTTCTTACCTCCCAGCCCATCGCCAAGGTACTGGTAAAATTCCAGCCAACATTGCAGCTATGGAAAAGGTACAAAACAGATTCACTAGGGTGATGCAACGGATGAGTGATTCTGCGATCCTGCCCTCCTGCAGATGCCACTTTCACAGCAAGGATAAGCTAGAGATAGGTCTACAACACTGATTCTCCAAACTGTGCTCCCTGTGAGAGCAGGTCCCCGCTGCGAGCTCAGAATCACCCATAGAGTTATGATGGAAGACCTAGGGCAGGATTTTGCCCCCCACCCCGATGAGGGCGAACATAGGATGGGGGCGGGGGGTGGCAGGGCTACCTGCTCACAAGTGACGGGTGGCCAATTAAGGGGGTTAAATGACCACTTAAGACCTATTGTCAGAGACCGACTGGAATTTTCCATTGGCTTCTGAGCCCTCCAAGGCATCAGAGACTAGGTCAGCTGCCTGGAGCTGGCTTCCCAGTGGCAGACAAGAATCACAGAATCGTTACAGTGCAGAAGGAGGCCATTCAGCCCATCGTGTCTGCTCTAGCTCTCTGAAAGAGCAATTCCCTCAGTTCCATTCCCCTGCCTTCTCCCCATAACCCTGCACATTCTTCCTTTTCATATAACTGTCTAATTCCCTTTTGAATGCTTCAATTGAACCTGCCTCCACCACGTCCATATGTGGTCGGGTCCCGTTGGGTTCGGGTTGGGTTGCAGGCCTTTACCAGTGCGGATTCAGGACTTGCTTTCGGTCCCAGTGGCGGGACTTCCTTGCCTGACGTAAAATTCAGCTTTCGAAGTCTGGCAGCTATTTTGGCACCATACATGGACTTCTTATGAAACTCATTGCTTCTTCCTGTATGCATTACATCTGTTCATATCAAATTTCTCGTGGCAGTGTTTCATCCACTTATATATTTTATCTGACTCACTCTGTAGGGCCCCAGCTGGCTTCATTAAATTCCACTACCCTGCTTGTTCTTGATACTGTCTGCCTATTTGACCAGTTTGTATCGGACTTCAGATGAGTTCTTAATATAAATTCAGATCCTTTATAGTGTTATTTTTATCCCAAATTCACATCACTGTAAGATCACTTTGGCACAAATTCTAGTACAGTTATAGTATTGGTGGTTAAAATCCTAGTTTCGTGCTATTTTGAAGCAATAGAACCATAGAAAAAGTACAGTACAGAAGGAGGCCTTTCAGCCCATCGTGTCTGCGCCAGTTGAATAAACTATCTGCCCAAACTAATCCCACCTTCCAGAACCTGGTCCGTAGCCCTGCAGGTTACAACAAATAGGACTTCCGAAATAACTTGCCCTCTCCTGCTGTAAGTAATATAAAGGTCACATGTGACTGATTCATGAGTGTCTGTTGGTTGGAGCTGAGTGACAGTGCTCTGATAAGACTCTTTTTATATTTTAGTGGAAACTTTAGACTCAAAGCAAGCAATAACAAAGGAAAGCATTTAGCTAATTTAATAATTTAACTTATTCATCTCAGTGGCATTTGAGTTTTGTCTTCTTCATATCTTTGTATCAGTGCAGCTATTTCAAGCTGCATTTACACACAAAATTGTTTTTTTTCAAAATAACAAGTTTTTGAAAAGTCATGCAAGAAAAACTAGGAAAAAATTACTGCTTTGAAAATATGTGGCCCTGATTTTCCTCTCATTTACGAGCTAATGGCTGAGGATTTACTGAAAAATATAATGGCATGGAACGATGCACACTGTTATTAATGTGCAAATTGGCCTGCAACTGATGGCGAGGAAGAAATACACTGTGAATTGCGAATCGCTACAAGGTACTGGCCGATTTGTACCACTCCACCGTTAGCTTTGCGCGAATTTCATTTGCCCTAAACCATCCCGTGATTTTCATGAAGTTGCTGTATTTGTAAATATTAATTGTCCATTAAACTTTCCAGAGAAAGTTAAGCCCAATAATTAACAGTGTAAGTACACTTTTAACAATGTGATTGTTAATGACTGCCAGCCAACCTCTCTTGCTGGAAAAAGAACAATTAAAAGTGTAGTCTCATTCATTCAGGTTATGAATTGTTGTTGGAGATTTTAAAAAGGTCAAATTTTAATTTTTTTGATTTTCTTTCTTTTCCTTTGTCTATTTTTTCTCCATTGCCTAATCTAATCTTTCTTTCTTTCTCTCATTATTTTCCTTTCTGTACCTCATTTGACATTGAATTCCTACATTTTAATTCACCCTCCTTCCTCAGTACTTCTGTTCATTTCTGAATTCTTTAATCTCATTGGTGAAGGGGATAGACTATTGATCTCATTGTTCATCAAGGTCCTAGTTGCTCTGCTGCCCTTGCCTTGCCATTATCAGTTCACACTTCCAAAACATTTGTGGGTAAATATTTATTAAATCTAAATGTGCATGAACAAATCTCACGAACAGGGCATGCTGCAAAATGCCACACTCCAGCAAAATCTGTGCCATTGTTATCTTACCACATATTAGCCCAGGTGCCTGATTTTAAGGGAAGTTCAGGTGTTGGACAATGGGCACAATGTATAGATAATATTTTTAAAGTAGCAGACAATATGTCAAGTCAACATCGTTCATTTAATTTATTTTAAAGTTAATATCACTGAGAAGAAGGATTTACAGGGTGATGGGTAGCTATAACTATTGCTGATTATTGCACAGAGTCTAGTTCACAGACCCTTTAAGTTTACTTTTAAATAGGTCTTGTCCAGTTCGTGTGTTCTGTAGAATATAGGATAAAGTGTTAAGATCGGTCACCAAGTCCCCGATAACTTAAAAACTCTACTGTCAAATAGCTTGCTGAATCTCACTGCCTAGACTCACACTTGAAGAATGGCCACTTGATGAAGCATCAGAGGCCTGCCAGAATCTGTGGAATAATTTCAACAGGATTCATTGACTTTAAGAGAGAAAGTCAGAAGACAATTGGCAAAATAAAATTGATAAGAATGATAAACATATTGAGGGAGGTTTGTTAGAATTGTACACTAATATACTGTATGTCTTTCTTTTGGGCCTCCTTATCTCGAGAGACAATGGATACGCGCCTGGAGGTGGTCAGTGGTTTGTGAAGCAGCGCCTGGAGTGGCTATAAAGGCCAATTCTAGAGTGACAGGCTCTTCCACAGGTGCTGCAGAGAAATTTGTTTGTCGGGGCTGTTGCACAGTTGGCCCTCCCCTTGCGCCTCTGTCTTTTTTCCTGCCAACTACTAAGTCTCTTCGACTCGCCACATTTTAGCCCTGTCTTTATGGCTGCCCGCCAGCTCTGGCGAACGCTGGCAACTGACTCCCACGACTTGTGATCAATGTCACAGGATTTCATGTCGCGTTTGCAGACGTCTTTAAAGCGGAGACATGGACGGCCGGTGGGTCTGATACCAGTGGCGAGCTCGCTGTACAATGTGTCTTTGGGGATCCTGCCATCTTCCATGCGGCTCACATGGCCAAGCCATCTCAAGCGCCGCTGACTCAGTAGTGTGTACAAGCTGGGGATGTTGGCCGCTTCGAGGACTTCTGTGTTGGAGATACGGTCCTGCCACCTGATGCCAAGTATTCTCCGGAGGCAGCGAAGATGGAATGAATTGAGACGTCGCTCTTGGCTGGCATACGTTGTCCAGGCCTCACTGCCATAGAACAAGGTACTGAGGACACAGGCCTGATACACTCGGACTTTTGTGTTCCGTGTCAGTGCACCATTTTCCCACACTCTGTTGGCCAGTCTGGACATAGCAATGGAAGCCTTACCCATGCGCTTGTTGATTTCTGCATCTAGAGACAGGTTACTGGTGATAGTTGAGCCTAGGTAGGTGAACTCTTGAACCACTTCCAGAGCGTGGTCGCCAATATTGATGGATGGAGCATTTCTGACGTCCTGCCCCATGATGTTCGTTTTCTTGAGGCTGATGGTTAGGCCAAATTCATTGCAGGCAGCTGCAAACCTGTCGATGAGACTCTGCAGGCACTCTTCAGTGTGAGATGTTAAAGCAGCATAGTCAGCAAAGAGGAGTTTCCTGATGAGGACTTTCCGTACTTTGGACTTCGCTGTTAGACGGGCAAGGTTGAACAACCTGCCCCCTGATCTTGTGTGGAGGAAAATTCCTTCTTCAGAGGACTTGAACGCATGTGAAAGCAGCAGGGAGAAGAAAATCCCAAAAAGTGTGGGTGCGAGAACACAGCCCTGTTTCACGCCACTCAGGATAGGAAAGGGCTCTGATGAGGAGCCACCATGTTGAATTGTGCCTTTCATATTGTCATGGAATGAGGTGATGATACTTAGTAGCTTTGGTGGGCATCTGATCTTTTCGAGTAGTCTGAAGAGACCACGTCTGCTGACGAGGTCAAAGGCTTTGTACACTAATATACTGTATGTACTGTATATTAATTATGACCACCAAATCAGTAAATCTTTTTTTAATGCCAGGGTTGAGTATTTGCTGATTAGGGCATACCCACTTCTGTATATGCTTAATTGGAGACAGATTGACAATTAAAAATAGACCCAGGTGGGAGACATTATTCGAACTATTTGACTCCAGGACATTGAATATTTCCAACCTGGAGATTTTTTTTACAGGGAAAATTGCCAATAATGATGACAGCAGCCAAGGGAAAAAAAAACACAAAATAGATGGTGAGGAATGGTAGTCCAAGTGGTTTACTTCATATCACAGCTGTGTGCCAACAGAGCATTCGACTTAAAGGTCCAGCTTGATAATGGACTTTTGAGACTTACCACTGATTATTTTTGTTTTTAAAAGATTGAATTCCCTTTTAATAAAAAAGAGTACAGTAGCATGGGGAGAATTCCTCAGTAAAGCTTGTATTGTGTATGGTCTATTTTGCTTGAGAGTGTTTCCCAGTGAAGTGAAAGAAAGCAGTCACTTTTTTATACCCCAAATCAATTACCTGATTCCCATGCTTGAATTTCATTAATTTAACAGACTTTAATACACAAGTTTAGTTCAGTGGGGCAAAAGTGGACATAGAGGCTAGGGCCTGAGAAAAGAGCAGCACACAAAGTCTAGCTTGAAGTATTGCCAGTAGAACCAGGAAACTTGGCTCTAACTCATTAGTTTGGAACACAGCTTTTAGATTTCTTCAGCAATGGATCCTAGCTGAAAAAACAGACCTGATGTTTTTTGGAACTTTTGTATATATTTTGGAAATAAGGCTGAACTTATTTAAAAGGCTAGCTCAGCAGCTTGGAAAGAAGCAAATTTTGTAAGACAAAAAACCTGATTTTTTTCATGTGTGCATCTGCATTTTTTGATGTCCATCTTCCGTGACCAGATTTCAGTTTGGACATTGTAAAGAAGATTCCTGATTTTCACAGAATAGGATCTGTCTAGGCTCTGTAAAGTGTGATTATTCTATATTAAAAACCTTATGCAGCACCACGTTTCCACATGTCAGATGGACATGATTAGCAGAATTAAATCAGCCTTTGCATGCAGCTGCTTGGCAAGTTAGCAAAACCTAAGCCACAGCAGACGGCAGAGTTTATACAGCACTGAGGTCCCTTGGGCTAATTTGAGTAGTGAATTAGTCCTTGTTCTACGTCACTTATGTTGTACAGCTGTAGAAGTCAGCTCTAAGTTTTTGTTCCTGTCACTAGTTAACCTTACTAATCTATTCTCCATACATGCATATTAGTAACACTGGAGTGCCTAGTCAGTTGAAATGCCATAGAATTTTGGTTGGCTGTATGTGAGCATCCGACCACAGCAACTGGGAAGGAAAAGCATGGCCATACAGAATGCTGATGATATCTGGCCTCCTTTTGTCCATTACTTAAAACGTGATTCTCAGAAACAAGTGGACCAATGATAGAGCAGAGCTTCTGTTTAGCATGCATGTTCCTGAATATACATGGGTTGTCATATTGAAACATGTATTATAGATAGTGAGCACTAAATTTGTAGTATTTTTCTTTTGTAAGTTAGTTCATGTTACAAACATGAGTTTACCATTGATCCTTCTTGGGTTCAGTGTGTCAGTCACTCCTGTGAACAGTCTAAGTGTCTTACTTTTATGGGATATAGCCCTATAACTACCTGTACAATAGTGTAACTCAGGGAATAACAATGCTAACCCTTGTGATCTGAGATTGATTTATGTTCCTGTAGGATTGTGCAGTTGGAATCAGAGGAACATTCAGAGAACAAGCAACATAGTTTTGATACAATAGAGAAAGACAAAAATACTTTGCCATTCAGAAAAGGAAAGTGGGAGCAGCAAGTCACCCACCCCATGCTGCTCTCTCACAACTCCAACCTTCTAATTTCAAAATAAGACACCTGCCTGCCTTCTTGTCTTAGGTAGAATCATTGAATAGTACAACATAGGAGGAGGCCATTCAGCGTATTAAGTCTGCTCTGGCTCTTTCAAAGAGCAATCCAGTTAGTTCCACTCACCCCTCTCTTGCCACATATCCCTGAAATTTTTTCTCCTTCAAGTGTTTATCCAATTACTTTTTGAAGGCTACTATTGAATCTGTGTCTGCCACCCTATCAGGTCGTGCATTCTGTTAATTGTACATTGAAATGGGAGTTAATTGTAGTCTGGTGGTGGGTATTAATTGGGAACTCATTTGTGCGCACATTTAGGAGCAGGTGGTGTATCGTATGTAATGTATGTCTCTGTAAATGAAAGCTTGTAAGTGAATAAAGACTAGGCTTCAGTATTCTGCCCTTGAACATCTAGTTCTCTGAGGTTTGACAGTAACCACTGCATAAAAAAAGATTTTTCCTCGTGTCACCTCTGGTTCTTTGGCCAATCACTTCTTTATATTCATATGTGGATGTGAGCATCACTGACAAGGCCAGTATTTATTGCCCATCCCTAATTCCTTTGAGAAGTTGGTGGTGAGCTGCTGCCTTGAAAAACTGCTGTTCATGTGGTGTAAGTACACTCACAGTGCTGTTAGGGAGGAAGCTCCATGATTTTGACCCAATGACAGTGAAGGAACGGCATATAGTTCCATGTCAGGATGGTGTATGACTCAGAGGTGAACTTGCAGATGTAGGGTTCCCATGCGTCTGCTGCCCTTGTCCTTCTAGGTGGCAGAGGTCGTGGGTTTGGAAGATGCTGTTGAAGGAGCCTTGACAAGTTTCTGCAATGCATTTTTTAGATGGTACACACTGCTGCCACTGTGTGCTGGTGGTGGAGGGAGTGAATGTTTAAGGTGGTGGATAGGGTGCCAATCATCCTGGATGCTTTGTCCTGGATGGTGTCAAGCTTCTTGAGTGTTCTTGGAGCTGCACTCAGCCGGGCAAGTGGAGAGTATTCCATCACACTCTTGACTTGTGCCTTGTAAATAATGGATGTGCTATAGGGAGTCTGGAGATGAGTTACTTGGTGCAAAATTCCCAGCCTCTGACCTGCTCTTGTAGCCACAGTATTTATATGGCTGGTCCGTTTACGTTGTTGGTCAATGGTGACACCCAGGATGTTGATGGTGGGAGATTCAGTGATGGTAATGCTGTTGACTGTCAAGGAGAGATGTAGATTCACTTTTGTGGAAGATGGTCATTGCCTGGCATTGTGTGGCATGAATGTACTTGCCTCTTTCCAACCCAAGCCTGAATACTTTCCAGGTCCTGCTGCATGTGGGCAAGGACTACTTCAACATCTGAGGAGTTGTGAATGGTACTAAACACTGTATAATCATCAGCAAACATCCCCACCTTTGACCTCATGTTGGAGGGAAGGTTATTGATGAAGTAGTTGCAGACGGTTGGGTCTAAGACACTGCCCTGAGGAACACCTGCAGCAATGTTGTTGAAACTGAAGTTTTGCAGGAAGAATTTCCCAGAATATTACCAGATTGTAGACTAATAAGTAGAGTAACTAAACCAGAGGGAAAAGATTACTGTATTTAGACAGCATTTAATATTTATTGCAGAAATCTAGCACTAGGGACCACATAGTGAAGTGTATCATAATTTAGTAAGGATTTAATAAGTATTTATTTATTTTATATCAATTAACTAATTAGTGCTAGAAATGTCAGTTAGAGGGGTGAAGTGCTTCACCTGTGAGATGTGGGAGTTCCGTGACGCTTCCAGCGTTCCGGGCGACTACAACTGCAGGAAATGTACCCAGTTGCAGCACCTCACAGACTGCATGGATCGGTTGGAGCGGCAACTGGATGCACTTAGGAGCATGCAGGTGGCGGAAAGCGTCATAGACAGGAGTTTTAGAGAAGTGGTTACACCCAAGGTGCAGGCAGATAGATGGGTGACTGCGAGAAGGGGCAGGCAGTCAGTGCAGGAATCCCCTGTGGCTATCCCCCTCTTTAACAAGTATACCATTTTGGATACTGTTGGGGGGGATGGCCTATCAGGGGAAAACAGCAGCAGCCAGAGCAGTGGCACCACGGCTGGCACTGTTGTTCAGCAGGGAGGGACAAAGCGCAGAAGAGCAATAGTTATAGGGGACTCTATAGTCAGGGGCACAGATAGGCGCTTCTGTGGACGTGAAAGAGACTCCAGGAAGGTATGTTGCCTCCCTGGTGCCAGGGTCAAGGATGTCTCTGAACGGACAGAGGGCATTCTGAAGGGGGAGGGTGAACAGCCAGAGGTTGTGATACACATCGGTACCAATGACATAGGCAGGAAGAGTGATGAGGTCCTGCAGGGGGAGTTTAGGGAGTTAGGTAGTAAGTTAAAAAACAGGACCTCTAGGGTTGTAATCTCTGGATTACTCTCTGTGCCACGTGCCAGTGAGGCTAGAAATAGGAAGATAGTGCAGCTAAACACGTGGCTGAGCAGCTGGTGTAGAAGGGAGGGTTTCAGATATCTGGCCCATTGGGCTCTCTTCAGGACAGATGGGACCCGTACAAGTAGGACGGGTTGCATCTAAATTGGAAGGGCACTAATATCCTGGCTGCAAGGTTTGCTAGCGTCACTCGGGAGGGTTTAAACTAGTGTGGCAGGGGGGTGGGAACCAGAGCAGTAGGACAGCTAGTGAAGTAAATGAGGAGGACATAGTAACTAAGGCCAGTAAGTCTAAGAGGAAGAGCAGGCAGGGAGATGTTGCTGAGCACAGCGGGACTGGTGGTCTGAAGTGCATTTGTTTCAATGCGAGAAGTATAACAGGTAAGGCAGATGAACTTAGAGCTTGGATTAGTACTTGGAACTATGATGTTGTTGCTATTACAGAGACTTGGTTGAGGGAAGGGCAGGATTGGCAGCTAAATGTTCCAGGCTTTAGAAGCTTCAGGCAGGATAGAGGGGGATGTAAAAGGGGTGGGGGAGTTGCATTACTGGTTAAGGAGAATATCACAGCTGTACTGCGGGAGGACACCTCGGAGGGGTCGTGCAGCGAGGCAATATGGGTGGAGCTCAGGAATAGGAAGGGTGCAGTCACGATATTGGGGGTTTACTACAGGCCTCCCAACAGCCAGTGGGAGGTAGAGGAGCAGATATGTAGACAGATTTTGGAAAGATGTAAAGGTAACAGGGTTGTAGTGGTGGGTGATTTTAACTTCCCCAATATTGACTGGCCTCACTTAGTGCTAGGGGCTTGGATGGGGCAGAATTTATGAGGAGCATCCAGGAGGGCTTCTTGAAACAGTATGTAGATAGTCCAACTAGGGATGGGGCCATTCTGGACCTGGTATTGGGGAATGAGCCCGGCCAGGTGGTCGAAGTTTCAGTGGAGGAGCATTTCGGGAGCAGTGACCATAATTCCATAAGTTTTAAGGTACTTGTGGATAAGGATAAGAGTAGTCCTCGGGTGAAGGTGCTAAATTGGGGGAAGGCTAATTATAACAATATTAAGCAGGAACTGAAGAATTTAGATTGGGGGCGGCTGTTTGAAGGTAAATCAACATCTGACATGTGGGAGTCTTTCAAACGTCAGCTGATTAGAATCCAGGACCAGCATGTTCTTGTGAGGAAGAAAGACAAGTTTGGCAAGTTTCAGGAAGCTTGGATAACACGGGATATTGTGAGCCTCGTCAAAAAGAAAAAGGAAGCATTCGTAAGGGCTGGAAGGCTAGGAACAGATGAAGCACTTGAGGAATATAAAGACAGTAGGAAGGAACTTAAGCAAGGAGTTAGGAGGGCTAAAAGGGGTCATGAAAAGTCATTGGCAAACAGGATTAAGGAAAATCCCAAGGCTTTTTATACATATATAAAGAGCAAGAGGGTAACCAGGGAAAGGGTTGGCCCGTTCAAGGACAGAGATGGGAATCTATGCGTGGAGCCAGAGGAAATGGGTGAGGTGCTAAATGAGTACTTTGCATCAGTATTCACCAAGGAGAAGGACTTGGTGGATGATGAGCCGAGGGAAGGGAGTGCAGACAGTCTCAGTCATCTCATTATCAAAAAGGAGGATGTGTTGGGTGTCTTGCAAAGCATTAAGGTAAATAAGTCCCCAGGGCCTGATGGGATCTACCCCAGAATACTGAGGGAGGCAAGGGAAGAAATTGCTGGGGCCTTGACAGAAATCTTTGCATCCTCATTGGCTACAGATGAGGTCCCAGAGGACTGGAGAATAGCCAATGTTGTTCCTTTGTTTAAGAAGGGTGGTAAGGATAATCCAGGAAATTATAGGCTGGTGAGCCTTATGTCAGTGGTAGGGAAACTATTAGAGAGGATTCTTCGGGACAGGATTTACTCCCATTGGGAAACAAACAAACTTATTAGCGAGAGACAGCATAGTTTTGTGAAGGGGAGGTCGTGTCTTACTAATTTGATTGAGTTTTTTGAGGAAGTGACAAAGATGATTGATGAGGGAAGGGCGGTGGATGTTGTCTATATGGACTTTAGTAAAGCCTTTGACAAGGTCCCACATGGCAGACTGGTGCAAAAGGTGAAGTCACACGTGATCAGAGGTGAGCTGGCAAGATGGATACAGAACTGGCTCAGTCACAGAAGGCAGAGGGTAACAGTGGATGGGTGTTTTTCTGAATGGAGGGATGTGACTAGTGGTGTTCTGCAGGGATCAGTGCTGGGACCTTTGCTGTTTGTAGTATATCTAAATGATTTGGAGGAAAATGTAGCTGGTCTGATTAGTAAGTTTGCGGACGACACAAAGGTTGGTGGAGTTGCGGATAATGATGAGGATTGTCAGAGGATACAGCAGGATATCGATCGATTGGAGACTTGGGCGGAGAAATGGCAGATGGAGTTTAATCCGGACAAATGTGAGGTAATGCATTTTGGAAGGTCTAATGCAGGTGGGAGGTATACAGTAAATGGCAGAACCCTTAGGAGTATTGACAGGCAGAGAGATCTGGGCGTACAGGTCCACAGGTCACTGAAAGTGGCAACGCAGCTGGATAAGGTAGTCAAGAAGGCATACGGCATGCTTGCCTTCATCGGTCGGGGCATAGAGTATAAAAATTGGCAAGTCATGTTGCAGCTGTACAGAACCTTAGTTAGGCCACACTTAGAATATTGCGTGCAATTCTAGTCGCCACACTACCAGAAGGACGTGGAGGCTTTGGAGAGGGTTCAGAGGAGGTTTACCAGGATGTTGCCTGGTCTGGAGGGCATTAGCTATGAGGAGAGGTTGGAAAAACTGGGATTGTTTTCACTGGAACGACAGAGGTGGAGGGGCGACATGATAGAGGTTTACATAGTTCTGAGCGGCATGGACCGAGTGGATAGTCAGAAGCTTTTTCCCAGGGTGGAAGAGTCAGTTACTAGGGGACATAGGTTTAAGGTGCGAGGGACAAAGTTTGGAGGGGATGTGTGAGGCAAGTCTTTTACACAGAGGGTGGTGAGTGCCTGGAACCTGCTGCCAGGGGAGGTGGTGGAAGCAGATACGATAGCGACGTTTAACAGACATCTTGACAAATATATGAATAGGAAGGGAATAGAGGGATATGGGCCCCGGAAGTGCAGAAGGTGTTAGTTTCGGCAGGCATCAAGATCGGCGCAGGCTTGGAGGGCCGAATGGCCTGTTCCTGTGCTGTACTGTTCTTTATTCTTTGTGTAGTAACAAGGCTCATCGGATTAAACAAGATGAGAAGGTCTTAATTATTATAAAGGACAAGCTGGATGTCTGGCTGGCTGAAACCCATTTTTAGGAATTCAAATAGTGAGGCTGAATTGTTCAGATTGTCTTTGTGGCACAACAGGCCGACCCCTGGAGGGGAGGCGGTGGCATAGTGGTAATGGCACTGAACTAGTAATCCAGAGGCCCAGGGTAATACCCTGAGACACATGTTCAAATCCCACCATGGCAGCGAGTGGAATTTAAATTCAATTCATTAATAAATTTAATTAATTAATATAAATCTGGAATTGAAAGCTGTTCTCAGTCGTGGTGCCATGAAACTGGCATTGTTTGTTGTAAACCCCCATCTGGTTCACTAATGTCCTTTAGGGAAGGAAATCTGTCATCCTTACCTGGTCTAGCCTACATGGGACTGCAGACTACAGCAATGTGGTTGACTCTTAACTGCCCTCTGAAATGATCTAGCAAGCAACTCAGTTGTCAAGGGCTATTGGGAAGGGCAACAAATGCTGGCCTTGCTAGCAATGCCCACATCCCATGAAAGAATTAAAAAAAGTCCTGGGCCTGCAACAACCACAACCATCTTCCTTTGTGCTAGTTTTGACTCCAGCCAGTGGAAAGCTTTTCCCTGATTCCTATTGACTTCCAATTTTGTTAAGGCTGCTTGATGCCACACTTGGTCAGATGCTGTCTTGAGGTCAAGGGCAGTCACTCTCACTTCACTTCTGCAATTCACTCTTTTTGTCCATGTTTGGACCAAGGCTGTGATGAGCTCTGGAGCCAAGTGGCCCTGGCGGAACCCAAACTGAGCATCTGTGAGCATATTATTGTTGAGTCAGTGCCACTTGATAGCACTGTCAACTGCACCTTCCATTATTTTGCTGATGATCGAGAGTAGACTGATGGGGAGGTGATTGGCTGGAATGGATTTGTCCTGCTTCTTGTGGACAGACATACCATGGAAATTTTCCACATTGCCAGATAGATGCCTTTGTTGTAGCTGTACTGGAACAGCTTGGCTAGGAATGCGGATGGTTCTGGAGCGCAAGTCTTCACTGCTACAGCTGGGATTTTCTGTATCCAGTGCCATCAGCTGTTTCTTGATATCACGTGGAGTGAATTGAATTGGCTGATGACTGGCAGCTGTTGATACTGGGAACCTCAGGTTCTTCACTCGGCCCTTCTGGCTTAAGATGGTTGCAAATGCTTCAGCCTTGTCACTTGTACTGACAGGCTAGGCTTTGCCATCATTGAAGACCCTCCTCCTCCTCAGATTAGGTGTTTAATTGTGCACCACCATTCATGTCTGTATGTGGCAGGACTTCAGAGCTTTGACCTGCTCTGTTGGTTGATGGATCAATTAACTCGGTCTTTCACATGCTGCTTCCGCTGTTTAACATGCACATAGTCCTGTGTTGTAGCTTCACCAGGTTGGCACCTCACCTTTATGTATGCCCAGTGCTGCTTCTGGCATGGTCTCCTACTCTCCTCATTGAATTAGGCTTGGTCCCCTAGCTTAATGGTAATGGTAGAGTGAGGGATACAGATCATGGTTGAATACAATTCTGCTGATGGCCCATAGCACCTCATGGGTGCCCAGTTTGTGCTGTCAGATCTGTCCTGAATATGTCCCACTTAGCACAGTGGTAGTGCAGACAACACGATGGAGTGTGACCTCAGTGTGAAGATGGGGACTTCATCTCCGCAAGTAGTGGGCAAATTATTGGTCTAACCTCAGTAGTAGGCAAATTATTGGAATCTATTCTGAGAAACAGGATAAACTGTCACTTAGAAAGGCACAGGTTAATCAAGGATAGTCAGCATGGATTTGTTAAGGGAAGATCTTGTTTGACCAACTTGATCGAATTTTTTGAAGAGGTAACAAGGAAGATAGATGAGGGTGGTGCAGTTGATGTGGTCTATATGGATTTTAGCAAAGCTTTTGACAAGGTACCACATGGCAGACTGGTAAAAAAAAATAAAATCCCATGGGATCCAGGGAAATGCAGCAAGGTGGATACAAAATTGGCTCAGTGGCAGGAAGCAAAGGATAATTGTTAACGGGTGTTTTAGTGACTGGAGGGCTGTTTCTAGTGGCGTTCTGCAGAGCTTAGTACTGGGTCCCCAGCTTTTTGTGGTATATATTAACAATTTGGAAGTAAATGTAGGGGGCATGATCAATAAGTTTTCAGACGACACAAAGATTGGCCGTGTGGTAGATAGCGAGGAGGATAGCTGTAGGCTGTAGGAAGATACTGATGGTCTGGTCAGATGAGCAGAAAAGTGGCAAATGGAATTCAACCCGGAGAAGTGTGAGGTGATGCATTTGGGGAGGTCAAACAAGGCAAAGAAATACACTATTAATGGGAAAATACTGAAGTGGAGAGGAGTGAGGGACCTTGGAGTGAATGTCCACAGATCCCTGAAGGTGGCAGGACAGGTTGATAAGGTGGTTAAGAAGGCATATGGAATCCTTTCCCTTATTAGCCGAGGTATAGAATATAAGAGCAGGGAGATTATGCTGGAACTGTATAAATCATTGGTTGGACCACAATTTGAGTACTGTGTGCAGTTCTGGTCACCTCATTACAGAAAGGATGTAATTGCACCAGAGAGGGTACAGAGGAGATTTATGAGGATGTTGCCAGGACTGGAAAAATGCAGCTATGAGGAAAGATTGGACAGGCTGGGGTTGTTCTCCTTGGAACAGAGAAGGCTGAGGGGAGATTTGATTGAGATGTACAAAATTGTGAAGGGCCTGGATAGAGTGGAGGTGAAGGGTCTGTTCACCTTAGCAGAGAGGTCAGTGACGAGGGGGCATTGATTTAAATTGATTGGTAGAAAAATTAGAAGGGAGATGAGGAAAATCTTTTTCACCCAGAGGGTGGTGGGGGTCCAGAACTTACTGCCTGAATGGGTAGTAGAGGCAGAAACCCTCAAATCATTCAAAAGGAGTCTGCATATGCACCTCAAGTGCCGTAATCTGCAGGGCTACGGACCAGTGCTGGAAGCTGGGATTAGAAGAGGTGGATTATTTTTCAGCCGGCATAGACACGATGGGCCAAGTGGCCTCTTTCTGTGCCTTAAACTTTCTGTAATTCTATGACTGTGCAGTGGTCACTCCTACCAATACTGTCATGGACAGATGCATCTGCGACAGGTAGATTGGTGAGGACGAGGTCAAGTAGATGTTTCCATCTTGTTGATTCTTTCACCACCTGCCCAATCTGGTAGATATGTCCTTCAGGACTCGGCCAGCAGTGGTGCTACCAGGCCACTCGATGTCCCCGCCCAGAGTACCCTTGCTACTCTCAGCGCTTCTTCCAAGTGGTGGTCAACATGGAGGACTACAGATTCATCAGTTGAAGGAGGGCAGTAGGTGGTAATCAGTAGGAGATTTCCTTGCCCTTGTTTGGCCTAATGCCACAAGACTTCATGGGATCTGAAGTCAATGTTAAGGACGCCCAGAGCCACTCCCTCCCGACTGTATACCACTACCTCTGCGGGGTTTGTTCTACTGGTGGGACAGGATATACCCAGGGATGGCGATGGAGGAGTCTGGGACATTGGCTGTAAGGTATAAATCGGTGGGTATGACTATGTTGCTTGACTAGTTTGTGGGATAGCTCTCCCAATTTTGGCGCAAGTCCCCAGATGTTAGTGAGGAGGACTTTGTGGGGTTAACTGGGCAAGGTGTGCCAGGTGGTTGGTCCAGTTTTATTCTTATTTAACTTTTCTGTCGGTTTGATACAACTGAGTGGCTTGCTAGCTGATTTCAGAGGGTCTGGAGTCACATGTAGGTCATACTGAGCATGGATGGCAGATTTCCTTGCCTGAAGGGCATTAGTGAACCAGATGGGTTTTTATGACAATTTGGTAGCTTCATGATCATCATTACTGAGACTAGCATTTTTTTTAAATTCCAGATTTATGAATTAATTGAATTTAAATTCCCCCAGCTGCCATGGTGGGATTTGAAGTCATGTCCCCAGAGCATCAGTCTAGGCCTCTGGATTACTAGTCCAGTACCATTACCAATATGCTACCTTTTCCCTTAAATCTGTGCCCTCTGGTAATTGATCTTTAAGCCACAGGAATCAGCTTCTCGTTAATTACCATACCTAAACCCTTCATGATTTTAAACACCTCTGTTAAATCTCCTTTTAGCCTTCTCTGCTTCAAGGTATGATTCAGTGCCGTCGTAACACGCAGAAGGAGAAGGAGAGACAAGGCAAAACAAAACGTTGAAAATAATTTCCAATTGGGAGTGCTTAAGCTTTACTAACTACATTTCTGGTGGAGGCATGACCATATGGTTATTTTGTGTTTACACAATGATTTACTAATCTAGCATCTCATCACTCGGAAGCATTCACAGTTGAGCACTATAATTGTGTGTGAAAAAAGTTTTCTTAATAATGCTGCCAGGTTCAACAAAATTTCCCTTCAAAGATTCATTTGATTATCACGCCACCATTGTATTCAATCAGATATTATGTACTAAAGTTGTGTCACGCACAGCAGTTGGCAAAAGTGCAGCCAACTTGTTATTACAGAGTTCCAGGTGCTGAAATGCAGTACGAAGGGGGCCTCGATTTCCAGCAGTAATGTATGGATAGCCTTCATTTATTAGAAAAAGTTAATCACCAGTAGTTAGCCACTTTTACTGTATTGTTTAATACCCAGGTAGTGCAATATTTTGATATGCAGCCTCATTTTCAGTATAAAGCAATGTGCAATTTTCTTTTTTTTCCAATAGGTGCACACCTGGCAGTATCCTGTGAGCACTTCTCACTACCTTAGGTTTAAAAAAAAACATGTTTTAGTCTCATTCTTTTTCTTTGGCCTCCTTATCTCGAGAGACAATAGGTAAGCGCCTGGAGGTGGTCAGTGGTGTGTGGAGCAGCGCCTGGAGTGGCTATAAAGGCCAATTCTAGAGTGACAGGCTCTTCCACAGGTGCTGCAGAAAAATTTGTTTGTCGGGGCTGTTACATAGTTGACTTTCCCCTTGCGCTTCTGTCTTTTTTCCAGCCAACTGCTAAGTCTCTTTGACTCGCCACACTTTAGCCTTGCCTTTATGGCTGCCCACCAGTTCTGGCGATCGCTGGCAACTGACTCCCACGACTTGTGATCAATGTCGCGTTTGCAGACGTCTTTAAAGCGGAGACATGGACGGCCGGTGGATCTGATACCAGTGGCGAGCTCGCTGTACAATGTGTCTTTGGGGATCCTGCCATCTTCCATGCAGCTCATTGTCTCATTGGACATACAGAAAAGTGGGGAAATACTCTAGGAGTCTAGCAAAAAGACAGAAATTAAGACAAAAATTTTGCCAATGCTCACTCAGTATTTTCTGTGATGGATAGACTGCATGTGTACTATTCACCCTGCCTCTTTTCTAGGTATTGCAATGAGCATCTTCAGTGCCCTTCACACACATTTTGGACTCCTTGGGGCCCATGGGAACGCTGCACTGCACAGTGTGGGGGAGGGGTTCAGGCCCGAAGACGAACATGTCAGAATGGTAATGATTGTCCAGGCTGTAAAATGGTGAGTATAACATTGAGGGTCACCAAAGGATCTATGTATGCTTTTTAACAGCATAATGTAATGTTCTTGGTTGGAATTCTTCTGAATCACAATTCTTTCTCCAAATGCCTAACACTGTGACGGGCCTTGCGTTGTTTATGACACAAATATATGATTTTACTCTTAATAATTTAAGCAAAAATTTTGGAGAGTATTGGCTACAAAGTTAATTTCACCCTAAGGCAAATCTCCAATAATGTGAAATCTTTCTGATATCACACAGTATACAGAAGATGCCAGAGTGAAAAATTGAGGTGTCAGCTGAACTAATTTCCATCACACATAAAAATTGCACGGCAATTAGAAAGATTTACATTTCAATTCAAAAGATACAACTAATGACCTTTTGAAACCTTTTTTGTAGCATAGTGCATGCATGGAAATTCATAAGCCCTGTTTCATTCATTTTCTTTCCTCATCTCAGTCCAGAAGCCCAGATTCATAGATTACCATTTGAAAATTTCAGCCCTGTTTGGAGCTGGTGATTCATCTTATGAGTTTTATTGATTCTCTGCTGGCAATTGGTCAGGCATGTCATTAAGCCTAAATGTCTGCCATTGATGGTAGTAGTGGTTATGGTAGCCATGGGTTGAGTGGTGCTGTTGTGCATACTCATACTTACTTATTTAAACATGGACCTGTGTCTAAGCAGGCAAGTTGTCACCGAGAGTCATGGGCACACCCAGTGTAAAGCGAAAAATGGTTTGAATGGATAAAAACTGCTGGATTTTGGGATAAAATCTGTGGGCATTTGTTAAAAAGCAGGTTGGGAGCCCTGACTTTGATGGCAGTGTTTTAAGGCAAATGGGCCTGTGCTGATACCTCCGTGGACCTATGTAAAGAAGATTTCCCATCACTGGCCTGTACAGACATTGAACCATCAGGAGAGGTCCAAAAACCAAAATCTTCATGCAACTGTACATTTAGAATTTAGAATTTAGAACATTACAGCGCAGTACAGGCCCTTCGGCCCTCGATGTTGCGCCGACCTGTGAAACCATCTGACCTACACTATTCCATTTTCATCCATGTGTCTATCCAATGTCCACTTAAATGCCCTTAAAGTTGGCGAATCTACTACTGCTGCAGGCAGGGCGTTCCACGCCCTTACTACTCTCTGAGTAAAGAAACTACCTCTCACATCTGTCCGATATCGATCACCCCTCAACTTGAAGCTATGTCCCCTCGTGTTTGCCATCACCATCCGAGGAAAAAGACTCTCACTATCCACCCTATCTAACCCTCTGATTATCTTATATGTCTCTATTAAGTCACCTCTCCTCCTCCTTCTCTCCAACGAAAACAACCTCAAGTCCCTCAGCCTTTCCTCGTAAGACCTTCCCTCCATACTAGGCAACATCTTAGTAAATCTCCTCTGCACCCTTTCCATAGCTTCCACATCCTTCCTATAATGCGGTGACCAGAACTGCACGCAATACTCCAGGTGTGGTCTCACCAGAGTTTTGTACAGCTGCAGCATGACCTCGTGGCTCCGAAACTCGACCCCCCTACTAATAAAAGCTAACACACCATATGCCTTCTTAACAGCCCTATTAACCTGGTTAGCAACCTTCAGGGATTTATGCACCTGGACACCAAGATCTCGCTGTTCATCTACAGTACCAAGAATCCTCCCATTAGCCCAGTACTCTGCATTCCTGTTACTCCTTCCAAAGTGAATCACCTCACACTTTTCCGCATTAAACTCCATTTGCCATCTCTCAGCCCAGCTCTGCAGCCTATCTATGTCTCTCTGTACCCGACAACATCCTTCGGCACTATCCACAACTCCACCGACCTTAGTGTCATCTGCAAATTTACTAACCCACCCTTCTACACCCTCTTCCAGGTCATTTATAAAAATGACAAACAGCAGTGGCCCCAAAACAGATCCTTGCGGTACACCACTAGTAACTAAACTCCAGGATGAACATTTGCCATCAACCACCACCCTCTGTCTTCTTTCAGCTAGCCAATTTCTGATCCAAAGCTCTAAATCACCTTCAACCCCATACTTGCGTATTTTCTGCAATAGCCTACCGTGGGGAACCTTATCAAACGCCTTACTGAAATCCATATACACCACATCCACTGCTTTACCCTCATCCACCTGTTTGGTCACCTTCTCGAAAAACTCAATAAGGTTTGTGAGGCACGACCTACCCGTCACAAAACCGTGCTGACTATCTCTAATGTACTTATTCTTTTCAAGATGATTATAAATCCTGTCTCTTATAACTTTTTCCAACATTTTACCCACAACCGAAGTAAGGCTCACAGGTCTATAATTACCAGGGCTGTCTCTACTCCCCTTCTTGAACAAGGGGACAACATTTGCAATCCTCCAGTCTTCCGGCACTATTCCTGTCGACAATGACGACATAAAGATCAAGGACAAAGGCTCTGCAATCTCCTCCCTAGCTTCCCAGAGAATCCTAGGATAAATCCCATCTGGCCCAGGGGACTTATCTATTTTCACACTTTCCAAAATTGCTAACACCTCCTCCTTGTGAACCTCAATCCCATCTAGCCTCGTAGCCTGAATCTCAGTATTCTCCTCAACAACATTTTCTTTCTCTACTGTAAATACTGACAAAAAATATTCATTTAATGCTTCCCCTATCTCCTCTGATTCCACACACAACTTCCCACTACTATCCTTGATTGGCCCTAATCTAACTCTAGTCATTCTTTTATTCCTGATATACCTATAGAAAGCCTTAGGGTTTTCCCTGATCCGATCCACCAATGACTTCTCGTGTCCTCTCCTTGCTCTTCTTAGCTCTCCCTTTAGATCCTTCCTGGCTAGCTTGTAGCTCTCAAGCGCCCTAACTGAGCCTTCACGTCTCATCCTAACATAAGCCTTCTTCTTCCTCTTGACAAGCGCTTCAACTTCTTTAGTAAACCACGGCTCCCTCGCACGACAACTTCCTCCCTGCCTCACAGGTACATACTTATCAAGGACACGCAGTAGCTGCTCCTTGAATAAGCTCCACATTTCGATTGTTCCCATCCCCTGCAGTTTCCTTCCCCATCCTACGCATCCTAAATCTTGCCTAATCGCATCATAATTTCCTTTCCCCCAGTTATAATTCTTGCCCTGCGGTATATACCTGTCCCTGCCCATCGCTAAGGTAAACCTAACCGAATTTTGATCACTATCACCAAAGTGCTCACCTACATCTAAATCTAACACCTGGCCGGGTTCATTTCCCAGTACCAAATCCAATGTGGCATCGCCCCTGGTTGGCCTGTCTACATACTGTGTCAGAAAACCCTCCTGCACACACTGGACAAAAACTGACCCATCTAAAGTACTCGAACTATAGTATTTCCAGTCGATATTTGGAAAGTTAAAGTCCCCCATAACAACTACCCTGTTACTCTCACCCCTGTCGAGAATCATCTTCGCTATCCTTTCCTCTACATCTCTGGAACTATTCGGAGGTCTATAAAAGACTCCCAACAGGGTAACCTCACCTCTCCTGTTTCTAACCTCAGCCCATACTACCTCAGTAGCCGAGTCCTCAAACGTCCTTTCTGTCGCTGTAATACTCTCCTTGATTAACAATGCCACACCCCCCCCCTCTTTTACCATCTTCTCTGTTCTTACTGAAACATCTAAATCCCGGAATCTGCAACATCCATTCCTGCCCCTGCTCTACCCATGTCTCTGAAATGGCCACTACATCGAGATCCCAGGTACCAACCCATGCTGCAAGCTCACCCACCTTATTCCGGATGCTCCTGGCGTTGAAATAGACACACTTTAAACCAGGTTCTTGCTTGCCAGTGCCCTCTTGCGTCCTTGTAACCATATCCCATGTGCAAGCTTACATGTACAGCAATTATCTGTTGTTTTTAAGGGCTGTGAAATTCATGCCACATTTTAACAAGGATGAATTTTACAGATCTGGGAGCCTCAGGTGTTACAGAACTGCTTCCCCTTGCCATTCTTTCATTTTAGCATGAAAATGAATGGCAGATTAAGGAAAGACAGAAAAAGGAGAGTTTTGTTAAAAAATATCAGAGGGCTGCCTTATTTATGCTGTTACAAAAGTATAAGGATCAATTTTGCTGTGGACCCTGAGCCTGGGTTCTAGGCATGTGGAATGCACCCAAGGTGCATAACATTGACCTTAAGTCTACCTGCATTTATAAGTTCAGGTTATTTAAATGCCTCAGATGCTCCCCTGGGACAAGCAGTCCTCACAGGCTGTAGCACCTGCAATTATAGGAGGAAAGTTAGCTACTGCAACAGATCTGAAAGGCCTAATGTAGCAGCAATGACCACAGCAGCAATGGTCAGGGCCTTCTATCTGTTAAACATTGCAAAGATTGAAGCCATTTTCTTCAGCCCATGCCACAAACTCTGTACCTTTCCCATCAATTCTGCGCCTCTTGCCAGCATTATCTCAGGCTGAAACAAACTGTTCACACTCTCAGTGTTCGATTTGATCCCGAGCTGAGTTTCCGATCCCATATACTCTCCATCACAAAGATTGCCTGCTTCCACCTCCAAATCAACACCTGCCATCTGTTGCTGACACCCTAGTCCATGTCTTTGTTACCTCCAGAAAGAGTGAGAAGGTCCTGCAGGCAAATTCTAGGAAACTAGGAAGGAGACTAATAAAGAGGATCTTAAAGGTAGTAATCTCTGGATTCTTTCCAGTGCCACGTGCTTGTGAGTGTAGAACGTAGGAAGATAGAGTGGACGAATGCGTGGCTAGAGAGATGGTACATGAGGGAGGGTTTCAGATTCTTGGGGCATTGGGACCAGTTCAGTTGGAGCTGGGGTCTGTACAGGCTGGATGGGTTGCACCTCAACAGAGCCAGGACCAATGTCCTCATGGGCCATTTGCTAGTGCTGTTGGGGATGGTTTAAACTAACTTGGAAAGGGGATGGGAACCAGGATGTAGCATTACAAAGGAGATAAAAAGGGGCACAAAGGGTTGGAGGGACATAACACTGGATAGTAAGGTTTTAGCTGGAGTCTGATTAACAGGAAATACAGTAAGGTCTAAATTAGGTTTACAGTGCATGGATGTAAACACACTAAGCATGGTAAATAAGGTCTGCAAGATCTGCAAGTGCATATAGCCTCTTGGAAATATAATGTCATGGCGATAACAGAGACCAGGCTCAAAAATGGGCAGGACTGGGTACTAAATATTTCTGGAAAGAGGGTGTTCAGGAAAGATAGGGAAGGAAAGAAAGGAAGAGGGGTGCCTCCTTTAAGGAGAATATTCTAGTGCTGGGGAGAGAGCATATCCTGGAGGGGTCAAGGGCAGAATCTATATGGTTAGAGTTAAGAAGCAATAGAGGTGCCATTACACTGCTGGGTGTATTCCACAGGCCACCAACTAGTGGGAAAGATATTGAGGAACAAATTTGCAGGGAAATTACAGAGAGATGCAAGAACTATAGAGTAGTAATAATGGGGGACTTCAATTATCCTAATATAAACTGGAACAGTAATAGTCTAAAGGGCAGAGAGGGAGAAGGGTTTTTGAAGTGTGTTCAGGAGAATTTTCTTGATCAGTATGTTCTTGGCCCAACAAGGTATTGCTGGATTTGGTTCTGGGGAATGACCTGGGTCAAGTACATCAAGTTTCAGTAGGGGAACATTTAGGGAACAGTGATCATAGTGTCATAATGTTTAGGCCAGCTACGGAAAAAGACAAGCCAATTTCAATGAGTAGAAAACGGATCTTTCCCAGGTAAATTGGAATGAAAGATTGACAGCCAGGCTGGTGGGAGGACCTCGTGCTGATAGATGGCAGGAAGGTAATTAAGCCTGTTAAGTAGTCAATTAACCCATATTTTACAAGGGTTTTCTAATTTTATGACGTGTGCATGAGTATAAGGAGACAGTGGATATTTAAACATTTTCCTTTCATGGGATGTGGGCGTTGCTGGCAAGGTCAAAATTTGTTGTCTGTCCCTAATTGCCCTTGACAACTGAGTGGCTTGCTAGACCATTTCACAGGGCAGTTAAGAGTCAACCACATTGCTGTGGATCTGGAGTCCCATGTAGGGCAGAGTAGGTAAGGACAGATTTCCTTTCCTAAAGGACATTAGTGCACCAGATGAGTTTTTATGACCATCAATGATTGTTTCATGGCACCTTACTGAGACTAGCTTTCAATTCCAGATGTTTTTTTTAATTAATTGAATTTATTAATTAAATTTAAATTCTGAAAGCTATTATGGGGGAATTTGAACCCATGTCACCAGGCATTAGCCTGGACCTCTGGGTTGCTAGTTCAGTGACATTTCCATTACACCACTGTCTCCCCTAGCGGTGTGTCAGTGCAGGCTCCAGTTGGTAGTCGTTATGAAGTGTAGCGTGGCTTGGCAGGGAGGGTGGAAGAGCATGGGCAGTGGAAGTGACAATAGGGAGCAGGGGTAAACTTGCCAAAACAGCAGGGGCATACCACCTGAGTGCCATCTCAGATGTGGCACTTGTATGTACAGAGCGAGGGGCAGTGGAAGGCCCAGAAGACTGATGCAGCTATTTGCTATGGGTGTCATTCACTCAGGCTTTGAGACTTCCAGTAACGAGGAGCATCAGAGAGGGAGAGAGCTGCAGCCACAGGCATCGAACCAACAGCAACTTGAGGGCCATCAGGGGCTTCAGCCTCAGAGGAGGCATGGAGGAAGAGGGTGCAGATGGGCACGCAACCAGTCCCATGCAGGCAGAAGAGATTACCTACCAGAGAGGGTCTATCATTAGAGGCTCAGCTTCCTGAAAATGTCGGAGCAGCAGTATCACCAAGGACTGTAACTCTCCAGCGAGGTGGTTGCAGAACTGTATGCCATGATGGAGGATGAACTGAGCCCTATGGTAGGGGTGAGCACCCAATGTTAAAATTCTATGCCTCAGGATCATTCTAGGGATCTCCTGAGATATTTGTGGGATCTCCCAGTTTGAGGCTTATCGCTGCATCAAGTTGGTCACCAATGCCATTTTCCAAGAGGGCCAGCCAGTAGGTGCACTTTTGTACCAACCTGGAAAGTCCAGATGCAAAGGCAATTGGAGTTGGGCCATCATTTGATTCCCGCAGGTACAAAATGTCATCAACTGTACGCATGTGGTCATCAAGGCTCCCTGTCATGCAGACCCCCACCTGCCAAGAATGAGGCACATTAATTTTGTCATATGAACATTGATTTTAAACTGTTGCTGGAGTGAAGAAATGACTTGTTTGACGATTACCAGACACTGGGCTGGAAGGACATTTGTATACTACAAGACGCTTCTTTTGGAGACAAAGGGCTATTCCCTGCTCCAATTAACCCAAATAGATTTTGATCACCAGACATTGAAGGTGTAAGGAAGTGCATTCCAGGCTCTGTTAAGATGATACAATCCACAGAGCCAGGACTGGTTAAACCAGCTGGTCACATGACTAACTGGCTGGTCCAGGTTTTTTGAACTAGCCACAGGACAGTTTGAATTCAGAAGGCAGTGTGCAACTGAAGCTGAAACAATCAAGTCTCTCGCCTGTCTGTCTCCCTCTCTCTCTCTCACTTTCACCCCAAGCCACCGGACCCATGGAAGACACCTAAACCTCAAGAGAGAACAGATTCCTACATCGGAAGAACTTGAAGATTGAACTGGACCCCAACAAATTGCAAGACTTATCGGCAACCAAAGACTCCACATTAAACTTAAAGGATTGTAATTACCAGATATTGCCTCAAACTTTTCCCCTTTATTCCTTCTACTTTTTCTGTCTCTATTTGCATGTGTGTTTATCACGTATGCAGGCTAGCGTGGACGCGTCGCATATTTGTAGTCATTAACCAGATTAGAGTTTAAGATTAATAAACTTCTACCTTTCTTGTTTAAATCTAATGAAACCTGTTTAATTTCTTTGTCTTATAATTGGAGCAGTGAACAAAGGTTTCACTAAGGGGGAGCTAAAAAAACACGGTGTTTTCAAATTAAACCCTGTTATTGTTAAATTAGGCAAAGACTGAGAGGGAACCCCCTCGACCCCTTCTCACCTCGTCGTAACACTCTCAAAGACCAGCCTGCAGCCCTTGTTGTATGATCGCTTCAAGAGTAATGTTCCTTTTAGAACTCAGAATGCTAATGAGCCTAGTACCAGGGTGTAGTCATGTGAATAGAAGCCATAGTCAGTCTGCAACTGTAACTTCCTAGACAGAGGTTATGAACGTAGTTTGCTGTGTATTGTGTTACGGCCAGGTGAGGAGGGAGTCTCAGGCTCCCCTTTTGCTCTTCCTCTCATTTGACCGCCACAGGGTTTTTTTTTTAAACAGTGATTGTGCTTACCTCTTCACTGATTGTTTGACCTTGTCAATGATTGCAATGATTGCAAAAGAACCAATCAGACAGGTTTTCTTGAGTTTAATCATGAAAGAGGTATGTTTATTATACTTAACAGTCTAACCCAATTTAGAATACTAAAAATACGCTACACATTCACGCACATATTCACATGAGAGTCACACACACACAAATAGATTACAGAGGGAAACAGATTTGGTGGTTAGATTAAAGTCCAGAATAAATGGAACTTAAATACATCTGTAAGTAGCCCTCAATTGAAGTTGTAGTCTTGAAGTCCTCACTGGTCCGAGTGAACTGTGGTCGGCTTGCTTTGCTCAGGGCTCCTGAAGGCAGAATTGGTTGTTGTTTTTCCATTAAAGGTCTAAGCTAAGGTTCCAACCAATGAAATTAATATTTCCCATTTGGCATAAAGGGTTTTCCTGACAATTGTATGTAATAGCTGTTAATAAACCTGTTTGAGATCTCCAAGGAATTGGAATCCACATAACTCATTGTGTTACTTAAGACAACAAAAAGGACACATGATATGGTGGCAGCTATGGTGAAAAGACAAGCCACATCCTTGAAGACTGTGGGCGGAAACAGCAACCCAGTGAAGAGACTTTAAAATACGTACCTGAAAAGAGTGAAAGAAATACTGACCCAAACAGTGGAAAGAAGAAAAAACTTACCTCCAACTGTGGGAGACAGAGCACTGAACGACAGGCTGCAAATAGATTTCTATGGTTGGGTGAGTCATTGTGCTAATGGTCGAGGAATCCCGGTTAAGAAAAAAGGCTTTGAAGTGCTTGGAAAACTGATTTTTTAAGCCTCCGTGGGAGAGAGAAAAAAAATGGGGAAAACCCAATTCCTCACTCAGGCTGATTGAGGTCGGCGCCATTACAGGAGGCGTCTGGAACAAAGCTTGGTAAACCCCCAAAAGCTGCAGAGTATCCATTGAAGTAGTCAAGCTGAAAAATCATGAACCCAGTCAACCGTGAAGAAGATAAATAAACTCGAGCAAAAAAAAGCAAAGGGAAAATCTCTTTAGCTGCCTATCGAACAGCTGTGTAAACATACAAACTGAAGTGCTGAAAGCAAAATAAATAGAGAACTTAAGCACCTGTTACTCTCCATCAAAGCAGCTAGTCTAATTAAAAGAGAATTTCTTAAAGGGGAAATAGCGCAGAGTTAATAGAACAAGTTTTAAAACCAGTTTCAAACCACAAGTAGAAAAGTCATAATAAATACCATGCTAAAGGCACACATAGAGCTGAATAAAATTAAGTACAGAGCAGAAAGCAAAAGAACAGCAGAAAGATGGATATCAAATTTCCCAGCATGAACTAGAAGCCATAGTCACTCTGCAACTGTAACTCCCTAGACAAAGGTTCTGTACATAGTTATCTGTTATAAACCTGTTTACGATCTTCAAGGAATTGGAATCCACATAACTAATTGTGTTACTTAAATCAACACAAAGGACACATGACAGCCTTCATCAACAGGAAGGGCTTCCACTCGCTCAATGTATAACTGATCTGTGAGCACTGCAAATGGATCCTTTGGGACTGTGCAAGGTTCCCAGGAAGCAGCCACAATGTCTACATACTAAGGCAGTTCCAGGTGGCAGACCTTTTCAGGTCCCCCACCGCGCACCTTCAAGGATAGATACTGAGTAACTAGGGCTACCCACTGAAGAACTAGCTACTGACTGCTGTATGGCATCCAAATACAGATGCAGAGGAGAGATATAACAATTGCCACAGGACAACTCGAGCGACCATCAAGCAGGCCAAAGGGCTTCTGACGATGCGGTTCACATGCCTGGACAGATCTGGTAGGAGCCCTTCAGATGCCCCAGCAAGGGTCTCACGCATGGTGGTGGTGTGCTGTACTCTGTACAACCTGATTCTTACAAAGGGGAGAAGCTTTAAACAATGAGGACATCCTGAAGTGCGATGTCTCCACCGAGGATGAGGATAGGGAGGAAGGTGCTGACCAGGCACTGTATACTGAAGAACCCCAGGGACCACAGGCAAAGTGCCACGAGATACATGCTAATACAGGCACGTTTCAGATGATCCTTACTAACAGATGTATTCAGTTCAACGAAGCTACAGCTTTCTGCAGCCTTGTTGCCATTTCTTTGATTGCCCTTACCATTTACCTGCACCCATAAATACATTAGACAGTGGTACAGGGAATGCACTGATCTCACTCCCAACATAACCTTTGAGGGAGCTAGGGTACCCTTAAAGGCCCAGTAGTCTGTATAAAATTAAAGGATTCCTCTTGCCTTGCACCATTCCTTATTTGTTGGAAAATCCAAACATTGCAAGGTTGCGTGCATTAATAAGAAAAGCCTGTGATCCCCAAGTGAAGCTAAGGGTTCTTCCTAAATCACTTACATGTGCTCCCCCTGCATTGCCATCTGAGGTGGAGGCAGGCTGTTGACCTTTCTGCTCCATGATTTTCAGTGAGCTTGGCAGTAATTTCATGGTCATCATTACTGAGATTAGCTTTTTTAATCACAGATTTATTAATTATATTTAAATTCCACCAGTTGACATGTGGGATTTGAACTTGTGTCCCCACAGGGCCTTTTGATTACTAGTCTAGTAACATTACCACTACAGTACTGTCCCCCAATGCAGCCTCTGAGGTCCTCTCCACCTTCTCAGAGGTGTACTGTTGTCCCCTGGTCACATCAGCTGGCTGCTCTTGTCTTTGACCTATGTGAGAGAGAAGAGTGATAAGAGGGTTATACGCGTTCCATCATGTCCTTCACAACACTCCTAGGGCTGGATTTTAGTTCTGCCCCAACTATTGAGCTCCAGGGTTGGGGTGGGGGAGGTGGCCTGAAGATGGCTCCTGATGAGGCCCACCACAGACCTCAACATCGGGAGGGCCCGGCCCGATCCTCTCGGCGGCAACGAGGCTCTGTGGTGGCCCTCCTGCCACTGGGCGACAGGACCACAATTTAACTATTCAAATGAATAAAATTAATAAATTTAAATAGACTTTCCTGTGGGCCCGCCACGATCTTTGGCACGGCGGCCGGCACTCCCGTGCCTTCAGATCCTCATCCGGGGAAATGCGGCATCACATTGGTGGGGAGGGGGGAGAAGGTAAGTTTGTCAGTGCGGGGGGTGGGGAGGGGAACAGGGTCAAATATACGTAATGGGTGTAGAGGATGATGGGAAAGGTTGAACCTTAAACTTTGTGCTGTTTTGGTGGGGGGGCGGGGAAAGGGAAAATCGTTATTGTAATTGTTATGGGGGTGGGAAAGGGCTGTTAGAAATTATTTAATTTTGAGGGGTAGGACTTGAAAAATTTAAATTGGATGGCAGAACTGGCTGCCCTTTAAAAATGGTGCCAATGCCTATGCACAGGCAGCTGATGCCATTGCTGGGGACAGACAGCCCACCCCCTCCATGAAATTGGGGGGCAGGGGGGTGCGGGCACGGGCCGCCCCGGCTATTTAAATGAACCGCCCGCTCGAGATTACGGTCTCTTTAGTTTAGTTTAGTTTAGTTTAGTTTAGAGATACAGCACTGAAACAGGCCCTTCGGCCCACCGAGTCTGTGCCAACCATCAACCACCCATTTATACTAATCCTACACTAATCCCATATTCCTACCACATCCCCACCTGACCCTATATTTCCCTACCACCTACCTATACTAGGGACAATTTATAATGGCCAATTTACCTACCAACCTGCAAGTCTTTTGGCTTGTGGGAGGAAACCGGAGCACCCGGAGAAAACCCACGCAGACACGCATGCTATGTGGGCTGCCATTTTTTGCTCTTAAAATCCAGCTCCTAGTGTGGAGCTCCATGTGACCGGTGGTGGATACATAAGCACTATGCCTTGTGTTCGCCAGAGGCTCTCTTGTGCCCATCCGTTAGGTCACTCTCTCTCTATCTCTCGGGTCTCCACTCCCATCTCACCAGCAGTGATGGACTGGCCCATCTCCAGGCCTTCCAGCTCCAGGGCCTCTTCCTCCATCAGCATCAGTATTGCTAGGAAAGGGCTGCCGCTGCCCATCTTTGCTTTCTCCTTCTGCAAGCACATAAATGTCCATTGTTAGTTGCCCACCAAAGATACACACAGCACCTATGCTGGTGGCAGCCTACCATCCATGGTGGTGCCATAGGAATGCCCCCTACGTGCGGCCACTCAGTAACAGCAGGACAGGAGTTGACTCTAATGGACTGGGGCCCATCACAGAGAGGCTGACATGCCTCTGGCAGCCAATGCTGCTACCTGACCATTCCCAGTGACTGCATGGGCATGCCCTTTCCATCAATCTCACATTCATACCTAGTCGCAGGTAAGGCTGTAGGGTAAACAATGTGTGCTGCACTCACTTTGGCGGATTGCATGAGGTCATTAACCGATTAACCGAAGCCAGCTTCGAAGGATGATTCAGGCTTCTGACCTCTGCAATCTCCATCCAGGCTTGCTTGGTCTGCTGGGCCGGTCCTCCCCTCCCATACCAGGGGAACAGGACCTCCCTCCTTGCCCGAGCAGCCTGGAGGACAACCTGCAGAGAGGCATTGCTGAACTGTGGAGCCACCCTGGATCATTCTTCAGCCTTTCCAATTAATACCTTCTTCTTCAGGTCTCCCTCTGTGCTGCCTGTGTGGATGAATAGATTTGACAGAGCGCTGGCAGCCCTTTAAATATGGCACCAGTGCTTCCAGCAGCATGACTTCATGCTGCCTGAGCAGACAGTTCCTCTGCTTCCTGGCAGTTAATTGGCCGGCTGTGACGTAATTGAAAATTTTAGCCCACCCCTATCTGCCCTGCTACTGCTTCCGCTTCTGGTACCGATGGTGAGACCGCAGGCCTTTTCGTAAAATACAACCCCTACTCGGAGGCAGAAGCACTGGCTAAGGTACTAATTGAATACTTTACATTGGTTTTTACTAAGCAAGAAGATACTGCCAAAGTCGTAGTGAAGGAAGAGGCAGTTTAGATCCTGGATGGGCTAAAAATTGATAAAGAGGAGGTACCAGAAAGCTTGGCTGTACTTAAAGTTTATAAGTCAGCAGGAGCGGATCAGATGGATCCGAGGATGCTAAGGGAAGTAAGGGTGGAAGTTGCCGAGGTACTAGCCATAATCTTTCAATGCGCCTTAGATACGGGGATGGTGCCAAAGGACTGGAAAATTGCAAATGTTACACCCTTGTTCAAAAAGTGTATAAGGATAAACCTAGCAATTACAGGCCAGTCAGTTTAACCTCGGTTGTGGGAAAGCTTTTAGAAATGATAATCGTGGACAAATTTAATAGTCACTTGGACACATGCGGATTAATTAATGTAAGCGAGCCCAGATTGGTTAAAGGCAAATCGTATTTAACTAACTTGATTGATTGATTTTTTTTTGTTGAGGTAAGAAAGAGGGTTGATGAGGGTAATGTTGTTGATCTGTATATGGACTTCCAAAAGATGTTTGATAAAGTGCCACAAAATAGGCTTGCCAGTAAAGTTGAAGCCCCTGGAATAAATGGGATAGCGGCAGCATGGCTGCGAAGTTGGCTGAGTGACAGGAAACAGAGAGTAGTGGTAAACAGTGTTTTTTTTGCACTGGAGGAAGGTTCCCCAGGGGTCGGTACTAGGATCATTGCTTTACCTAATATATATTAATGACTTAGACTTGGGTGTACAGGGCACAATTTCAAAATTTGCGGGTGACACAAAACTTGGAAGTATTGTGAATTGTGAGGATAGTGATAAACTTCAAGAGGACATAGACAAGCTGGTGGAACAGGCGGACATGTGGCAGATTTAATGCAGACAGGTGTGAAGTGATACATTTTGGTAGGAAGAATGAGGAGAGGCAATATAAAAGGTATAGTTCTAAAAGGGATGCAGGAGTCATAGAGTCATTTATGGCACAAAAGAAGGCCATTTGGCCTATTGAGTCCCTGCCGACTCCACGGATTTGTGCGGTCAGCCCCACTCCCTGGCTCGATGCCCATAGCCCTGCGTCTATTTCTCTCAGGTGGCCATCCAACTTCCTCTTGAAGTCATTGATCATCTCCACTTACACCACCCTTGTGGGCAGCGAGTTCCAGGTCATTACCATCCGCTATGTTAAAAAGTGCTTCCTCATATTCCTCCTGCATCTTTTTCCCAAAAATTTCAATCTGTGTCCCCTGGTCCTTGTACCATTTGTTAATGGGGAACAGTTTTTTCTTGTCTAACTTATCTAAGCCTGTCATAATCTTGTACACTTTTATTAAATCTCCCCTCAATCTCCTTTGTTCTAAGGAGAACAAACCCAGATTTTCCAACCTAATCTTGTAACTAAAATCCCCCATCCCTGCAACCATTCTAGTAAATCTTTTCTGTACCTTCTCAAGGGCTGTCACATCCTTCCTAAAGTGTGGTGACCAGCACTGAACTCTATACTCCAGTGGGCCTAACTAGAGCTTTATAAAGATTCAGCATAACTTCCCTGCTTTTGTACTCAATGCCTCTATTTATAAAGCCCAAGATCCCATATGCTTTACTAACCACTCTGTCAATATGTCTAGCCACCTTCAAAGATCGATGCACGTGCACCTCCAGGTCCCTCTGTTCCTGCACACTCTTTAGAACTGTGCCATTCAGTATATATTGCCTCCCCCTATTCCTTCTATCAAAATGCATCACCTCACACTTGTCAGTATTAAACTCCATCTGCTACCTCTCTGCCCATTTTGCTAGCCTATCTATGTTGCAAGTGGTTCATATCATCCTCGCTGTTTGTCTCCCCTCCATGTTTGGTGTCGTCAGCATATTTTGAAATTCTACTTTGTATTCCAAGTTTCGAGTCATTTATATATAGTAAAAAAAGCAGTGGTCCCAGCACTGACCCTTGGGAAACACCAATGTCTACCATCCTCCAGTCTAAAAAGCAACTATTTACTATGACTCACTGTTTTCTGTGCTTAAGCCAATGTTTTTTATACAATTGGACACTGAACTCCCTATTTCATGAGCCTCAATTTTGTTAACCAGCCTTTTATGTGGTACCTTATCAAATGCTTTTTTAAAATCCACATAAACAACATCCACAGCATTCCCTTCATCAACCTTCTCTGTTACTTCATCAAGAAGAACTGCTGGGCTACGGGGAAAGGGTGGGGGAGTGGGACTAGCTGAGTTGCTCTTACAGAGAGCTGGCATGGACTTGATAGGCTGAATGGCCTCCTTCTGTACTGTAACCATTCTGTGATTCTAAGTATACCTCTGAAGCACCGCGAATATTTTTCTACATTATAGGTGCTGAATAACGTAAAGTTGTTATTGCTATCCAAAAACAGCAGCCAGAAGGCTCCAGATGATCCCTAGCTGAATGACCTATATAGAGGGAATATAGAAGGAGTGCAGTGAACGTTTACCTGACTGATTACTGGGATGGCGGGACTGACGTATGAGGAGAGATTGAGTCAGTTAGGATTATATTCGCTGGAGTTCAGAAGTGTGAGGGGCGATCTCATAGAAACCTATAAAATTCTAACAGGACTTGACAGGGTAGATGCAGGAAGGATGTTCCCGATGGTGGGGGAGTCCAGAACCAGGGGTCATAGTCTATGGATACGGGGTAAACCTTTCAGGACTGAGATGAGGAGAAATTTCTTCATCCAGAGAGTGCTGAACCTGTGGAATTCGCTACCTCAGAAAGCAGTTGAGGCCAAAACATTGTATGTTTTCAAGAAG
Organism: Heterodontus francisci; assembly: GCF_036365525.1. NCBI lineage: Eukaryota > Metazoa > Chordata > Chondrichthyes > Heterodontiformes > Heterodontidae > Heterodontus > Heterodontus francisci. The sequence goes on along the minus strand of NC_090372.1, from coordinate 124,187,347 downwards.
GAGTTAGATATAGCTCTTGGGTCTAAAGGGATCAAAGGATATGGGGCGAAAGCCGGAACAGGCTACTGAATTGGATGATTAGCTATCATCATAATGAATGGCGGAGCTGGCTCGAAGGGTCAAATGGCCTACTCCTGCTCCTATTTTCTATGTTTCTATGACCCTGTCATGGGAAAAAATACCTTTGGATCTGGTGCCTCCTTCTCTTTGATGTTCTGATTGGAGAGGGGGCAGGGGCCTTAGGCACAGTTCTTCTGTACACCATCAAAATGGGTGTCTAGTTGGTGAAGAAACAGAAAAATAATGCACGAGAGCCAGGAAGCCCCTTGCACCCCTCATTTCTTTTGATTGCATCTATGCAAGCACATGCAATCCACCTGCCTTTGAGGAAAACCCCAGAAAACCCAAAGCTATATAAAGGAGGAGGGTGCCCAACATTACATGTCTCCATCCCTATTTCTTGTAGTATTTCTCAGGTACTATTCACAGAAAAATTGGCTTTATATTTATACTCATTGGGTTAGAACATACAGATTGTTATATTATGATACAAATGCTAAATGTATTTGTAGTAAATTCTCTTTCCACAAACCTAATTATTTTAAATGACACATTAACTTTTCATACAATAACATTGCCAACAACAAGTTTTACCCTCGTCTCACTAAAATGACTCAGAGGATTGGACTTGTGAGAAAATGGCATGATGAACATTCCTGCACTGCCTCAATTAGCTGCCATCTGTGTGAACCTTGTTCATACTTCAGACATCAGAGAAGGTCAAAAGGCAAACCAGAAGTGTAGTTGTTTCATTCAAAAGTCATCTTTACACATATTAGATACGAGCTAGCCCCAGTGCTGGAACATTTAAATGCTCACCAACTACTTGTTAACTGGCAATCATTCAAGACAAATTCAGAGCAGAACAATTGGCTCCTGTAGTAACCTAAATGAAAAAGTTTTTACAAGCCTCTTTCATCTAATGAAAATTCCTTCATAAACTCCTACAATAATAAACAAAATGAATGTTTCTAGTCTTATTCTGTAATTTAAAAACGTTGACTTAAATTGTGTCACCCATGTGCCATAAAAATGCTATGTTAATTCAATTCTTCTTGGAAAGGCAGCTGGGGAACACATGTCTGAACTTGGCTCTTTGATGATTCAATGACCCAGAAATTAACTAGTGGTCAGTTATTTAAATCATTTTGGAGTAGAATTTGGCATGTGCTGCATCCTTTTTTCAGGCATTAAATAGGTACAGACCAAGCTGACTCTTAGGACTAAGCTGATGGTGTATAAGGCCTGTGTTCTCAGCACCTTGCTGTATAGCAGTGAAACACGGACGACTTACAGCTACCAGGAAAAGAAGCTCAATAATTTGCATTTTCTCTGTCTGTGGCGCATTATGGGTATATCCTGGCAGGATAAAATCACAAATGCAGTAGTCCTGTTAAAGACAGAGCTGCTAAGTGTGTTGGCACTAATCAAACTGAGGTGGCTTCGGTGGATCGGATGGAAGATGGTTGCATACCCAAGGACCTTCTGTATGGAGAGATAGCCAGGGCCAGATGACCAGTGGGGAGCCCAAAGCTCCATTTCAAGGATGCTTGCTATTGTGACATAAAAGCCCTCAGTGTCAACTATTGCACCTGGGAGTCACTAGCGGACAAAGGAGGGAAATGACAACACATCCTGTGACCTGGTGTGCACTACCACGACAACCAGTTGCTACAACAGCTTGACAACAGTCACCAACATCAAAAACAACAACTCACAGCGTCACTTGACAGCTTCACATGTAGCACTTGTGGCAGAATCTGCCTCTCAAGGATTGGCCTTCACAGCCATCAGCAAAGATGCACCAAGAGAAGACACCCAACCTAAATGGATTGTTTGCTGCGTGTCCATTATCTTTTATAGGTGGAAGGATGCCAACAACTGTAGTCCATCCCAATTTAGCAGTGGGGCAGCCTGTGACAAGGTTATGCAGGCGTTGGTCCCACTGCTAAATTAAGGGGGGCCATCTTTTAGTTAGATTAGATTAGATTAGCGATACAGCACTGAAACAGGCCCTTCGGCCCACCGAGTCTGTGCCGAACATCAACCACCCATTTATACTAATCCTACACTAATCCCATATTCCTACCAAACATCCCCACCTGTCCCTATATTTCCCTACCACCTACCTATACTAGTGACAATTTATAATGGCCAATTTACCTATCAACCTGCAAGTCTTTTGGCTTGTGGGAGGAAACCGGAGCACCTGGAGAAAACCCACGCAGACACAGGGAGAACTTGCAAACTCCACACAGGCAGTACCCGGAATTGAACCCGGGTCCCTGGAGCTGTGAGGCTGCGGTGCTAACCACTGCGCCACTGTGCCGCACTGTCCCAGCTAGATACCTAAAACAGGTGCTAGACTCCTTATATATGCAAATTAGGGGCCTATTGAGAGCTCTTTTTGAAATTTCTAGTTGATGAGTGTAGCACGAGCCGGGGCAACAGGATTCTTCAGCAGCCCCTGCGGCCATCAACAAGACAGAATCCAAGTGTAGGGACATCAGACAGACTGCAAGCTGTTGTGGAACCTGTCCCTGCTAGGTTTGTCCCCTATGGATGCAGCCATACAAATTCCTACAGGGTGAGAATGGGCACTTTTTCTATCTGTCTCCCCCAACCGCTCCCCCTCCCCACCATACCCCGCCACCCTGACTTGGAGGCTTACTGGGGGAGTTTCCAGGCTCCCCCTGAAATCTAACCAGTTATGCTGCCATAGGGCTCAGTGGTAGTCAAACCTGCAGGAAGCAGACAAATGCTGCTCTGGGTCATAAGTGAGCACCATCCAGACAAAATCAAATAGCAGTCAATCCCCAATTTGATTCTGGACCTGCCAACCGGGGGTAAAGAAGAATAACTGTAGAGCCATCTCAGTCTTTTGTCTGACTGATCTTTGGCCTCTTTAATGGATTGGGAAGATGCTAGTTAGAAGCTATGGCAACTCCTGGCCTCTAAGGTGGTAATTACTCCCTTTCTGGGATTTGGAATACAGTTATGACAGAGACAGTGGAAGTACTACCCTTGTATGTTTGAGATCACAATACATGAAATTCATATAAATCAGTCAGATTCATATGTTAAAAAATGGTTGGGCAGCCTTTTACTTTTTTTTAATTAGGTCTGTCAAATACAACTAGCTAGGAGAAAAAACTACTTTATCAAGCTGAATGCACACTATCCATTTTTCAAATTTCACAATACAATTCACAGTAGCACTGTTAAAACCTTGATTTGATAAGTCTATCAAAGTGTTGCAGGTGGAGATTTTTGTTCTTGTAGCAACATCTGTGATTGATGTACCCATCAGCTCTGCTTTACACCAGGTGTCACATATATGTGGCAAATACACTAAAGTCCTACGGAATTTATGGGAAATGATTGAAGAAGTGAACTGTTTGCTGGATACAGGAAGTGAAATGCTAACTGATACATACTTGATAATCAAAGATGTATCTCTGTATCATAAGCTTTAACAAAGTTATTCCAACATTTTCTGTTTCTGATTTTTTATCTAAATTGTCATGAGAGATATACGGTATATGAATGTTCTCCATTCACAACCTCAATCCAAGCAAATTTTACAGATTTTTCTCCATGCAGTTGTTTTTTCTCCTTCTACGGGAATTGACGTGTGCAAGGGTTCCATGGACCGTAGCTGAATTGGGTGTTCTCATGGGTGAGACTAGGAGCTGAATTTTAACTTCCAATAACAGGTGGGTTTGGGTCTTGTCAGAGGTTCAAATGCAAAAAATCTGAAACAGGAACCCAATCCTCTTCGAACCAACCCACTTCCGGTTTTATTGGAGGCGGGATGAGGGTTGGGCGACCAATCTGCCTCCAGGAAATGAGTTGGACATTTAAATATTATAATGAGGCTGCAGTCATTCTATTTTTAACCACAGGCAGCCAGTTTTTCCGTGAAACCCGGCAGCTTAAAAGAGGCAAGAGACTCTGAATCCATGAGATAAGTGTCTTTACAGATCTGATTCTGGGCCAGGAAGAGTAGGTGTGTTTCCTACAGCTCAACAAGCGACCCGAAAATCCACCTCTCAGCCCTGTAATCTATCTACTCACTACTCCGATCACCATCGGACAACCCCCCCCTCTGCCACGCCCCCCCCCCGGTCACCGAACACCAACTGCTTCCCCTGACCAACCCCAGACCCCCTCCCTGACCACCAGTGGAACATCTCCAACAACCACGTGCTTTCTCCAACCACCAAGTGCTCCTTCCCACCTTGACCACCAACTCCTCCACACCCAGATCAGAATTTGACCACCCCCTTCTGCTCCGCTATCGGGCCCCCTCAACCATCATCCCACCTTATGATTGGGACTGCATAGGATGTCAACAAACTGTTCATTCATTCTTTCATGTGGGCATCACTGTCAAGATTGATGGGACTAGATTTTCTTCCACCTACCAGAAATCAGGCAGGGCAGGATTTCCAGCTCTCCATATGATACCACCGGCAACCCACAATATTTGTCTGGGGCAGGGCACGTTTCATGTCTAGTGCAGGAGGGAAATAAAGTTTAGGTGCAGTATTTAAAAGGCCATTGCTGCTTAAATAAGCTCTTCAATAGGAGGAAGAGAGATAGAGAGAGCATATAAATGGCAGAGAGAGAGGAGTAGCATTGAGGATTTATGTTGTACCAAAAATCCCCAGGTTTTTGGACACTTTGATGGATATACTTCTGGTAGAGATGAGGGCATCCAACAAAGGGAGCCTCAGAAGAGGCTGGTGTAGTTAGTATGGAGGGAGGTAATTCAGAAAGTTAGTGATCCCACATATGACAACAAAGTTCCAGAAATGTTTCAGTGATCTCATGAGGTTGGTCCAATAAATCAAGTCACAGGTATCAATATATATCCTAAAAGAAGGCTGGAGCTATGATTCATCTCCATATGTACTTTGCCCTCACAGTGTAAATAAATATATGAATGAATATTGTCAAGGCAACCCACACACACCACGACCATGCTCCTTTCCCAGTACTGTATCCTGGTTCCTGAGACCAACAGTGTTATTGTCAGACTAAAAAGAAAAGAAATTGCTGCACAACCTGCACCCAAAAACATTTTCACCATGAATGGCTGCAGACATCTGGTTGATGTTAAATCTCAATCTGTCTTCTCCTTGCTAGGGAAAAGTGTTATGACACTTTGCCAATTTAAGCACCAGCACAGATGCATCTGATAGGAAGAATGTAAACACTGTGAGAGAGAGGGTATATCACAGGATGATGTATCAAATGCCAGTGAGCAGGAAGAGCTGGTAGTGGGTGGGAGGAGGGCCGAGTAAGCCCCAACCATGCCTGTCTGGTAGGAAATGATTGCTCTCAGCTGAGGAACCCAGAGACCAAAATCTGAAGGACCCAGTTTTCAAAAGACAGCTGACCAGGGAGTATCAATCTCATATTTAAGCAGTGAATACAGTTTCCACATTTGTAGTGGAGATAGTGATGCATTGGAGGAGTCTTGTATCTTCAGCATAATGTAGGAAGTTTGCTGACAACTAACCTAGTCCTATGTTTGCCAGTCTATCCAATTCAAAAAGCTTATCCACTTGGATTGATTCTAATCCTTTCACTGTCTTAAAAACTTCAGTCAAACCACTGCAAAATGATGTACTGCCAAGGTTCCTTGGAGGACAGTTTTGATGGGCTCTTTTTGTGGCAGGGTCTCAGTGGGACATCTCCACTATATTTTTCATCAGTTACTGCCATTACACCGCCCACATTTGTCAAAGAAGTTCCAGGTACACAAAAAGTTAAAGAAAAAAGTGCATAGATGTTTCTTCCCTGACCGCCATTGATCTCATATTGGAAATTCATGTAGTAAAGCTATGCTATCCCAACTGATATGATCCTGGAGCCCTAACACTGATCAGCTTCCAACAGACGGCTTTCTTGTTGAGTAAGAGTGGCTCCAGACTTACAGCACGATGTCCTATTGACCATTGCATTATCTAGAAAACCCACAAGTTTTATTTATGAGTATAAACAAATTAGAATTAGAACATTACAGCGCAGTACAGGCCCTTCGGCCCTCGATGTTGCGCCGACCTGTGAAACCATCTGACCTACACTATTCCATTTTCATCCATATGTCTATCCAATGACCACTTAAATGCCCTTAAAGTTGGCGAGTCTACTACTGTTGCAGGCAGGGCGTTCCATGCCCCTACTACTCTCTGAGTAAAGAAACTACCTCTGACATCTGTCCTATATCTATCACCCCTCAACTTAAAGCTATGTCCCCTCGTGTTTGCCATCACCATCAGAGGAAAAAGACTCTCACTATCCACCCTATCTAACCCTCTGATTATTTTATATGTCTCTATTAAGTCACCTCTCCTCCTCCTTCTCTCCAACGAAAACAACCTCAAGTCCCTCAGCCTTTCCTCGTAAGACCTTCCCTCCATACCAGGCAACATCCTAGTAAATCAAGAGGTTTGTTTACTGTAGCCAAGGCAAAAAACATTAGGAAGAAAAAATGTAGATATGCATGAGATGCCTCAAACAAAAACAGTAGATGATAGAAATATACTCTTGCAGCTCATTGTAAACTGTTTCTCTGAGGCAGCTAATACCTTTGACCTTACTATTAGTCTAAAGAAAACAAATGCTATACCAACCATGGCTGCGAAGAAATTACAATCCACTACAGATCAGCATTGACAGCAGCAACCTTAATGCAGTAGAACAGTTTACCTGTCTAGGTAGCATTATCTCAAATGATGCCACTGTTAACAAGAACATAGACAATCAAATGTCCAAGGCCAATAGCTCCTTTGACGGCCTCTTGAAGTGTGTCTGGAGAAACCATTCACTATGCATCTCACCAAAATTCAAGTATACAGAGCAGTTGTCATCACCACCCTCTTGTTTGGGTCAGAATCATGAGTTCTGTACAGAAAACAAATGTGACTGCTGGAGCGCTTCCATCAATGCTGTCTTCGATCCATCATGAACATTAGATGGCAGGACTACATCACAAACAATGAAGTCCTCAACAGAGCCAGTCTACCCAGCATTGAATGCATTCTCTTACAACACCAGTTGCGCTGGCCAGGACATGTGTCACACATGGAGAATTCCAGAATGCCAAAAGCTGTGCTTTTTGGTGAACTATGCTTTGATAAGCAAGATCAAGGTGCACCTTGCAAATGCTTCAAAGACTAGCTGAAAAGACAGCTCTCTCCGGCTGACAGTGACCAACAGGTGTGCGGGCAGGAGGCTGCCGACACAGATGGCTGACACATAACAACCAGGAAAGCAACCTACAAGTTTGAAACAAACAAATGCGAAGCTGCTGAAGAAAGGCGCAGACAACAGTAGGAATCTGCTTATACCAGAGTCACTTGTACCCCAGCTGTTCAAGAGCCTACGGATCAAGAATTGGCCTCTTCAGTCACCAACGATCAAGCCTTCCCATGATCTTCGCCTGTGAAGAATCTGCCATCATCATCATCACTACAAGTTAGTCAGTGCTGTAAAGAGGAAAAACAGGTTACTGTTACTGGTCTACCCCTTCATCTGATGAAGGCTCTATACCCAAAACATTAACCCGCCTCCTCTTTGTGGATGCTGAATGATCATATGTCTGTTTGCAAATTTTAGGGGAAATTTTTGGTTTTGTGCTTCTGGTATGGCGATCACCTATTGGTAAATTACACAACCCAGCCTGTCATCTTATGCCCATTAAAATGATTTCTCAACTTCTGCATTTTTGTTCTTATTTGTGTGGTGTGATTTAGGATAGATTAGCTCCCACACAGAAGAAAAATGTACATTCTGTCTCAGAGCTAAATTGAACAAATTCATTTGAGATACAGAATTTTGTCACATTTGTCTCTTGAGTTGATTGCCCTCCTTTGGTGACCCTCTTTGATCACCAAACCTTACATGATACTCGAGTAGGGATTACAATTTAAGGCTCCTAACGCAGAACTTCACGCGATGGAAGTGCATATTGGATGTTTGAACGTGGCGGTCAGGCCCCCAATGTATAGCCAGTATGACTTGCAGTCCAACATAAAATTTTTCACCATGATGTCAGAATAGAGGAGTGCTTAGGCCCTGTTTGTAAATTCCTATCAGTCTCTCAGTTTAATTTAGCTCAAGAAAATGCCATTCCTTCATCTGATTTTTGTTTTGTTCATTCATGGGATGTGGGTGACGCTGGCCAGGCCAGCATTTATTGCCCATCCCTAATTGCCCTTGAGAAGGTGGTGGTGAGCTGCCTTCTTGAACCACTGCAGTCCATTTGAGGTAGGTACACCCACAGTGCTGTTAGGAAGGGAGTTCCGCAATTTTGACCCCGCGACAGTGAAGGAACGGCGATATAGTTCCAAGTCAGGATGGTGTGTGACTTGGAGGGGAACTTGCAGGTGGTGATGTTCCCATGTATTTGCTGCCCTTGTCCTTCTAGTTGGTAGAGGTCGCGGGTTTGGAAGGTGCTGTCTAAGGAGCCTTGGTGCATTGCTGCAGTGCATCTTGTAGATGGTACACACTGCTGCCACTGTGCGTCGGTGGTGGAGGGAGTGAATGTTTGTAGATGGGGTGCCAATCAAGCGGGCTGCTTTGTCCTGGATGGTGTCGAGCCTCTTGAGTGTTGTTGGAGCTGCACCCATCCAGGCAAGTGGAGAGTATTCCATCACACTCCTGACTTGTGCCTTGTAGATGGTGGATAGGCTTTGGGGAGTCAGGCGGTGAGTTACTCGCCTCAGGATTCCTAGCCTCTGACCTGCTCTTGTAGCCACGATATTTATATGGCTACTCCAGTTCAGTTTCTGGTCAATGGTAACCCCTAGGATGTTGATAGTGGGGGATTCAGCAATGGTAATGCTGTTGAATGTCAAGGGGAGATGGTTAGATTCTCTCTGGTTGGAGATGGTCATTGCCTGGCACTTGTGTGGCACGAATGTTACTTTCCACTTATCAGCCCACGCCCGGATATTGTCCAGGTCTTGCTGCATTTCTACACGGACTGCTTCAGTATCTGAGGAGTCATGAATGGTGCTGAACATTGTGCAATCATCAGCGAACATCCCCACTTCTGACCTTATGATTGAAGGAAGGTCATTGATGAAGTAGCTGAAGATGGTTGGGCCCAGGACACTACCCTGAGGAACTCCTGCAGTGACGTCCTGGAGCTCAGATGATTGACCTCCAACAACCACAACCATCTTCCTTTGTGCTAGGTATGATTCCAGCCAGCAGAGGGTTTCCCCCCTGATTCCCATTGACCTCAGTTTTGCTAGGGCTCCTTGATGCCGTACTCGGTCAAATGCTGCCTTGATGTCAAGGGCAGTCACTCTCACCTCACCTCTTGAGTTCAACTCTTTTGTCCATGTTTGAACCAAGGCTGTAATGAGGCCAGGAGCTGAGTGGCCCTGGCGGAACCCAAACTGAGCGTCACTGAGCAGGTTATTGCTAAGCAGGTGCCACTTGATGGCACTGTTGATGACACCTCCATCACTTTACTGATGATAGAGAGTAGGCTGATGGGGCGGTAATTGGCCGGGTTGGATTTGTCCTGCTTTTTGTGTACAGGACATACCTGGGCAATTTTTCACATTGTAGGGTAGATGCCAGTGTTGTAGCTGTACTGGAACAGCTTGGCTAGGGGTGCGGAAAGTTCTGGAGCACAGGTCTTCAGTGCTATTGCCGGAATATTGTCAGGGCCCATAGCTTTTGCAGTGTCCAGTGCCTTCAGTCATTTCTTGATATCATGCGGAGTGAATCGAATTGGCTGAAGTGTGGCATCTGTGATGCTGGGGACTTCAGTAGGAGGCCGAGATGGATCATCAACTCGGCACTTCTGGCTGAAGATTGTTGCAAATGCTTCAGCCTTATCTTTCGCACTGATGTGCTGGGCTCCCCCATCATTGAGGATGGGGATATTTGTGGAGCCACCTCCTCCAGTTAGTTGTTTAATTATCCACCACCATTCACGGCTGGATGTGGCAGGACTGTAGAGCTTCGATCTGATCCGTTGGTTATGGGATCGCTTAGCTCTGTCTATCGCATGCTGCTTACGCAAGCGATGCATTTGTGCTACACAAGCCAGAGTTGGAACAGAGATACCACTGTGTGGTTGTTCAGAGGCTCTATTCTGCAGAACTAAGATATTTTGGAAATAAAATCACTGGTCATGGCCTGTAAGGCCAAAAGACTGTCTCAACACAAAGTATTACTAAAATGAGTGGAACATATCGTCTGGTGGAGACCTCAGCTGCCAAAGTGAAATGCTATTCAGCAGGATCTTGAGTTAATTTTGAAGTGCCAAGATACTATATTGGGCAGAGAAAAGGGAGGGCCACATGATGGAGTGACATAATGGGCTGGATTCTGTGAGCTGTGACAAGTTCAGGCCGCACACCGAAGAACTGCCGCGATGTTAAGCACGGTGTGGCTGTACATCCCCCGCCCCCCCCCCAATCTCGTGTCAGCCCTGCCGGGATATTTAAATCTCCACAGAATTACGTAAAGTTTCAATGCCCTTTCCTACACACCCCCCCCCCCCCCCCACAGTAACAATTACATGAACAATTTGCCCTTTCCGTCCCAAAGTACTTATCTTTAACATCTGACCTTCCCCCTCCAAACTGCGTAGTTTAAAGTATAGCCCTTCCCACCATCCCCTACACCCATGACGTTTATTTGACCCCGTTCCCCCACCACCCCCCTCCATGCACTGATAAACTTACATCCTCCCCCCTCCCACCAGTGTCACGCCTCGTTTCCCCGGACGGGGGTCTGAAGGCGCGGGAGTGCTGGCCGCTGCGCCGAAGATCCCAGTGGGCCCTCAAGATTGCAGGTGAGTATATTCAAATTTATTAATTTTATTGATTTAAATTTTCAAATTGTGGCCCCGTCACCCAGCGGCAAGGGGACCGCCATGGAGTCTCACCACCACAGGGAGGTTCGGGCCAGGCTCTGCTGGTGTTGAGGTCTCTGGCGGGCCTCATCTGGGCCATCTTCAGCCTCACCACCTTCCCCACCCCCCGCCACGGATCACAAAGTCCAGGGCTGCTTAAAATCCAGCCCGATGTCTTATTAAAATGATAAACAATCCTAAAAAATGTTCCAAGTGGACTACTTTGAATTGTTATCCATGTTATGCAGAGATTAACAACCTCTACACTTTTAATGCTTTTTCTTTATGTTTGAATTGTATGTAACTGCATGAGAATTCATCTTCAGGTCTTTGAAACTGGAATTTCTGGTTTACTGACATTATTTTTATTGTTGGACAAGTATGAAAGAATTTAAATAGGAGTGTTCATTGTATTTTGTTATATTTTCAGATGAAAGTGTGTGTAGGTAAACAGGAATGTACTGTGGCATATATAATAATTGTTTTCAGATGGCTAAAAATTATGAGTTGTTCTACAGGAGTTGTTGATTTTTGATTCTAATTTGTAGTTTTTTGAGATGGGTAAAATTAGCCTTGGGGACAGTTGTTGGGGACATGATGGCAGGAATGAGGCACTGTACTACAGTGTAGTATGATTAGGATCATCTGTTTTTTCTAGTTTATCTCATTTGCTTTAAGCTGCCATTGTAGAATTATTCAGTAGAGCTCATGCCCTTCCCTATTACAACTGCAATGAAGCCCGCCTTCTTCTGTTGTTCCTTGATTAGCTTTGGAGACCTTGATCAAAAGATAGCAGATGGTTTGCATATCATTTTTTATTACTAAAATTCAGTAACTTCTGCAGTGTTCATGGTTTCTTCTCTCTGAGATGAATATGTCCTTATATCTGACAAACTGAAAAACTTGCAAAGCATGACTGGCAGCACAAAAAAACCCACACAAAACTGAAGTAAAATGAAAGTTAATGCATTACCGTCTGTTGGTAGTTGAAACAGAAGACTTATTATTGTGGTATTGTTATAATTCCTTTTCTCATTTTTGTTTTTTTAATGTACAGGAATACCAACCTTGTAATACTAACTTGTGCCCTGAACTAAAGAAGACCACTCCTTGGACCCCTTGGACACCTGTTAACATCTCAGACAATGGAGGTCACTATGAGCAGAGATTTAGGTACACGTGTAAGGCACGCCTGGCTGATCCAAACTTCCTGGACATTGGCCGTCAAAGGATAGAGATGCGTTACTGTTCTAGCGATGGATCAACTGGCTGCTCTGCAGGTGGTGAGTGGAAAAACAAAATCCTGGCTTTTAGAATTATTTTGTTTCTCCAAATGATAAAATAATTGGAAATATTAGGAATATTACACAGACAAGTGTATCTGCTATCATACAAAATTAATTTCTAAACATTTTTGTATTCTTTTCCTCATGACTCTGTAACTAACCTAAGTAAATGTTTAGCATAGGGTTGCAGCCATTAAAGCACAGAAATGACTGTGGGCAGTATCAATGGATTACTCTTAACATGCTAATCACATACCTCTGCTTTTTTTTAAATGGAAGGGCTAATCCATGAATTAATGCCTCTGTTAAATTAATGGGCAAAGGAATATCACGAGAAAGCACTATTAATTTATCTGTAAAGAAAGCCAAAAGTAACCTTCAGGCATTTATATGTTAGATAAAATCTTGACAGTTATGATAAATTTGACATAAGGTCTTACACTAATAACGTGATTTGAATTTTAGACACTCTACTTCCTAATTTTAGACACTCTACTTCCTAATTCCAATTATCATGAATGTTGCGATCTTTAGTTTTCATGTGGGGAATATAATTAACGGAAAACACATGAATTCTAGTTCCTTAGGCACTAGGGACTCCAGAACCAATGCAGTTTGTCATTTTAGTGTATTGAGAGAGAGTAAATTAGTAATTTTAGAATTGAAGATGCTTCAATTTTTCATCTTTCCTTTACTCCACCTAGTTGACTATTCTTAGATGTCAACGCAGACACCAAGCTATTCAAGCACATGGAGCATCCCAACCATCCTCAATCTTGCCTTCACCTGACTTACACCAATATATATGATTTTCAGCAGGAGCTACTAGATAGCAATTAAGAGCAAAAACACTCTCTGCCTTTTCACTTCCTTAACCCAGGATATACAGAGACACTGAGGACACTTATAACATCACTCCACCATCTTGGCTGAGAACTAACTCAGCACAGATTAGTGACTGAACATGGGAGCAGTTTCTTGGTAGACAAGTGGCATCTGCAATGTTACAGATACCTTTCATGATGCAGGATAGTAAGTAGACTCTGCAGAACATGAGTTACATAAACTTTTATCTCACTGATTATACCTGCACTCTGATGTCAAAAACTGTTGTTCTGCCAAAATAAATGCTGAATATAACAACTGTCAGGAGGAACTATTTTATTAAAAGGATGGTAGGTATATGGAAAAGATTACCAGCACGGATAGTGGAATAGGTTCTAGAAGGAATTAGACATATTTATGTCAACAATTTAGAGTTATTTAGGGTTATTAGAAATGCACCAGGGGAATACATTTTTCAGATGGAAGCCTCTGCTGCCTGTCCTCCGACTTCACTGGAAACACAAACTGCATACAAATTGGGCAAAGATCAGTCTGGACTAGTCCCCCACCCATTTTATTGCTACATCTGCAGCAGTTTCCAAGATATAATGGATGCTAAGATCAATCCCTTGATCTGCTTAGTAAGGCTAAAGCCGTCAAGTTGAATCCTTTGATGACTATAGTAAAGGGTTTTTGATAATATAAATAGGGGGAAAAAACTTTCTACTTGTAATTGAATTGGTAACCAGAGGGCATACATTTAAGGTCAGCATCAAAAGAATGAAGAAAGAGTGAGTACGAGAAGTTTCTTTATGCTGTTTTTTAGGTTTGTTAGGACATTGAATGCCCTACCAGAAATATTGGCAGAAGCAAAATCCACAAGCTTTTAAAAGAGAAATTAATAAATATTTCAAAAATAAAAAGAGAATGGGTGTGGGAGTAAGTGAATAACTCTTGCTTAGAGATGGTGCAGGCTTCCATGTGAGATATGAAATTCTGTGTTTGCCTTAATTTTCACCTGCCATATTTTAGACCACTGCAACATCAGCCTAGGCTAAGACTGTCAATCAGTAGAGATGTCTTTTGAACTTTTACTTAAAGATTTCAGAAAACTTTTGTCACCTTATTGTGAAATAGCCTTTCACTGCCCCATGTCTCAAAATTTCACTTCCATTCATTCCTCTGCTCTTACTGCTAGCGTGTTCCCTGTATCTGTCAAACTGTGCATCTGGTGATGTGAATAATTATGTGGTGGTCTAATCTTGCTGAATTGTGTGCTGTTGACTCTTGGTGAGGTTTACACCAGCACTTAAGCATTTAGAAATGACTTACACTAGTACAAAAATTGCACCTATGCCCTTCATTTTAATGTTGTCTGAAAGTGCTGGTTAAAATAGTATTTTCTTTAAGAAATTCCCCCAAATGTTGGAACATAGGAGCAGGAGTAGACCATTGAGCCCATCAAAATAAAAGCAAAATACTGCAGATGCTGGAAATCTGAAATAAAAACAAAAAGTGCTGGAAATACTCAGCAGGTCTGGCAGTATCTGTGGAGAGAGAAGCAGAGTTAACGTTTCGACCTGAAACGTTAACTCTGCTTCTCTCTCCAAAGATGCTACCAGATCTGCTAAGTTTTTCCAGCACTTTTTGTTTTTATTTCAGCCCATCAAGCCTGCTCTACCATTCAATACAATCATGGCTGATTATCCACTTCAGTACCTTTTTCCCACACTATCACCATATCTCTTTATGTCATTGGTATTTAGAAATCTGTCAATCTCTGCTTTAAACATACTCAATGACTGAGCTTCCACAGCCCTCTGGGGTAGTGAATTCGAAGATTCACAACCTTCTGAGTAAAGAAAGTTGTCCTCATCTCTGTCCTAAGTGGCTTCCCCTTATTTTGAAATTGTGTCCCCTGGCTCTAAACTGTGCAACCAGGGGAAACATCTTACCTGCATCTACACTGTCTATCTCTTTAAGTATTTTGTAGGTGTCAATGAGATCACCTCTTATTCTTCGAAACTCTAGAGAATACAGGCCCAGTTTCCCCAATCTCTCTTCATAGGACAGTCCTGCCATCCCGGGAACAAATCTGGTGAACCTTTGTTGCACTCCCTCTATGGCAATAATATCCTTCCTAAGGTAAGGGAACCAAAACTGCACAGAGTACTCCAGGTGCAGTCTAACCAAGGTTATATACAATTGAAGCAAGACTTCATTACTCCTGTGCTCAAATCCTCTTGTGATAAAGGCTAACATACCATTAGCCTTCTTAATTGCTTGCAGCACCTACGTGTTAGCTTTCGGTGACTTATTGATGAGGACACCCAGTTCCCTTTGTACATCTACACTGTCTAATCTCTTATCATTTAAGAAATACTCTGCACATCTGTTCCTCCATCTAAAGTGGATAACCTCTCATTTTTACGCATTATATTTCATCTTCCATGTTCTTGCCCACTCACTGGGCTGAAATTTATCAGCATGCCAAGCTTCGCGGCGCTGCAGTTTGAAGTGAGCGGCCTTCTGACGTGAAAGTGCCGCTGCAGAGCCATCGCAATATTATGCGCGGGGGCTCATTTAAATGGAGGGGACGGAACGGCCACCCCCGATGATGTAGAGGGGGGCGGCTGACGCATTTCCGACAACGACGGCAGTGGCGCCATTTTTAAAGGGCTTCAAGCCCTTAGAAGAAATTTGCACATTTAAAGATACGTCTTTATTTCAGAAATGTAGGAATAATCTGTGCACATCTGCAATCCCCTCTCCCACCCCACAACGAATGAACATTTAATTTTATGCCCCATTCCCCCAAAAAATTAGTTCTCACTCAGAACCTTACCCCCCCCTGACCTTTATTCCCTTTGACCCTAAACCACTTCCCACCATCCCCACAGCCAATAAGGATTGTTTTGCCCGCTCTCCTGCCCTGATAATTTCACTCCTCCCCCCTCACCACCAGTGTCTCGCCTCAGAACTCCATACGGAGTTCCATATGTTGGGAAGTATATACCATCCTGTAATTGGAAACTTATTAGTTGGGACATTTTATCTGATGAATAAAAAAGGTTTTTATATCGTTGGCTTAACAAAATATTAGTTCCTCCGTCATGCTTTTTTCCCCATTGGTAAGCAGTTTTTCTTTTTATTTCTGAATTTAGGACTTCAGTTCCTTGACTTTTTCCCGTTGTTTCCTATAGGGTTTTCTGGAAGTATCTTACGATATGGGAGATTCTCTGCTTACACAGTCAACGGTGCTTGGTCTGCCTGGCTACCATGGACACAGTGTAGTAGAGACTGCAGCCGGGGAATTCGAAGTCGTAAACGAATGTGCAATAATCCTGAGCCAAGGAATGGAGGGCTTCCCTGTCTAGGGCAATCACTGGAATATCAGGAGTGTAATATCATGCCTTGTCCAGGTACAGAAGTTAGGATTTTGAACTGTGTTGCAATCAGACAGAGTACAGTTGCTGCTTGTAAATAAACTCAACATTTCTAGTCTTACCAGTATATAATAAAGATCCTTCCTTCTTGCACATTATAAATGGAGAGAGGAGGGAGTGTGAGGAAAAGAAACATATGTATCTTGGCACCACCAGATGTTAGTATAAATTGATGTTGATCTTTCATTCTATTTCTGACAGTCAGGAATATCGTAAGACAGTACTTGAGAGAGTGTGACAAACACTGTTCCAATATTATACTCATTTTAATCGACTTTAGAAGGATGAGGGCTAAGTGAGCCCAATTGGGATTCAAACCCAGGCTGTTTGGCCCTAATCCAGCACACAATCAACTGAACTACTAGTGTTCATGTTATACAAAAATAGATTTATTATCACATTCGTCAGTGTATTGCCTATTATTGAAACAATTAATAAATCCAATAGCATATGGTTTTGGGGTCATTGAGGAGCCCTTTGTAGAAGACAAGGAAGCTCGTACAAGTTGCAAAGGCAGTAATATTTATTGGCTGACTCATTGTCCTTATAAAAAATATAAATTAACCTGCCATATCTACTTTTATGCAGCAAAGGTTTCTTTACTTTGTGCAAATGCTGTCCTAGCCAGTGACGCCGACATCCCATGAACAAATTAAAAAAAGAAGGGAAACAATTTGTTTATGAATAGTTTGATTGACGACTGTGGTATCTGTAACTTCTCCCTTGCTTTAAAATGGTCCAAAGTTAGCTAGCTATTCTAAGCTGTTTTATCTCAAATCCAAGAGATGTGTTCCTACCTAGTGAAGTCTGTTTATAAGAGAAACTTATTGTTACAGTACTTCCTTCAGTGACAGATGTTAAAGACTCGTTGAATTGGCGTGAAACAAAGAGTAATAAAGTGGAACTTAATGGGTTGCCAGTTGCAGTAATGAACGATAAAAGCAATCTCCATGTGTTTGTTTTTTGTAAGGCACTGTAATAGAATGGAACAAAATTTAATTCAATCTTCGATTGAAGATCGAGGTCGAACTTCAGACCTCTATGAACTGTATTGCTGAGTTTTACCATAAGCCATCAGAGAACTTAGGAGTTGTACTTGTTCAACATGATCTCTTTCATCAGCACAAGCTATTATTCAGGTTTGTGTAAACTGCATCCCAGATGTCACTTAATCTTCAGTTTTTGTTTATATTGCTGATTTATTTACAGTGTTGATTCAGATGGTATTCTGGATCTGCCAGGCAATCTGTGAAGAAAATACAAATAGATACCACCTCCCGCTCCACAGGAAGAATTGAAAAATTACCAGTAATTTAAGAGAAAAAAAAGCAACATAAAAATAATTTTGCAGCCCCCAAATTCTGCTCTACTGAGAGCTTCAATGTTGGCGCAGTTGGTTAGTGTTTGAGAAAATGCAAAATCTGTGGAATGAGTTTCTTTAGGCTACAGCCTGGCATTGCAGCAAAACACTGGTGGAGAAAGAACTTTTTTAGTGTATCTGATTTACGTATGCATACAAATGGGTCACTACTTTGTTTAGGTACCAATTTGTGGTATTCTGGGTAAAAGGATTATAACTCTATATAATATGTAGATAAAATGGAAAATATCTAAATGTTGGCAAGCAAGAATGAGTCATTTTCCAGATTTGCTGAGACAAAACATCTTCCTCCCATTTGATAAGAGTTAGCAATGCCTTTATCCCTCTACTTCTGATCCTTTATTGTTTCTTTTTTGTGCATTTTTGCTGCTTTTAAATCTTTGTTGCTCTATTGCAACCCTTGTCCATCCCACTGAATGGGCTGAACTTGCTTCAAAAACACTTGGCGCATGCACAAGATGTGCACTGCTGAGCCGCCGCAATATTTAGCGCAGCGGTTCATTTATGTGGAGGGGGCAGAACGCCTGCCCCCGATGACGGGATGGGCACTTCGTCCCCAGCAACGGCGTATGGCACCACCACGCATGCGCCAGTGCCATTTTTAAAAGGGCTTCAAGCCCTTCAGTGAGAATTACATTTTTAAAGGTCCCGCTGTCAGAAAAAAAGTAAACTTTGAGTTGCACTTGTAATCCCCTCTCCCACACCCCGCAATTAGTAAGCAATATGCAAATTGCTCTCTTGCCCCCAAAAAAGTTTTCTCATATAGTGGCGCAGTGGTTAGCACTGCAGCCTCACAGCGCCAGGGACCCGGGTTCGATTCTGGGTACTGCCTGTGTGGAGTTTGCAAGTTCTCCCTGTGTCTGCGTGGGTTTTCTCCGGGTGCTCCGGTTTCCTCCCACAAGCCAAAAGACTTGCAGGTTGGTAGGTAAATTGGCCATTATAAATTGTCACTAGTATAGGTAGGTGGTAGGGAAATATAGGGACAGGTGGGGATGTTTGGTAGGAATATGGGATTAGTGTAGGATTAGTATAAATGGGTGGTTGATGGTCGGCACAGACTCGGTGGGCCGAAGGGCCTGTTTCAGTGCTGTATCTCTAAAAAAAAAAAATATCTTGAACTTTCCCCCCCACCATCATCCCCGCAACCAATAGGAAGAGTTTCCCTGGCTCCCCAACCCCCCTGCCCCGTCCTGAGAACTTCACTCCCCCCCTCTCCCCACCAGTGTTATGCCTCGGATCTCTGAATGGAGATCCAAAGACGCGGGAGTTCCGGCAACCAGTGGGACAGCCACCGATGCAAGGTAAGTCATTAGTCATTCATTAAAATTTATTTACGTATTTAAATTAAGTCTCCGTTGCCATGTGGCGGTGGCGGTGGGGTCGACCACAAGGCCTCACCGCCGCCAGTAAAATGGAGCGGGGCTTCCCAGCGTCGAGGCCCGTGGTGGGCCTGTCCCGGAGGCATTTTCTGGCCCTCACCGCCGTGACCCCCGACGTTGTGGGGCTGGTAAAATCCAGCCCAATGTCTCCTTGTATTAAAGGAGCACATTATGCTTTGTTTATATTATGGAGTTTCTTCTGCAGTGTGTTAAGACTGTTGGCATTTTGTGCTTTGCCCCATTTACATTTACATTTACCAAGAACACTGGTTCTTCGGATGTTGTGATCACAACTTTAAAGTAACTTAGACTTGTGCATGTGCAGTTGTGATTTTAGATTTTTGGGGAGTAAATTCCTTTAAAGTTGGAGAAAGATCTTTACAGGTCTCCAGAGCAGAATTGCACTGCTGGCGTGAAAAGGTGTTCTGAAAAATGTAGGACATCTGATCCATATCTATTGGCATTATCTGTGGTAGTTTCCTGTCACCATTTTTTTCTCACCTCTAGTGCGCAGGGTAAACTCAGATCTTAACTGAGTCTCCATGCAGTGGAAGGCACTGGTGCTGCCACATTTATATTACAATCAGAATCGGCTTGCCTCTAACAGCAGAACTCTTACACAAATAAAACAATAATCCTTATGGGGATTCATGTGCTTTGGCTTTGGTTAAAAATAATGTTTTTTTTCAAGTGAAAAGTAATTCAAAAACATTCAAATATGTGTATGTGTGGGTACGGAAGTATAGTGGTTATGTTACTGGTCTAGTAATCCAGAGGCCTGGACAAATGTTCTGAAGATATAAGTTTAAATCCCACCAAGGCAGCTGGGAAATTTAAAGTTAGCTAATTAAATAAAGTCTGGAATAAAAAGCTAGGGCTGAATTTTCCCAGCCCATTGGGGTCAGGCTGGGAGGTGGGAGTACTGGCAATTTGGTGGGGGAAGGCATCAGGAGGTGAGCCCATGTCTTCTCGCCGTCATGGCATATTGCCAGTGGTGGGCACCTCAGCAGCGCAGCCGCCCCCAGGCAGCAAATTGAGCCACTTATGGGCCCAATTAAGGGCCACTTGCTGCTCCCGCAGGCATTTTGCCAGTGTCGGGAGGGCCCACTGCTGCGTGGGAAGACCACCAGGTAAGCCCTGGTGGCCACCCAGCAGGTTCTTGGGGGAGCCTTCCTTAAGGGGCACTCCATGCTGCTCCCAGTGCACCACCACCACCAACACACCACCTCCACCCCCTGATCGCTGGGGCCTGCCTACCTGACCCTGGCTTTCTCACAAAAAACCAATGTCCCCTTCAGGGGTGTTTTGCTGTTGAGATGTCCTCTCCCTAGTGTTGCAGCCTCAGCAGTAGCCACCGGTAGCGATGGTGCTGTCTGCTGGCCCATATTTTGGCCAGTACCTCTAGGAGCGGGTCACTATCCTCAATTGGAAGGTGGCACTGGCAGCGGCCTGTTAATTGGCCATCGCTGGCAAAATGTCGCCCCAGGGTCCTGTCACCCACTGGAGTGGGGTCAGCTCCTGCTTCAGCCCCAGTGGCGGGTCTTCACCTCCGTCACAAAATCCAGTCCCTAATGTCATTAATGGTGACCATGATACTACTGGATTGTCATAAAAACCTATGTGGTTCACGAATGTCCTTCATCAAAAGAAATCTGATGTCCTTACCTGGTCTGGCCTACACATGACTCCAGCCCTACCTCTTACCTACCCTTTGAAATGACCTACCAAGCCACTCAGTTGTATTCAAGATGGTGGCTTGCCATCACCTTCTCAAGGGCAATTAGGGATGGGTAATAAATGCTGCGAATGAGTTAAAAAAAAATGTAAATAGTGCCAAGCAGAGAGTATTTTGTTAACCTCTGGATATTTTGTTTGAGAATTGAAGGCCAGAATAAGCAGTAACCTAGTTGGGGATGTATAATCAGTGCACAAGAAACATTTTGAAAAGTGCCCAGTATTTTATTATTTGCTCTCATTTTCAGTGGATGGTGGTTGGTCCTGTTGGTCTTCCTGGTCGAAGTGCTCTGTCACCTGTGGAGGTGGACATTACATGAGGACACGTTCCTGCAGCAATCCTCCACCTGCATATGGTGGAGACATCTGTCTGGGTCTGCACACTGAAGAAGCATTGTGTAACACACAACCCTGTCCAGGTATGGGGGACAGAATAAAGACCTCAGCAGAAATAAATGTCAGGCCTTTAACTGCTCAGTTTGGCACTGAAATTCCCTTGCAGCCTTAACACATTCTTCTGGTCATAAATCATTTACAAAAATGAGTTTCCTGCAAATTTGTGATGATGATTGTCATGAAATACATTTAGAGAAATATGAAAAATTTCCTTTTGTGTTTCACTCATGGCTTGCTTGTTTGTATGTTTTTCCTGCAGGGTGGAAGAGCACCAAATTACATTCATGTTAAGTGCCAATCTGCTGTTAGAACATTTTCCTATACCAGTTGAAAATGTTCTAACAATTTGTTGTTTTAATCTGCCTGACTGTCAACAAAAACTAAGTTCAATCATGGCTTTCAAAAGAGAATTGAATAATTATCTGAAGCAAAAACATTTGCAGGGCGACAGGGAAAAGGCAGGGGAGTGGGACTAGATGAGTTGCTCTTTTCTAGAGAGCCAGCATGGACACAAGGGGCTGAATGGCCTCCTTCTGTGCTGTAACCATTCTGATTCTATTATGCTCTTCTACTGTTACAACTCAAGTCATTGGTTTTGAAGCCAGATTAATAAGTATGGTGTCGCAGAAACTGTGACTGAGTAGTAACAGTGGGATTGAATTATAATGTATTGGGAAATTTAGGATAGCTTTCCAATTGCAGTACTTAGCCTGATGTCTCTCAGATTGACCAGCTGGTCACTGGGAAATTAGTTGGGAATATCCAAAATAATTTCATTTCAGAACCAAACAGCCAACACAGAGATCAATTTGACAGAAGCAGCCAAACTAGGGAAGTAAGTTCATGGCTAGAAGTGTGTTGTCAGAATGAGGGTTCTTACTTACTGATGAAAGCATATTATGCCATCCAGTTGTCCCTACTTTGTTCAAAAGTAAAAAGGCAAGGTACCTGCAAATGCTTGAAGGCAAATATTTCACAATTCCAATAATCAAATGATGATTAATTATTGAATATTCAAAGACAGATGTTTGTCCTGAGAGAATGCTTACCACTTACTTTTTTCCCATACAGATAGCTGGTCAGAGTGGTCTGGGTGGTCAGAGTGTGAGGTCTCAGGTTCACAACATCGTACTCGTCACTGTAAAATTTTATTTCCTGTTGGTTACCAGTGCTCTGAGAATAGCAGTGAGAGCCGAGCCTGTGTTTATGACTCCAATTTCATTCCTGGTAAGTTTGTTGGCTGAATGGGACCGATAGGGGATTACTGCAAAAACAACTCATAATTCATTATGGGCATGCCTTGTCTGTTAACATTGAATAATCATATCCATCTCAACTGTTTTAAAATTTGAGTGGTGAATTCAACTTCAGCAAGGACGCAAAACAGACCCCTTATTATACACCCATCGATTTTCCTTTACATTGAAGTCAATATACAATTTCAGAATGCACAGCTAACAATTATTCTAGAAGATTGTTTAATTTTCACAACATAATTATTTAGACAGAAATGGGAACATTTAGAATCTTCAATACATGGACTTCAGTAAGGCGTTTGATAAGGTTCCCCATGGTAGGCTGATGGAGAAAGTGAAGGCGCATGGGGTCCAAGGTGTACGAGCTAGATGGATAAAGAACTGGCTGGGCAACAGGAGACAGAGAGTAGCAGTGGAAGGGAGTTTCTCAAAATGGAGACGTGTGACCAGTGGTGTTCCGCAGGGATCCGTGCTGGGACCACTGTTGTTTGTGATATACATAAATGATTTGGAGGAAAGCATAGGTGGTCTGATTAGCAAGTTTGCAGACGACACTAAGATTGGTGGAGTAGCAGATAGTGAAGGGGACTGTCAGAGAATACAGCAGAATATAGATAGACTGGAGAGTTGGGCAGAGAAATGGCGGATGGAGTTCAATCAGGGCAAATGCGAGGTGATGCATTTTGGAAGATCCAATTCAAGAGTGAACTATACAGTAAATGGAAAAGTCCTGGGGAAAATTGATGTACAGAGAGATTTGGGTGTTCAGGTCCATTGTTCCCTGAAGGTGGCAACGCAGGTCAATAGAGTGGTCAAGAAGGCATACGGCATGCTTTCCTTCATCGGACGGGGTATTGAGTACAAGAGTTAGCAGGTCATGTTACAGTTGTATAAGACTTTGGTTCGGCCACATTTGGAATACTGCGTGCAGTTCTGGTCGCCACATTACCAAAAGGATGTGGATGCTTTGGAGAGGGTGCAGAGGAGGTTCACCAGGATGTTGCCTGGTATGGAGGGCGCTAGCTATGAAGAGAGGTTGAGTAGATTAGGATTATTTTCATTAGAAAGACGGAGGTTGAGGGGGGACCTGATTGAGGTGTACAAAATCATGAGAGGTATAGACAGGGTGTATAGCAAGAAGCTTTTTCCCAGAGTGGGGGATTCAATTACAAGGGGACACGAGTTCAAAGTGAAAGGGGAAAAGTTTAGGGGGGATATGCGTGGAAAGTTCTTTACGCAGAGGGTGGTGGGTGCATGGAACGCATTACCAGCGGAGGTGGTAGACGCAGGCACGATAGCGTCTTTTAAGATGTATCTAGACAGATACATGAATGAGCAGGAAGTAAAGAGATACAGACACTTCGAAAATAGGCGACAGGTTTAGATAGAGGATTTGGATCGGCGTAGGCTTGGAGGGCCGAAGGGCCTGTTCCTGTGCTGTAATTTTCTTTGTTCTTTGTTCTACTGGCCAGGCAAATCATCTACAAAAAAGGATTGCAAATTTAATGTTGAGAGAAGTGGCCAAGTGTCACTGCACATCAGAGCTGACAAAGAAATTTAGAGCCCTCCCCAGGCCACTGACTTGTGTTAAGAGCAGTTAGGAAAGGATCGTCTGTGTAGTGTACTACAAGCAGAACTATAATGCAGTATGCACAAATACACATTTTGTTGTGTGGATAATTTTACTCCAGGCGTACGAAAGTTCCATTGTGCGGATATCAGAATGCAAGTAGTTCTGCACTGGCCATTTTATGAGTAGTATGCATGCAGTATATGCAGCTGAAATACTTGACAAATACAATATAGCCTGCCCACCCTTATGTTTGCAACTAATGCATGGCTGAGTGAGATCAAAAAGGAGAAACATGAGGGTTTTATATTCACAAAAAAAGAGTAGGGGCAGAAACCTGGGAATAGGAAGCCTGTTAGTATTCCTTCCATCTCAGCTAGGGAATGACATTTAGTTTGAAAGCCAGAGGAGAAAAGTAACAAAGAAATGAGAGAAAAAAACGTACACAAAAGCAGTTACACACAATGATGATTAGGAAAGAGAAGCAGGCAGCCATTCTCGTTGCCTACATACGATAACAACATCTCCAGTTAAATCTGTCAAGTTACCCACACAGATTCAAATGAAACCACTAGCAGAGCAGGGATATCTCTGTAATCACTGGAATTAACTGCATAAAGTGCTGCTGTTCATGAAAATCAACACTCTCATGTGACTGCAGTGGAACCCTCATCTGTTCAAACCTGATACATTCCTGGTGTAAGCATGTCTTTACTTAGCTCAGATTGATCGTGGCTTGGCAACTGGTGGCTCAACCAGCCTGTTTATAAGCAATTATTTTTCTGCGTCAGTTGCTGAATTACAATTCATAATTCCACTGTATTTCTAATATTAAATATAGTTATTTAACCACATATCAACAAATCAATGCATAATGACAAAATAAGTCACATCTCATGCAGTCGTAACTCATATTTTGCAAAGAAATGTATGCACATTATTAATTATGCTAGTCTATCTAATGCAATTTTTAAAAAATTACAAATTATCGGTAAATATGCATTGAAGAATGAAAACCATAGGAGAGGTTAAATAAAGTTTACTTAATTTTGGGTTCCTTGAATAGTTTTATTATCTCAGCAGCTTTACTCCACCAATTTTCTCCCTTCCTGGGTATGTGTTCATTTTTTGTTGGGATATAATGTTGCATAATTGGATACCCTCACAAACCTAGTCCAAATGGCTATTGTTGATGTGTGCACATCTTCTGATCTAGTGTTGACAGACTGTGTGGTTGAGCAGCCTACCACAGCCAAGCCCAATCTTGTCCTCTCCCAACCACCACATGTACAAACCTCTAGTAGGGGATGTAGAAGGTCCAGTGGCAGTATCCTAAGAAGAGCAGGGAAGCTGTCCCAGTGTCTTGGCTAATAACAAACATCACTAAAAATGAATTAATGTTGTCATCTCATTGATGGTTGAGGGATTTTGCTGTGTGCAGATTGGCTGCCATGTTTCCCTACATTACACATGACTACGCTTCAAAAGTACTTTATTGGCTGTAATGCATTTTGACATCCTGAGGTTGTGAAAGACACCATATAAAGCAAGTTCTTTCTTTCTAGTAGGTGTCATTGGATAGCAAGCAGGAATGGGGATCCTATCCAATAATCCACTCCATAGCTTAGAGTGTTGAGATTAGTTTTCCACCCCACCACTGCCTGGTTGGAATCAACAAGCTGAACACAGACTGGGGATTGAATCTTCCTGACCTATGGCTCAATTGAATAAACTCAATAGTCCATCAAGAGAGCTTAATTTTCCTTATTTAAATTGTCAAATGAGTATTTTTATTAATAAAACAATTTAATTTTTAAAATTTATTCCCTTAGAAGTGTATATTGCCAAGTCCAGCTCAGGAGAAAGAAGATGTGGTGGTAGGTGTTGATTCTGTAATCCTGTATTTGTTGATTCCCTAATCCTGCATTTGGAGAAAACTCTTAAATATGTTCGTACTTTACTTAATGAATGCTTATTTCACTGTCTAAAATTCTTTGCAGAATTCAACATGTTCCATATGATTGCAGTGGGATTGAGCTGCTCTATCTTAGGTTGTCTCCTAACATTACTTGCATATACCTACTGCCAGCGATATCAACGGCAGTCCCACGATGCCACCGTTATCCATCCAATTTCTGCAGTTCCCCTCAATGCTAGCATCACAAACCATGTCAATAAACTTGATAAATATGATTCAGTGGAAGCCATTAAGGTGAGACATTCCAACTTCAAATCATAAATTTCATTTATTACTGTCTTCTGAAGTTTAATGTAGTGACACCAGACACATAACTAAGCAAGGAATATTAGTTTAGAGTCCGTAGAAGTTACCAGCTCATGTTGACATTTTTTTATTAAGTCATTACAATAATTAAAAAAAGATAACAGTAAAATGTTTGGTAGAATGGATGGAGTGTGTAGATTTGTCAACAAATTCTTAGGAGTGAAAACCACCTTGAACAAAAATTGGGAAAATGCTTATTTTTCTCAATAATTAACAAACCACTAACCAATTGCAACTTCAGAAATTGCATGACCAAAACAATGTTCTTTTGACTTCATTGGTGAATTAGTAGTTATGAAGCAAAACAGATATTTTTTCACTAAAATAGGAATTTCATCTGGATTATGCAAATTGTTTGATTGGAAATTGGCCGAATCATTTTTGCAGAACCTGATGTCAGCACCAAAAGCTCCCATAATTTCTCTTGTAGGAAGCTTGGTTCAGCTTCTGTCTAAATTTATTCTTTATAGTACCATGGTGGTAACCTTTTACTTCACAGCCTGGATGTAATGTGGTGGAGCCGATCACCTACCTGTTATAGAATTCATGCAGTTTACATCCTATTGAAATCAATGAGATAAAATTCGACGAGTTCCACAATGGCAAGCGATCCGCTCTACTCCGCCATATTACCTCGCAGTGGTGAAGTTGAAAATGATCTCGCCTGTGTTTATTAAAAAAATGAAAGGAGCAGTTAAGCCTGTACAAGTACTTTTAGAAGTATTTACAGAAGCACTGAAAGAGATCTCAATCTTTCTTGCTAGATTACTGTTCAAGATTTTGATCAGAAGAATGCATTTATCAGTTGTTGGTGATGGTGAGGACAGGGATTGTGCAGGAGACTAAGCTGATCATAAAATATGGAATTTTGAAATACACTGCAGTATGATATGTGTAGGACCAGCCCTGCTTTTAGCAGTAAATTTGCCAGATTGCCTTAGCCATGAACAGGTAATTAGCATTCACCCAGAAAACCTCATGTGCGTTTACAGCGAGAGGAACAGTTGCTGCCCTCCAGATCTGCTTCAGCACCAAGACTGGAAAATTAATTTCTGGTCATAAACACTGCAATAGTTTTAGGAGTTAAAGCTGAAAGCCCCAAAAATTGCATGGTTAATATAGTAAAAATTATATCTATAAGATATTATTAATAAGTAATATCTTTATTTTCCAGGCCTTCAACAAAAACAATTTGATCCTTGAGGAACGAAATAAGTACTTCAACCCACATCTTCATGCAAAGTCTTTTTCCAACACCTATTTCACAGACCTAAATATATATGATGACTACTAGAGTGGCCTATTGCTAAATACACTGGTCTACTGACTAAAGGTCCCTCTTTAGAGTCTGAAATGGAGAAGAGGCCTGTGCTAATTTCTACCAACATCCGTTCCTGCCTTTTGCCCATCTAAAATGAAAACAAACATCAATGACTACATTTGAAATGATCAAACCCAGAAATGAATTCCAGCCAAGTTGGAATTCAGCTGTTCTGTTCTGCTGTGGTAGAACTGAGGACTATTTACCTTCTATTAAAGAAGTGTATCTTACAGTGAGTAAAGAAACACAAACAGTGCCTGTGGACAGAAGATCGTCATTTAATGAATTGTGTGTGTTTGTGTTTTCACCAGACCTATTCTATATGACATAACAATGTGAACATCTGCAAAGTGAAACTCAGAGCTCAGAAGTAATTAGTGCAGTATTGAGAAGCAAGCTGAACAAATGGAACAAGTAGCTGAGTGAGTTTCGGTGCTGCCCCCATGAGGTTGTTGAACATTCTGTTGTATGAAGTTAGGAATGTTCAACCGTATTGACTGTGCCCACTTCATGCCATTCCAAAGACCCTGCCAGCTGTAACTTGTAGATCAGCATGTCTGTTCTTTTATAATCTTTCCAAGCTACTTAGAAAGTGGATCTTAAATGCACCTGTGTTGCTATTTCATTTTACACAATCCCTATTGTCTGTGTAATTATTGACCATTTATTGACCAATTTAGTGTTTGAGAACAATCATGAAATATTTTCAGTGTGCAACTTACAAAACTGTAAATAACTGACAACATATGAATAATGCAGATGGTCAACTACGTATATTTAGTTCAGTAGGGAAGTCAATTGCCTCCCCCCCCCCAAACACCCCCATCAACAGCATTAATAACTGCAATGTTGAAAAAAGTGGCTTTTGTACAGAGCCCATCTGCTGTGAATTCTTGCAGCTTCTGCTGTATGTAGGCTATTAATTTATCCTATTCCTGCTTTGTATGCTGAGTTTCTTTGTTCATTGTAGATTCAGATGGCTTCTCACAACCAGTGTCTTCTGCATGTGATGTATTACAATAGTTGCAAAGTCATTTTCTGCCTGATTGTTGAGTTTTATAAGTCTTCTGTCAGCTCTATGGGTTTTATGCTGCTACATTATATTCAGTATTATGCCAAATTTCTAACATGAGAAAATATTTGATTCAGTTCATTTAAAACATGAATATTTATTTTTAATAACATCATAAGGTATCAAGATATCAGTATCTGCTACATAGGATACTTGACTATTTGTGAATGCAATGATAGCAAAAGAGGTTTAATTTCTTCTATTAACACACTGCTGCTTAAAGCATTCACGTCAGATTCCTTTGTGCATTAGTTTAGTGCAATCTGTAATGTGTTTATTTTAACTGGGCTAACAAATGTGTTAAAATATTTCACACAGAAATTTTATATGGAAGCATTAAGCAGTATGCTACCAGATATCAAACCCCAAGATATTTGACATAATTTGAAAGGGCAAATGTAAGCTTAGTATTGTACAGATCAGATCAGCAGTTGAAACAGTTCTGGTATTTATTTTTCCCATTGCTACAAAAACGAATATGATTTTTGATATTTTCCACCTTAAAAATGCTGCAATGCAAAAGGAGATACAATACATTATTTTAGTGTAAATCGAGAGAATGCCTTTTTTCCTCCTCCTTAAGCAAAAACCCACGAACAAAATCACATTCTAAGATAACAAAAAAGTCATATCCTGGAATGTTGACCTATTCTTTTTGTCTATATGCTGATTGAGTGGCATATGCATTTGCAGGATTTGTAGTTTTCCTTTTTATCTGTCCTTGAAGACTTCAAGGTGTGGCTCCAGTCTGATAGAAGTGTATTTGAAAGAAAGTGTTCTGCATATGTTGGAGCTTTCTATTACATTAAATGCAGCCTCAATTTGACATTTTATATTGGCATGGTTCGTGCAGTGTCATTAAACAGCATAGTATAAAGCCTATATGTCTTTTAACATTGGAGTAAATTCTACAAAGTAACACTCCTGGCAGACTTGTGCAATAGGAGACATATTAGAAGTGGCCATCAAGATTAGCGTGACCTGCACAATTTTTCATTAAGGACAGAAAACTGTGCAAGGAAAGATGACTTCAATGCTTTAATTTCCCCATATGTACCTCCATTCTCATGAAACTGGGTAAGGAGCATTAATTTGTAAAATCTATCCCGATGAGCTGAAAGAAGATAAGTGGGCCATCCAGCCTCTGCAGGCAGTGCAGAGGAACACAAGGTTGATGCCTGCATTAGATAGATGAGTGATGAGTAGGACTAGATAAATCAAGTCTTGTCAAATTTTGAAAGAATTAGCATAATTGTGGTATTTAAGATAGTTAACAATAGAAAAAGTAAATTTACAACTACGGGCTGAATTTCTTGAGCAGGGAAGAAGTCCTACTCCCAGGACCGAAGGCGAGAGCCGAACCCACGCTGGAGGGTGGCAGGACCTTGTGGTGGCATTTTGCCACCGGTGGCCAATGAACAGGCCATCGCCGGGACTGCCGTTCAATTGCGGTTGGTGGCCTGCCTGCCAGAGCTGCAGATCCAATCAGGGGGCTGGCAGCTCAGCAGCTTCAGCAGCTACTGCTGAGTCTACAGGACAAGGAAGAGGGCACCTACATACTGAGGTGCTCTCGAAGACGTGGTAAGTGTTTTTTCAGCAATCTGGGGCCAGGCAGGCAGGCCCAGTAATCGGGGTTTTGGGGGGGGGGGCATATTCCAGCGGCGGTGCCTTAGCCATGGTGGTGACCATTGCCACCAGGGGGCATGCCTCTGTGGGCTGTGGAGTGGGCATTAAAAGGAGGATTCCTCCTCCTGGGAATCCACTGAGAGGTCACCAGGGTTTACCTGGCGGTCTTGCCACGTGACGGAGGCCCCTCCTGACGCCAGAATAATGCCAGCAGGGGTGGGAAGTGACCCTTAGTAGGGCATTTAATTGCCTCAATTGCAGCCATGCTGCTGAGGTTCCCAACGCTGGTAAATTGCTGTAGTGGCAGGATGACGTCGGGCTTCCCTCCCGACATCTTCCTCCGCCATATTACCAAGCTTTCCACCTCCCAGCCTGCTCTAAAGGGCTGGTAAAATCCAGCCGCACACTTTCAGAAATAAAATGGCAGTGGGGAAAATGCTGTCCAAGATTTGGTAGGGAGGGGTTGGGGGTGGGCGGTGTGGTCATGGGGGGGAGATGATATTTAAGACAATAGCATCCTTTTATATAGAGAGTGGTCAGCAGATAGAATGTGTTTTGAGGAATGGCGATTGAGGCGAGGAAAATATGCTGAAAGGCCTTCCTCATCTGAATCAACCTGTGATATTTGCATATTTCAAAATAATTAATTCTCTCAGTTTCATTGGAGGGTCATAAATTACAAAGCGAAACAGGCATTTACCAGGACCTTTTTTAAATTAAAAGAGGAAATTCAAGCCCTCATACATGTGAAAGAGGTGAACAAGAAAACATAGAGTTATCTCACTGTGGTATGTTTTGATGCAAAAGAAAATTTCTAATTTTAATTGTTTTGTGAGAAATAGTTCAAAATTTCAGAACTCTGAGGGGGAATATTTGATAACAGTGGAGGTGAAATTCCTCTTTTAATGAAAGATGGAAGAATGCCTGCTTCAGCTGTACTTAACATCGCCCTGCTAATGATATCACATTCTCAGAAATAACATGGGCTGAATCGCCACAGAGGGGGTCCTCCGTGGGCCATGGATTGCCCCCAGAGGAGGTTACCCCTCCACCAGAGCTCGCTCAGTATCTCCATGTGGTGGTGGAGGGCCCATCCGACGTCCTGTAAATGCCAGCGGAGGCAGGAGTGGCCCTTAAAATTGAGTGGCTTAATTGGCCTCCCAGAGGACTTCCCAACCGTCACAGTACCCACCATGGACAAAGTGGCATGGGGGCAGAACAGCATCGGACACACTGCCTGGCACCACTCCACGCCATTTTGTGTGCCCCCTCTGCCTCCCAACCTGTCTCCAAGGACCAGATAAAATCCAGCCCCATGTTTCAGAGTCATGTATTCCTGCGATTTCATGACTTGTTAGCTGAGGAGTAAAACAGGGTTTCTATTTTTAATGAGAATAGGAGTTTCATCCCCATTGACATACTTTATTAAGAAACTTTAGAAGCTAATTTCTTCAATATTGTTACATGTATCGATATATTTCAGTTGAATAGCTGTTAGAAACAGTTTGTCTATAAAGAATAATGTTATAACTAAGTAAAAATATTTTGGAAGAAAATCAGGACAACCAGATTAATTGATTCAGCAAGTGTTATTTTTGAATTAAATTATCATTTAAATGTCTGTTTAACAGTTTGAATTCAGGTAGTTTCCTCTCCATCAATCAATTTGTATTTTACCCTTAATCATTAAAGAATGATAAGAGCTCTCATTAAGTCAACTATTGTAAATGCTGAGGCTCCAGAGGTGCTGATATTCAAATGCATATGGAGATAAACCTTGTGTTCTTTGCCAGCGTTTATGGAGAGCTTGCTGATACAAATAGCTATCCAAACAGCTGAAGCTCATGGAAGCCAATGGCAGGGGTTAGACAGAGGCACCTATACTTGCAAGAGTGCATACATGTATATAGTATGCATACATGTGTGTCTGTAATGATTTAAATCTTTGGATATTGGATGATGTCATACCAAATCAGAAGGTGATGCCTGTTATTACAGGTGGCTGTGTACTGACTAATTCTCAGGCAGCTCTTTAATCTGTTTTGCTTTACATTAAGTACGGCTACATTGGGTTAAATTAATATTACAGCATTTATCCTATCAAACGTTATGGCTCCAATTGTCTGAATATGTGGACAGTAGTTTCAGCTTCTCTCATGTTCCCACTGAGCAACAGATTTACAATTGTTTTCTAATGTAGCACTTTTGATCCCCCACATAATCAGGGCACTTTTCCTATGGATAATTAGTTATCCACTAACAAATTGCTATTCTGTGCTCAGGTTATATTCACAAACTCTTATAGTGGAAAGCAACATGTAACTCAGCAGGGTAAATTTTAGCTTTCAGCACTGGACGGTTAACTGGCGGGAGCAGATTGCTGCCCATTACACACCCTGCACTGACTTCAGTAGAAAGGGAAATTGGACAGACTGTAAATTGAGCAACCAATCTGCTACTGCCAGTTTACCACCTGGTGAAAGTTAAAATCTACCTCAATATTTCCATATTTTTGCTTTTATTAATGACAATACTGATTATAACATATATTGTTTGCAGTTCATATGAACATGATGAGCATACCAAAAGATCACACTTGGGTGATGCATTTGTTCAGAATAGCCTATATGAAATCACAACACCACTAGCAATTCCACTACAGAGTTCAAAATAGCTTTCTATGCCATCGTAAGAATGCTAATGTCACGTTGAAACCACATTTTCAAAAGAAAAATGATCAGAATCCAAAGCAGTTATATTTCTGTTCCAAATGTTGTATTTTTCAATTTCAAGAAGGTCTTTTTCTCAAATGCAGAATGAGCTGTCATTTTTTTCAGACACTACAGAAGCAGAGCCACCAGTGAACAAACACTGCAGTGAAATTAAAACAGTTCTTCAAGGAAAAATAACTTGAGCAGAAACAAGGAAAATTCATACAAAAGGGCACTGTAGTGTTTTTCAGATGTAATATTCCAATATAAAAACTCCTTTGAAAAAGACACCTAATTTCAGTTGTGTGAATTGTTTTCTGTGGGCAGCCTGGCAGTTGCTGCAGTAGAGCACCAGGTGGATAATATTCATGGGATACATCTTTGAATCACTGTGATGATTTTTGTTTTTAACTTGATTCGCTCTTTGTTGGTGAAGTTTGCTAATTCTGTACCAGGCTACTGGATCAAGCAGTTTGGAGTGGCCAAGTTTAGTACTTGGATGATGGAACACATTCCTATCCTTCAGATGTGCTTCTCCAAATGTCTGACACAAAATGGCACAGACAGCCCCATCCTCCCAGCTGAGTGAGGATACCTCATACGTGGTTAAAACAGTGAAGACCTAAAGGGCAGCAGTGGGAAGATATTGGGTTAGGACATAGTTTTTCCTTTTCCCTGAACAGCTATCACCAGAGCTTTGTAAAGAACTATGCTCCTTGGGCTGACTGGAAGGGTTTGCTGGAAAATGGTAAATGCTCTGCCCAGTGAGTGTGATTTGTTGTTGTGTATGATGTAATATGTATGCAGTGTATTTCAGCACAACCTCATAATATAAAATAATTGTATTATATTTTTGTACTTTAGCTCAGTGTAAATAATCTGTTTCTTCAACAAAAACCGTATGTGACCATCAGAAATAAAAATGTTTGTAAATATATATCTATGTCTCATGATCAAGAAGCAGAGAGATACATGCGAGAGAAAACTATATGTGGACGACAAAGGGCAACATTGCTGAAATTGCAGTTTGTTTAGATTTCACAGCCCCGACAACCAATTTTATCTGCAGCGCCTGTGGAAGAGTCTGTCACTCTAGAATTGGCCTTTATAGCCACTCTTGGCGCTGCTTCACAAACCACTGACCACCTCTAGGAGCTTACCCATCGTCTCTCGAGACAAGGAGGCCAAAGAAGGGGGACTGCAAAGAATATTCTCCACTTTTGATTAAGGTTCTCTACTTGTTCAAATAAATTTATCATGCAATAAATTCTTAACAAACTGCTGACAGAGAGCAAAAATGAGAACGTGTAGAATTGGAGGTAACTTTGTGGCATGGGTCAGTAAGTGGTTAGGATGCGGGAGATAGAGTAGGGATGAAAGGGTTTGTTCGGTGGTGTGTGATATGTGGCTGGAATCATTTGCACTTATAAAAGTTTTGGGCATCGAGACCATTTCCGGATCACGATCCCGTTCGGGTCAGTGGTGCGCTGGCAGGGAATATCTTTCAATTAAGGATGGTGGCAGAACAGGGACATGGGAGAGCCAATGGGAGAGCCATGGAAGTCAGCTGGAAACTGCAGCAGGAGAGGTGAGCACTGCCAAAGAAGAGGGAGACCAAGGGGCACCACAAATTGGAGGCACTCATGAAAGTCTCCAAAGTCAGTTTTAAAAAAAACAGGCCCAGAACTGTGAGGGGCCTCAGAATGCAGGGAAAACCCCTCTAATGGATCTCTGACCTCCTGCGGCTTCCGAAGTGTTGCTGGGCTCTCAACACAGTGTGGGGGTGGGGGTGGGGGTGGGGGGGGGGGCGGGGTAGGGACGTGTAACACCGGGAAAATACCATTAAATTCAGAAACCTGTCCTTAATTGAGGTCTTAATTATGCTGATTGCCTGTCTGCCTCTGTTGAGCACTTGCCGATTCCAGAGGCAGCTCACCCCTAGGAAACTCACCTGGAGGGGGACCATGTCCAGGAGCTGTCCCAAAAGGGTTTTCCACTACTTTCCTGGCTCCCACCCAAAGATTTGTACTAGGGCTTCAGCTTTTCACCATATATATTAACTTGAACGAAAGAAGAAAGAGTTATACAGCAAAGTTTACAGATAACACAGTAAGTTGTGTGGATAGGAGCAGCAAGTTATAAAGAGATATAGACTGTGCGAGTAAAACATTGGCAGATGCAGTTCAATATGGGGCAATGTGATTTGAGAAGACAAATGAGAATTTTTTTTGAATCGCGAGAGACAAGGAGCTGTGGAAAAGCAAAGGCATGCAGGTGTCCATGTAGATAAATTACTAAAAGCTAGTCAGTGCACAGGTACAAAAAGGTAATCAAAAAGGCCTTTATCTCAAGGATGTTGGAATTCAAAGTGAGGCTTTAGTTGTGTAGATTCCAGATCCCATCTGGAGTACTGTGTTCAGTTTTGGGCACCTTAGTTTGGTTTGTATTTGTTTGAGTTTAGTAGGTTGAGGGATGATATAAACAGAAGAGTTTAAAATGATAGAGATTCAATATGGTAGATACAGACAAGCTGTTTCCTCTGGTGCAGAACAATGGGGCTCAATCTTAAAATCAGAGCTAGGCTGTTCAGGGATGATATAAGGAAGCACTTTTTCATACAAAAGATGTTTGAAATCTGGAATTCTGTCCCCATCAAGGTCGTGAATGCTGAATCAACTGAAATTTTCAAGACTGAGATTGGTAGATTTTTATGAGG
Source organism: Heterodontus francisci (assembly GCF_036365525.1). Taxonomy (NCBI): domain Eukaryota; kingdom Metazoa; phylum Chordata; class Chondrichthyes; order Heterodontiformes; family Heterodontidae; genus Heterodontus; species Heterodontus francisci. The sequence goes on along the minus strand of NC_090372.1, from coordinate 124,151,393 downwards.
CAAAGTTATAAACAATATGAAGCAAGGGCAACTAGATGGTATTGAGGTACAGATCAGCCATTATCTGATTGAATGGCATAGCAAGCATAAGGGACTGAAATAGCTACTTCTGTTCCTGTGTCCCTAGAGGGCATTCTGATGGGCTTTCCAAATTTAAATTAATTTGATTCTGATCAATTTTGGAATTAACACTTCCCCTCTATATTTGGGTCCTTGAGGCAGCTTTTATGGCCAGAATTTTGCTACAACAGCTGAGGTCCCATCACCGGGGCCGAAAGTGGAAGCCAACCCTATTTAGGCGGGCAGTGGGATCCTGACAGGCATCTTCCCGGTGGTGGCCAATTAATCCAATAAGGACGGCAGCTCGCCCTGAAGAGCTGCGGCTCATTGCTCAGGCTGCAGCTGCGAGGAGAGAATGCCCTTACAGAAGGGTAATTATTCTTGGGGGACATTGGGGCCAGGCAGGTGGGCCCCGGCGATCGGTGAGGAGGAAGGGGGGGGGTGGGTCATGAGGATCAAGCAGCGCCATTGCCGCCGGGAAGCCCCCTCCGTGGGCCATGGAGTGCCCAAAAAGGAGGAAACACCCCTCAGAGCCTGCTGGGAGGCTGCCAGGTTTGACTGGATGGTCTCCTCAGGTGGGTAAAATGTGTGCAGAGGCAGGAAGTGGCCCTTAATTAGCTACTTAAGTAGCTCAATTGGGTTTCCGGCAGGCAGCTCGTCTGCCACCTTTCCCGCCACTGGCAAATGGCATGACGGCAGGAAGATGTTGGCCATGCCGCCTCACCACTCCTGACTCCTTCCTGCGCCATTTTGCCAGCCTTCCTATCTCCCTTTACCCTCCTGGTAAAATTCAGTCATATATTCTTGCAAAGTCACTAAGAGGTAGTGAAGGAATCCAAATCTTAAATCCAGAGATTTGAAAAATGCGATTTCTAATCAGAATCTAAAATTTAAATTTAAATTCCTCCCAGCACTCCAAGGGGTTGTGACTAACAGGGAACTGCTGCACTATGATATTTTTCTATTTGTCTCATCTGGTGTGCATCCATCACACCACAGAGTCAGAAGCAGAAAATAGAGAAAGACAGCCATTTATTGCTGTTTTTTCTGACCTTGACAACCAAGCCTCTATTTAACAGCAAAAGCCAGAGGTTTACAAGCAGTTAAATCTGCCCTTACTCAGGCATCAGGGCCCCATCAACCTGTGGCTCATGTATCAGCTCTCAATTGCCCCTGCTATTATCTAATAAACCACTTCTGTATAGGGAATACTTAAGCAGTGACCTTAAAGAGATAGACCAAGCTAAACACAGCTTTATTTTAGCAGATAGACATCACAACCATGCTCCAAATCTCAAGCCAGCTATTAACAAGGCCAAGGGAGATCTAACGTTCTTAAATGTTTGGTGTATGCATGTGTGTAATAACGTATTACTGCATGATTGCAGATTCTAGTGTCACAACATTAATTTGGATTTAAAAAATCCTCATACTTCCGGAAGACCAGACCCATCTCCTTCCCAATGCAGCACCCGGCTGATTCTGTTTATTTATTTAGAGATACAGCACTGAAACATGCCCTTCGGCCCACCGAGTCTGTGCCAACCAACAACCACCCATTTATATTAATCTTATATTAACCCCATATTCCCTACCACATCCACACCTTTCTCCTACCACCTACCTACACTAGGGGCAATTTACAATGGCCAATTTATCTATCAACCTGCAAGTCTTTGGCTGTGGGAGGAAACCAGAGCACCTGGCAGAAACCCACGCGGTCACAGGGAGAACTTGCAAACTCCGCATAGGCAGTACCCAGCACTGAACTCGGGTCGCTGGAGCTGTGAGACTGCAGTGCTAACCACTGCGCCACTGTGCCGCCCATGCTTATTCTTATTGGGTCCAATGTCCTATTGTCCATGAGTAAACCTAGGCAACCCTCTTTTTTTCTTTTTTTTTTACAGGAACAGTAGCATTGCAGTAATGTTACTCAACTAGCAATCCAGAGGCCCAGACTAAAGCTACAGAGACATAAGTTCAAATATCACCATAGTAGCTGGGGCATTTAAATTCAATTAATTAAATAAAGTCTGGAATGAAAACCTAGTGTCAGTATTGGTGACCATGATAATGCCAGATTGTTGTAAAAACCCATCTGGTTCACTAATGTCCTTTAGGGAAGGAAATCTGCCATCCTTACCTGGTCTGACCTACATGTGACTCCAGACCCAAAGCAATGTGGTGACTCTTAAATGCCCTCTGAAATGGCCCAGCAAACTATTCGGTTGTATCAAACCACTACTGAAAAATGCCCTGCCCATGTTCCCATTTTTTTTTTCACACTCTTTAATTTTTTTTATTACACAGCCAGGTCCTGACCCAATCTTTTCATCTGGTCAGCCTACTCCAGAATCTTTCCTTTTAATTTAGGAAAAGTGAATTTGAGAGAAAAAATTAAAGGACAGAAGTAAGTATGAACAATATGGCAGGTATGCACAGAGTGGGAGACAGACAAAAGAAAAAGGAAACAGACAGGCAGATTTTCAAAATGATTAAGAGAAACCCACAAACCACTATGAAGCTGCCAACAAGAAAAAGGGTGGAGTTTTATGCTGGAGGTGGGGATCTTGACGTCGGGGTAAACAGACGCCGAGATCCCCACACCAGCTCTTGCATGGAAGGCCACCAAATTTAGTACCAATCAGGCACTTAACTAGACAGCGGCAGACCTTCTGTACAATTTAGGACCTCGTCACTGGAAGTACCGGCCTTGCAGAGCCTCCAGCCAATCAGAGGCTGACAGCTGCAGCGCTACCGTGGAGGTGGTGGCTGTTGCTGTAGTTGCAGCCATGAGACACTGAGGAGCGGCACTGGAACCAGGCTCAAGGTAGGTCAAGATGGGAGGGGTCTTGCAGGGTGGGGGTCGCAGAGGAGGGGTCAAGGGGGGGTCGGCGGCAAGGGCAGGGGGATTGGCCCTCAGCGCATTTCCCCCTTCCCAATGCTAGGTGCCTCGTTCGGGCACTAAGTGCCTATGAATGAATGACGCCACCCCTCCCCCCGCCCCCCACCACCACAGCCAGGAAGCAGACCGCACGGTTTTCGTGCCGCGCTTCCCGTGTGATGACAGGGCTGCCTGCCACAGAGGTAATTGTGCCTGCGGTGGGAGGAGGCCCTTAATTCGCGGTTAATTACCCAATTAAGGGCCTCAATTGGCAGCAGGGCGGGAAGGCCATTCCACCCAGGACTAAATTTCAGCGGAGGCGGGATGGTGGCGGGGTCCCGCCCGCGATCATCCCATGATTTTATGCACTCCTCGCCTCCAAACCTGCCACGGGGGAAAGCATAAAATTCCATCCAAAGTCTCTCAGAGCCATAGGATTGGATTTTCAAGCGGGCTTCAGGACCCCGATGTCAGGCTCAAATGGGAGTCCCAAGCCCACCCATGTCATCAGCGCATCCACTGGTACAACCATCCAGGAGGTGGCCTTCTAATTGACTGTCTCCACACTCACTGCCCAATCAGAGGGCCCGCAGTGATCTCAAGTTGGCAGCCCCACTGGGAGAGGTAGGCGCTGCCAAGGCAGGCAGATAAGTGCAAGGGTGCCTTAGCATGGAGGTGCCCTCAGCTGCCTGTATAGAAGTGTTCAACTAAAAAGGCCTGTAGCCAGTAGGGTCATCAGGTTAGAGGGGACACCCTTCTACAGGCCAATTAACAGAAGGGGCTTTAGCCTTTCATTCCTGCAGCCCCGTCAATGCGACGTGGAGCCTTCAGCTCCACTGGCCCTCTGGTCATCCGCCAGGAGGCCACCTAGAATGAACTGGTAGCCTCTGCACAGGGTGGGGAGCTGCTCTGATGGTGGAAAAATACTGGTGATGGCCCAAAATGGCCCACAAGTGGGGCCTTAATTAGACTAATTGGCTGCCAGTCTCCGTAGAATGAGTAGTTGACCCGGTTCCAGCCCGCCCCTGGGAAAGTCCCCTGGAGGTGGGACGTACATCCCCCCATTTTCCCTGCCTCCCTTCCTCCAACCCCGTCTCCACAGGACTGGGAAAATGCAGCTCATAGGGCAAGACAGATGAAGAGACGAGTGAAATAAAGAGATAGAGGGAGACAAAGAATGGAAGATAAACACCACGACAAGGTCCTAAACACAAGGAGGTGATATTGCTGGAGTGGCGCATCTCTCGGTGTGCCCTGTTAGACTTTTCTCTATGCCCTCCAGCTCAAAACCTTTTAGTGTGGTAACTTGCTGGAAGTGCAAGCAGATAGTAATGTGATAAGTTTGATGGGGCATCTAGGACCTTAGCGAATGACAGCACCAACAGTGTATCAACTTAACCAATTTGATTTAAGGGTCGAGAAAAAAAAGAGGATTGACTGAGGAGGATGAATTAGATGGGTGAACGAGAATGAAATCAGGTTAAAAAACAATTAAATTAACATTTGACATTTACAAAATCTCTTACAACAATTTGCCACCTGAAGGAATGAGACTCACACTTTATTTTGTTCAGCTTCTGGGCCAGGCAGGGTGATTGGCATTGCATTAACAATCATCACATTGTTAAAAAGTAGCATATGCTGTTAGCTACAAGACTTAACTGTCTGGCAAGTTTAATGGGCAGTTAATGTGCAAATCCAGAAAGTTCTTAAGAGGAACAGGGAGACTAAGGGGAAGATGGTATTTGAGTGAAGCAAACGTTGGAGTGTTGTAAATTGACCAGCAGGTTTTGTACATTTGCAACTCATGCCGTATCCTTTAATCCCCTGAAGCTTCTGGCCGATTTGCACGAATCATTATGCATGCATCATTAACATGTTATTATGTTTACAGCAAGATCTGGCCCAAAAATTAGGGAGTGGAACTGAAAGTGACGTAAATATTATTTTTGTCCATGTGCAATGTCCCAAAAGATCAACTAAGAACTTACAAAAGTAGAAATGCATCTTGTTCATTACAGAGTTATCCTTAATGCAGCATTATATGTGCTATTTTATTAAATTAATGTAAAATTTTACTTGCTGCTCAAAGTAGTTAATATTATCAAAATTGCCACTAACTTGCACAGCAAAGACTAGCAACCAAGGGTAATAGGGGAGTGAATTTAGTGCAGGATAAATTATGCTTCACAGTCTTCCTTAACTAAAGGCCAGCAGAAAAAGCAATATGAAGCAAAATACTATTCTCAATCTGGATTGACACCTCCACATTGGCCCAATAGTATAGCATTATGGGTAAAAAAAAATGTTTGACTGAAATCTGTTTCAAACATCAGTGGTCCATCTCTGATTGGCACCAAACCCTGTAAATATGTCAGACATTTTCCTTTTCCATGCCTTCAGCACCTCTGTAAATGATTTCTTGTGTACTCCCCTTTGCTGGCTTCCTCCCCTTCATCCTTCACAAACTACAGTTAATGCAAACTCCATAATACCTCCCAATAAGTGCCACACACCATCCTGACCAAGATCCATCACCTCTGATCTCCCAGAACTTTGAGTTTACAGTCCTCATCTTTGTTTAATTCCCTTTATGGTCTCATACCATCTTACATGGGTGATTGCCCACCATTTATCTCAGCCGCATCCTCTGCTGCCAACCATGGATTACTGCTCTTTTCCCACTTGCTCTTCTCCACCATCAAATGCCATCCTCTTGCTCTTCGAAACTCTCTTCCAGAAATACTTTGGTTTACTGCTACCTCTCTCCCATCCTTCAAATTAATTTTTAAAATCTTTCTTTTAAGTTGTCCTTTTAACTTGCCCCTTTAACACTTGCTTTCTCAGTGTCTGCCTTTACCTTGATAAAGCAAGCTGAGATATTCTATGTTAAGAATGCCGTATAAATGCAAGTAAATGTTTTGGCTGGTCCAATCATCAGAGGAGTACTGGATTCCAAGTTGGAATCATTACTAAAAATGGTAAGAGGCCGATCGGTCATGATGTTTATGGTCATGCTCGGACTTATGGTTCAAATATGTAAAAGTAAAAATCTGAATTGCTGCACACCATCAAAGTCAGGATTGCAAGGGTGCAGTTACTTAAATCAAACATGACACCTATACTCATCAATACAAGTGGAAGTGCCATTGATTCTACACAAGAGTCACAAACCTTGATCTTCCAATTGGTGTTATTTTCTAAATGGCTTACCACCAGTGTTAAGAAAACGTAGAATACAAAATCCAATAGATTGAATTCACAGCCCCTGGAAAAAGAGGTTTAAAAAACAGAGGCTGCAACATTTGGCTCCGTAGCACCACTGGTATCAGCGCTATGGAAGCCCCAAGAGCCAAAAATGGTGGCCAAACCGCTTCTGGCCACTTCCGGGACAGAGCACCAAGCTTGTAAGGGCGATACCACGGATGTGCCGTGCATTCACCAGAAGCTTGTGGAGTGGGCAAATCGTGTTATCATTCAGTGTCAAACATTGATTTGGCACCCAACCTGCCATTTTGGACTTTGCAAACCCTCTCTTAATAACTCCCAGATGAATAGTTCAGCCACACAAGGGAACTCCCATCTAGCGCTATTGAAAGGGATCAGCATGAAATTTTCAGGTGAGGTGCTTTTGTCCTTTTGCTGCTGCAGAGTGAATGGAATTACTGGGCTGGATTTTACCAGTACCCCGACGTTGGGGGTCGTGGTGGGGAGGCCCAGAAAATACTTCTGGGAGAGGCCCGCTGCGGGCCTTGATGGCAAGAAGGCTCCGCCCCATTTTACTGGCAGCGGCAAGGCCTTGGGGCGGTCCCCCTGCCGCTCGGTGGCAGAGCCTTGATTTACATATTTAAATAAATGTTAATACATGTATAAATACATACCTTGTCCTGACAGCTGTCCCACGCCGATATTCCGGCTGGTGGCCGGAATTCCTGCACCTCCGGATCTCCGTTTGGAGATCTAAGGCGTAACACTGGTGGGGAGGGGGGAGGAGTGAAATTTTCAGGGCAGTGTGGGAGTGGGGAAACCTCCTACTATTGGCTGGAAGATGGTTGAAAGGGGTTGAGGGTCAAAGGTAACGAAGTTTGGGGGAAAGTTTGGCAGCAGAATAAAAGTTTGTTTTGGGGGAATAGTACTCAGTGGGAGGGTGGGGTGAGAGAGGGGATTCAAAGTGACATTAAAATTTTATTACAATTTATAGAGCAACAGGACCTTTAAAAATGTAAATTAAACTGAAAGGCTTGAAGCCCTTTAAAAACAGCGCTGGTGCTAACGTGGTGGTGCCGGACGCCGTTTACAGGGATGAAGCACCCGTCCCCTTTACGTCATCGGGGGTGGGCGGTCTGCCCCCTCCATGTTAATGAGCCGCTGCGCAAAATATCGCGGCGGCTCTGCAGCACATGTCGCAAATGGCGGCGAGCTATTAAAATTCAGCCCACTGTATCCAGTGTTGTTGGAAGAGTTTTAAAAAGTTGTTGGAGTCAGAAGAAAGTGATGTTGGACTTTGCCAAGGAGTTCAGAGGAGTTGGAAGGCCTTTCAGCAGAAAGCCTGCTTTCACTAATGGGAGCTATAGTTGCAGTTTCTCTTGGGCTGCAGCACTACAGTGAGATGGAACACAGAAAGCAGAGAGTGGAAGCTGCACGCAGAGACAGGAGGACTCTCAATAGAAGGCCATACCCACCTAGGATCTTCAGGGACATTTCTCTTAACTCCACCTCAGTCAAGAGCAGTGTCAGTGTTGGCTACAATTCACCAAGGAAGTGGCCACTGATCTCTGCCACCTTGTCCACCTGGACCTACAGCTGTACAGCTGGGCAAAGATGCCACTGCCAGTGGCCTTAAAGATCACCATGGCTCTCAATTTCTACGCAAGCAGATTTTTCCAGGTGGATGCCAACGCCATTGCTGAGATTTCACAGTTCACTGTGCATCACTGTATCAGGGAAGTAACAGAAGCTCTGTATGCTGGGAGAGGGGACTTCATAGTCTTCACTGTAACCAAAGAGAAGCAGGAGCAGCAGGCACGTGGTTTTGCCAGGGTAAGGGATTCCTAATGGTGTAGGGAGCAATCGACTGCACGCACATGGTTCTGCAGGCCCCACATATTAACAGGGCAATATACCGCAATCGCAAGGGCTGTTATTCTCTTAACATGCAGTTGGTGTGTAAATGTGCACAGAACATCATGCTGGTGAATGTCCGTTATCCTGGCAGCAGCCATGATGCTTTCATCCTGCACCAGTCAGCTCTTCCTGCAATATTTGAGGCATCATGATGGATCAGAGGCTGGCTGATTGGTGACAAGGGATATCATTCTACACCTGACCCACAACTCCCTTGCGCCACCCGACCACATGAGGACAGTGCGCCTACAACAAGAGCCATGCTGAGACCAAGAATGTCCATTTGGCGTCCTGAAATAATGGTTCCACTGCTTGGATGAGTCAAGGGAAGTCCTCCAGTACTCACTGGACTATGTCCCCACATTCATGGTGGTCTGCTGTGTCCTTCAAAAGCTTGGTCTCATGAGTGCACAGCCATTGTCAGCAGGCCTTCGGCAAGTACCGCAGCAAGAGGAGGAGGAGGAGGAGGTGGAAGGGAAGAGGCATCTGAGACCCCTTTGCTCCAGATGGACTGTTCATGAGCAGCTAATCATACTTCAGTTCCCCTAGAATATCATTCCCATCACCATTACTCCACACTTCCCTACCTTTCCATTCCTCTATTGCAGACAATAACAAAGTCCTCTTGGCCAAAATCCTGATATATCCAGAACATCTGATGAATGGTCACAGACCTGAAACGTTAACTCTGTTTCTCTCTATACAGATGCTGCTAGACCTGCTGAGTATTTCTGGCACTTTCTGCTCTCACTTCACAGTAAACCTGTTGAATTCTCTCAGAAGTCAAGCTCTCTTTAGTTGCAGGCCAGAGGTGTTTGTAGATTTCTCTGTTGGTTGAAAGTTTAGTTTAAAGACAGGGGATCACTTCCAATTCTCTGCTGCAGAGATTGAAAGATAGAATTCACAGCAGGACACCTTCCTTTTGGCTTGCTGGATTTTCTCCCAGCTCTCAGCTGGACAGGCTTTGGTGATGCTTCTTCCTGGGTCTCTCCTGCTCTTTCTCCAGAGAGCTACCTTTAAAGCTAAAGTCTCTCATATCTCACCTCTGTTGGGAGACAGAGATTTTCCTCCCTGCAGTGACCGACAATGGTCCAGGTTGTGGCTACTTCACACCTTCTTTGTATCAGAAGAACCCATTCAATTCAAAAATACCTTTTGATAGGTTTAGGATGGTTGCAACTGACGCCTCTTAGCTTGGAATGTATTCTTTTGTTTGTAACAGACAGTAGACAGTTTGAATATACAAAGGTAAGGTCTTTGAACCTTTGGCGGTCATTTTTTAAGCACATTGTCTACCTTTTTAAAAGAAAAGCCCATTTTTATAACTCTTTAGGTTGAGTTCTTGTGGTTTCAATCGCTGCACTTTACATTACACATGGCAGAAACACACTCCTGGCACAACTGCACAACCACATATCCCTCATCTGGGATGAGTAGTGCTTGCCAATGGCTGAAGAGCTCCTTCCAGAGTCGCAGTGTGCTTTTTATCAGGCATCAAATGCTGCATCACTGCTGTATTCACAAATGCTGTCATGGAGTTGGCCACCACTTCCACACTGGAAAGGATGTGCTCCAAGAACTGTGCGAAGCCCTGTGCCAAGTTGGAGCCTGACTCCTCCACAGTCCTTGACAATGAGAAGAGACTCTCTGGCAGGCCTGCCAATGCACCAAGCTTATGTGTGCATGTCCATCAGCGTTCACCTGTAAACCGCCCGATCAAAGTCCTCATCTGCATCTTCTGCCCTCAGGATGCTGGCACGCACTCAATCCTTTCCCTTGGCCTGACTGCAGCCCACTCATGCCTTCTGACTCACCATGTGCTGTTCCTGACTCTATGCTAATTCTAAAGTATGTGCCAGTGCCAGTATTTGAGTTGGTGGCTGAGTGTCAGATCAAGTGACAATGCTGCTTCATCAGAAGTCATTCCTCATGAGGCTGCACTGGCTGACCAGGTGGCAGTTCTTGGGTATCTGGAAGCAGAAATTCAGAATGGGAGGTCTGAAGTGAGGGAAGTGGGGGGTGGGATGGAAAGCAAGAGGTCCATGGTTACACCATCTGCAGCTTGCACTTCATATCAGATGGCAGATGAGAGTGAGGTGGGATTTAAGAAGGTGTATAAGCCAGGAACATACCATCATTCTGAATTTATTTGGCAACACAGATGCAACGATCTCAGCCATAGCGGGTCTAATCATTCACAGCACTGTCTCTTCCAAGAGGCTCAGGAGATGTAGGTATGCCGGTCCCTCACCCGTTGTCTGCTGCTCTCTCCTGTAAAGTGCAACCTTGTCCTGCAAGAGAGAGGGAAAAGTGTCAGTGAGTGTGTTGCAATGTGTTTGGATGATGTGCCTGCCATAGCTGAATAGCAGGCAGTATGTAGAAGCTGCGAGATGTGGGTGTGAGGCTGGCAGCATTAGTAAGTGTACGCTGGTGAGGTGGAGCATCTGAATGTTAGGCATGAGACCTGATTGCTAATTGCTGAGTGGTGGGACTGTGATACATTGAGCAACATGAGAGGTTGATGGTGCGGTGGTTAGGAGATATTATGGAAGATGCATTCAGTGACCTTGACCACTTGTGTGAGGCCATTGAACTTTTTGTGGCAATGCAGCCAGGCCCTTGGGCCCAGACTTCTGGAATTCAACTCTCTGGCCATCTATCCCATTCCCTTTGCAGGGTATGTCTTGAAGGCCTCCTGATCCCTTGTGGAAACATGGCGTCTCTCCTCCTTTTGATCTCCTGGACTAAGGCTCCAGTGCTCCACCAGAGAGCATGGAAGCCCTCTCTCTGTCCCGTTGTTCCACTGGTAATCATCTTCCTTGCCTCAAAGCCTTCCATAAACCATTCCAGGCAGACTGCCTTTAAGAAGTGCAGTCTAGCTGTATGTCATACCAGCCACACATGACCTTGAGCCCTGCTGAACGTGCAGATAGTCAGCTGGGCATTCAGCCCTGCCTACATCACCTTGATCAAGCGTGGGTTAATCGTGCATCACAATTCCTGCACCCGCTAACCGGCTGAATCGAATTTTTAGACGGAAAATTCTGATTAGTGAAATTCACGCTGGCTGAATGTACTCCTACCACATTCCTAGGTGTTTTATTTTTACACAGGCTTGTACAAAAATAGATGTACATGAATGAAGCTGAACCTTCCTGGGTTGGTAACTAATGCCACCAGAACATTGAATCAATGTTTCAGAGTCAGTTTCCATAAATGTACTGCCAGGATTCACTATTTTAAAGAAAATTATTTCAAACAATCATCAAAGAGACTGAAAAAAGGGATTTCAACATAGATTATTTTTAAAGCTGCTTATGTTGACACATTTCTTTCAGCAAACCTCCTATCTCATTTGTGCAAAGACATTCTCAGCGGGTTTTAATTTCCACTATTCAACAGCAGAGTTCCAAAATAACTCAGCCTTGAGACACGCAAGCCTCTGCTGCTTCATACTGACACTGGTCCAAGTTCATTTGTATTAAATTTTCCTTCAAAGCTTTTCATAGGAGTGTAAAAGAAAATGGTGTGTTCTTTTAAAAATTAAAACACGAAACAGGAGTTCCTCTGGTCACTGTATGTAGTGAGATTGTAAACGTGTTCATTAAGATTCCTCTGGTATTGCTAATGAAATTATAAACACATTCTGAAATAATACTGAACAGAGGGACTATTCAGCAACACATTTCCAGTGCCAACTGGAGCAATTCTTATCACCATTGTTGCTTAAAAAAACAAGGTTGTTAAAATAAACTGAAAGGAAAGGCCTGGGGACGGCAGAGAAGAAAAACCTTTGTATTTAAAAAGTTGAATTTCTAGCAGTTTTACAATTTAATTGTTGAACTTTTTCTCTGGCAGAGCTAGCAGGTGCAAGCCAACATAAAACTAAAAGAGAAACCAAACTTCATTTGGCGTCTTTTAGTGAGCTATCACACTGAAACCATAACATTTCCTGCACACACTAGTGGTAAATTTCTAACCAACAATAACAAATGTTTTAATCATTCATATTTCATGCTCCATAGAAAATTTGTATGTAGACATTCCGATGGACATTCCTTTGTTAAAATGCCCACACTTATCTCTAATAATTCTCTGTAATGCCAGTACTTGGCATCCTAATAGGATTTCCAATGTTAATCTGATAACTGACCTGTAACACTCCACACAACACAGAAATCATTGAAATTGCTTTGAATTGAAGTTGTAGGCCTTGCACCACTTGTGGTGCTGCATAGAATCTCCTACCTGTTCAATACAAAAACTCTGTGCTGTATGTTAGGTAAGTCATTCAATTTTAAGTGACAACAATATTTAAATGCATTTATTTATAAGATTTTGTTTTCTTAAATCTGCACTCCTCTTCCACCCAGGCACCCCTGGCTCTCAGTTCTCCTAGCCCCACTGTGGCCACCAATGCCTTGCTGCAGGCCCCTGCTGGCTCCTGCCGTCATGCATGTGTGGTGTTCAATGTTGGCTGACAGGAACAAGAGGTGATACAGGATCTGAATTAGGAGATACTTTTACATGGCACAGTTCTACTGCAATTGAAGAAATCTACTAAAAATAATTTCAAATACTGCAAAACATGCTTGGAGGACATAATGACAGGACTGAGAGCACTAACTACTATCTCTATGGATAATGTGAGGGTGTTTTCAGTTGAGCCTGCCACCCTGGTCATTAAAAATAGCCATACTCACACTCCCACTGCTGGCTGTAGCTGCCTTTGACTTGTTGCAGCTTCCTGTTCCAGGCTCAACATACCCCTTGGTCTTTTTAGATTTTTATTAAGCTTGAGCAGTTTAAATTTTAAAATAAATAACTGTTGTGTTTTGATTTTCAACTAGCCTTTTTCATTTAATTGTCTCCCTGCCCCGCAATTTCAAAATGCCCAATCCCACTATCTACTTTCCTCATTCATGTTCTGCCTACTCCATATACAAGGGCAATAAAACAATTTTTTTCGGTAATTGTTTACATTTTTTCCCCATATCCATCTATGCTACGCTTTTTCCCAGTCCACTTACTCTGTTGGCAACTCTGCCAACCGTGATTGATGAGTGGGCCTCGTGTTCATTATGAGTCAATAGACTTCAACTTATACATCTCAGGAGTCAACTGGCTGCTCATTTAACATTTCCGATGAAAGGTCACTAAGCTGAAATGTTAACTGGACCTCCATCTTTCCACAGATGCTGCCTGCCTGTTCTGCTGATTGTTTCCAGCATTTTCTGGGGGGGTTTTCTGATTTCCGACATCGTCAACATGTTGATTTTTAGGTGTTCATCAGTGTTCACTTTGGAATATGGGAAACAGGAGTCAGACACTCAGCCAACTGAGTCTATGCTACTGGGCATGCCCTTCCCACCTGAAAGTGTTGTATTGTGTGACATAAGTAACTAGCCAGGGAGGGGAGTGCAGGACCCTTACCCAGAAACAAAGTCAGAGAATACCCCAGAAGTACATTTGGTGCTTTTACATTATTTTTACAGAAAGTTCTCCTCATCTCAGCCTGAACCAGCAACCTCCCCAGGTGGGGCCTACCTGGGCTTCGATTCTTAACTTACCTTTAGGGACCATGTCGGTTAAATCACGTGAAACTGGTCAGAGCCTACATTGCGCAGGCTATGACAGTTCATTTACCTCATAGGACACCAACTTCTATCTTAAAAGGGGCTTACCAGCTGAAACAGGTGGATGCTTTGGACATCCAGTGGTAGATCTCTTTCAAAATGGAGTCGACCACATCACCAGTGTCACTGGGGCAGTAAATATACCAAACCCATTTTGAGGCCATAACCACCCCATTAATATTAGGCAAAGGGAATCAAGATCAACCCCTAAGACTCACATGAATTTACCAACATTTCATAGTCTTTTAGACACAACTTGCATCAGATGAGGAAAATCAATCCCAGAATGTTATCAGAATATGTGGAGGACTCCCTGGAGTTGTGGATACTGAACACAGAGATTCAGTACATCCAGCTGACTATGTGTGTTGTCTGGAAATAAAATATTGATTTAACCTAATACAATCTGACAAAATGTTTTACAGAATATATCTACAACATTATTGATTGGAAGGTGTTACGACCAGGTGAGAAAGAGGTCTAGGTTTCCCTTTCAGCTGTCACCTGGTCTTACTGTAATAGGGTTTAATTTTAAATACTCTGTGTTTTCAACTCCCCCTTGGTGAATCCTTGTTCACTGCTTTCCAATTATAAGGCAAAGGAATGAGCACAAACTGGCTTTCTTAGGTTTAAAGAAGAAAGGTGAAATTTATTAAGACTTAAACTTAAATTCTAATTTGGTTAACGCCTATGGATACACACCGCGCCCTCGCCAGCATGCATATACGATATACATGCAGATAGGGACAGAAAAGAGCAGAAGAAAGATAAAGTGGAGAGGTTTGAGGCAACATCTGAAGAGTTTCTTGTTACTGTGCTGTGAACTAACTGTAAAGTCCTTTTCTAGGTAGTTTTTGCTTGTAGGTAATTCTTGCTTTTCGTTGGTGCCCAGTATTCTTCTTAAACCTTGTTCACTGGAGGAGACTTTTCTCTCCTGGGGTTCCTGTGTCTTCAATGGATTCCAAAGCTGGTGAGAAAGAGATAAGAGCAGACAGGAGAGAGATGTTCTCAATCAAGGAGCCAGGAGCTTTCTGCTTTCAAACACTGTTTCTCCAATTTAAAATTCCCCTAGTTGGCCAGCAGGTGGTCACGTGACCGACTAATTTGACCAGGTCTCTTCAGTGTATTGGGAACAGGGACTGGTTCCTTTGTTCCAACACTGTCTGCTAGTATGCAAAAATATCTTTCCGGCTAGGGGCCTGGCAATTCCTTGTAATAGGCCCCTCTTTTCTTCCCAGCAACAATTTGAAGTTTAATGTCCATGTGGTGAAATTAATGTGCCTCATTCTTGGCAGGTGGGGGCTTGCATGACAAAGGTAAAGATTCCACTACAAAAAATGGACTATTAAGCAACAGCTGTAACCACCTTATGGATTAATTTAAAGTATGGTTGCTTAGAAAATAACGACAGAACAGCAGCACAAAATAATTCTGACATTTTCACCAAACACTATCTTTAAAATAAAATAAGAGTTCTGATGAAAGGTCACAGACCTGAAACATTAATTCTGTTTCTCTCTCTACAGGTGCTGCCTGACCTGCTGAGAATTTCCAACATTTTCTGTTTTTATTTACTGTCTTTAAAAATGTTGTTGCAAATTGCCACATACAAGTTGAGCAAGAAGAACAACTTGCATTTACATATTGGCTTTAACTTGAAGAAAGAAAGGAAGAGAAGTGGAGTGCTAGAATCATTTAGGGAGGGAATTTCAATGACAAGGACCCAAACTGCCAGAGGCCCTGTCAATAATGGTAGTGTGAAGTGGAATGGAGCATTCTGTGGGGCGGGGGGAAGGGGGGGTGGTGGGGAAAGGTAGGTATAGGACTGAAAGAGATTGCAGAAATAGGATGAGGCAAAGCCAAGAATGGATTTACAAACAAGTAGAAAGAATTTGAATGAACATGTTGGGAACTAGTACTGATCTGCAAGAGCAGAGGTGATGGACAGGTGGGACTTGGTGTAGGACAGGATATAACATTTTGGAAGAGTTGTAGTTTCTGGAAGATGAAGGAAATGAGGCCAACGTGGAGAGATTGGAGTAGCTGAGCCTGGAGGTCTTAATGGCATGTGTGAGAATTTCAGCGGTGAAGGGTCTGACGTCAGGTATGTGATTTTGATAATGGATAGCAATTTAAAGCTCAGCTCAAAGATCACTGGAGTCAATGACAAGAGGGCATTTATAGTGATATTCAGCCCTGGGCCTCATTAACATTGAGCTGCTGAGTAACCAAGAGCAACAGGCAGTTTATAAGGCGAGGCATGAATGAAGACCCTCAAAGCCCTCTGGGCAGTGAGGAGAGGATGGAGCGAGCAAGAGAGATAGCAACGGTGATCAATCAAAGAGGGGTAGTGGAGGGTGGGTAGGAGAACTACTACTCTCCTGGCTTCAAATTCAGGTAAATATTTTCTAAAAGCTTACCTTGTTGGTCAGCACTCACTGCCTTAGAGCAACCCAATCTTCCAGTGGGATCCTGAAATAGGTGTTAGGAACATAGAAACAGGAGAAGGCCATTTAACTCCTTGAGTCTGTTCTGCCATTCAATTAGATCACAGTTGATCTGTATCTTAACTCCATATGCAAAGAGCGTAACTCCTGTTTCAGGCGTGAGAATTGCATGCTGATTGTTTTTTGGTCTTTACCAATATGGCGAGTGGCTCATTTGTGGCTCCTCATGAACGTGCGCTTCCTGCCTGCCATATTGAAGGCTTAGGAGGCCGTTAAGTTCCTGAAAAATTGATGCTGCTCAGCTGAATTTCTAGGCTGTATTTTTTCTCTTGTGGAACCTTCTCTCTTCCTCCTCACTCTTGGTTTGAGAAATTGCAAGAAGAAAAAAATAAGAAATTTGCAACACCGACCATCATTGGCCTCAAGCAGTAACCAAGCTCTAAATCAGCTGCCTAGCAGCTTCTGTGACTTTGATTTCCTCAGGCAGAACTTCTTCACAAACTATGGCTCCTCAGTTCTATTGCCATTGGAAATGGTCATTTGTTAAAAAAAGGTCTTCGGCAGGTTCACATCCCAATCAGACTCAGCCTCACTGTTCTGCCTGAGTTGTTTCTTCCCTCCTTTCTCAGTGGCCATAGAATGTGAGGTTTGCCTCTTGACTCTAGTTGACAAAGTCTTTCTGCTGATTTGATTCAATTTGTACATTTTCTAATTGTATCCCCCTCCTGCCTAGTGTGTTTCAGTGCTGTGGGAAAGTCAGAAGTCAGTTTGGAGGGGTTCAAATAGAAAAATTGAGGATTAATGATCACAGAGCTGGAAAATGATGACATACTCAAGTGGGAGATAATGATGGAGTTTGGACGGTTATTGGAGAGGGTGGATTGGAGATGCTTTTTGAGGAAGGAATGATGACAGCAGTTTGGAAGGGAAGCAGGGCAGTAAATGTGAGGAAACCATTGGGGGTTGAGACAGAATAGAGAATAGACAAGAGTTGAGTGGAGTTTAGGTCAGAATGGGTGGCATTATCAGGGGGATGGTTTTAGAGTCTTGGGAAGGAAGGAGGAGAGAAATTGAGCTCGGGTTGTGTTTGTACTTGAAGACAATTTTGGATTATTAGATGATTTAGGCTGAGGAGATCAATGAACATTAGATCAAAAACAACAACAACTTGTATTTATATAGTACCTTTAATCTAATAAAACATTGCAAGGGGCTTTACAGGAACATTATTGAAAGAAATTTGACACCAAGTCACATAAGGAGATATCAGGCCAGATGACCAAAAGCTTGGTCAAAGATATAGGAACTAAGGACAGTCTTGAAGGGAGGAAAGAGAGGTAGAGAGGCAGAGAGATTTAGGAAGGGAATTCCAGGGCTTAGGGCCTAGGCAGTTGAAGGCATGGCCACCAATGGTAGAGTGATTAAAATCTGAAATGCTCAAGAGGCCAGAATTGTCAGTGTGCAGAGATTTAATTGGGGGGTTGTAGGGCTGAAGGAGATTACAGAGATAGGGAGGGCCAAGGTCATGGAAGGATTTGAAAACAAGGATGAGAATTTTAAAATCAAGGTATTGTTTGCCCAGGAGGCAGATAGTAGAAGCTAAGGTAGCAAGATGGAGGTTGAAATCAGTTAGGTTGAGGATTGGCTAGATGTAGAGGCTGAGGGAAGAGAGAAGGGGAAACATAGAATCATAGTAAAATACAGCGTAGAGGAGGTTATTCATCCCATCATGCCTGTATTGGCTCTTTGAAAAAGCTATCTAATTAGTCCCACTCCTCTGTTCTTTCCTCATTGCCCTGCACATTTTTCCACTTCAAGTATTTATGCAATTTCCTGTTTAAAGTTATGATTGAATCTGCTTCCACAACTCTTTCAGGCAGTGCATTCCAAATCATAACTTGCTGCTTAAGTATTTTTATCCTCATGTCACCTTCGGTTCTCTTGTCAATTACTTTACATTTCTGTCCTCTGGTTACTGAATCTTCAGCCACTGGAAACAGTTTCTCATTATTTATTCTATCACATCGCTTCATGATTTTGAACACCTCCAAAAAAACTCCTCAACTTTCTCTGCTCTAAGGAGTTTCTCCAGTCTCCCCATGTAACTGAAGTGTTTCATTCCTAGTAGCATTCCAGTAAATATCCTCTGTACTCTAAGGCCTTGACATCCATCCTAAAATGTATTGCCCATAATTGTCCATAATACTCTAGCTGGGCACTACCAGTATTTTATAAAGGTTTAGGTTAATTTCCTTGCTTTTGTAATCTATACCTCTATTTATAAAGCTTTTCAAAACCCTTCTTTACTTGTCCTGCCATCTTCAAAGACTTGTGTATGTATACTTCCAGGTCTCTCTGTTCCTGCACCCCTTTAATAGTGTACCAATTAGTTTATATTGCATCTCCTTATTTTTCCTACCAAAATGTAACACTTTGTAAAAAAGTTAATGTGAGCTTGTGGTGTTGCACATGGTAAGTCATGAGGATGAAAGAGGTTAAAATGCACAAACGAGGACAAGGTGTCTGTTGAGTGGGTAAGACAAGGGTGAGAATTAATGATGAGGGCCACAGTGCCACCACAGCGATTTGGGCAGGACATGTGATAGAAATATCTGGGCAGGTTAGAGGCTTTGGTAAGGGAGGAGGGCCATGTTTTAGTCAGTGCCAGGGTGTCAATGGAATCATCCATAATGAGACCATCAATGACAAAGTGCTGCTTTGCACGTGGACATAGTTTCTGGATGGACATATGAAGAGGAGGAATGATGAGAGGAGAGAAGATAGCCTAAGGAGTAGTGATGAGTGAAAAAGGAATTAAGGAAGACATGATCCCAGAGATGAGGTGGATCGGGGTGTCCAACCTTTTCGCGTGAGGGGCCACATTTCAATTTTTGTCCTACAGAGGAAACCAGTGAGCAAATTTCAGAAAGATAAAGGTATTAGAAATTTATTACACTATTAATCAAAACAACAAAAAATGGGCAATTTTGTGAAGCTTTAAATGAGAAGACTAATTTATTAACTTACTTTCTTGTCACGATGTTGAACACTGATTTAGTGAGAAACCTGGCATTGTTTTTGCTTGCAAAGGTAGTTAATGTCTGCCTGATCACTTGATGTAATGATGAGAAGTATTTCGGATAGACGTCCATCTGCTAGAAGTGACCTTGATCTTGTTTTGATGCTTTTCATTCTTGAAAAAAGCTGTTTGCAGCAATATGTGCTGCCAAACAGTACAAAGAATCGAAGGGCATGTTTTGTTAGATTTGGATAAGACATTGTGGGAACATAGCGACTATAAAATGTCAGAAGCTGTGAAAGCTCTCTCCATGTCACTGTCATTCTGGGTCTCAATTAGTTTCAGTTGCAACATGTCAGGAGCATCAGTGACATCAGTTTCAAATGGATCTGCAAACAACTTCAGTTCATCACAGTGTATCCTAAAATCCGCAAACCTTTGTTTGAATTCATCTCTCAAGCTGTCAATCAGTGCAGAATACTTTTCATGGTTCACTATCTCAGCATGCTCTGTCGATAATGTTGTGAAGTGCACAACTTTCTTCCTAATCAACTGTTTCTGAATCAATTCTAATTTCTGAATGAACGCTTGGACATGCTGAGTTTGTGAACACATTGATCCTTTCCTTGCAGTTTCACATTCAAGTCTGCAAGATACTTGATGATGTCAAGTAGCAATGCCAAGTCATTCAACTATTCATCATTGTCCATGAAACTTACATTTTTTCCTTTGCTTGTCTTGAATCTTTTTATTTCTTCATGCAGTGACCAGAATCCAGTTATTTGGCCGCCCTGCTGAGTCAGCAAACATGGCTAAAGTAAATAACATTGTCATGGTCTGATTCTACCTCTGTAGGAAGGGCTTGGAACTCTCCGTGATTGAGCCCTTTGGACCTTATGAAATTGACTGTAGAAACAACTTTTTCTATCACATGTTTCATCTCCAGGGTCTTTGCACACAGCTGTTCTTGGTGAATGATGCAGTGATTTGTGATGACTTCATGAGGCATTGATTTGAACATTAGACTGATGAATCCATTGTGTTTGCCTATCATCACAGGGGCTCCATCATGTACCTTTGTTGTGCTTTACATTGGCTGAGCAGTTCCTCAATGACTTTGAAGGTTTCAGTGACTCCTGATACAAAGATTGCCAGTTGAGCTATGTCACAAACATCTGTGCTTTCATCGAACCCTAAACTGTAAAACTGACAGCATTGAGTCTTTTGATCAGAGAATTTTGAATGTCGGATTCTAGGTTGTCTACTCTTCTAGCAATGGTTTGATGTGAAAGGCTGGTTTTCTCTACCACTGACTTTTGGTTGGGACATGCTGCAGATGTAAATATGCCCAAGCAGTCTTTCACAAATTCACAAAGGTTTCCCTCTCTTTGCTATTGCTTTGGCTATCAAAAAACTGATCTTATTTGCTGCCTCTAACCTCTGGTTTGCAGCTTTGAAGAAAGATTGTTGCCCAATCATGTTTTGTTTCAGCAAGTTCATTCGATCGATTCTCACCTGACCAGTGAGGCTGTCAAATTTGCAAACATGTTTCGTAGAATAATGTCGCTCGATATTGCATTCCTTGAAAACAGCTGTCTTCTCTTGAAGGGTAGATTGATGTAAACTAGGTAGATTCATTTGCACTGGTCTGTCAAACATGAACTCCGCTGGTGATAGGATGGTTGCACTTAGAGGTTGCCCTAAGGTGTAGCATTGCAATGTGTAGATCTTGTTTGGTCTGTTTGCACTTCAGAAGTAAAGATTTCATTGTAGGAACCAGTCTTTCGGCCATGCCTTTAGATCTGGGGTAATGCAGAGATAAAGTAGTGTGATCTATTCTCCACTTCTCACACATGTCTTGAATGACTTTCCAGCAAATTGAGGCCCATTATCTGAGATTACCTCCCTGGGTGCCTCAAATAAACTGAAAATACCACTTAGTTGAAGTGATTCATGACTTTAACCCCTTATAGGGACTAAACCAAATCAGGAGTACATCCCTATGAATCTCCTTTAATCAAGTTCAAACCAGACAAATTCTCATAGACACTTATTTGGGTCCAAAGGATTGTACTAGCTTTCCCTCAAAGAAAGAAAACCAACAGAGAATATTACCATCTTTCAGATAGTCCATTTTAATAATTATGGCTAAGTCATAAATATCCCAGATATTATAAGGGTCTGGGAACTCTCCTCAATATGTATCTCTCCACTTAAAGAGACACAGAGAGGGGGTTCTTTGTAGTTGTATACAGAATGCTACATGAGACAGTTTATTAACTTTTATAGATTTATTAAAGAATTTCACATGCAATACACTTCTTACGTGGATAAGTATATCACAATATCAAATATTACTAAAAGAAGTAACACATAATCTTATTTCTAACATAGAATCCAAAAGTTTAACCTTGCTAATGTTAAGCAAAAATATCTTAGAATATCCAGAATATCCATCAAAATTGAAAGTAAACGCACAGTGGCGCAGTGGTTAGCACTGCAACCTCACAGCTCCAGGGACCCGGGTTTGATTCCGGGTACTGCCTGTGTGGAGTTTGCAAATTCTCCCTGTGTCTGCGTGGGTTTTCTCCAGGTGCTCCGGTTTCCTCCCACAAGCCAAAAGACTTGCAGGTTGATAGGTAAATTGGCCATTATAAATTGTCACTAGTATAGGTAGGTGGTAGGGAAATATAGGGACAGGTGCGGATGTTTGGTAGGAATATGGGATTAGTGTAGGATTAGTATAAATGGGTGGTTGATGTTCGGCACAGACTCGGTGGGCCGAAGGGCCTGTTTCAGTGCTGTATCTCTAATCTAATCTAAACGTTTTACCTTAAATTCCCCTTAGTTGAGAAACATTGTTTGAGGATTCAATACTTCTAATCATTGCTTCAAAACCTTTCATGTTTATATTGTTTCTAAAGTGTCATCTGACTTTTAGCATTTAGATATGACCTTCCTGTGTGTGTTTTGCTTTCTTTTAAAATCCATATCTTTAAATACCATTTCCACTTAATATTTTACTGAAATTCCTTTGCTGTTGAAGTTGTGAGCATTTATCTGGTCAAAATGTTTATAATTGTGTTTACTTAACCTCTCTTGTTCCTGTGAGTATATTCCATTTATTATTTCATGATCTATAATTGCCCTTTCCATGGCACCCCAAAGCAACCTCCAGAGCTGACCTGTCTGCACAAACCAGTTAAGTTTATTGCTACATCTTACGGACTGGATATTTCAACGTGTGTGTTTATCTTCCAAGCCCCTGACAACAGAGACACAAATGGATTTCCCAACTTGTTTCTGGTTCATAACAGGGACCTTGAAATTTTCTAACTCTTACCTTCTTAAAGGGGAGTGGCAGTGAGTTCTAAAAACTGATCATTTATTCAATCTTTAATTCTAAAAGGTATAATATTTTAACTATTTCTAAATTCTAATTAAATAAGCCTATTACACCTATATTCCCTCACATAGTGTGTATGCTATAGTTGTGCTTGACGTATTGTGCAATTAACAGATGATAAGATACTTGGAAAAATATCAGTGACAACTAAGAAATCATCTCCCTGGACGTGGAAGAGGTCAGAAGCAATCTTGGCTCAAGGACGAGTCAGAACTTTGTGTGATAAAAGCAGTTCCTTGTGCTGATTTTGCATATTTTCCTGACAAGCCTCGTATTTCTTAACTGTGACTTCAATTAAAGGCCTGCTCAGGTCGGGAAAAAGAACCTGACCCAAACCCGACCGGTCCACAGGGACCCAAGCCCAACCCGGCCCGAGTCCCTTCAATTTTGCCACGAACCCGACCTGACCCGAGCCCGACCCCACTCGCCCCAACCCGAGCCCAACCCGACCATCCCTTTACTTAACTTCCGACTGGGAAGCTCCACGAAGCTGCAGCGCATGTGTGATGACGTCATAGCGACGTCACTCGCTCACTGCGCAGATTCAGTTTCGTCCTGGACTCCCAGCTCAGGTAAGTTTTTTATTTTTATTACTTACCGGCAGAGCACTTACCGTGTGTGTCTGGCCCGACCTGACCCGACCCGAGCATGACCTGGACTCGGCCCAACCCGACCCGAGCCGTGCCCGAAAGCCGGACCCGGAAGAGGGGCTCGACTCAACCTGAACCCGACACATGTTGTCGGGTCCTGTTGAGTTCGGGTCGGGTAGCAGGCCTTTAACTTCAATGTCATCGTTCGTACCTGGCAAATAGACTGTCTCTCTCACTAGCCTCCTCATATGATCTATGCCCATGCGTGACTGATGAAGTTGCTGCAGTATATCACGTCACAATGATTCCAGTATGATGAACTCCTTGTCATTGAAGATGACTCCCCGGGATATGCCTAGCTTGTCCCGATAAGGCCAAAACTGTTTTGTGCTCGTGGATGTCCTGAATGGAGTCTGGCCATCCTTTGATAATCATTTTCCAGAGTTCCTGTAGTGTTGAATCTTTTGCTGTCTCCACTTGTAGTTGCTGACACTTCTGTTGTGTGAAATTCATCATGTCAATGTTGGGTCGAGTAGGGTCGGGCTCGGGTCGGACTTGGGGCAAAATTGGAGGGACTCGAGCCAGGTCGGGCTCGGATCTGCTGTGGGCCGGTCGGGTTTGGGTCGGGTTCTTTTCCCCAACATGTCAGGAAAATATGCAAAATCAGCACAAGGAACTGCTTTTACCACACAAAATTCCGACTCGTCCTTGAACCAAGATTGCTTCTGACCTCTTCCATGTCCAGGGGGATGATTTCTTAGTTGTCACTGATTATTTTTCCAAGTATCTTATCTGTTAATTGCACAATACGTCAAGTTCAATGTTGAGCAGGTTGTCCTGTAGATCTATGGTCACATCTGTGGTCTTGGCCGGATTGGGAAGTCTGCTGAACGTATTGGATGTAACCATCTCGTTACTAGGTTTATACCGAACCTCGCAGTTGTAACCCTGTATCTTTACAAGCAGACGTTGTAGCCTCGGTGATGTTCTAGTTAATGGATCATCTGGATCATCATCAACATCCCCAAATCATCTGGAGCATTTTTTGGTTGGTCTCTATCACATATCCATTCCCGGATAGATAGGTGTGAATACGCACAATTCCAAACACCAAGGCTAATGTTTCCCTCTCGATGTTCGAGTAATTGGACTGCGCCCCAGATAGGGGTTTTGAAGCAACTGCAATGCGCTTACCCTTCTGTAACACATATGCTGCTAAGCCCTTTTGGGATGTGTCCACTTCTAGAATGGTCACTTCTCTGGGATCGTAGAATTGCAATAATGATGCTTCTGACAATTTCTTTACTGCCTCAAAGAGATGTTGGTGGTCTCTTTGCCACAGGAAAGGCCCCTCCTTTTTCAACAGTTCCGTTGAGATGATGCTTTTTGTGCAAAATTAGGAATGTAAGGAGAAAAAAAATTGAAAAGACCTAAATATCGTCGAAGATCCTCCTTATTTTGGCATGTTGGCAGCACATGGTTATCCTCCAGTTTACCCGGGTCAGGACAGCTACCAGCACTCCAATAAATCGATCCGAAGAAATTGATTTGCTGCACGTTAATGTCACATTTGTGACTGTTGAACACCAGCCCTTCTTTACATGCCACTTGCATTAGCAGGTGTAAATTCCGATCCTGCTCCTGTTTTGTCTTTCCCACGACAGCTATGTCATCTGCAATGGATATGCATCCCGGTACTGTACAGGTGATATGGTCCATATGCGCTTGTAGAAGATCTTGGCTAATGGAGAGCCCAAAGCAAATCATTGGAAGCAATAACGACCCAATGGGGTGCGAAATGTAGTCAGCTCCCATGAATTTCAGATTGCGCTTTTCCAAAGTAGGGATTCTATGTGGACAATGCTTTAGCTTTTTGTTCAAATGTCTCGGATCCAGGCAGACTCGGAGTGACCCGTCCTTCTTGACGACACATGTGATTGAGCTGCACCAATCCATATGCTCTTATACCTTCTGAATGATCCCATCTGTTTCCATTTTGTCCAACTCGAACTTCAACTTAGCCTGCACATGGATGCTGCACTTGCATGGTGGATCAATCGATGGTACGGAATCCTCTCTCAAGTGTAATGTTGCATCTCCCTGAAAACTGCCGATCCTATCGAAACAATCAGGATATTGCAATGTCAGATTACTAGCCGAAGTGATTGGTGTATCTTCTGATGCTGATCTGCCTTCCGGTACCGGCTGATCCCATGTATAGTCATCAATGTGCTATCTCGACATGCTGGCAGATCTGCAATCGCTGGGCCTTTGGTTTCTACTTTGTAGAATGTCTGTGACGTCCAGGATGACTGGTTATTTTTACACTCTAGCACAATGAATCCTTTACATGGAATTGGCGACCTATTATATGCTGATAGCTGCACAGTAGTGGGCATCGCCATGGCCTTCCACTTCTGTTCTGCTTGCAGAACTCTCAGAGGCAGTATGTTGGCACTTGCCTCATGTCTATTTTGGTCAATAGTGAATGTTTACTGACTTTCTGAAGACAGCTGATCTGAATCGTGGCAAATACTTCTGATGGTACGATGGCATCAATGTGTTCAATGACATGGAAGGTGTGGAATGTATCCTCGCAGTGCCTTGATCACCGTCGTTGTCCGTTTTGTCCGCCACCTCATGTATGCGTTGCCTATGGGATCTGGTACGGTCTTTGTTGCTGCTCAAAGGTATTACCTATTTATCGTCTGCTTGAGCCTTTGCAAGACTTCTCATAGCTCCTTTGGAATTTGCTCTTCTGCTTTGCCATTGCCAGTGACCCTTTGTGCCGCATGCCTTTCAGAAATCATGAAATGCTGGGCCACTCTTCGGTGCGCGTAGAAGTCTGCACCTTCCACATGTCTTCCTGGGTTTGGCTAATCTGCTCAAGGCGTCGACAGTTGGGGTAGCACACAAGACCTGCAAGCATTGTCGGCCTGCAATGATTGCCTCATACTTTTGTCTATCTTTGAGTAGCTCATCAATGCTGAAGCTTTGGGTTTGTCCAGCAGGTCTTTTTGAAAATCATCTATTAGAGTAGATGCAATCACTAAATCAGTAATTATCTCCACCAGCTCTGGTTCTGTAAAATCGCAGTCGGCACCCTTTTCTCTGCAATGACTGATAAAATGATCAATAGATTCCTTAGGCTGTTGACGATACGACAAAAACTCCAGGTGATAGATACGGAAATTCACTTTGACCCTTAACTGGTCTTCCAAAGTTGTCTAAATCTTCTTGGGACCTGTTTGGTCTTCTTCCGCAAGCTTGGAAGTGTTGAGCCTATGTAAACCTTCATTTCCAATAGCTAAACAAATCTTTATAGATTGCTTGTCTGGTTTGGACATTCCCAAGTTGACAAACCATAGCTCTGTGCGTTACTGAAATAGTTTAACCTCAGAGGGCTGAATTTTACATGTCCATCGCCAAGATTGCCGACGGACGTAAACTATGACGGTTTGCCTATGTGGACTGCTCGTCATGGAGCCGCTGCAATATTAAACGTCATGGTTCATTTAAATGGCCGGGCAGACCGCAACCACCTCACCCCCAATGTCTTGGAGGGGGCGGGTGGTGCGTCCCCGGCGATGGCGTCAGGTGCCACTGTGCAGGCGACAACTCCATTTTTAAAGGACTTCAAGCCCTTTCATTTAATTTGAATTTTTAAAGAAATATTGAGTTAGAATTTATTCTAAAAAAATAAATATATGTTTCTAGCCCTTCTCCTGCCACCCCAATTACCAAACAATTCATTCCTTGCCCTCTCTCCCCCCAACCTTGTGCACCTGACCTTGCCCCCTCCAAAGTTCACAAACGTTTATCTTTAACCCTTCCCACCATCCTCTACACCAATCATATCAGTTTGACCCCGCTCCCCCCCCTCCCACATGAAATATTTACCTGCTCCCCCCTCTCTACCAATGTTATTCCTTGGGTCTCCGGACGGAGATCCAAAGACGCGGGACTGCTGGCCACCAGCAACAATATTGGAATGGAATGGACAACTGGGGCAGGTATGTCATTAACTCGTTAATATGCATTTTTTTGATTATGTAAATTCCACTTCTGTGGCCGAGTGGCGTGGGGGCCGCTACAAGGCCTTGCCACCGTCGACAATATAGGGCCGGGCCTTCCCGGCGTTGAGGCCTGTGGCGGGCCTCTCCCGGAGGCATTTTCCAGCCACCCCGCCATGGCCCTCAACGTCGGGGGTGGGGGGGAGGGGACAGGGGCTGTAAAATCCAGCCCAGAGAGTAAGTCAGCAGCCTTCAAAGTTAAGCTTGGGAGATTTGTGCACATTTTTGCAAAATTCCCCAGACCTTTTTTCCTCTCTGTCATTTAAAGGAATACTTCTGCTGTTTTACTGATCAGGATTCAAATACTGTAAATGCTTTAAATACACTGTGCTGCCTTGATGTCAAGGGCAGTCACTCTCACCTCACCTCTTCAGTTCAGGTCTTTCCTCCATGTTTGGACCAAGGCTCTAATGAGCACAGTTGCCCTGGCAAAACCTGAACTGAGCATCGGTGAGCAGGTTTTTGCAGAGTAAGTGCTGCTTGATAGCACCGTCAATGAAACCTTCCATCATTTTACTGATGATTGAGAGTGAACTGATGGGTCAGTAATTGGCTGGATTGGAGTTGACCTGTTTTTATTGACAGGTAAGAGGTAGATAGGAGTAATGAGCTTAGGACCAGAATGGCAGCCACAAAGTGGACAGAGATTGAGGTGGGGCAGGAGGGGTCTTAGGATGAGGACAGAGTTGTGATAACTGGGTAACAGCGTCGTGCAACATAGCTGAGAGGAGAAACTCAGTTCTGAGCCAGTGTAGAAAAAAAGGTACGTCTGGGATCTATTAGAGGAACAGAATATTTGCCAAGGCACCAAAAGGGTTAATAAAAATCCAGTCAATTCAGAGAGTATCTTTCTATCTCTGCAGTTTGTTTGTTTGCAATTGGTTTGAACTTACTGGAGTGCTCATCGGTCTGCCTTCTGAGAAACACAGGTGGAAGTGTGTGTGAGATTAATGTATCTAGTGCACACAACAAAGGGTTTTGTCATTACAGCTCCATGCCAAGCTATCAGAAGACTAGACAATGGGTAGGAAAGGTAAATTCCTGGTTGCAAGGGACACGAATCCCATTTGTGGGAGTGATCAATAATGCTGAATCTGAGATCAAAAGCTGAAACAATTTAGGGATTTTCATCAGTCCAATGTTATAAAGAGAAGGGACTGACAAGAGAGTTTGTGGCATACAACAACAAAGTCAATGAAGAGGACAATTTTGTTTTAAAAAAAATCAAGGTCTGAATAATGAGTAAAAGGAAAAGAAAATATAGCTTCAAGAAAGCTAAATATTATGTTTGACTGGGAATAATTCTTCACTGTTTAGTTTTAATTAGCAAATGAGGCATCATACATTGGTTCTGAAAGGAAAATATTTATTCTCTTGTTTTAATCAGCACTTGTTCTAATATTTAGACATGTAAGGATAAGAGAAAAGAAGTATTCTCTTTATCTTTGTGAATAGCAAACTAACTGAAATGGCACTGCATAGAGGTGCAATATAGGGAGAAGAGATAGATGAGATGACAAATAGTGTGTTGTTAAAGGAACAGTTCCTTTGATAATATTTCCTGCAGACCATGCTAAATTCAGAGCATTACCTGTGAGGCAAATAAGCTCTCTTTTCTTCTCTATTCCTTATGCAGACAGAAAGATATTTATTAAGTAGGTGCCTGTCCTCTGGTTAGTAGATTGGTCAACATATGAAGATCATGGCTGGGGTTTTCAATCACCCATGGGGCTGAGAATGGCAGTAGGCATGCTTTGAACATAGTATTCCTGGATGGCGTATCAGTGTCCCAACGCCTCTGGGATGCATTGCTATTTTTAAAGCAAGGGCAGAGAGGGGGGAGCCAGGAACCAGCTCTGGGGAGGACCAGCTATGGTCTGGGGAGGGCCAGATGGTAATTTTCAAATTACAGATCACCAAACCCAAACAGGCCGGTACACATTAGTCAGGTGCAATGCGGGGAGCCACCAAGCAATATTTTCTCTGATGAAAAAGTTTTGGCACCAAGGGTTTTTGTCTCAGATCAGGTTCAGTACATTTTAGTCGACCGTTTGGCCACTTCTCTGTGTTGTGAGGCTGCTGGCCTTCTTAAGTTCTGTCTCCTCTATTCTGCAAGGCAGTGGCAGGCTCCATCATGGCTGCTGTTTGCCTTTGAGGATCGTCCTTAGCAGGTAGCTGTCGCCTCCTGGCAGAGCTCGATGCCACTAATTAAGTCATCTGCATATGAAGTTAGCATCATGTGAGCGACACCATCAGGGCGCAGGATCAGGACCTGGAAATTATCCGTGCGCAGGTTCCCAACCCCAGATTAAAAATCAAGTCCCATCAGCATGGACCTCATCAGATGCGCCAGCAGTGGTGGCAGAGGATAAAAGAGAGAGAGAGCAGGGGAACAGTACAGACCTGATTGGAGACATCAGCAGTGGCAGAAGGGGATAAAAAAGAGAGAGGGAACAATGTAAACTGATCCGTGTATTTCCAAAAAAGCAAGGAGTGATATCAGAGGACAGCAGGTAGTTGACTGGTTGGTGAGTATTAGGTTTTGTTTTAAACTGAGGGTAGTGGTTTAAACTTGGATGGGGAAACTATAAAGTACTGTATTAAATTTATAGCTTAACTGTTTAAACTAATAAAATTGCAACTGGGGTAAGTATAACAGTAAGGGAATTAGTATTATGAGTATTAGCATAGAGCAAGTCTAGAGACATTAATTAAAATTAATGGTTTATACAAGGTATTAACTAGATTCTAAAAGAGGAAATAGAGATATTTTCTTAGATCATGGATAGGCAGCTGAGACCTGTTGTTTGGAATTCCTGCACCATGTGGGAACTTCAGGATACTTCATGTGTCTTGTGGGAAACCATGTGTGTAGGAATTGTCTCCAGCTGCTTGAGCTTGAGCTCAGGATTTCCGAGCTTGAGGGGCAGCTAGAGTCACTGCGGAGAATCAGGGAGCAGGAGAGTTTCCTGGATCGTATGCTCCAACAGGTGGTCACTCCACCAGCAGTGAGAGGTCAGGATAGTAGATGGATGGCCATGAGGAAGAGTAGGAAGTGGCAGGAGGTGCAGGAGTCGTCGGGGTATGTGCCACTCTCAAACAGATACTCAGCTTTGGAGATGCTAAGAGTGATGATACCTGGAAGGAGTGTAGTCCAGACATGGCATCAATGGACAAGGGACTGTACAGGAGGGAGCAGCATTGCAGTCATTAAAGGAGATTCCATAGTTAGAGGACAGACAGGCATTTCTGTAGCTGTCATCATGAGTTCTGCATGGTGTGTTTGGTGCCAGGGTAAAGGACATCACAGAGAGGGTGAAGAATATTCTGCAGGAGGAAGGGAGTGAGCCAAATGTTGTGGTGCATATTGGTACCAATGACATAGCAAGGGCAGGTATTGAGGTCCTACAGTCAGATTTTCAGAAGCTAGGGAGGAAGATAAGAAGTAAGACGACGAAGGTAGTAAATTCTGGATTATTCCCAGTGCCACCCACTAGAGAGTAGAAATAGGAAGATGGAGAAGATCAATGCATGGCTTGAGGCATGGTGCAGGAGGAAGGACTTCAGATTCTTGGGACACTGGGACCAGTTCTGGGGCAAGAGGCACCTATTCAAAAGGGACAGGTTGCACAGCAACAGGACTGGGACCAATGTCCTCGTGGGGAGGTTCATTAGTGTGGTTGGGGAGGGTTTAAACTAAATTGGCAGGGGGATGGGCAACAGCATATAGAAGTAGAAAAAGAAACAAGGTGCATAAAGGACTGAGAGCGTTGGATAGTACGAGAGAAGGAAATAGTACCATATTAGATAGCAGCAGACTAAGAAGGACTACAAGGAATACAAAGACAGGTTTACAATGCATGTATGTAAATGCACAAAGTGTGGTGAATAAGGTTGGTGTGATACAAGCACTAATAGCCATGTGGGAATATGATGTAGTGGCAATAACAGAAACGTGGCTTAAAAATGATGAGGACTGGGTGCTTAATATTCAAGGATACAACGTGTTCAGAAAAGATAGAGAAGGGAAAAAAGGAGGTGGGATGGCAGTACTGATTAGGGAAAATATTGTAATGTTGGAAAGAGAGGATGTCCTTGAGGGGGCAAAGACAGGAATCCATTTGGTGAGAGTTGAGTAACAGAAAGGGTATGATCGCTCCACTGGAATTTGTCTATAGCCCTCCAAATAGTGAGGGAGAGCGATAGAGGAGCAAATCTTCAGGGAACTCACTGAGATGTGCAAAAATGATAGAGTAGTGATATTGGGGGACTTTAATTATCCAAATAGTGATAGGGATAATATTACAGTAAAGGGAAAGAAGGGGGAGGAATTTCTGAAATGTGTTTAGGAGAACTTCCTTGACCAGTTGGGGAATGAGGACCAAATGGATCAAGTATCTGTGGGGGAACATTGGATAAGAGTGATCTTGTATTATAAGGTTTTGATTAGTAATGGAGAAGAGCAAGGAACAATTTAAAGTAGAACTTCTAAATTGGACGAGGGCTAAATTCAATGGGATAAAAGGGGATCTAGCCAGGGTGTCATTCAGGCCCCCACCTGCCAAGCATGAGGCATATTAATTTCACCACATGGACATTAAATTTCAAACTGTTGTTGAAGTGAAGAAAGGACTTGCTTAAAAAAAATTCCAGATCTTGGCTGGAAAGACATT
Source organism: Heterodontus francisci (assembly GCF_036365525.1). Taxonomy (NCBI): domain Eukaryota; kingdom Metazoa; phylum Chordata; class Chondrichthyes; order Heterodontiformes; family Heterodontidae; genus Heterodontus; species Heterodontus francisci. Next base: position 124,119,481 of record NC_090372.1, on the reverse strand, counting down.
TGCATATTAACAGACAGTGTTTGGAAGGACAAAGCAGCCATTCCCTGACATATTCAACCCACAATGGACTTTTGATCACCAGACATTGAAGGTAGGGGAACTCGCATTTCAGGTTGACTGCTAAGATGGCCGAATTCACAAACGGACATGGTCAAGCCAGCTAGTCACATGACTAACCTGCTGGGCAACCTGAGTTTTTTGAATTTGTATAAACAGTTTGGGCAGAAAGCAGAATGCTTCGGACTGAGAAGATCTCTCCTGGCTGGCTCGCCACAACCTCTCCTGTCTGCCTACTCCCATCTCTTTCTCACAAGCTTCTAAATCTACATGAACCCAAGAGAGAAAAGTCTCCTACAGTGGACAAGATTTAAGAAGAATACTGGGCCCCAATGAAAAGCAAGATCTACCTACAATCAAGGACTCTACAGTGAGCTCGAAGACCTGGAACAAAAACTCTTCAGATATTGCTTCAAACTTTTCTACTTTATTTCTTCTGCTCTTTTCTGTTCCTATTTGCATGTGTGTATCACGTATGCATACGAGCATGGGCGCGTTGTGTATCCGTAGGCATCAACTGAATTAGAGTTTAAGTTTAATGAATTTCAAATTTTCTTCTTTAAACCTAAAAAAGCCTGTTTGTGCTAGTTTCTTTGCCTTGTAATTGGAAAGCGGTGAAAAAGGATTCAACAAAGGGGAGCTGACGGTGTGTTTAAAAATTAAACCCTGTTAAGGTAAGACCAGGTGAAGGCTTAAAGGGAACCCTAGACCTCTTTCTCACTTGGTCGTAGCACAGTGAAAAATGGAACCAAAGTCTGATAGGAAAATCTGTAATCGTAATGGAACAATGGGTGATCTTTAAGAAGGAGATATTTCAGGTACAGGCTAGATACTTTTCAACAAGGAGGAAGAGTAAGGGAACCAAAGCCAGGGCTCCTTGGATGATGAGGGAGATACAGAATATGATGAAACAAAAAAAGAGGGTATATGATGCATGTCAGGTGAATTCTTCAAGCAAGAAGAAGGCCAAATACAATAAGTTGAGAGGGGAAGTGAAGAGGAAAATAAGACTGGCAAAGAGAAAATAGGAGAATAGAGGGGCAGTCAACATAAAAGGGAACCCAAAAATCTTCTACCAGCATGTAAATAGTAAGCGGGTAGTAAGTGTCAGGGTGTAGCCTATTAGGGACAAAGAGGGTGTTATATGCTTAGAGACATAGTGCAAGGCTAATATACTTAATGAGTACTTTCTATCAGTGTTTACTAAGGAAGAGGATGCTGACTAAATATCGGGAGAAGAGGAGGTGGTAAACGTAATGGATGGAGTGAAAATTCATAGGAAGGATGTACTAAAACGTTTGGCTCTGCTTAGAGTGGATAAATCATCAGTCCAGATGGCTTGCATTCCAGGTTGCTAAAGGAAGTGGGGATAGAGATAACGGAAGGGCTTGTCATAATCTTCCAATCTTCCCAAGAGACAGGGGAGGTGCCAGAGGATTGGAGAATGTAGTATAATGTAATATAGTAGACATTAGGTTGTTACTGGGCAGATTATGTAAATAGACTGTGTGCATCATCACAGGGAGAGATGGAATGTAATCTGTACAGAACCTCATGGAGAGTTGTAGAGGAAACCATAGTTGCAAGCTGTGTTCAATAAACTCCCATTATTTCAACTGGCAGATTCTTATATATCCTCGACTAAGCCTTAATAGTTATCAGAATATTACAGGGAGTAGCATGTGACACCCTTATTCAAGAAAGGGTCTAAGGGCATCCCTAATAACTATAGGCCGCTCGGTTTAACATCAAAGATGGGTAAGGTTTTAAAAACAATAATCAGGGAGCCAGCATGGATTTGTAAAAGAGAGTTCATGTTTGACTAATCTAATTTTTTTTTAAGAAGTAACAGAGAAGGTTGATGAAGGAAATGCAGTGGATGTTGTCTATATGGATTTAAAGAAAGCGTTTGACAAAGTACCACACAAAAGGCTGGTGAACAAAATTGAAGATCTTGGAATAGGAGGGTCAGTGTCAGTTTGTTTAAAAAGTTGGCTTAAGGACAGACAAGAATGAGTAATGGAAAATGGTTATTTTTCAGACTGGAGGATGGTAGACAGTGGTGTTCCCCAAGGTTCAGTGCTAGGACCACTGCTTTTTTGATAAATATAAATCACTTAGATATTGGAATATAGAGTAAAATTTCAAAATTTGCCAATGATACACAACTTGGAGGTGCAAGAGACAGTGAGGATGATACCAACTGGCTGCAACAGGACATAGATAGGCTTGCAGAATGAACAGACCAGTGGCAGATGGAATTTAATAGAGAGAAGTGTGAGGTGATGCATTTTGGTGGAACAGATAATAGCGAGAGGCAATATAGATGTAATGGCACAGTTCAAGTGAGTGTACAAGGACAGAGGGACTTGGGGGCGCATGTGCTAGATCTTTGCAGGTGGCAGGATGTACTGAAAGAGTAGTTAGCAGAACATATGGGATCTTGCTCTTCATAAATAGAGGTATTGAGTCCAAAAGTAGGGAAGTTATGCTGAACCTTTATAAAGCTCTGGCTAGGCCACAACTAGAGTATTGCGTCCAGTTCTGGACACCATACTTTAGGAAGGATGCGAGAGTCCTTGAGAGGGTGCATAGGAGATTTACCAGAATGGTTCAATGGATGAAGGATTTTAGCTACACGGTTCTGCTGGGGAAGCTGGGTTTGTTCTCCTCGGAGCAAGGGAGATTGAAGGGCGATTTGATAGAGGTGTACAAGGTTATGACAGGTTTAGATAAGGTAGACAATGAAAAGCTGTTCCTATTAACTGATGGTACAAGGACTAGGAGACACAGATTTAGGACTTTGGGCAAGAGATGCAGGGGAGACTGTGAGGAAGAACTTTTTTACTCAGCGAGTGGTAATGACCTGGAACTCGCTGCCTGCGAGGGTGGTGGATGTGGCGACAATCAATGATTTCAAAAGGAAATTGGATGGGCACTTGAGTGAAATACACTTGCAGGGCTATGGGGATAGAACGGGGAATGGGACTGATTGGATTGCTCTACAGAGAGCCGGCATAGACTCGATGGCCGAATGGCCTCCATCTGTGCCATAAATGACACTATGGGCTGAATTTTATACTCATTTACAGTCTTGCTCCTTCAATGTGCTGCTAATGTTGGAGCAGGCCACTTCTGGTCGTGCCTCAGCTTTGCCAGTGTGCACTGTGAACCTGGGCACTGGGCGATGGAGTGTGAGATGAAGGAGGCGACTGCAGGGCTGCCTAAAGGTGAGGCTGATTGTAAAAAAGCATCAAGGGCACAAGAAATGTGTTTGTATGAGATTCTCCCGAGCCTTTCTTGTGCGTCTCTCATCTCCCCTTGTCTCTGGTGTAAGGGATTCCTCATCCTGTGCCGTCTGATCAGCAGCCTCTTCCCTGTCTCGTCATGAGAAGAGGAATGGCGATCGATCATGTCTTCCCCCCTCTGCAGTGCAACATTGTGCAGAGCGCAGCAGACCACCATGATATGCAAGTCCCTTGCTGAGGCATACTGAAGGGCTCCACCAGATCGATACAGGCATCTGAATCTGATCATCAGCAGCCCAATGGCCTGGTCGATGTTGCTCGGGTGGACCCGTGGCAGGTATTTTACCTCTCCTCTATATCTGTGCATGGCTTCCTCACAGGAATGAGTAGCCATGCCTTCAATGGATAGCCCTTGCCCTAAGAATTGATCCCTGAAGGCATGCAGGGAGCTGAAACAGCTCTGGCACCTGGAACTGCCTTATTATGTTGGCATCGTGGCTGTGTCCCAGGAAATGTGTGCATGCCTGAAGGATCCGCTTTTGATGGTCACGGACTAGTCGCACATTGGTGGAATGGAAGCCCTTTCTGTTGATGAAGGCCCCTGGCTGGTCCGTCAGTGCCTTGATGGCCACATCTGTGCAGTAGATGACACCTTGTACCGGGGGAATCCAGTGATGGCCCCAAAGCAGGTGAACGTCCCCGCCTGACTGACTGGGTTGGTTGGTAGCACACATTGTCATTGACACTCTTGAACAGGGAATTGGTCACCTCCTTGATGCACCAATGGGCTGCAGCATGTGAGATCCCATCATGTCCGCAGTGGATCCCTGCAAAGAACTTGATGTGCAGAAGTTGAGAGCCATGGTGATCTTCCGCGTCACTGGCATTGGGTGTCCACCAATTCCCATGCGCCTCAGCTTGTCCTGAAGCATAGCAGATAAACCAGTGACTGCCTCCCTGTAGAGCCTTAGTCTGTGTTGATACTGCTGTGTGGACATCTGGAGATAGTTCAGCCGTGTACGGTAGACTCTCTTCTGGGGATGGGACTTTCTTCATGCAGGAGGCTGTTGGTGCGTCCCTCTGCACTGTTCTCTGGCGTGCCCACCCAAGGCTGGCCCTCTTGCTGTTCCTGATGTTCCCGCCATGGCCATGCTGGTGCTGGGTCCGGCCTCTCTAAGCTGCAGCTCCTCCTTGGTGGTGGGGCAGGGGGTTTGGGGAGGGGCCAAGACAACGGTGGATTAGGCCCATGGCAGGTGAGCTCTCTCCTAGTCCTGCACATTCTTTTCCTCCCCCCACACTTTTCCCTGGCTAGTGTCTTGGGAGCAAGTGCCACTGCCCCTCTGTGACCCGTGCAGCACTCCCCCTCAGACAGTGCTGGCACTTTTACATGCCCCCTCCATCAGTCCCTCCACCTTTACCTCCCTTCTGCCACCATCCAGCAATACCCTCATTCACCACCCTTCCACCGCACTTCGGCCCTCCAGATGGCTGGCCGACAGAGGCATCACTGCCATCTGGCCTCCTTGCCACCTCCTTTAACAAGGCAGTGCTCTGAAGCTCTGTGATTTATGTGCGCCATTGATAAAATTATAAAAGCACTGTGAAATTCAGCTTAATTTTAACTACCTTAATTAAGGTCCCACCCCCTTCATGGATCCCCCCTCATAAAATTTGGAACCGATGTCACGACGTTGGATTTCCGGGAGATGTGTCCCGCCCGCTTTTTATGCGCCCCTCCCCCACCTCTCAGCCCACTCTCAGTGGCCCAATAAAATTCCAGTCTATGACTCTTTGAAGAGTCTTTTGCAAAGTATAAAGTGCAGCTATTACAGTAAACAAAAGCTGCAATATCGATATTGTGTCCAGGGGATTATGATTAGTCTGCTACCCGCACATTGTAATGGCTTGCCTTTTGCTTAATGTATGTCTAACAAAGTCTATTCTAATATTAGAAAAATAATCCTTAATAGACTACTGTTTCATCAAAAACAATTTTGAGAATGCATTTTCTTATGTCCAAGTACTAATTTACTGTTTCTTGCTGCTTTGTATTGTACAACTGTTATCAGCTTGGTTAGAAAGCAAAAACAAAAGTTCCGGCAATCAAATTGCATAACATTAATGATTCTATCCAATTGTTAATTGGTTAATGAAGTACTTCATGAGCTGAAGGTGTCGACACTACAATAATGCAGTTGTGTAAACACAAATATTGTGCTTAATGGCTTAGTCATAGATGTGAAGATCCCATTGAACTCACAAATTCCTGCCTATGTTCAGCTCTTCTGCAGTGTGCAACTCAAACTGTAGCTTGTACCAACATTACTGTTTGCAAAACAGCTGCTTGTTGCCTATTTGATAGAGCTTACCCCCAGTAACAAGATAGATATACACTCAGTTCTCGAACAGGGATATAATACTATGAGACTTAACTAGGATATAGATCAGATGGGTTAACAGGTGAAGCCAATGTTAAGAAAAGCTAATATCAGGAGCGGTTAATTCTAGGTAAAGTGTATGCTGGAAGTTTACATGAAACATCTAAGCCTAGAAATGTGGGCGCATCCATTTTTGAGTTTATATGGGGTTAGGATTGGGGATCAAGCCGTGTAGCTGAATAGTGAGGGCTGAGGTGTCTGTGATATTTGGCCTTGGGCCTTATTTACATTGAGCTGCTGAGCTGCCAAGAACAACAGGCAGTTCATAAGGTGAAGTGTGAATGAAGATCCTCAAGGCCCTCCAGGCAGTGAGGAGGGGAGGGGCAAGCTAGAGGAGGTGATACATGAGAGGGTTACTAGTGGTGATCAGCCGGTGAGGGTAGTGGAGGGTGAGTAGGGGAACTACTGCTCTCCTGGCTCCACATTCAGCTCGATATTTTCTAAAAGCTTACCTTGTTGGTCAGCATTCACAGCCTTAGAGCAACCCAATCTTCTAGTGGGATCCTGAAATAGGTGTTAGGAACATAGAAACAGAGTAGGCCATTTAACCCCTTGAGTCTGTTCTGCCATTCAATTAGATCATGGTTGATCTGTATCTTAACTTCATAGGCAAAGGGCCTAACTCCTATTTCAGGCATGAGAATTGCATGCTGATTGTTTTTGGTCTTGATCAATATGGTGAGTGACTCCTAATAAACGTGCGCTTCCTGCCTGCCTTATTGAAGGCTTAGGAGGCCATTTGGCACCTGAAAAACAAGTTCTGCTGTGCTGAATTTCTAGGCTGTACTTTTTCTCTTGTGGAATCCTCTCTCTTCCTCCTCACTCTTGGTTTGAGAAATTGCAAGAAGAAAAAAATAAGAAACTTGCAACACTGACCATCATTGGCCTCGAGCAGTAACCAAGCTCTCAATCAGCTGCCCAGCAGCTTCTGTGACTTTGATTTTTTCAGGCAGAACTTCTTCATAAACTGTGGCTCCTCAGTTCTATTGCCATTGGAAACGGTCATTTGTTAAAATAAAAAGTCTGCAGCAGGTTCACAACCCAATCAGACTCAGCCTTTTTGTTCCTCCCGAGTTGCATCTCCCCTCCCCTCTGAGTATGGACGTAGGTTGAGAGGTTTGCCTCTCAACTCTACCTGACCAAGCCTTTCTCCTGATCTGATTCAACTCATATGCCCTTTCACTGTCTCCCCCTCCAGTTTGTAGATCAGCTGAATGCCCCAAAAATCCTAAGGTACTTCAGCATATGTAAGTATTACTATGTGAGTAGTTTCTTTTAAAGTTATATTGCTCCAATTTATTTGCATTTCAGGAATTATATAACTGTGGCTGAAAATCCATGGAAGGGAGAGTGAGCCATATTGGGTGTGGCCGGGTATTCCCACCCAGGATCTCAGGCATTAATCTCACACAGTTTGTTGGGTCAGGAAGAGGTTCCTTGGTTAACATTGAAATAATAGGTTCACCCAGCACGAGGGGTGTAAATAATGCATCTGCTTGCTTCTAGAAAGTAATTTAAAGTCAGTCCTTTTTATAAGGGGTTGGATTTCAAACATTTTTAAAAAGTCTTGTTTTTTTTGGGGGGGCCTCAAGCCATTATCTTGGCCTGGATCCTCACATGTGGCCCACTACTGATCATGCTGCAGGGCCCTCTGAGAGTTGAGGATATGGGAACTCCGGGTATAGCTAGCCCTCTTAAATCAAATGGCATAGTTTGGGCAGGTGGTGACTCCATCCCTAACATTGTCTGGGGAAACTCGTAAGGCCCAATGCCCCGGCCACAGTCCACCTGAAGCGCCATGGATTTTCAGCCCCTTGTAAGCATTAAACATTTTAATGGTGATTTAAGGATCAATTTCATTACAAACCTTTACCTTCAGTTTCAGTAGAATTTTAAAGATACTTTAGAAAAAAATTTAGTGGAAGAGCACATATAATTCTGCCTATTTATGTTAATCAATGATTCCAATATATGTAAGTTGCAAAGCAAAGAATGAGGAGGCTGTTCTATACATTTTCCTGTTCAGGTTGGGAGAGACACGGAAAGAAAGCCTGTGATTGGAAGGAGCTCCTGTTTGGAGGATTTAGTAAAAAGAGAGACCTTGTTTCTGGGGAGTAATGAGAGCCAGGAAGACCCTCTTGTGATTGTGAGAGATAAAAAACCTGTTCTGAATGGTAACAGTGAGATAGGCCCATTGTTAGGAGAGGGTTGGGCAGAGAACTTGTTACGTGGGGTGGTGGGGGAAGGGGAGGGAGAAGGGAGAGTCACAATTGAAGGGAGAAGAAGGACTCTGTGTTGGAGGTGGGAGAGAGGAGGAGGGAGTGAGACCTTATTGAAGGAAGGATGTGAAAACTCTGCTAAGGGGAAAGAGGCCTATTTGGGAAAGAGAGATAGAGCCACTGTAGTAGAGCTTTGGGGGACACCTTGTGGATGGGAAGATATCCTTTTTTGAGCAGAAAGGGAGAGACCTTGCAGAGCAGGAGAATGCAGGAAATAGACCCTATTGGGTTGGAAGAGACATGGAGACTCTAGGATGATAGAGACCCTGGAAGGAGAGGAAAAAGAGAGACAATTTGTTGAATGAGGCAGGGATGGGGGAAGAGGGAATGAGGCTTAAAATCTGGTGAGGATGAGAGTTAGGAAATATATTCAACTTATTTTGAAATTTTCCCCTTGTACCCACCATGCCTGTTGAGCAGAAAGAGAACAAGCAAGATCCTGTTTTAGGAGAGCGAGAGTTAGAGAGATACATTAACAAGGCAAAAGAGGTGTTCTTTAAGGAGGTGTGAGGGAGAAGCCTTTGTTGTGGGGGATAGACATAGTGAGAATTTGGCAAAGAGTGAGAAGGAAGGACAAGAAAAAGGGAAGGAGCGAGAGTACCATATGTGCATGGGAAAAGAGGTGAGATACCCCTTGTTGAGAGAGATGGGTCGATAGAGAGCCTGTTGTGGAAAAGGGGTTGAAAAAGGGGCTGAACCTATTGAGCAGGGGTTCAGAATAAATACCGTGCTGAAGGAAGGGGAGAAATGAAGAGAGAGAGAAAGACCTAAAGGGGCAGAAACAGAGGTTAGCTACAGGTCATCATGAAGAAATCTATCCAAAATGTTAACCATCCTTCTTTTCCAGATACAAACTCTATGTATTTGCTCCATTTTGTGTTTTCTGTTAGATTTTTTTGACTTTTGCAGTTTCTTTTTAATCACTGTATTTATGTGGAGTGACAGACAGTGTTTTGAGGTATTTGCTATTGCTCTGTGCCATTATCACTTGGTTATCCATTTGGAATAATTTAATTCTGTTATCTCGTCACACCAGCTCTATTCCTTGCAGATTTTTAGGATGAATAACTTTTATGCATTTTTTAGACACTCAACATATTCAACATGCTATTAGGGTAAGGACAGGCTTGCACCTTTGTTAGTTCCCTCTGTTATGGCCAGGCAAGGAGGGGTCGCAAGGCTCCCCTCTTGTCCTTCCTCTTATTTGACCACAACAGGATTTATTCCTTTTTTTTTAAACAGTGGATGTGCTTACCACTTCACTGAGTGTTTTACCTTTTTGTTGTGATCATAAAAGAACCAAAGGGGTTTAAACAAGAGAAGGGTGAGTTTATTGTGCTTAACAAGCTAAACCCCATCTAAATAAAATAATAAAATTACGCTACACATTCATGCACACACTCACATGAGAATCACACACATACAAATAGATTACACAGTGATGAGGAGTAGATTTGTGACTGGATTAGCGTCCAAAACAAATAAAAATTAATACACAGTCTATGGGGTTGGGTGATTCTGTTGTCTTCCGGCTGAAGTTGTGTTCTTGAAGTCTTTGGCTGGTAGAAGTGCACTTCATGGCTGGCCCACCTGGTTCAGGGTTTTCTTGGAGGCAGAATTGTAGGTGACTTACTTCCCCTGGTGTCTTTGTCTTGGATCTAGCAACCGGCAGCTAGGCTTCGCATGTTCCACCAGACTTCTGGAGAGACAGCGAGAGAGAGAGAGAGAGAGAGAGAAAGAAAGAGCCAGCCCCTCTGGCTTCTGCACAGTCTGAGTCACTGGCTTGTTTCCTTTGTCCAAGGGAAACTCCCAGCTTTCACAGAGATGGACAGACGGTCACATGACTATCTCAGTGTATTCTTTGGTGCCTTCTAACGAGATTCAAGTTTCGGAATTTCCATCTCTCCCCTTTGCCCTTTCAATGTTAATGTCTCAGGATGGCTCTGAATGTCTTGCTAATGAAAGCAATCTCAGGTAGTTCAATCAATAGCGCAAGTCATTGTTTTGGGTACATGTTCATCAGATATGTGTCTCTACTTTGATACCTTGGCATGCACAAGGTGTTTCAGATGCAAATTGTGGTGGCTATCTTGTCTGTTAGTTTTTTTAAAAGTTAACTGTAGGAGTCCAGCTCTTTCTTTCATTATAAGTTTAATGTAGGTTTCCAACCGATGAATTAAAAATCCTCATTTGGCATAGCAGGTTTTCTTGACAGCACCCATGATTCTGGACTTTTGCTAGGCCCCTGTTGACAGCTGCACAGTAGATGAATACTCAGACCAAAGAGCAGATGCTGATACAACACAGAGGAACTAAGGGTACAATTTTCCTTTCTGGGTCAGGACCCTGACGTCAGGGTCAAATGCAGTTGCATTAACCCGATAGTCATTTTTGCTGGATTCGCCAATTAGTGGCCAGAGGTCATGTTCACCATCCAATTAAGGATGGCCAATTGGCTCTTGAAGCTGGAGGATCAATAGGAGATCCTTCAGCGATGACACATCGGCAGCCTCACTGCCCGAGGTGAGAGCTGCCAATGCCTGCAAAGAGAGAGAGAGAGGGCAGCTTATAATGGAGGCACTCTCTGAAGACCCAGATGAAAAATTTTAATTTAAAAAAGGCCACAGCTGCCTGGCCGTGACTGGGGAGGGGGTAACCTCTCCACTGGATGGCCAGCGGCCCCAGCTGCAGTCTGACAGCCATGATGGGTGTGGGTGTGGTCCCTAGTGGGATAAAATGTCGTTGCTTCCTCTTGCCGGGAGGCCAACTTGTTTAACCAGCTGTGTTTCGGCCATTGTGTGGGGCCTGTCTGCCAAACTGGAAAATTCCCGTTGGTGCAGGCGAGAGGCCTGAACACGCCCTTTAATTACCTAAATTGGTTTCCCAAAAGTGTCTTGCAGGGGTGGGGGGGGGGGGGGGGGGGGGAACAGTGCCGGCAAACCAGCTCGGCAGTTAGCAGCAAAAAATGACACTCCCATCGGCTTCCGAATATCCTGCCCTAAGTCATTGCAACCAACTGCCCCAATTCTCAACACATAGGCTTGGGCAGGTTGTTGAATTTAGGAATCCTTTCTCAAAACTCAGCTTTGCAGAAAGGCGCCTGAAGTTGGCAGGCTCACAGACTGTACACAGATGGGTACATTGTTTTACCCTTGGGGTAGCAAATATGCATTTATCTGAGGCTAAGTGCAATAATACATACTGGTTTGCACAACACAAATAATCTTTAAATTTGTCGATTTGAAAGCTTTAAGATGTTATATTTTGGATCACTGCACTGCAATGTGTCTGCTATTAGTAAAAGTGTCAGTATTAATCATTTCTGGGATTGGTTACACTGAGAGAAAAGATAAAGCAGCTGCTGTCTGATTGTGTGCACTTTGTTATGCACCAATCTCCGGTATTATAATTTCTACAGTTCGATGCCAGCATAGAATTGAAAGCTAGACATTGTTGCTTTACAGGAATTTACAATTTCACAGAAGAAGCGGCTCATACGTGCAGAAAGAAAACAGCTTTGTTCCATCTTTATCTCTCCACAAAATATGAACAATGTGGTGTGCTGACTCAACTGAGCTAAACTAGCTCCAAAGTACTACCACTACTCTCGTATGACAAGAAATTCTTATAATGATGTGTCTAGCTTGACTATCCATTCAATGGCCTCCTGAGATGTCGAGTGGTGAAATGAGGTGCCTCCCACAACAGATCTTAGTGGGCAGGTTGATGGTGTGTTTCATGGCCTGGGACTCATGGCCACAATTGCAAGTTGGGTCGTCCCTCATCCTCTACTTGTTGAGCAGGTGGCTGCATCATCCATACCCAGTGTGGATTCGGATTTGATAAGTGTTGACCACTGTCTTCAATGGAGGTTGAAACCAGGGACCTTTGCTATTGGGTTGGTGATGAGGTGTTGGTTCTTTATGCTGCATGTGTCCCACGATTCCATCTATCTGGATAATGGGTTGATACCCACTGTATGAATATTAGCAGCTGTTTCCCAGAATGGCCAGTGCAATTTTACACATATTTGTGGTGGGTTTTTCAAGTTTTTGTGTTTGGGAAGGCTGGTGTTGTTCATGAATTTTTTCATTTCACGGAGAACTATGGCATCATGGCGAATAGCAGGTGGGGCAACGTGGACAGCACCAAGAGTCACGTAGTTGGAGTGGACTTCAATGTCCCTGACACTGTTCCCATGGTAGCATTTAGCTGCATGTCCACAATCTTTGGTGCAGCAGCTGCAGGACTGTGAGGTGGAGCAGTATTCTGCAACACAGTGGACTGTAGCTGCTGTTATAGTGCAAAATGTTCTGACTGTGCTCCTCCTTGATGTTCCAGCAGGTTTCTGGACCAGGTTCACCTTGGTTTTGGCCAGTGTTGATGAGATAAGGCTGATATGTAAGAGTTCTGTCCAGGGTGATGCCCAAGTATTTTGGGTGGGGTCATGTGGGGTAAATTGCCTTCTGCAGAAAGAAAAGTTAGTTTTTCCCGGCAGCATTGTTTCAGGTGGAACACCGACACAACTGTCTTTTCTGGATTGGGGGTGAGGCATCTGGACTGGAAGTGAATCCAATAGGTTCAGGTCAATTGTGAGTGTCCTATTTTCTTCTTCTAGTGTTGGTGTCTGCATCAGCAGCACTATATCATCAGGATAGTTGAACTTCCAGGATTTGGTGCAAGGCATTGATGACAACCTACATGTGGTCTCCCTGTGTGTGCTTGTTCATTGAGAACTTGCCAGCTAATAACATCAACAAGATGATCGAAAGCCCGAAAGTGGCCTCCCAGTCTGAAAAGCATGAAAGTATCGAGCACGTCCCCTTGTTCTCACTTTCCACCCCACCAGCCTCCACATCCAAAGGATCATCCTCAGCCATTTCCGCCACCTCCAGCGTGATGCCATCACCAAATACCTCTTCCCTTCCCCTCCCCTGTCAGCATTCCGAAGGGATCATTCCCTCCACAACACCCTGGTCCACTCCTCCATCACTCCCGACACCTCGTCCCCTTCCCATAACACCTTCCCATGCAATTACTGGAGGTGTAATACCTGCCGTTTACCTCCTCTCTCCACACCATCCAAGGCCCCAAACACTCCTTCCAGGTGAAGCAACGATTTACTTGTACTTCCTTCAATTTAGTATACTGTATTCGCTGCTCACAATGCGGTGGCCTCTACATTGAGGAGACCATACGTAGATTGGGTGACCACTTTGTGGAACACCTTCGCTCAGTCTGAAAGCATAACCCAGAGCTTCCGGTGAACTTCAACACACACCCCTGCTCTCATGCTCACATTTCTGTTGTTGGCCTGCTGCTGTGTTCCAGTGAACATCAACACAAGCTCGATGAGCAGCACCTCATCTTTCAATTAGACACTCTACAGCCTTGCAGATTCAACACTGAGTTCAAGAATTTCAGAGCATGACCCACCTTTATTTATTTATTTAGTTTGAATTATTTATTTTTTTGACCATGTGCCTATTTTTCATGTTGTGCTTTTGGAGAGAGCTGCTCATTATTCTGCCATTAACACTCTCTCGCAGCTAATGATTGTCATTCACCACAAGCATTAACACTCTCTTTGCCTTTGTCCCATGATATCTTTGGTATTTAATCTCTCCGACCCTCTGCCCTATCACACACCTTCCCCTTTGTTCTCTTCCCCACTACCATTTCCCCCTTCACATGCTTAAAACCTAATACTTTTCTAACCTTTTCCAATTCTGATGAAAGGTCACAGACCTGAAACATTAACTCTGCTTCTCTCTCCACAGATGCTGCCTGACCTGCTGAGTATTTCCAGCACTTTCTGTTTTTATTGTAGGTAACTTTAGTGTCTGTTAACACTGGTGAGACAGCAGGCTCCATTTTGAAAGGATTTACTGCCTGCATGTTTCAGACAAGAGGCCCCTTTTAATATCTGTCCACTTAGGTGGGAGTGGCGTGTCTCATGACATGACTTTGGGGAAGAACAGAACATTTCTCCCCGGTAACCTGGCCAATATTTATCCCTTAACCAACACCAGTAAAAAAAGATTATCTGATCAATATTATACTTCTGTTTGTGGGACCTTGCTGTGTGCAAATTGGTTGCTGCAATTCCTACATTACAATAGTGACTACACTTCAAAAGTACTTCATTGGCTGTAAATTGCTTTGGAGCATTCTGAGGTCATGTAAGATGCGATATAAAACAAGTCTTTCTTTTTTCTAATGAAATTGGTGCTCTATGCATAAATAGGACCGTGATTGCCATTTTAGCTCAGAACTGGTTGGAGCCTGGACCGTTCTACAAATGGTGGAACTGAAGAGGCTCAACAAAGTTATGTGTTGAATTATTTTTATGGACATTTCAGGAGCAGGAGTGCTCCTCCACAGCCTGCAAATATAATCTGGGTCACTGCTGCCCTGGGATCCCTATTCTCTGTGATTGCAACCATCTTCCTCACCCCAGCAATGTACCTCGCTAGTGGCTGCGCCAGCCCAATTTTGAGGCTCCAATCCAACGAGCCACATTGGGGTGCCTGTTTGGTGTCCGCAGCTGATCTGCCAAATCTAAATGAGGCTGGAGCCTTAAAATCATGGGGCTTCTTTGCCACTGCAATGGGTGGCCAACCTGCGCTGATCAGTTGTCCAAAAGTCAAAGTTAACTCCATTGTCTTGTCAACTCATGCACTGAGCTGCAGGTATAATGGGTTATGACTCATCACCATGTTTCCAAAAAGTTTAGTGTGTTAAATGCTCCATAAATTCACCCATCTGTTAGCTTCCACCAGTGACTTCCATTTCATTTCTGTTTGATTTATTCCTACCCTTTAAGTTGTTGGGTGATCCATGATTTTACTGTCAATTCAAGCAGCAAAAATCCAATGCCTGATGATTCATCACGCTTCCAATGGCAAAAAAAAATGTTTTTCCAATAACCCCCACCCCAGTTGATCTATTCTCAGAAATTAATCTTTCACTATAATTAAAACTTGAGTTTGCAACTACTTGAAACTTATTACTTAATGCGGCCTAGAGGCACCCATTTGAAGCAAAGGATCAGGTAATGTTTGAGTGAGCTGTGATTATTCACTGTATGCCTCCTGGTCATTGCTGGCTGGATTCTGTGCATTTTGCTATTGTTAATCTTACTGACATCTAGGAGTAACTTTTTATAACTTCATATTGAACTGGTTTCTACTTTATTTCTTGCACTGATTAATTCTATATCACAAATATATACTTTGGGAGTTGGAAATCTCCACCCTTACCATTTTAATCCCCCACCTTTGTAATTCTATTAATATTTCATTATCTAATTCCTCCGCATGAAGTATTTGTATGCTACGTAAGTAAGATGTGCTCCATTTGAATTTTCTTTCATACATATTTCATAGATAGTCTAGAATTTAGCATTGATTGAAGTTAATATATTATTTTCAAGTGTTCTTTTTGAAATGGCTAATATAATGCCTGCATTAATGCAGAATTCAAGATGATTTTAATACATTTAAGAGGTGATGTTAGGCTCCATTGCACCTGTTTTTGGGTGCTACCTGACCTCTTAAACTACCAAAATGCCAACTGCGATGTAAATGTACACTTTCAACAGTAAGTGCATCGGATGCCATATTCGGAAAGGACTAGCATGCGCATAGCTAATGACTGCTGACAGCACTGACTTGACAACAGTATGTCATTTTGGCACTCCATGTTGCAGCCTATTCCCTCTCTTAACCTCACACAGCTGAACACAATGTTAAATGGTATGAAGGACCCCCACCAGCACTATTTCGAGGGATCAATAACTACTTACAAGTTAATTGCTGGATTATGTCTTCTGGTTATGCTGCAATTCTATGTACTTGGTAAAAGTTTCAATAGTTTATAGGGAGTATTCTGGCTGGTGCTGAAGTACTTTTTTGGTGACTTAAAGGCTTGTGCACAAACCTGTTGCTTCCAGACGTGGGTGACCTAGTAGGGCTTCCTGTTGGCATGGGGAATGACCGGGAGAATGAGTATAACTCATACAGAAGAGGACAAGCTACTAGAAGAGGGAAGCGGAGGAGGGGTAAAGGGCTTTCAGCAGAAGGCCAAATCCGCAGAGCGCATTCAGGGAGCAATTCTTCTACCTGAACTTAAACGATGACCAATGCTTGAGACGTCTGCACTTTATTAAAGAGGTTCTCACTGAAATCTGCCAACTGCTGCAGTCAATCTCAGTGCAGAACAAGGATTGCATTACCTGTGGCTGTCAAGGTGACTATGGCTTTGAACATTTATACATCCGGCTCCTTCCAGGCTGCTGCTGGAGACATAAGCAATATCTCTCAGTTTGCAGTGTGCTGATGCAAAAGACAGGCCACTGAGTCTCTTTATGTAAAGAGAGACAACTTCATCGCAATCCCTCTTGCCAGAGAGAAGCAGGTGGAGTGAATATGAGAATTTTTAAAGATTCCAGGCTTCCCCGTGGTTCAGGGTGCCATTGATTGTACATACATTGCTTTTGTACGCAACTCATTCCAACTCTGCAATGTACCTGAACCAAAAGGGACTCCACTCCCTCAACAGGCATCTGGTGTGTGACCACAAGCAGCGCATCATGCAGGTGAATGCCCGTTATCCAGGAAGTAGTTACGATGCATTCATTTTATGGCAGTCCTCTGTGCCAGCTGCATTTGAACCACCATGGCAAACCAAAAGACTGGCTGCTGGGTGACAAAGATCGTCTGTTCATGACATAGCTCATGACTCCAGTCTGAAACCCACACTTATTAGCACATGAGAGCCATGCTGTCACAAGAACTTTTATAGGGCAGACTATTGGCATCCTAAAGCAATGGTTCCACTGCCTGGACCACCTTGGAGAAGCCCTGCAGTACTCACTTGAGCAGGTCTCAAGACCTGTCATGCCATGCTGCACAACCTTGACACCATCAGGGAACAGCCTTTATCACCACTTATCAGGCGAGAAGCTGAGGAGGAGGAGGAGGAGAAGGGAAAGGAAGGGAAACTGCAAATGTGACAGCCCCTTTCTGACCAGCCTGTATGTGAACAAATAATTCAAGAGTGATATCAGTAACCTCAACCCCAATTCCCAATTACCAACTGTCCCACACTCCTTACTTTTCCTTTGTCACTGAGCATCACATCGTTCTCCTTCCCACAATACAAAAATAAAAGACAACACAAAATACACATTTCAATCCAAATTTATAAATTAAATCATGCCATCGTGCATAAAAAATGCATTCCCTTAATGCCTGTCTACCATGCACCTTTGCCTGTTCTAGTGCTCCAGTGAGGTGCTTCCCCAGCAGCTGCAGCATGGCTCATGAAAGGCTTCTGACTTTTAATGGAAGAGACTGCAGATGGCCTTCAAGGATGAGCTCAAGTAGCTCTGGGCCTTGAAGGTTGGTTAACTGACAGGCAACAGCAAGGGCAATGGTGGAGAGGCAGGGTGGGAGCTTGAATGCTTTCATCCTCAGAGAGGACAGCAAGACCGTACTCAATGCAACCACTTCCACTCTCCCGGCGCAGGGCTTCAAAAGTCTGAGTACTCTGTTGGAGAACAGATTTCTGGAGTGCTGAGATGGCCTGGAAGTCCCTTTGTACATTGCTATCTGCAGCCATAATGGCAGTGTCTGAGATTCTCACTGCAACACTCAGATGTTGGGTGGAAGCTGAGACATTGGCCACCAGACGCTACATCATGCTGCGTTTCACAGCTGTGTTGATGAAGTTGGCCACCGTTCCATGTTAGAAAGGATGGGCTCCAAACTCTGCACAAAGCCCTGCACCAAGTTGATGCCAAACTCCTCCATATTCCTTGACATTGAATGCTGTCTTTCCAGCAGGCTTCCCAATGCACCAAGCAATTGGTTGTGTACATCCATCAGTCTTCTTCTCTGGCTTGATCCATTGAAATCCTCATCTGAGTCCTCTTCAGCAGAACTAGTGTGCAACCTTGCCCCTGCACTGGCTGCTGCGCACTTCTGCCCAATGTCTCACCACATGCAAATCCTGTCTCTATCCTATACTCTAAATTACACACAGTGTCGGTTTCTGAGCTGGTGGCTGAAACTGTGAAGTCAAGTGACAATGTCCCTTGATCTTCACTTTCTTCTGGATTTTCCTCCACAGACTGGCCAGATGTCAGTTCTTGGGTATATGAAATGAAAAAGGGACAAGGGTTGGGTTGTGGTGAGGCGAGAGAAGAAAGTAAGAAGAATGTGCTGGCACCAGCTACAGCTTCTAAGTCAAGAGGAAGTTAGGAATGAGGGAGAAGTGGATGAAAGAAGAAGGATTAGATATGTGGATAACCTCAATTTCAATCACTTCAGCCCGACTGGTGGCCACAGCCTCAATGATGGCCCTTCCCATAATGGCCAGCATCATCTTCGCCATGGGGGTTTAAGCATGCAGGCACACCTCTTCCCTCCTGTTAATTCCTGCTGCCTCTGGGTGTGTGTCACCTGCTCCTACAAGAAAGAGGAAAGCGTATCAGTGTATCTGTGTAATCAGTTTGGTTGAATAGCTGCCAGTTTGTGCAAGGTTTGAGATGTGAGTGCAAGGCTTGCAACACTGCTAAGCATGTGAGGGTGAGGTGAAGTATATAATTGTTAGTTATTGTAGTATAATGTGCATAAGCTGTTGTTGGGTAGATTATGTATACAGACCTAAAGCATCATCACAGGATATGATGTCACAAATCTGAACCTCGTGTTGCCCAGTGCTAATTTAGATACTTTAGGCATAAGACAACATCCGCTGCTATGTCCAGACTGGCCAAGAGGGTGTGGGAAAATGGCGCACTGACATGAAACACAAAAGTCTGAGTGTTTCAAGCCTGTGTCCTCAGTACCTTGCTCTATGTCAGCGAGGCCTGGACAACGTATGTCAGTCAAGAGTGACGTCTAAACTCATTCCATCTTTGCTGCCTTCGGAGAATCCTTGGCATCAGGAGTCCTCGAGGCGGCCAACATCCCCAGCATATACACCCTACTGAGCCAGCGATGCTTGAGATGGCTTGGCCACGTGAGCCGCATGGAAGATGGCAGGATCCACAAGGACGCATTGTACAGCGAGCTCGTCACTGGTATCAGACCCACCGGCCGCCCTTGTCTTCGCTTTAAAGACGTCTGCAAACGCGACATGAAATCCTGTGACATTGATCACAAGTCGTGGGAGTCAGTTGCCAGTGTTCGCCAGAGCTGGCGGAAAGCCATAAAGGCGGGGCTAAAGAGTGGCGAGTCAAAGAGACTTAGCAGTTGGCAGGAAAAACGATAGAAGCGCAAGGAGAGAGCCAACTGTGTAACAGCCCCAACAACCAATTTTATCTGCAGCGCATGTGGAAGAGTCTCACTCTAGAATTGGCCTTTATAGCCACTCCAGGTGCTGCTTCACAAACCACTGACCACTTATAGGTGCTTACCCATTGTCTTTCGAGACAAGGAGGCCGTAGAAGAAGAAGATTTAAGACCCTTGTAAATAAACTCCTGTTACTTTGACCCAAAGTCTACTATCCTCATTTACTATTAGCAGCACACTGACCATTATAGTATATGGTGGCAGTGGTGAAAACAACTTTTATTGGGTAAAGACAGAAGATATTGAAAACATCAGAGAGAATCATGGAGAAGTCGATACCCTTACCGAAGAGCTTCAAGCAAGTGACAGGGCCCAACCAGGTCGCGGCGTAGCCAAGATGGATTAGAAGATTCGACAGGTACCGTTCTGTGTTGGGTCTAGTGGCACGATCAGACAGGGACTAGGTCAGTGTTTTACTGTACTCCATGGGGGATAGTGTGGACGACATTTTACCTACCTTGGGGATCGATGAAAAAGAAACCCAGTATGGTGAAGTGATAAAAGCCTTGGAGGGATACTTTAAGATCAGAATAAATGTTATCGTGGAAAGGGTGAAATTCAACAAACCCACCCAAAAAGATGGTGAAAGTATCGATTCATTCATTAAATATCTATATAAAATAGCTGAGGATTGCAACTAAGGGAGCTTGTGAGAAGGACTTATTTGGGACAGAATAGTAGTCGGGGTCATAGGCGAAGTGCTGTCAGACCAGCTTCAGTCAGAAGAGAACTTAACTTTGCAAAAAGCCGTTCTGTTGAGCAGGCAGGCAAAGGTCTGAAAGTTTAATTGACTACTAGGTTGGGGAATCGGGGGAGTCCAACCTCGAAAATTGTAGAATCAATTGAGTTTGTGGAGAAGATAGATAATAATGGTGCCAGAAAGCCTGAGGTGGGCAAGACATCTACAGGCAGCAACACTGAATTACAATAGGTGCGACTGGGAGCGGCACCGCTGGAAAATTTTCCCAGCCCGGGAAGCTGAATGTTTCTGGTGCAAGAAAAGGAGGCACTTTCAGCAGGTCTGTCACAGCAGGAAACAAATGCTGCAGACTAGCAAAGAAATAGATGAAACAAAAGAGAAACAAATGATCAATACTCCCTTGGGAAAAACAAAATTGCTGGGAAGCGGAAAAGTAGTGGGGAAACATAAAACCAACTTCAAGCTAGATACAAGAGCAGCAGTTTCTGTCCTATCTCACAAAACACCATGGCGGATGAGGCCATAATTGGAAAAGTGCAAATATCTTGGATGGTTGTAGGGCTGGAGGAGATTACAGAGATAGGGAGGGGCAAGACCAGGAAAGGATCTGAAAACAAGGGTGAGAATTTTAAACTAAAGACATTGCTCAACCAGGAGCCACCAATGTAGGCCAGAGAGCACAGGAGGGGGATGAATGTGGAAGAAGGCTGGCGAAAAGAGAGGAAGGGTGGGTGGGAGAGGAGAGAGGAGAAGCATGGAGGAGGGAGTGTATGGGGATCCTCATTTTGTTCTGTATGGGAGCTCATTTTTTTGTGAATGGAGATTCTTGGTATTTTATGTCGATGGGGACTCACATTTCTGCAATATCATAGGTGGCCAACTCACTTGTTTTACAACATATATATCTGGCCTCCAGATTCAAAAGATTAGATATCCCTGTCATAGCTGATTTCAATGGAATGAAAATCAGGCAGGTTCTACAATGGACGGGTGATCCATTCACCAGATTACTGCCTAGCCAGTGAAGATGAATATCTATTGCTGTAAGTCCCAGGGTGCATTACCCAAACAAATCATCATTTGTACAGAAATTAGGTAACAAGAGGAGTCTGAAGAATCAGTCAGTATCTAGAATATTCAGAAGGTTGGATATTTGTTTCTGAACCTCTTGGAACAATATCTGCAGCAATAGTCATTCACAATGATTCACTATATCCTTTAACTGTCTCTTCAGGAAAACCCTGTATGCCAAATGGGACATATTAATTTAATCGGTTGGAAACTTACCTTAGACCTTAAATGAGAAAAATCCTACAAGTTACCTTTTTTTAAAAAACAGCAGCCGAAATGGCCACTGAAATTTACATTTGAAACACCAGGAGATTGAACTGGAGACAAAAAGTCTAAAGAAGCCCAGCCAGAACAATGCTTTAGCTAACTGAGTAGATTAGCCAAATGATCCTCGTTAGCGAGCCATTCAAAATCATCCTGAGGCATTCATAAGTGGAGACGTACCTCCGGGGGTTACACATTGGCAACCTCACCTAGGAGTTGGGTTTTAGACTTTGGACCTCATTAAGAACAAAGGGGATTGATAGAACCATGTGACTGCTTGCTCATCTCTGAAGAAACTTGAAGTTTTGTCACATAGACAGCAGGCAGGCAGTAACTGAGTATACAGCAATGAAGCAAATGGCTGCTTCCCTGTCTCTCTCTCTCTCTCTCTCTCCCCAGAAAATATCAGGAAAGAACCGGCCGCGACTGGGGACCCTCCAAGCCTACATACCGCTACAGCCAGCAACCAGGGGAAGAGAATCAACTACCAACTCTGCCTTCAGGAAAACTCTGAGCAAAGCAAGTCAACCAAAGTGCCCTTTGACCAGCGAGGACTTCAAGAATACAGCTTCAGCCGAGGACTACTGGACTTATAGACTGTATTTAAGTTCCATTTATTCTGGACTTTAATCCAACCAACAAATCTGTTTCCCTCTAATCTATTCGTATGTGTATGTGATTCTCGTGTGAATGCTTGCATAAATGTGTAGCGTATTTTTATTATTTTAAATCGGGTTAGAGTTAAGTATAATAAACTTATCTTTTTCTTGTTTAAGCTCAAGAAAACCTGTCCAATTGGTTCTTTTGCAAACACATTAGAGGAAAAAGGTAAAACAGTTACTGAGGTGGTAAGCATAACCACTGTTCTAAAAAGGAATAAACCTTGTTGTGGTCAAACAAGAGGAAGGGCGAAAGGGGAGCCTGAGACCCCCTCCTCACCTGGCTGTAACAGTCTCCATAATGGGAAAGATCTTAATTTTAACCAAATTAAAAGTGGCGACCACACAGACAGGGGCCTGATGATCAAAGGGCTTTCCATTACCCGCAATCTTAAATCAGACACAGACTTTTTAAAATTAAAATCAGGTTATGTCTCTTGGTCTGCAAACCTCTTCTCATAAAAAGAATGAACAAGGATTTCAGGGAAATGGTGAGAACTAAGACATTTTCATAGTGTCCTGTAACATTTACCTGGGTAGACTTGTATCCCTGTCGGTGTAAGATATATCACCATTTGTAACGGATTCACATCTATAAAATGCATGTAATAATCAGTCCAAAAGATTTGACTTCAATAAACAACAACTACAAAAGAAATCTGTGCCTGATTTGAAATATTAGTGGAAAGCATTTGTTCTTGAAGGCCCTGTGAACTTTGTTCCAAATAGTAATTAAGTGCAGAGGTGAGTGATGTGGTGGCAAGCTTTTACACCATGGGAAATTCCTCTGGCCATTATGTGTAGTGGCTTTGTAACCGAGTTTATGAAGAATGCATCTGTTGTATATTTCTAACAGAATCATAAACACATTCTGAAAGCAATACTGAAGAGAAGAATTTTCTTGAACATATTTAGTTTCAAGCAACTACTGTTTGTAGTCAGTATGCACATGTAATAATTTCCAAACCTGTTTGCATTGCAGTCTTTACTGTTTAGGGTGGAATTTACAAAATTGTGCTCCTGGTGGGGAGCTTCACCAATCACAAGTTTATATTGAGACATTGTGGCAACAACCCCCATGACTTTCCATCCATTAACTTTAATGTTAATTTTAATGGATGGAATATTTTGGGAAGCATGCCTGCCATTTTGCAAAATGTGTTCCCTGCTGGAGGTGCACATTCATAAAGTTGGCACATTTATACCAACTTGTGCTGGAAGTTTGTGCTGTGTTTTGCATGTGAGAAATAATTATCTGCCTGCCACATCATAAGCAAGCTGCAAACTTCAAAGTGAAAAGTCTTTGACAAGGCTCTGTAGTGAATAAACACTCACCTGTTCTGGGCAGATGCCATTTTAGTTGTTTTTTTAAATTTGCAAGCATAAAGACTAAATTGGACGCGTGACTAGGTGGAAATACCAAATCCCAATATATATAACAACAGAAATTAAAAAAGAAACAAGGCAGGCTCAAGCAGGGTAATAATGGCAGTGATCAGTGAAGAGACAATGTTTGGGATTTAGAAAATTATCCAAAATTTCATAGGTGCTGTCTGCAGTCCACTAACACTGCACATTATAGCACCTTTTCTTCACAAGAAAGCAAAGGTTCTAATGTCACAGATGAATGTAGGGCTTGCTTTTTGATATTTGCAGTGAAGATGGAACATCAGGATCAACAAGAGAAGCATGCATGCCTTGGGCATCAAGTGTAGATATAGGTTATAAACAAACCTAAATCTCCTCGGCTCTCTCACTATTAGACAGAAGGATCCTTCTCATTCCTGGGCTTAGAAATGTTCTATGTCCTGGTGCTGCATCCCTAGACCATTGGGCTTAGAGGTGACTTGCTATGAAGAAAATAAATGCTTCATTTCAAATGGTTCTCTTTGTAAAGGCCTAATTTTTCTTTTTAAATTAATGTATCATTTAAAACAATGGGCATTCATGATATATATTCCACTTTAAAATTTGAATTTGCCCTTGCAGTGACGGCATTGCTGGACGGGAGAGGCGTTGCTCAGTCCATATTGTAATTTTTGCAGTGAGGTACAAGGATAAAATTAGCTGCGTGGTGGTAGGAGGTCAGACAGCTCTGCAGTGAGCAGTGAATTCACACTGGTTCAATATAAAAGCAGTTCACAGTCCTTAGCTGTTGAATTTTTATTTGCTATCACTTTTAACCTTTTGAGGCCTGAAAGATTTTACTCTAGTAATTTGTGGAAAAATTATTTTCGGAAAATAAACACGATGATTGTTGGAGAACAGGAAATGGCAGAAGACAGAAACACGAAGCTAACTTCTGTTTAATGCAGCGCCTAGCCTTGTGATGTGTACAAATTTCTTTACTTTCATAAAGTCATACAGCAGCCAGATGGTAATTTAGCAAACCACTTGGCTTGGCAGTGTGACTTTCGAGTAAAGGAAACAATTGTCAATCACAACATTGTGCGGAGCCCCATTCTCCAAGGAACTCGGGTGCTAAGGAAGACAATACAGAAAGTGACATGTGTTTTCAAACTTTTGGGGTGCAATTTTGACTTTGCGCGATAAAGTAAAACGAGAGATAGTCGGTTGCCTATTTCACATTTCTCCCAATTTTTATTTCCATTGATTCCATTTGCTATCACCCATTTTATACTACTACCGAAAGTCAAAATGACTCCTTTGGTTTTCAGACAAAAATGTTGCCTGTTTTGACTCATGATAATGTTGTTCTCTGAGTCAGTGTAAGGAAAAATTAGAAGAATGAATTGGCGACAAGATAGCTCAATGCTGCTCCCATTTAAAATTGAATTAAAAAGAAAGACTTTACAATATTAAATTATTCAGTGTCAAAAATATGAAAAGATGTGCTAACACATTTGATTTGTTGAACTAATTGTTTCATTCTCTATTTGCTTAATTCAACAAAATTCTTGTACTGGCTTCTGCTTTGTTTGTTTTATATATTTTTAAACTAAGTATAAATTATTGGTTTCCAAGAAGAACCCAACTCTAGATGGATCAAAGGTTTGGTTTTACTACTGGAGTTGGGGCCTTTGCAACTAAGATTTGTACTTTTGCAGTTTTTTCTAGAATTGCCCTGTTGAATTAGCCTCAGGAGTTATGACAGTTGATGGAAAGAAAAACTGTAGTGAAGAATAATGTGATGACGTTGTCGTTGTCATATTTTTTTTTATTCATTCAGGGGTGTGGGCGTCACTGGCCAGGCCAGCATTTATTGCCCATCCCTAATTGCCCTTGAGAAGGTGGTGGTGAGCTGCCTTCTTGAACCGCTGCAGTCCATGTGAGGTAGGTACACCCACAGTGCTGTTAGGAAGGGAGTTCCAGGATTTTGACCCAGCGACAGTGAAGGAACGGCGATATAGTTCCAAGTCAGGATGGTGTGTGACTTGGAGGGGAACTTGCAGGTGGTGGTGTTCCCATACATTTGCTGCCCTTGTCCTTCTAGTTGGTAGAGGTCGCGGTTGCTAACTGTGTCATTGTAATAAATATAATGCAGTGTCACGTTGTATCAGAATCCATTCAAATGGAATGGATCAGGGAAGTCAGAAATGCTGGATGTAACAAGAGCGTGTTACTGATTGTTGAAGGGGCCAAAATACAACTCGCTTAACAATGAGAACACTGGCAAGAATTTGCCTGCATGAAAATTTGATTATCAAGCTTTCTCACTAGTTTATTGGGATGTACATTGCAGAATGTATATAGAGACATCTGAATAATTTTAGTGGGATCTCAGGCCACCACTGAGTAGTATACCTGAGAGCAATATGGAAAATGACTGATGCAGGTCTTGAAGGCCATTCACAGTGCGATGTGACCAGTGGCTTCTATTCTGCATTTCAAAGGTTCACATATTGGGCTGGATTTTTGCTGTCAGCATTGAAGCAACAGTGCTATCCATTGACCTCGAGGAAAGCTGCCCACAAAGACCCAGCGATCTCTGTGGCATGGATTCCACCTTTCCCAATGGTAGTTTAAATCTGGCACCAAGTCAAGGGGATCTCCAGGTGTCCAGCAACAGTGATGTCAGCAAGCAGGGAACAAGCCAATCACATTGAAATATTCTCACAGACAGCAAAGCAGGAAGTTAAAAGCACTGATTATCTGACAATTTTTTAACTTACATTTTGAGATGGAGAAATAAATGATAAATGGTTTAAGATAGAAGCTTGTGTTAGGCTTCGAACAGAAACCCTGGCAACAGGGGCAGAAAAGTGACAAATGTACTGCAGAGGCCTCGGACCCAGGCCTAGCGCTGGAGACCTGGACCTCAGGTAAGTAAGGCACTGGCGAGGGGGGGTGGTCTTGCAGCCCAGGGGAAGGGGTTTCTGGAGGGTAAACTTGTTCCCGGTGGGGGTCCTCCATGGGTCACAAATTGCCCATGAAGGAGGGACACCGCTAAGCCCGCAGGGAGGGGGCTCGTGTTGTCAGGTGTCCTCCCTGCGTGGCGGAGGCACCCTCACCAGCGGTGGCAGGAAGAGGCCCTTAATTGGCCGTTAATAGACCACTTAAGGGTCTCATTGACCTCTGGGCAGGAAGGCTGTCATCGGCCTATTTCACCCCCGGGAAGATCGCTTGGCGACGGGGAGGCGACAAACACCCTGCCACACTGCCCCCCTGCCACTCGCCATGATACTCCATGCCTCCCGCCTCCTTCCCCATCTCAGGGGGTCATACAAAATCCAGTCCTTAATTTCATTTACAACCCTTACAGCTTGGAAAGCGCAAACTTCCATCTGATTAGTCTGGGCTGCATTCAAACGAGGGATGAAAGGTCACTGCGCTAAACTTTCTGCCCAGTTATTGGTATTTAATTGCAGGTCTGGACTCAAAAAGATCAAATCTTGGAGCTTGAATTAGTGGAATTTTCAAGCTTTTAATACACATCAGGCATTCTAATTTGCTTCTGTCCTGAGGTGCTGTTGATTTACTTCATTAAGCTATGCAGTTAAAAGAATGAAAGCTAAATTCCTCAGGCTTACTCTGTAGGTAGAGTATTGGGAGACGTATTAATAACAAGGCAAAGCAACACAATGAATGTTGGCAAATATGATTAACGGTGACATTATGCATTCTGTGGAAAATGATTCATTAACAGATTGGTATTTCCATTAAAAAGTCATTATGGATGTGAATCCGCTTGTACACACATCTAGTTTCTTTAATCTGTATCTCCTACAATTACATATTTTCCTCTCAAAGTTTTCTCTGTATGAATGAATCCTTTAAATGCAGTTTCCACGATAGATGAATTAGTTAATCTTATCAAGGATGTTAGCTTTTCAAAGATAGGTGAAAAGAGACTGCATAAAATTTGAAGCAATGACCATACTTTTCCCTGGAAATTTTCATGATGGTCTCATTGGGTTGCTGATTTTGCCTTCAGTCAATTACTGAAGTTCTCTGGGACTGTCCTTCACATAAGGGCACCTAAACATAGTCTGCCTGCTTAATTAGGGAATGATTCATTTCATAACCACATTACATGTGTGCTGACTAACTGCAAACACTCATTTGTTCACTCATAATGTAGGTTATTAGCAGAAAAAAGTCAAGAAAATGAAAGGAAAACAATTTTAGAAAATGTAATCTTGACATTAGCAGTACACGGCTATTAACTAGTATAAGTTGGTATATCAGTGAAACTCTTTGATAGCAGCAGAGATAATGCGGAGTACTTGAATATTATTGCAGCCAATCAATTCATGCTTATAACTACATACAATATCCCCCACAAACAGTTTTTTAATATTGAAGATTTATGTGTTGCCTGTAGTATTAAACAGTGGTGAGTCTCTGAATGATTTTTAAACATTTTAATTACATGCAGTTATGACAGAGAGTAAGAAGACTTTGTAAGGCAACCATATAATGTTCTACATGTCTTAAAACATAATACAGCAGTACATATTGATGACACACATGCACACATACACATACACCAGTCTTATAAACAGATGGTCTGATAATTGTTTTACCTCCATTGTTTTCCCATGTCATGGTTTACCCTTCAGCTGAGAAGTGGAGGGGTGGAGGGGTGGGGGTGTGGGAAGGGATGAGATTGGTGCTGACAATATGGAAAGCAGACATTTGGGCAGGATTTTACTGCAGGCTTTGAGACCCGGAAGGCGGAACCAAATAGGGGGTCTCGAGTCCTCACCTGCCGGCAGCAAAAGCAGATCGGCGATATTCCCAGAGCTGGCCTCCTAATTCGCTGTCTCCGCTCCTATTAGGATGGCGGGCAGACTCCTGTTACTGCTGGCCCAATCAGAGGGCCGGCAGCTTTGGAGCCTCAACTGGGAGAGGTAGATGCTGCTGAGGCAGGTCAGGGCTGTGAGAATACCTCAAAATGAAGACACGCTCGGAGGCATAAAATTAATTTAATATATCAAAGAGGCAAAACAGACAGGCCCCTCGGATCACTGGGGAAACCCCTCCAGATGCAGAGGCTGCTTTTTCTGCCAACGGTCCCTCCTCATTTGGGCATGAAGCCTCCAGCTCTGATGACCACCCGGACTGCCGCAGAGAGGCCTCCTCCATTCAGCTGGCAACCTCTACAGGTGGTGGTGTTTGCCCCGCTGCCGGCAAAATACTGGTGAGCCAAAAACATTGCCCTTAATTGGGGCCTTAATTATTTAAATTGGCAGGCCGCCGCCATTCAGAGGGCAGCCGATCTGCATCCCAGCCTGCCCTTGGGAAACTTGCCCAGTGGTGGGAATACATTGGGGAGACGTCCCAATGCAGCTCCCCGCTATTTTCCTGACCACCCCACCTCTAAGCCCACCTCTAACCTTGAGGCCAGGATATATCAGCCCATAGCACTGCTGTACTACTCACTCTTCTGGCAGACAGCATGCCTTCAGTTGACCAGCAATGTTGTTGCTGCAGCATCATCACCCTCCCCATCTTTGTGACTTAATGCTGTGGTCCTTGCCTCATCACTTTGGTTCTCAACCATAAAAATGCCCCAATCGCATTCTAGAAAACTCATGCTACATTGTCGCTTCCAAAATCATTTGTTCAGCAATTCAGAAAATGAACAAAACTGCTCATTTTATGCTGCACAATATAATGTGAATTTTCCCACTCAGTTGGAACATTATTGTAACTGCTTATTTAAACCGAAAAATTAGGAGGGCGTCTGGTGGGTTTCCACCTGTATTTGTGGAAAATCTCTGCAATAGGTATACCGCAGGGTTTCACAAAACATCAGCAAGGGCCCCCCTTAGTCTGGAGGAGGATTAGGAGGAGGAGATGAGGCCATGCAGAGCAACATCACCTGCTGGAGGAGAGAGGGACAGGAGCGACTGGAGGGCAAGGAGGACTCCAAATGGTGACTTCCTGCATGCTCCACAATCTTGCAATCATGAGAGTCCAGCCGTTCCATTAGCAGTTGTGGCAGAGGGTCAAGCTCAGGAGCCACAAGAGGAGGAGATGGGTGAGGAGGAGGACGAGGTTTGACAGGGACTGGGGAAGCACCAAAAGGTTCCAGGTAGACAGCCTGCACCTGGGAAGGAAACTTGCCACTTCTAATTGAAGACCAATTTTGAGAGACATCCTCCACCATCAGTTGCCAGAGCACTGTTGCCAAATCCTTTACCTTCCGCGACTCAGGATCCAACAAGAGTCTCACCATCTGCACTCAATCCTTTCACCCCCTTTCCTATGATGAACACAATATAAAAGATCACCAGATTCACCACTACCCAATTACCTTCATCACTCTTTAAAGCAAAAAAAGCAATGAACACATGCCACAAACAACAGCACTAACAAATATTAAACTATTTACCCTAATGCTTACCCTTAGTGGCTATTCTATAAGTACTCTGGCGCTTCTACAAAGTGCAACCCGAGTATCAGCAGTGCATGAGGTGAAAGGCTGCTGGGAATCTGAAGAGGGCAGTTCCGATGTCCAACTGGGAAACTCACAATAGACTGTGGGCCGGGATGGTCACCCCTCAGACTGCACCATCTCAGCATAGGCTCAAACAATCTAGGCCGCCTGCCTGACAATGATGCAGTGGCAGGGGAGAGAGCAGAAATGCTGGCATCCAGAGAGAGGCCAGTAGGTTCCTGCTCCATGATTCTCACATCACTAAACTCGGATGACTGTTCAGTCAGCCCAGTCATCTGTTGGAGTACAGATCTCTAGGCAGCTGAAACACTCTCCAAGTCCCTTTCAACATGAACTTTCATTACATTGTCATTCCATGGAAGCTGCTATGACTGCAGTGGAAGCTGCGACTTCAGTCATTAGGTGTTGCATGAAGTCAGACTCTACAGGTCACAGAATGGAATTGGCCCTCTCTCCATAGAGGAGAGGATGGGGTACAGGCTCTGTGTCAAACTATGGTTCAAGCTGAAGCGGACTCCTCCATCCCCTTAGCCACAACCCATAGTCTTTCAGACAGACTGCCCAGAACACCAAACATTTGGTCTATTGCATTCATCAGCCTTCTTCTGAAGCTTACCCTGCAAGGCCCTCACCTGACTGCTCTACAGCAGAACTAGTATGTGATTTTGTTCCACCCAACCTACTCCCACAATGTAAAACCTGTAATGTGGGAGTGAGGGTAGGTTTGGGGAATTAGAAATCAGGAATAGTTGTGCATCTGTAAGGAAACTGGAGTGCTAACATACCTCTAGGTGAAATATCCCCTACTCTGCCTGTGGTCAGGGCATCTCCTACACCCCTCCCTGATGCTTACTCTTAGTGGATATTCCTATTAGTACTCTGGCCTACTCTGGTACTTCTACAAAGTGAAACCCGAGTATCAGCAGTGCACGAGGTGAATGGCTGCTGAGAACCTGAAGAGGGAGGTTCCAATGTCTGACTGGGACACTCACAACACACCAACACTGCCTCCTCAGGGTAGTGATGTCATGGAGTCCTGCTTGCCCTTCCTTGGTCAGGTCCTACTGGCACCTATTGTGTGCGAACTTGTCTTGGCAGAGAAAGAGTGGTAATTGTGAATGAGTGTATTGACAGGTGTGTTTGTGTGTGTTTGATGCCTCACATGGTTGAAGAGCTGTGTATGTGCCTGAAGTGTGAGTAGTGCTTGTGAAGCAGGCAATAGTGTGGGATGTGTGAATGTCAATGTGTAGCCAGATGGTGGATGGAGTGCATTGAGGTTGTAATGCTTGTGGTGGTGCAGTTATTGAGCAATGTGTTTGTGAGATCTTATCTTCACCATTCGTGCCAAATCGTTAAATTTGTTTGCTGCACTGGAGCTGTGTTCTTTGGGCAGGACTCCTGGCTGTGATCTCCTCACTGATTTCCTCTCATATCCACCACATTAGTTGCCTCTGTGGCCTCCTTCCACCACTTCCCCACCCCACCAAACCACAGTGGATACAAGGCATCCCTCCTCTGTTGTACCCTGTCCACCAGGGCGTGCAGCACTACTGCTGAGAGCCTGCAAGTCCTCTTCCTCTGTCCCTGAGCCATTCTGATAGGTACTATTGCCTGTCAGCCAGAGCATGTTACACCTTCTGTGGAAGTGCGTGCATGGATGCTACATACACTGTTCCACAACAATTGCTCCTAATTAGCATGAGTTCTAAATATGCATGTGTTCGTTTTAGCATCTCCAGGCACATTTAAATCATGGCTATCACTAAATAGTGGCAAAATTGCAGATTAAAACCAGACCTTTAAACAGGTGTGTCTTATTAGCAGAGCACCCACTTAGTGCGTGTTTATACCCTTTCCCCACAGTAACCCCTCTGGAATCCAGTCACTGAATGCTGTAGGGAACCACTTAGCACTTCCAACAGTCTTTCATGCAAGGATTAAGAAAAATGTTACCCTAGTACTGCTGCAGATCATTGTTCCACATCTGAATCTTTGCCAATCAACACAACAGACTACCATTAATTCTATAAGGACCTCAGTTGGTTTAAAGGCTGGTATATTTTTTGGCCTCTTATGCAGCTAATTACCCGTATGTGGCCACATCCCATTAAATTTTCTTAGCAATTCTTTAAGACAGCTGGCTGTACTAGATATGGCAGGACTAATTTTCAACTTGAAATCATGGAAATGTAAATTGGGCAATTTCTAGAATGAGCACTCCAACGTCTCTGCTAATTTTACATCCAGTTAAAGATCTGCTCCCTGATCCAATGTGTGTAGGGAATCCATTCCAATAATGTAAGTGACCTTGATGGCAGAAACTTTATGGAGGTCAGATCACTGAACTTGTGCGCACAACACACAAAATAAGCCGTATTCCTGCCACCATTGTGTTGGGACCACAAAACCATCTCATACATTCAAACCGCAATAAGCCATTGTACTCTGATTAAAATAATATTAAAAATTGCAACAGAAGACGTTTAATGGACATAAAAAGGGGAAACCTGTTTCTCATTTGTTTATAAACATATATGATAATCTAACCTGTATTGAAGCACATTCTGTGTGTCCACATTGCCATGGAGATGCCACCATTCTTCTGCCTCTTCTTTCTTCACAAGCATACAGAGAAATTATCCATTACCTTAATTATTGCTCTGTCAAAGTTAAACAAACCTTTAAAAAAAACTGTTTTTATAAAACTTTGATGTGTCTTAATACCGTTACACACATGGGACTGAATTTTACCAGCCCTTCGACACCATGGGTTGTGGCGGGGGGAGGGCTGGTAAAATTCTACAGGGAGAGGCCCACCTTGACCCGTGACGTCGAGAAGGGCCTGCCGCATCTTACCGACAGCGGGGGGACCTCGGTGCGGTCCCCCCAACCCCGCTGCCTGGCGGCAGGCCCTTCACACAACTTCAGAGCTCCGCGGAGTTCCGAGGCAAGAATCTAGTGGGGAGGGGGGAGGAATAAAATTTTCAGGGTGGGAGGGTTGGAGGAGCGATGAAACCACTGGTTATTGGCTGTGGGGATGGTGGGAAAGGGTTGAAGGGCAAAAGTTAGAAGTTGAGGGGGAAAGTTCGGGTAGGGAAAAGGCAAGTGTTGGTCATATCGGACATTGAAATGACCACTGGGGGTTGGGGAAGGGCCTCCATATCTTTATTATTTGTTAATAAAAAATAACAATTACTGTACCTTTAAAAATTAAAATTACTTCTAAGGGCTTAAAGTCCTTTAAGAATGGCACTGGCGCCTGCGTGCTGGCGCTGGACGCCATTGCCGGGGACCCGTTGGCTGTCCCCCTCTATTTAAATCAGCCCCTGTGCGTAATATCGCATGTCAGGAGGCCACTGAGTTCAAAGCGCGCTGCCGTGGAGCACAACGCGTGAATTAAATCCAGCCCATGCTAATGTGCTGAGCACCCCTCATAATACTATTGAGAGTGGCCAGTACTGTTGGTCTGACCATTCAACATATTTGTGCTGATTCCGAGCCTGAAGCTGAAATGAAAATATGATTACTTCAGTCAGAATAAGAGACTTTCATCCGTTTAGCCTGGACTGTATTCAACAGTAATCCCACAGGTGAACCTCTTTGGGTTAGTTTCTTTGTTGCTTTTGAATCTCATAAAACACAACAATCTTAGCAGATTTACAATTTTAGCTCCTAACCCTAAGGTTGCCCTATAAATTTATTGATCTTGTAAGACTTTCTGGATTGGGTAGACCGAGAATAAAATGAAAATACTTGTGTGACTCAGTCAACATCACTGATTTTATTTCCTTTGTACAGCCGATCTATGCAAGCAAAGAAAAGGAAAGATTGGGGATGAATTTGGTCGAACAGACTTTCAAGTTAAAATGTTTGAGGAGGAGCACAAATACCTCTGGTACAACACTTATTTATGAGGTAGGTGTCTCAAAACTCATCAGGTTTGAATGATTCTGCTGTTGGCACTGATTTGGATAATCTACTGTTCCAGTGCTACGTATTAGGAAAGCTTTTAAACTTTCAACAGGTTCTACCTGTTAAGTAGTTTCTCAGATGAAATGCATTGTATTAATATTTGTGTTAGACTGAACTATAGTGCTTGGCAGCTCAAAGTCTCTTGTCAGTGTCAATCAGCAGCACAGAGGTTTCTGTAGTCACATAAGAATGATGAATAAATAATAGAATTTCAACTCTTGAGAACCATGTTATTCATCTGCAGCAAGTATTCATATTCCACATCATGCTCCTGTCCCATTTTTGATGTGGAAGAATAATCAGATAGTAATTCCATAATAATTTGCAATTGTAGGTCTTTATTGTGCATTCTAATGCAATTTTGTCATAGCAAAGCCATGTACTGGATGAATAAGCAACCATGATGGATTAGTGGAGAGGATTTGTTCTGATGCAGTTTTGGTATCGGAGCTGCAAGAATGTCACAGATGCCAAATGTTAAAAATTGATAGGAATAATTTTATGAGCACTTTAAGTGGTACCAATAATACATGTGAAAAAAGAAATAGGATAGGACCTCAAGAGCCTTATCAGTAGTGATTGATAATGAAATCTCTCCCTGGGTCACCTTGAATGTGCACTGCTACCTGTGTGGTGGTATATTTATTTTTTAAAAGGATCTGGCAGGAAATAGAACCTGCCTATTTCAGGAAGATGAATTTTATTGGTTCACAGCATGAAAAGTAACATTTGGTTGTTTTGGCAGGAAGTGAGACTGATACTGTCAGGTTGATATCCTTCTTGTATTGTAGCTCCTGCTATTACATAACATTTGCAGCACAGAGAAAGGCCACTCGGCCCAACAGATCTAGCCAGTGTTTATGCTCCACACAAGTCTCCTCCCACTTTACTTTATCTCATCCTATCAAGATATCCTTCTATTCGTTTCTCCCTCTTATGATTATCTAGCTTCCCCTTAAATACATTTATGCTATTCACCTCAACTTCTCCCTGTGAAACATAGAACATTTATGGTACAGAAGGAGACCATTCAGCCCATTGAAACTCTGCTGGCCAAAAAGAGATATACAGCCTAATCCCACTTTCCAGATCTTGATCCGTAGCCCTGCAGGTAATGAGATATGGCAGCAAGTTCCACATTCTAACCACTTCCTCAGTAAAGAATTTTCTCCCTCCCTTTATTGGATTTATTGGTGACTATTTTATATTTATGACTCTTGGTTTTGGACTCCCCCATTGGTGGAAACATCTCTCCATTTACCTTATTCAACCCCTTCATAACTATAAAAGCCTGAATTGCAGTCTTCTGTTATTTAGAGAAAAGAGCCCCAGCTTGTTCAGACTTTCTGTTAATTATAACCTCTCATTTCTGGTATCATCCTTGTAATTTTTTTGCACTTTCTCCAGTGCCTCTGTGTGCTTTTGTATCATGGAGACCAGAACTGAGCACAGTACTTTAAGTATTCAACCATAAATCAGTACTTGATGCGGTTTATATGAAAGTTTGTGACATAAATCGTTCTGAACTCGTGGGCTATGGAGTTATTTTTGTCAAGACAAGTTACAATGTTCCTAGTACCTTCGATTGTTGTGAATTCCATTGGTACAGCCATCCACTGACCAGAGTTGGATAGCCAATTCATGCAATTAATTGGCCGATAACAACCACTTCCTGTCCTGTTGACATTTTACTGGCTTCAGGACAGACCCCCTCCGCATGGGGAGACTGCCAAGTAGATCAAGGCAGCCTCCCAGAGGGGTCCTGGTGGGTGGGCCCGACCTTTATGGCCACACCAAGGCCCATGGAGGGGCTCCATAACAGCAACGACCACTTGCCCCCGGCTCCGACGCTACTACTGGAGAGGTTCATTCCTTTGATTACTGGGGCCTGCCTGCCTGGCCCCGGCACATTCAAAAAAATCTTATGTGCCTTTTTAGGGCCCCTCAACATGAAGGGGCCGTCTTCTTCTCCCTGCAGCCTCAGCAGCGGCCACTTCTATCTACTGAGGCTGCCGAGCCGCTAGCTCTCTGATTGGGCCGGCACTCCTGAGAGGCGGGCCACCATCCGTAATTGGACGGTGGCACTGGTAGTGGCCACTTCATTGGTTGCCGCTGATAAAATTCCCCTCCCCCCCACCCCCAGGCCCTGCCATCTGCTCGCGCAGGCTTGGGACCTGCTTTGCGTCTGGGGCAGGACTACTTTCCTTTTTGCAAAATCCAGCCTATTGTCTGGGAGTTAGGTTGCTGTAGATAGTACAACTTTGTCATTGACTCCGTGATGAACCTCAGCCTATGAAGATAGTTCTTTTCCAACATTCGCAGGTACATGTGCCTGCATCTGTAAGCATGGCTGTTTGGTAATGGAGGGTCTGAGCAGTCTGCATCCAGTGTGAACATGTCTCTTTGGCGTCCCTCTTTTCATCCACTTTCTTCTCCTCTTGAAGCAGGGAGGGGCACAAATTGCAAAACATTTAAGCAATTTGTGCTGCGGAAACTAAAAATACCTCTGTTTCTGTTCTAGTACTTGGATTTCCAATAAAAATTCTCTGAATGGTTCTTTTGTCTCTTCACGTTTAATAATTGCTGCTTTCATATTGCTAAAATTCTGAATGGATTTCATCCAATTTGTTCACAAAATGTCACGCAGTTCTAAACAGTGGCCACTTATGGAAAAAAGATCAAGATAACAATGCAAATAGAACTATGGGTGAATGCCTTGTGGAGTGCTGTCCATTGAAATCTATGTACAGTTTCGTGCAGTGAAAGAGTTAAATGTTAACTAAGTCAGGAACAGGCAGAAAGTCATGCGTGCCTATATTTGAAATGCCAGTGATAGACCGGGGGTGGTGAGAGAACGGTGCTGGATCTGTGCCTTTGATCTCCTTAAACCCCAGCGCATGCCATAATTCAAATTCAGTGTAGAATGATCATGCATTAATCCTTGTCCAGTGATCAATTTATTAATTTCAACATAATACTCAATTTAAAATGAAGCACTAGAGCAATCGCTAGACATTCATTCTGATTTAGCAGCAGGACAAGCATGAAATAAATCACTGGAATAATGCTTACATTTAACAAGTGAGAGATTATAGAAATCCAGCTCAGAAGAATATACTTTGTGTGTTACAGATAATGAATTATAAATCTTTAATAGTCTCATAAAAACAGCCTTAGTACTTGATGTGTTAAAAATAAGAGTATTCTGTCTCGTCCCAAAACTTTTATGTGTACATAGACAGCACATATGCAGTAGAAACACATTTCCATATCAGCTCAGCTCTGATGCAGAAATCTATTAGTGTGCTGGAATGCTGAATGATTTTAATTTTGTGTGGAAAATTGAGTGTAAGTGATTTGCACCGCTTGTACACCTTTGAAATGGTTCCTCAGAGTTTCTTCACACTTTTTGACCCTTTATACTGTCTCCTGCCTGAGTTTCTGTGGACACGGGTTTCCTGATTTTACCCCTCTATTATACTGCTGGATAGGCTAGACTGAAATATAAGAGGCGTAACAGCTCCCAGTGTCACCTGATCAAGGCTTGTCACCTTTGAAGAATTTGCAAAGTTTTTTGGGTGATTTCTGCTGTATTGAAATGTTTTACTACCCATTGTTTTGATTTGCTGCTACTGAGACCATACTTCATTTTGCCTACCTGCTGCTGAGTCAGACCACCTGAAGGTATTTGGATCCCAAACTCTCCTTGATCTCCCTATAGTCACAGAAACTCAGGGGCAGGTATGGCTTAACTTCTGGGAATACCACTGTTTGCCATTATTATGCAGGGAGAGGAAGAACAGAACAGTTTGGAGAGAAGAGCAACAGGTACCATGCCTCCCAAAC
The DNA here is from genome assembly GCF_036365525.1 of Heterodontus francisci. NCBI lineage: Eukaryota > Metazoa > Chordata > Chondrichthyes > Heterodontiformes > Heterodontidae > Heterodontus > Heterodontus francisci. The sequence goes on along the minus strand of NC_090372.1, from coordinate 124,081,719 downwards.
AACCTTGTAAAGTATCACTGGCCCTATGAAGACCTCTCTGAGGAGCTCTGCATCGGAAGATTTTGCTTCTCCAAAGATGCAATAGGGCATCTCGGTGACCTATGAAGATATCAAGCCATGTTCATCTGCTTTCTCTGTGGCAATGAAGGTCACCAAAGCCCTCTACTTTTATGGCTCAGGCTCTTGTTGGCAATGAGAGGGCATCTCTGCAACATAATCCAGGGACTGGTAAGGGCATGTACATGCCAGATTACTGACTCCCTGTACGGCAGAGCTTACTTCAGAAATGTAGCCTCATAGTCAGACATTAGAGAGAAACGGTCATATATTTCCATGGGGTTACTGGCTTCCTAAGGTCCAGGGTGCCATTGGTACCCATGTTGCATTGAAGCTGCCCGTGGAGCTTCTCCTCACATATGTGACTAGGAAGGGATTCTGCTCTATAAATGTGCAGATAGTTTTGTTACACCACTCAGAGGATCCTTCATGTCAAAGGCTGGTATGTAGGAAAATACCAGGACACCTTCATCCATTGAGATTCGGCCTTTCCTGACTTCTTCAAGGAAGAGAACTGTATCTAAGAATGACTACTGGGTGGCAGGAACACCCCCTGATACCATGTCTGATGATCCCACTCAGATTACCCAAACAGTGGTAGAGCAGTAGTACAATGAGGCACATGCATCTACCAGGCTGATAATTATGAAAACCATTATCATGCTGATGGTGCACTTTCACTGCCAAATAGCTCAGGTAGGGATCTGGAGAAGGCATCAGAAACTAAGGGTTTAGAAACTAGAAATATAACAACTGACACAAAGGGTAGTAATCATGATATTGAACATAGAAAGGGAGAATATATTTTGTTGACAGTTACCTTGGAATCATAGAATGGTTACAGCACAGAAAGAAGCCATTCACCCCATTGTGTCCATGCCAGATCTCTGCAAGAGCAACTCAGCTAGTCCCACTCCCCTGCCTGCTATATTTTTTCTCATTAGATAATTATCCAATTTCCTTTTGAAAGCCAAGGTTGACTCTATCTCAGGCAGTGCATTTGGATCCTAACCACATACTGAGTGAAAAAGTTGTTCCTCAGTTCGCCTTTGGGTTCTTTTGCCATTCACCTTAAATCAGTAAATCAGTGTCCCCTGGTTCTTGACCCTTCCTCCAATTTCTCCCTATCTACTCTGTCCAAACCCCTCATGATTTTGAACACCTCTATCAAATCCCCTCTCAACTTTCATTTCTCCAGTAAGAACAACCCCAGCTTCTCCGATCTATCGACGTAACTGAAGTCCCTCATTCCTGGAACCGTTCTTGCAAATCTATTTTGCTCCCTCTCACATCCTTCCTAAAGGGTGGTGGCCAGAACTATACACAATTCTCCAGTCGAGGCTCAACATAACTTACTTGCTTTTGTATTCTATGCCTCTATTTATAAAGCCCGGGATCCCATATGCCTAATTAATCACTTTCTCAACCTGCCCTGCCACCTTTAACAATTTGTGCACATATACCCCCAGGTCTCTATTACTGCACTAACTTTAGAATTATATCCTTTATTTTATATTATATTGTCTCTACTCGTTCTTCCTACCAAAATGTATCACTTCACACTTCTCTGCATTAAATTTCAATTGTCACATGTCCACCCATTCCACCAGCCTGTATAAGTCCTCTTGAAGTTTATCACTATTCTCTGCACAGTTCACATTACTTCCAAGTTTGTGTCAACTGCAAATTTTGAAACTGTGCCCTGTACACCTAAATGTTGGTCATTAATTTAGATCAAGAAAAGCAGTGGTCCTGGTATCGACCCCTGGGAACCCCACTATATACCTCCCTCCAGTCTGAAAAACAACCGTCCACCTCTCTGTTTCCTATCACTCAGCCAACTTTGCATTCATGCTGCCACTATCCCATTTATTCCATGGGCTGGCAAGCCTACTATGGGGCACTTTATCAAATGCCTTTTGGAAGTCCAAGTACACCACATTAACCACATTACCCTCAACAACCTTCTTTATTACCTTATCAAAAAACTCAAGTTAGTTAAACACGATTTGTCTTTAACAAGTCTGTCCTGGCTTTCTTTAACTAATCCACATTTATCCAAGAAACCGTTAATTTTGTCCTGGATTACTTGGCTGTATTTGATGGGATTAGCCTTACATCCTTATTTGAAAATTCCTTCAGAAATTACCATACCTCAGGAAACTGGCACAGATTTTAACCGGAATTCATAGAAAGCTATAAATTAGTCAACAGCATCATATGAAGAGAATAATTCATCTTTCATTTTGTCTATATTCTATCAGCCTTCCAATATTTTTCCTCCATTAGCCCTTTCAGGCTGTTGCTAACATTTTCCAGTTGTATGGTAGCACAGACCTCTTTGCAGTTTCTGCCAAGTTATTAAGATAGATTGAAAGGCAAAAGCATAAAATTTCTTTAACTCTTCTGGACCATAAATCACCTGTGACAGACCTAAGCCTCTGTTAATGTTACTCTACAGTAGTTGCTATCCATATCCTTACACATTTTTTGATAAAGGGTGTAACATAAGCAATTCTACAGTCCATCCCTGTATGTAAGGAGGATTGGAAGGTTATGGCCAGTACCTTTGCAACTTCCACCCTTATTTCCCAGTATCCTTGGATCCATTTGATCCAGTTCTGATCAACTTTAAGTACAGCCAGCCTTTCTAATACCTTCTCTTTATCAATTTTTTTTAGCTCATCCAGTGTCACAACTATCTCCTCTTTTGCTATGATTCTGGCAGCATTTTCTTCCTTGGCAAAGTACTTACTTAGTGCCTTGGCCATGCCCTCTGCCTCTATGCGTGGTCCCCATTTTGGTCCCAGATCGGCCCCACTCCACTATTTTACTATGTATTTGCTTATAGAAGATTTTTGATTCCCTTTAATTTTCACTGCCAGCCTCTTCTCATACTCTCTCTCTTTGCCTCTATTATTTCTTTTTTCACTTCTCCTCTGAACATTCTATATTCATCCTGATTCTCACTTCTATTATGGGCCTGACAGCTGTTGCACAAAGCCTTTTTCTTCTTCATCTTACTCTATCTTTTTCATCATTCTGGGAGCTCTGGCTTTATTTGTCTGACCATTCCCCTCATGGGAATAAACCTCAACTATACCCAAATCATCTCCTCTTTCAAGGCAGCCCATTGTTCTGTTGCAGTTTTGCCAATCTTTGATTCCAATTTACCTGGGCCGGATCTATTCTCACACCACTGAAATTGACCTTCCCCCAATTAATCATTTTTACTCTGGATTGCTCCCTGCCTTTCTCCATAGCCAAGCTAAACCTTATGGCACAATGACTACTGTCCCATAAATGTTCCCCTACTGACATTTGATCCACCTCAAGCCCCAGAATAAAGATACCACCTTCAAATAGAATGAGTTAATTTCTTTGCCTGCATTCAACTTTTGGGAGTTGAATGATGATGAAAAAAATGTAGACTTCTGTATTATGAAGAAACTTAGCAGAAGTTTTGTAAAGTGAGGGACTTTCTGAGGCTGTGAGGAGAGGACAGGTAAGTGTGAAGTGACTTTATTTGCGAAGCCAATTTTATTTATTGAAGGTCCTTGTCTCTTATTTGTGCTTTCCTCATTTTGACAGCTAGTTGCTGGTTCTTGGGTGCGACTTCATCTGATTTTTGTGGACTCTCCTCATAATGCGGGGATGCCTAAGTAAGATCTTCTTGGTCCATAGACCCTGGTGAAAGCCAATTTCTTTAAATTTGTTCTTTGGATGTGAGTGTCGCTGTGGCTAGGCCAGCATTTATTGCCCATCCCTAATTACCCATGAGAAGGTGGTGATCAGCTGCCTTCCTGAACCGCTGAACTCTATGTGGGATAGGTACACCCACAGTACTATTAGGAAGGGAGTTCTAGGATTTTGACCCAGCGACAGTGAAGGAACGGCAAAATAGTTCCAAGTCAGGATGGTGCGTGGCTTAGAGGGGAACTTGCAGGTGGTGATGTTCCCGTGGGTTTCCTGCCCTTGTTTTTCTAGATCAGGGTTATCCAACAAACGGCCAGTGGGCCAGGATTCGTCCCGCCAAACGTTTCCATCCAGCCCGCGGATGTAAACTGTTCCTGGGGCCATTCGTCATCATGACTGGAGATGGGAAATTTCCCATTGTCAGTTCGGCTTTTAAACTATTGCACTGACAGTTTCACAGCTCACAGCTGCTGAAATCAGGAACAGCCGTTTCCCAACAGACTCGGCGTTTTCTGGCAAGTTCTGACTTTTTTTAAGAAACCCGCCGGAAAACCCCGAGTCTGTTGGGAAACGGCTGTTCGCGATGACAGTAGCTGTGAACAGTAAAACTGACAGCGATCTTTTTTAAAGAACTGACCACCCATCTGCTGAGTGTTCCACTCTCTGCAACTGTGTGAGAGAGAGTGGGAGAGACTGAGGGAGAGAGGGGGGAAGAGATAGAGAGAGAGGGGGCAAGAGATAGAGAGGGGGGGGGTGGGGAGAGAGAGAGGGAGATGGGGGAACAGAGAGAAAGAGAGATGGAGAGGGTGACAGAGAGAGGGCTGAGACAGAGAGGAAGAACAGAGAAAGGGGGTGCAGAGAGAGAAGAGGGGTCACAGAGAGAGGCGGGGGACAGAGAGAGAGGGGGTCAGAGAGACAGAGGGGGCAGAGAGACAGAGAGGGAGGACAGAGTGAGAGAGAGAGAAAGGGGGACAGAGAGAGAGAAAGGGGAGAGGGGTGAGAGATGGTGAAAGAGAGGGAACAGAGAGAGAGAGGGGGACAGAGAGAGAGCGGGGAACTGAATGGGGAGTGGGGAACATTGGAGACACGGTGGGGGAGGTGGAGAGAGAGGGGGTAGACGGAGACAGAGAGAGGGGGGAGAGGGAGACAGTGAGGGTGAGAGGGAGACAGAGAGACAGAGAGAGAGGGGGAGAGAGAGAGACAGACAGAAAGAGAGAGTCAAAGAGTCATTTACTTATGGCACAGAAGGAGGCCATTTTATTTATTTATTTTTATTTAGAGATACAGCCCATGCTGGCTCTCCCTGGAGCTATGCAGTCAGTCCCACTCCCTGGCCCGATCCCCGTAGCCCTGCAAGTCTATTTCTGTCAGGTGGCCATCCAACTTTCTCTTGAAGTCATTGATCGTCTTCACTTCAGCCAGAAGTGCTGAGTGGATGATCTATCTCGGCCTCCTCATGAGTTCCCCTGCATCACAGATGCCAGTTTTCAGCCATTCCGATTCACTCCACGTGATATCAAGAAACGGCTGAAGGCACAGGATACTGCAAAGGCTATGGGCCCTGACAACATTCCAGCAATCGCATTGAAGACCTGTGCTCCAAAACTTGCTGCGACCCAAGCCAAGCTGTTCCAGTACAGCTACAACACTGGCATCTACCCGGCAATGTGGAAAATAGCTCAGGTATGTCCTGTGCACAAAAAGCAGGACAAATCCAACTTAGCCAATTACCGCCCTATCAGTCTTCTCTCGATCATCATCAAAGCGATGGGAGAGGTTGTTAACAGTGCTATCAAGCGGCACTTACTCAGCAATAACCTGCTCACTGAGGTTTAGTTTGGATTCTGCCAGGGCCACTCAGCTCCTGGCCTCATTACAGCCTTTGTCCAAACATGGACAAAAGAACTGAACTCCAGAGGTGAGGTGGGAGTGACTGCCCTTGACATCAAGGCAGCATTTGACCGAATATGGCATCAAGGAGCCCTAGCAAAACTGGAGCCAATGGAAATCGGGGGAAAACTCCTTTGGTTGGAGTCATACCTAGCACAAAGGAAGATGGTTGTAGTAGTTAGAGGTCAATCATCTCAGTCCCAGGGCACTATTGCAAGAGTTCCTCAGGGTAATGTCCTAGGCCCAACCATCTTCAGCTGTTTCATCAATGACCTTCCTTCCATCATAAGGTCAGAAGTGGGGATGTTCGCTGATGATTGCATAATGTTCAGCACCATTCACAACTCCTCAGACACTGAAGCAGCCCATGTCCAGATGCAGCAAGACTCAGACAACACCCAGGCTTGGGCTGATAAGTGGCAAGTAACATTCGTGCCATGCAAATGCCAGGCAATGACCATCTCAAACAAGAGAGAATCTAACCATCTCTCCTTGATGTTCAGTGGTATTACCATAGTTGAATCCCCAGCTATCAACATCTTGGGGGTTACCATTGACCAGAATCTGAACTGGACCAGCCACATAATTGCAGTGGTTGCAAGAACTGGTCAGAGGCTGGGAATTCTGTAGTGAGTATCTCACCTCCTGTCTCCTCAATGCCTGTCCACCATCTAGGCACAAGTCAGGAGTGTGATGGAATGCTCTCCACTTGCCTGGGTGGGTGCAGCTCCAACAACACTCAAGAAGCTTGATACCATCCAAGACAAAGCAGCCTGCTTGATTGGGACCCCATCCACCACCTTCAACCTTCACTCCCTTCACCACTGCTGCACAGTAGCATCTTCAAGATGCACTACAGCAACTCACTGAGACTCCTTAGACAGCATCTTCCAAACCGGTGACCTCTACTAGCTAGAACAACAAAGGCAGCAGATAGATGAGAACACCACCACCTGCAAGTTCCCCTCTAAGCCACACACCATCCTGACTTGGAACTATACCACTGTTCCTGCACTGTTGCTGGGTCAAAATCCTGGAACTCCCTTCCTAACAACACTGTGGGTGTACCTACACCCCAAGGACTGCAGCAGTTTGTTATGAAAATGCTTCCATTTAAAAATATTTTTGAGGACTCTTGTTTTAGAATTGTGGAGATGGATTCCTTGGAGGACCGAAGTGATTCCATAGCAGCGGGACTTTGTTTTTTTAAAGGGTCAATGGAAGGACTCTAACGCATCTTTATTTTTCCTTTAACTGGTGTATGTGTATGTGTGTGTGTATGGGTATTTCGAAGGAATATATATTATGACCAGGTCAGGCAGGGGTCTATGGCTCCCCTCTCAGCTTTTTACTGGTTTGGCTGTAACAGGGTTTAACTTAAAAAAAACACTGTGTTTTAGCTTCCCTCTCAGTGAGTCCTTGCTCACTGCTCTCTAATTGTAATGGTAAAGAAATCAACCAGACAAGTTTTCTCATATTTAAACAAGAAAGGTGTAAGTTTATTAACCTTAAAACTCCAACTCAGTTAAAACTACTAACAATACGCGATGCGACCACGCTAGCATGCATACGCGATAAACACACATGCAAATAGAGACAGAGGAAGAGAAAGAAGGGGAAAAGTTTGAAGTAACATCTGGAGTTCAGTTACTTGCTTTGGATTTGATGTAAAGTCTTTGATTGAAGTTAAGTCTTGCAGTTCTCTTTGGGGCCCAGTGCATACTTTCAAACTTGTTTTGCTGGTCTTTTGTCTTGAGGCTTAGTTACTTCCCTGGAACTTTGTGTGAGAGAGAGGGAAAGAGACAGGGAGAGACCTTCCTTCTCATTTGTCTTCAAATTGCAGTCTCTTCCCAAAAGTGTTCTGTGAGCACAATTCAATTTACTCCAAGTTGGCCAGCAGGTTAGTCATGTGACTAGCTCCTTATTTGGAAAAGCCTCTCTTGCGAGATTTGTGGATTTCCCCCAAGCTTAGCAGACACTCTTAGTGGGTGGGTGGAATGCTAGCTTTTACACATTCAATGTCTCTTGTTCAAAATCCATCTGGCTAATTGACTCAGGGAGGCACTCGGATTGTCTTCTTCCTGCATCTGTCTTTTAAAATGCAAATGTGCAGCCATGTTTTCAGCCACTGTTGTGGTCTTTTTAAACAAGCTATTTCAAGTCCAGTAACAGGTCAAAAACAATGTTCCAGATGATGAAATTAATATGTCTCATTTTGGCAGGTGTGATTTTCGTCACAATATTTACTGTCATATTTCAAACTATGTGTTAAAGCTTTGCATCTTTATTGACTAAGTCTTGTTTTATAATAAATTAATGCTTTTGTTGTTTATTAAAGAAAGCTGGTTGGTGGATTTTATTCTGAAATAAAAATAGAGTATATAATTGGCCATATCAGTAACTGGGTAAACATTTAAATATATGTTGTGACCTGTGGAGAAGTGAAACTAGAGAAAGAGAGTGCACGCCTCCCGCCTCGGTCATAACAGATGCAAGAAGGCAGCTCATCACCACCTTCTGAAGGCCAATTAGGGGTGGGTAGTAAATGCTGGCTTATCCAGTGACGCCCAAATCCCACAAATGAATAAACAAAAAAAACACTTGTACCTCCCTGGTGACCTGAGAGGGATGTGGACTTGGTGGAGACTCCAAGTGACTCTCCCTCTCTCGCCTTGCACAATTGCCTGGAGCTCATGGACAATGTGAAGGAGTACAGGTAGTACATGAATCTCTGGCAGCCACTGATTGGTCTGCTGGATCTGGTTGTCCATGAGAGTCACCAATTTCTCAATGGAGGAAGCCAAACGTGCACCCAGCAGAGACAAGTAGCACCCAAGGCCTGGATAGACTCCTCCATTGTCCATGCTTGGGTACACAGAGCCTTTGGCCTCTCTGCCACATGTTGTCTTACCTCTCACTGCAGCTGCACCATTTCTTGAGTTTCTGGTGACACCAGAGACACATCATCAGCCTGGAGCTCAGTATCTGCTTGACCTCACACTGTTCTCCAACTGCCAATGGCCTTGGCTGTCACAGCCTCTGTCAGCTGCTAGGGTGTGTCTGTGATGTGCTCACCAGATTGTGTGCCCGAATCTAACTGCGACTGGATACCCACTGACATGAGAGTATCTGCTGGTGGAGGGTGCAGGGGAATGATGAGATGGTGCACCCTCTGAGGCTCTCACCTCCTCCTGAGAAGTGGCCAGCTGTCCCCCACTCTCTCCAGCTCCTCGTTCTTGTTGTTCACCTTGACTGCATGAGAAAACAGCAACATTGAAGGGTTAGGGACTGCCCATCGCTGACATTCCAACCACCCCTACTGTGCAGCTGTATTGATGCAATGGTGAATAGCTGAGCAGCATGGCTCATTTGTAGCAGATACACCCTTGTGCCCCAGGAGATGCTCACCCACTCTCTTGGGTAGGTGTCCCTGTCTCACCATCAGCTATGGAGCAGCCACTTTGCTGCCCTGCTAGTTCCATGGCCTCTTCCTCCATCCGGCATAGGACATGGAGATAAGGTACTCCACCGCCAGTCTTGGTACGCTATTTCCGATTGTGTGCTGTCTTCTCCTGCAGATACAATGATGAACAAAGTTAGTCCCCCAGTGGGGACAAGGCAATACCTCTGATGGTGATAATCCAGCAGTGCATGATGGGGGCACACATATGCCTCCTGCGTCTCCACTTGAGGCACTGTGTGGGGTTAGTCAGTGACTGACGTACGCCTCTCACCGAGATGCACCCAAGCCTCAGGCAGCATGTCCTGCTGCCCTTCCCCAATGCACATGACTGGGTGGTCACTGCCTTTCCACCAAATTTCACATGCAATGCCTAAAGCGTCCAAAGTGTTTGGAGTTCTCACCTTAGCTGCCCGGATCAGGTCATTGACCCGCTTCCTGCACTGGATCCATGTCCTGAAGGTGACCCCACAGCTGCAGACCTCCTCTACAATTGCTATCCAAGCTTACTTGGTCAGGCCGTCTGGTCTCCTCCTCCCATCCTGGGGCAACAGGACCTCCCGCCTTTCCCTTGCAGCCAGGAGAAGAACCTGCAAGAAGGCATCGCTAAACACTGGGGCCACCTGGTGTCTTCATTCAGCCATGGTCGCTGCAGGTTCCCATTCAACTCCTTGCCTACCAGGCAGCAGAGGCAGCAGAAGGGGTCCTGGGGCAGCAAAAGGGGTCCTGGGGTAGCAGAGGCAGCAGAAAGGGTTCTGGGGCAGCAGACAGGAATAAATGCAGGGCTGGAAGCCCTTTAAATTTGGTGCTTGCACCTGCCATCGGCACCTCGTTCTCCACCTTTGACCCTTGAGTGCATGGGCCCCAGGCCTCCACTTCCTTCATTGGCCAGCCGCTGCATGATTGTGGTTGGCCGACCGCATTTCGCTTGTGTGGTAATGGCACCCACTTCTGGTGTTGCTGCCAAGAGCCGCGCCGTCTGTTAAAAATTCTGCCCTATGATTCTATGACTTTATCACTGGTGCACCATGGCTGCAGCACTTTCCAAACCTGTGACTTCTATCATCTGGAACGACAGGTGCAGCAGGTGTATGGGAACACCACCACCAGCAAGTTCCCCTCCAAGTCACACAGCTAAATCCTGGAACTCCCTCTCTATTGTGAGAGTATCTGCACCACACAGACTGCAGCAGTTCACATCCTGTGAATGAACTTTCTGAATGACTAATACTTACATATCAAAAGCAATTTTTGTCTCCATTATGCCCAGAAATAGGCACACACAGGGAATACAGCAGATAATTTAGTGAGATCTTTATTATAATATTACAGGGAATTACTTTTTTATTCATTCGTGGGATGTGAGTGTTGCTGGCAAAACCAGCATTTATTGCCCATCCCCAATTGCTCTTGAGAAGGTGGCGGTGAGTCGCCTTCTTGAACCACTGCAGTCCTTGTGGTCGAGGTATTCCCACAGTTGGGAGGGAGTTCCAAGATTTGGATGTATGACTTGGAGGGGAAATCGCATTCATATCGCTCCTTTCAGATCCTTAGGATGTTCCAAAATGTCATACAAGCAGCAAATGAATGAATAATCTATTTTTGGTCGTGTTGCTGAAGGGAGGAATGTTGTCCATGACAAGTTACTTTGCTTTCAATAGTGCCAAGGGATCTTTTTTGTCCATCTGAACAGACAGATGGGGCCTGTTTAACATCTCATCCGGTAGATGGCATCTCCAGTGCAGTGTTGAGCGAGTGCTGAGAAAACAGTCCCGACAGGTATTCGATAAAATGTTTCAAACTTAAAGGTTGACTCTCCACTGCAGAGCAATTAAGGCCTTTTTGCCTTGTAGCTGGAGCAAAGCTGTCCAGCAGCACAGTAAACTGACAGCCCGCAGTTTCTGCTGAGGTCATTCAAATTATTATCCTCCCTACTTGAATCTTGGGGCTGTAATGAGACTCGTGCAGAGGAATATTAAGGGCTTTCTGCTTCCCTAACATCATCCGGTCAACACCAGCGACGTATTTCATTCTCAGCCTCTTCCCTAATTTTTTTTGCCCACTCGCCAGTGCTCAATGCACATTCACACTGCTTTTTCATTGAAGTGGAGAATGTACCCTTTAATTCCTTTGTTTGTTATTGTTATATTAGTGTTAAAAACATTACTCTGCTAGTCAGTTTTGCACATTTGAAGCAGGTCACATGGGAGAGCATGGGAAATATGAGAGATATGAATTGTATCTGTTTCCTGTTGATCTCCTCTTGGAATTTTGTATTATTAGTTTCACATGAATAACACTGTCATGAAGCAATGTAATTGTGAACATGCAGATGCTGCAACTCATTTATCTTCATTATATCATAATAAAGATAATCATTAAATTTTACATCAGATTCTTTCCTGTTTCAAAAAAAAAGATACCTACTGTATAATTGTCACTGCTGTTTTATTTCAGAAAGCCAGACACCATGGGGTCTGACTAGAGTTCCTTTTCCCCATGTGCCATTAAAGAACGACCTCAGCTTTACTTCCATTTGTTCCTAAATTAGCTGTAAGAGTTCAGTGCCCTCACTTCTCAATTGATTCCAATGGTTACATGCTGATATTGTCGAGTTGATATTTTCCCTGGAGCAACACAATCATTCACGGTCCTCAATAAGGCTGGTATCATTTCACATGTGCACTGAGATTCTGTGATATGAGGCAGCAATCCCTAGAATACAGACCTTAGGAAATAGTTCCAATGTTCCAGGACTGGCTTAGGATATATCCAAAATTTCCCCACCCAGGATCTATATTGGCGGGGCGGTACAAGCTTTAATGTTAGTTTTATTCTAGGTTTTATGCCAGTTTTGTTCCTAGTTTTATTCCCAGTTGGCAAGGTGGAAATCTACCCCACTGATTTCAGTCCCCTATTGCTAGTGTGTCTTCTTGGAACCAATTCAACCCCAAAGAAACTCCACTTGCCTCCCCCTTAAATAGAATTATGACTAGTTTTGTACAAAATGGGACTTAGAATCAAACGGGTAGATTTTCTGTGGAGTTCTTTCGATCCCTGTTGTAACTTTGGAGGAAACTCCGAAGAGATGGGGTGAACAAGACATTTGTGCTGTGCCTCTGGGACTTCTACAGATTTTCCACTGAAATTATGTTTGCCAATCAGGAGAAACCCATCGAACTTTCAGGTATAAATATTTAAGACGATCCCTCCCGCTGTCCAGCCAACAACTTGTGATAATGATTGATCACACCAGAATCAGTAGTTACTCAGGTTTGATAAGAAGTCATTAAGGGTGTGAATTTCATCTGGTGAAGCAGCAGTTCTGCCATGGCCCGCACGGTGCGTTAGCTTGAAAAGGGTGCCTGAGGTGGCGTCGACTGCATGTGCCGGAAGCAGCTGAACTGGTCTATCGTATGTGTCACACAGCCCGATTAGTTGTTGTCACGCCCATTGCCCAAGTTTGGACTGCACAGATCCATTGTATGAATTCGTACATCACTCAACAACAATCAGGAGTTCAGCTGCAAGAAGGGCCCAGCACTAACATTATTTAAAGGACCAGGCACCCAACTTGCAGGAAAGGGGATTTTTAAGAACTTCTGCTTTTGCAATGGAGTGTTTTTGGTGGTGTTGTGGTGAGTTCCTGGATTTGGCAGGGAGTCCTGCTGCATTCTCACAGGGAGGGCAGAGATTATGCAACAGGTAGCATAGTGATTATATGGGACTAGTATTCCAAAGGCCTGGACTAATGATCCAGAGACATACATACAAACATACGAATTAGGAGCAGGAGTTGTCCACTCAGCCCCTCGAGGCCTGCACTACCATTCAACAAGATCATGGCGGATCTGCTTGTAACCTCAACTCAACATTCCCACCTACCCGCGATAGCATTTCAGCCCCTTGCTCAAGAATCTGTCTACCTCTGCCTTAAAAATATTCAAAGACTCTGCTTCCACTGCCTTTCGAGGAAGAGAGTTCCAACGACTCACGACCCTCTGAGAGAAAAATTTCTCCTCATCTCTGTCTTAAATGGGCGACCCCTTATTTTTAAAAAGTGACCCCTAGTTCTAGTCTCTCCCACAAGGGGAAGCATCCTTCCCGCATCCACCCTGTCAAGACCCCTCAGAATCTTATATGTTTCAATCAAGTTGCCTCTTAATCTTCTAAACTCCAGTGTATATAAGCCTAGCCTGTCCAACCTCTCCTCATAAGACAACCGGCCCATTCCAGGTATTAGTCTAGTAAACCTTCTCTAAATTGTTTCCAACACATTTCCATCCTTCCTTAAATAAGGAGACCAATACCGTACACAATACTCCAGATGTGGGCTCACCAATGCCCTGTATAACTGAAGCATAACCTCCCTACTTTTGTATTCAATTCCCCTCGTGATAAATGTTAACATTCTATTAGCTTTCCTAATTACGTGCTGTACCTGCATACTAACCTTGTGCGATTCATGCACTTAGACACCCAGATCCCTCTGTATCTCAGAGCTCTGCAATCTCACCATTTAGATAATATGCTTCTTTTTTTATTCTTCCTGCCAAAATGGATAATTTCACATTTTCCCACATTATACTCTATTCGGCAGATCTTTGCCCACTCACTTAACCTATCTATATCCCTTTGTAGCTTCCTTTTGTCCTCTTCACAACTTACTTTCCTACCTATCTTTGTGTCATCAGCAAATTTAGCAACCATACCTTCGGTCCCTTCATCTAGGTGATTCATAGAAATTGTAAAAAGTTGAGGCCCCAGCACAGATCCCTGTGGCACACCACTCGTTACATCTTGCCAACCAGAAAATTACCCATTTATGCCTACTCTCTGTTTCCTGTTAGCTAGCCAATCTTCTATTCATGCCAATATGTTAACCCCTACGTCATGAGCTCTTATTTTCTGCAATAACCTTTGATATGGCACCTTATTAAATCCCACCATGAAAGCTGGGAATTTTATATTTAGTTTAAAAAATCTGGAATAAAGGAGCTAGTTTCAGTAATGGTGACCATGAAATTAACATGTGGTTGTAAAGGGGAGACAGTGGTGTAATGAAATGTCACTGAACTAGTAATCCAGAGGCCTAGGCTAATGCCCTGGGCACACATGTTCAAATCCTACCATGGCAGCTGGTGGAATTTAAACTCAATTAATTTATTTTAAAAAATCTGGAATTGAAAGCTAGTCTCAGTAATGGTGCCATGAAACTATCATCGATTGTCATAAAAAGCCATTTGGTTCTCTAATGCCCTTTAGGGAAGGAACTCTGCCGTCTTTACCTTGTCTGGCCTACTTGCAACTCCAGACCCACAGCAATGTGATTGACTCGTAACTGCCCACTGAAATGCCCCAGCAAGCCATTCAGTTGTCAAGGGCAATTTGGGATCGGCAACAAATGCTGGCCTTGCCAGTGACACCTACATCACATGAATGAATAAAGAAAAAGGTGTAGGGGCACCAATTGCAGTGTCACAGACAGGGAGATGGAACGGAGACTGTGGAGACGGCAATCTCTGTGTGATGCCCTCTGCCAAGTTGGGGTTGGACTCCTTCATGCTCCTTAACAATGACAGCAGGCTGTCTGGCAGGTCAACCAATGCACCCAGCAACTTGCTGTGCATGTCCATCAGCATTCTCCTGTATGCCACCCCATCAAGGTCCTCCAGTGAGCAGGCAAACAAACCATCCTTTACCCCTGGCCTGTCTGCAGCCGGGGTGAGTGATGGGGTTGTGATGCATTGAGCAGCGTGAGAGGTGGCTGATGTGGTGGGTAGAAGATGTCATGTTAAGCTGCATTCACTTTGACCACCCGCTTGAGGTCATTAGACTTCTTGTGGCACTGCTGCCAGTTCCTTCGGGTTAGATGCCAGGAATTTGTTTCCTTGGCACCTGCTCCCACTTCCTTCTGAGGGTGGTCCTTGAGGGGCTCCATGATGACTTCTCTCCTGCTGTCTACTTCCACCACTAAGGTCTCCAGTGGCACATCTGTGACCTACAAGTGACCTAGGAACCCTCTCTGGGCCCATTTGATCTATTTTCTTGGTTCCCTACCATCAACATTCTGGGGATACTTTTGACCAGATATTTAACTGAATGGGCCATATCAGCACCATGGCTCCAAGAACATGGCAGAGACTGGGCACTCTGTGACCACCCACATCTTCTGCCCCCCAAAGCCTCTCCAACATCTAAAAGGCGTTCAGGAGTTTGATGGAATACTCACCACTTGCGTGGACAGCAAAAACACTCAAGCAACTCGATACAATCGAGGACCTACCTGAGGGCCAGTGCCAGTGTTTGAGATATTTCTCTATGCCCAATCAGTGAACTGCATCCCAATGCCCAATTGGTACCTGCAGCTCACCGGTTTCATGGTAATACTTGGGCCAATCTCTCCACTCACATGGCAGTCCACCTCCCATTTTGGGCCCGCAACTGGGCGCTAACCAATTTCACATGTCATTCTCCCTTTCTGTTAACACTGTAACTACCCGTTGTCCTAGCTAATTTATTTACTGTAGTTCCTAATCTACTTGTCTGACAAAGTGCTGGCTGCGTGACAGGAGGCTGGGAAGTGGGCAGCTGGAATGGTTCCCTTGGCCCTAATCATCAAGAAGCTACCAATGTCTTTAGAAGCTTTTGAGGCTGCTTCACTTTCCCGGTTTGTCACAGTCTCTCGGGTGTTCTGAGGTCATGAGAAATTTCCTGCAATGCATTGCAGATGTGGGTTCCGGACTCCTCCCACTTCTCCATAATCTCATCCATATATGTGGAAACTGTCTCCACTGCCTCCACATGAGATGGATGGTCTCAGATCAAGGAGATGACAACTGACAATTTGGTCACTGATTTGAACCAACTCATTTTTTCATCAAAATGCTACTGATTGGGATCCATTAACTGTCACCAAAAAACACACCTTTCACATCATTTATAGAAAGAGAAATATATTAACATTAAATTAAATATCAATGTGGTGAATCTTACTTTCAACGGAAATAAAAAACAGGAAGTGCTGAAAATACTCAGCAGGTCTGGCATCATCTGTGGAGAGAGAAACAGAGTTAAAAGTGGCAAAAGTTAGAAATGTGAAAGACATATCAGAAGCACTGTTTTGGAAAGTTGCATCATCAGAACAGATGCATCGGAGACGGAGAAACTGGGAGAATGGAATGGAGTTCTTACAGGAGGCAGGGTGTGAGGGTGTGGAGTGGAGGTAGCTGTGGGAGTCGTTGGGCTTATAATGAATATTAGTAGACAGCCTATCCCCAGAGATGGAGAAAGAGAAGTCGAGGAAGGGAAGGGAAGTGTCGGAGTTAGACCATGTAAAGGTAAGAGAAGGGTGGAAATTGGAAGCAAAGTTGATGAAGTTTCCCAGTTCAGGGCGGGAGCAGGAAACGGAACCGATGCAGTCATCAATGTACTGGAAAAAGAGTTAGAGAAAGGGGCCTGGATGAGTAGGACTGGAACAAGGAATATTTGACATACCCCACAAAAAGACAGGCATAACAGGGACCCAAGTGGTCCCATAGCAACACCTTTTATTTGAAGGAAGTGAGTGGAGTTGAAGGAAAAGTTGTTCAATGTGAGAACAAGTTCAGCCAGGTGGAGGAGTGTGGTGGTGGATGGGGACTGGTTGGGCCTCTGTTCAAGGAAGACGTAGAGATCCCTCAGACTGTCCTGGTGGGGGATGGAGGTGCAGAGCGATTGGACGTCCATAGTGAAGAGGCGGCGCGGTTAGAGCCAGGAAACTGGAAATTGTCGAAATGACGTAGGGCTACTAAAGAGTCATGGATGTAAATGGGAAGAGACTGGACCAGGGGAGAAAAAGTAGAGTCAAGATAGGAAGAAATAATGTCAGTGGGGCAGGAACAAGCTGAAACAATGGGTCTACCAGGACTGTCCTGTTTGTGGATTTTGGGAAGGAGGTAGAAGCGGGCTGTCTGGGGTTATGGGATTATGAAATTGGAAGCTGGAGAGGGAAGATCTCTGGATGAGATGAGATCAATGACAGTCCTGGAGACAGTGGCTTGATGTTCAGAGGTGGGGTCATGGTCCGGGGGAGGCAAGAAGAAGTGATGGAGAGCTGGCGCTCAGCCGCTGTAAGGTAGACGTCGGTACGCCAGACAACAACAGCACCACCCTTGTCAGTAGTTTTGATCACAATGTTGGGGTTAGACCTGAGAGAATGGAGTGTAGCAACTTCAGAGGGAGACAGATGGAGTGAGTGAGGGGAGCAGAGAAATTAAGATTGCCAATGTCACAGCGACAGTTCACAATGAACAGATCAGGATCAGATAAGGTGAGGCCAGAGGGAGGGGTCCAAGTGGAGGGAGAATATTGGAGGCGGGTGAAAGGGTCTGCCGGTTGTGGGGAGCACTCCTGGTCAAAGAAGTGAGCCCGGAGGCAAAGGCGACAGAAGAAGAGCTCAACATCATGCCGAGCTTGAAATTCATTGAGATGGGAGCGTAAGGGGATAAAACTGAGTCCTTTGCTAAGTACAGAGTGGGGAAGGTCAGAGGGGCAATGGGTCAGAAAAGGAGATGGGATGGGGTCAAAGGGAAGTGAAGGGGAAGAAGGATCTGGAGGGGCATTGTTATCCATGAATTTCTGGAGCTTGCATTCCTTAACACCTGAAAGGAAGAGAAACATTTTTTGTTAATGCATCAGATAAGACGAAGGATGAAATGAAACTACGGAGCAGAACAGCTTTGAGATAAGGTGAGGCGGTGCTTCTGGAGAGAGAGGTCAAGTGTGTACATGCATGGCACTGAGTGTGGATCTCAGGATGAGGCGAGAGCAGCAGTCTGAGGAATGTTATATGTCTTGGAGATACCTGTAATCCTGGGTGGATTCGGAACATGAAGATGAAACTTCAGTTGGAATCCACGTGGAATAAGTCGGAGCCAGAGACAGTCACTGAGGAAGGAGATGTGGCTGTGAAAACGATTTTGGTAGACACCTTATCAAACACCAGGAGGGAAATGGAAAGCAATGAAGGTGAACAAGGTAAAAGAGACAAACGGAAATCCTTTCGGAGAGAAGAGCAGAACTTCTTCAAGGTAGGCATTCGTGGCAGAGAAGTGGCAGTGAATTAAACACTAAAATAAAAGCAAAATAATGCGGATGCTGGAAATATGAAATGCAAATAGAAAGTGCTGGAAATCCTCAGCAGGTCTGGCAGCATCTAACTTTAACATTTGACATTTCTAACTTTTGCCAGTTCTGATGAAAGGTCACAAACCTGAAACATTAACTCTGCTTCTCTCTCCACAGATGCTGGCAGACCTGCTGAGTATTTCCAGCACTTTCTGCTTTTATTTTAGATTTTCAGCATCTGCAGTATTTTGCTCTTACTTTTAACTGCTTGTGCAACTAGTCTTTGAACAAAGCGCAATTTCCTCATTTGTGTTGGCATTGGTCTGTAATATAGAATATTATAATTCTCTAAGTTTGAAGGTGGAGTCTTACCAATAATAACTCTTACTTATCATGCTAGGAAATTAATGACTCAGAACTAAAAGTGACCTGCAAAACTGTGTATGCGATAAACTTCTCATCTGGTAATAAATGTGTGCAGGAGAAAAGAAATTAATGACCTGTATGGGCCTCAAGTTGTCTATTTTACCTAGAGAGTTGCTGCTGTTATGTATGGTGTCATTTCTAGCCTTTTAAATCCTAAATTATTTTAGCTTTCGTGCCTTAAATCATTTCCCCGGCTGAGACCCAACGCCCCATACTGTTGAGAACGCCTTCAGATCGAGGCTTTCTGTAACATTTTTTGGATAACAAAACAGAAAACCTTGGATAGAAATTGTTTTTAACAACTTGATTTATATGATGCCTCCAGTAGTTTTCAATTCAGTACTTGAAAGCAGTGGAGCATTGCATCAGACCTTGTTTTAATTCTAAAATACTAAGTATTTACAAAAAATAAAGCGCACAATTAACAGTCATATATTTACAGCAGAAAACCTTCCACGAAACCCCTCTAGGGGACAACATAATAAACTGCCACTTTAAAAACTAAGCCAACTCTTTGTAAATAATTTTTAAATGATGCAGCTATTCTTTTCTTTCAATTTCTTCCCATCATTGGAGTCTAAATAATCTTAACTTTCTGGAAATTCAGCTGATTTTTCTCCTTTTCAGCAGTTTCAACCTGATTAATTCTTTTCGATTTGATTCCTTAAAGGGCTAAAAATGGGGTTGCACTAGTTTTTTGGGCATGGGTTCGCTATTCGCGACCTGATTGCGGCAATGCAGATCAAGGTGGGGACCATGCAACTTTCATGTACCCACCTCATCTGCATAATTGTAACATTGGCCCATGGCAGTTCCAGCACTGTTTCCTACTGCTCCGAGCTGCTTGCAGGCTCTGCAGACAGCAGGGGAGCACCAGTAGCATTGTTTGCCCATCATGTGGTACTGCCAGCCTGGTCTCTTAATCTAGGTTGCACCTTAAAGGGAAGCTACACAAAAATATTTATGCAATGTAAATTATTGCAAAGTGAACACCTGGGCAAACAAAGCATTCCAGAGTGACGGATATGTTGCTGGAGACATTAGTGGTGGAGGTGGGCAGGAGGAGAGAAACCATACCTCAAGGAGAACCCTCAGAAGGGAGTAGGAGCAGATGGGCAGGGAGATCAACTCCTGGAGTCTAGACCCAAGGACTTGGTAGCAGTGTCATAAGGTGTCTAATGACCTCACACAGGTGGTCAAGGTCAGTGAATGCATCTTCACATGACATCTCCTACCCATCACAACGCCAGTTTCTCACGCTGCTCATTGCACCCCTATCACTCACCCAGCAGCACTTCATGGCATTCAGGACTCATGTCTACCATCTAACATCCAGATATTCCACTCACCCTTACATACCTACCGATGCTGCCAGCCTTACATCCACCTTTTGCTGTCTCCACATAATTCCAGCTATTCAGATTTGGCAGGCACACAAATACAGTGCTACACTAATGCTTTGCTCTGCTCTCTCTCTGTCTTGTAAAACAAGGTGGCACACAATAGAAGGGAGCAGAGCAGAACTGGTGAAGACAAGGACATCTTCACCATCTGAGCCCTATGGAATAGATGGCTCTCAGCATCATGGGGCAGCTGTGACAGAGTCCGTAGCATCTGTGGCATTTAGACCATTGAGGGTGATAGTATGTTTCTGCCTTATGCCTTTTCTCAACTCCCAGCAAACCCTCATCCTACTATCTAGCTGTTTCATGCTTCCTTTTTCAGGAGGCAAAGCCTGCATTGTTCACATTTGGATTCCTGGCATCACATCTGCCAGATGGGCTGTGCAACATCAGGATAGCACCAATTCAAAAATAAAAACAAGAAATGCTGGAACCACTCAGCAGGTCTGGCAGCATCTGTGGAAAGAGAAGCAGAGTTAACATTTTGGGTCAGTGACCCTTCATCGGAACTGACAAATATTAGAAAAGTCACAGGTTATAAGCAAGTGAGGTGGGGGTGGTGCAAGAGATAACAAAGGAGGTCTAGATTGGACCAGGCCACATAGCTGACCAAAAGGTCATGGAACAAAGGCAAACAATATGTTAATAGTGTGTTGAAAGACAAAGCATTAGTACAGATTAGGTGTAAATACATTGAATATTGAACAGCAGCAAGTGCAAACCTGAAAAAAAACAGTGGGTAAGCAAGCTGAACAAACTAAGATGAAATGAAATAAATGCAAAAAAAAGGATTGTAAAAACTGTAAAAAAGAATGTAAAAAAAAGGGGGAAAAAATAACTAAAAATGAAAGTAAAATGGGGGGCTGTCATACTCTGAAATGATTGAACTCCATGTTCAGTCCGGCAGGCTGTAGTGTGCCTAATCGGTAAATGAGATGCTGTTCCTCGAGCTTGCGTTGATGTTCACTGGAACACTGCAGCAATCCCAGGACAGAGATGTGAGCATGAGAGCAGGGGGGAGTGTTGAAATGGCAAGCAACCGGAAGCTCAGGGTCCTGCTTGCGGACTGAGCGGAGATGTTCCGCAAAGCGGTCACCCAGTCTGCGCTTGGTCTCCAATTCAATTCAATATGTTCAGGTGCAGAGGATGCAGCTGTGTGCACCCATACCATTGAAGAACACTGCACTGGGAAGCAAGGTATGCCTTTATAGCACTGCTAAAGCACAATTCAATTTTGCACCCCCTATATTTGACCCCTCAATTACCTTTCCAATGCTATGTATGATCAAACCACCCCCTCCTTTTTTCCCTTTCTTGAATACCTTGTTGCCAGGAATATTAAGTTCTCCATTCTCCCCTTCTTTAAGCCAGGTCTCTGTTATTGCCAATATATCATGGTTCCATGTAGTGACTCATGCCTGCAGCTCACCAACCTTATTTACCATGCTATGTGCACTTCAAAGCCACCTTAGACTAGTTCACATTTGCCCTCTGTCTGATTTTATTTATTTATTTATAGATACAGTACTGAAACAGGCCCTTCAGCCCACCAAGTCTGTGCCGACCAACAAGCACCCATTTATACTAAACCTACATTAATCCCATATTCCCTACCACATTCCCACTATTCTCCTACCATCTATCTACACTAGGGGCAATTTACAATGGCCAATTTACCTATTAACCTGCAAGTCTTTGGCAGTGGGAGGAAACTGGAGCACCCGGCAAAAACCCACACTGTCACAGGAAGAACTTGCAAGCTCCGCACAGGCAGTACCCAGAATCAAATCCGGGTCGCTGGAGCTGTGAGGCTGCGGTGCTAACCACTGCGCCACCCTGTTTCTGAACTATTCTTTACTCTAGTGCTATTTGTCTTTCCGAGTTCTCTATGCACTTTGTTTCTCCTTTAAAATGTTTCTTCCTGGTGCTTATTTCTTTGCCAAATTAGTTTAAACCCTCACTCCAGTACTAGTTAACCTTCCAGCAAGGTCACTGGTCCCAGCTCTGTTGAGTTGCAACCCATCCATCCCTCCTGCCGCAGAACTCATCCTAATGCCCTAGAAGTTCTCCCTGCTGCACCATTTCTCCAACCTCACATTAACCTGTTTTATCCTACAATTGCTATACTCACTAATGTATGGCACTGGGAGTAATCCAGTAATAGTTATCTTTGAGGTCCTGCTTTTGAACTTCCTCAGTAGCTTCTGAAACTCTGACTGTAATTTTTCCATCCTGTAATTATTGGTTCCCCCGTGGATTATGATTTCTGGATTTTCCTCTTCCCGTCTCAAAATGTTCTTCTGTGGTTAGCATTGATTGCTCACGTCTGCATCTCTGACACAGGGCAATCTACTGGGGTCAGGGTCATTACCTTAATGAGGTAGGCCCGTCACCATATTTCCATTATCACTGGATTGCCTCCTTTGTTGGGAGGGAGTAAAATGGCTGTAGTGCACAGTGAAGGCATGTCCTTTGCTATTGCAATCATTTAGAAATGGTCCTCTGGAGCTAACGGTAATACAAATCAATCTGTGGTTCTGCATTGCTACATACTAAAAATGAAGAGTAATATATATCTTTTTTATTCTCAAAGGCTAGCACAATAATGGTTTTTGAAATAATAAAATTATAATTTTTCTTTTATTTAAAGCACAGTACTTCAAGATTCATAAGTATGACCACCCAAGTTCTTTTAACTTTCGTTATTGGACTACTATCTGCTATTTTAATACCAATTTATCTGGTTGTGTGTCATTGGGTATTTAATAGATTCAAATAAACAAAATATTAAACAGATAAATGGCTCAAAGCTGATAAAATGATGCAAAACTGATCATGGTGGTTCTTAGTCATTTCCAATAAAATTAAAATCAAAGGTAACATTTAAAATCTATTTGAGATAATAGTAGCGGTGTGAGTGCAGCAGCAGCAGCTGTTGTGTTCTATCAGCAATAAATATGTGTCGGTGTTGGTGAGCTAACCAATAGATTATGAGGATATAGCCTGGAAATAAAGAAGTATAACAGCAGAATATTGTCAGGTAGAATTAGGAAATAGGTAAGATTAGAACAAGGAACTTGGTTGAATATCCCACTTGGTGTCACTGTTAGGTGATATTACTGCCAACGGTAGTGCAATTTATTCTCTGCATATCTGGTAATTATGCTGGTGGCATGTTTACTGCCAGTCTGCATTTTCCACTCCATGATGAATGCCAGGGTTAATTCTGATTGGGGGTTTAATTGACAGCCATTTCAGATGTTAATGGAGGACCACCTGTGCAATTTTCCATGTAAAGTTTTATCATCTGTTCCTGGCAGCTTTTAAACCAAGTTGATAAAGGCATAAACAATATATGAAAACAATAAAAGGCTAAAAGAAAGGCATTGTCCTGTTCCGACTGTAAAAATGGCTCATAGAATGGCACATATAATGATGTATCCTCCATTTATGAAGTAAATGAAAAGGCAGGCCTGACTAGAACAGGAGTGGCACAGCAGTTAACACCGCAGCCTCACAGCTCCGGCAACCCGGGTTTGGTTCTGGGTACTGCCTCTGTGGAGTTTGTAAGTTCTCCCTGTGACTGTGTGGGTTTCCACCGGGTGCTCCGGTTTCCTCCCACAGCCAAAGATTTGCAGGTTGATAGGTAAATTGGCCATTGTAAATTGCCCCTAGTGTAGGTAGGTGGTAGGAGAATTGTGGGGATGTGGTAGGGAATATGGGATTAATGTAGGATTAATGTAGGACTGTGACACCGACCACTCCCTGGTGTGCAGCAAGGTTAGGCTCAGACCAAAGAAGTTGCATCATTCCAAGCAGAAGGGCCACCCGCGCATCAACACGAGAAGAATTTCTCATCCACAGCTGTTACAAAAATTTCTAAATTCACTTGTAACAGCCCTTCAAAATACTCCCACAGGGAGTGAGACCAAGTGGGCCCACATCAGAGACGCCATCTATGAGTCAGCTTTGACCACCTACGACAAACGTGCGAAGAGAAATGCAGACTGGTTTCAATCTCATAATGAAGAGCTGGAACCTGTCATAGCCGCTAAGCGCATTGCACTGTTGAACTACAAGAAAGCCCCCAGCGAGTTAACATCCGTAGCACTTAAAGCAGCCAGAAGCACTGCACAAAGAACAGCCAGGCACTGCACAAATGACTACTGGCAACACCTATGCAGTCATATTCAGCTGGCCTCAGACACCGGAAACATCAGAGGAATGTATGATGGCATTAAGAGAGCTTTTGGGCCAACCATCAAGAAGATCGCCCTCCTCAAATCTAAATCAGGGGACACAATCGCTGACCAACGCAAACAAATAGACCGCTGGGTTGAGCACTACCTAGAACTGTACTCCAGGGAGAATGTTGTCACTGAGACTGCCCTCAATGCAGCCCAGCCTCTACCAGTCATGGATGAGCTGGACATACAGCCAACAAAATCGGAACTCAGTGATGTCATTGATTCTCTAGCCAGCGGAAAAGCCCCTGGGAAGGGCAGCATTACCCCTGAAATAATCAAGAGTGCCAAGCCTGCTATACTCTCAGCACTACATGAACTGCTATGCCTGTGCTGGGACGAGGGAGCAGTACCTCAGGACATGCGCGATGCCAATATCATCACCCTCTATAAAAACAAAGGTGACCGCGGTGACTGCAACAACTCCCTGCTCAGCATAGTGGGGAAAGTCTTTGCTCAAGTCGCTCTAAACAGGCTCCAGAAGCTGGCCGGGCGCGTCTCCCTGAGGCACAGTGTGGCTTTCGTGCAGAGAGGTCGACCGTTGACATGCTGTTCTCCCTTCGTCAGATACAGGAGAAATGCCGAGAACAACAGATGCCCCTCTACATTGCTTTCATTGATCTCACCAAAGCCTTTGACCTTGTCAGCACACGTGGTCTCTTCAGACCACAAGAAAAGATTGGAGGTCCACCAAAGCTACTCAGTATCATCACCTCATTCCATGACAATATGAAAGGCACAATTCAACATGGTGGCACCTCATCAGACCCCTTTCCTATCCTGAGTGGCGTGAAACAGGGCTGTGTTCTCGCACCCACACTTTTTGGGATTTTCTTCTCCCTGCTGCTCTCACATGCGTTCAAGTCTTCTGAAGAAGGAATTTTCCTCCACACAAGATCAGGGGGCAGGTTGTTCAACCTTGCCCGTCGAAGAGCGAAGTCCTAAGTACGGAAAGTCCTCATCAGGGAACTCCTCTTTGCTGACGATGCTGCTTTAACATCTCACACTGAAGAGTGCCTGCAGAGTCTCATCGACAGGTTTGAGGCTGCTTGCAATGAATTTGGCCTAACCATCAGCCTCAAGAAAATGAACATCATGGGGCAGGACGTCAGAAATGCTCCATCCATCAATATTGGCGACCACGCTCTGGAAGTGGTTCAAGAGTTCACCTACCTAGGTTCAACTATCACCAGTAACCTGTCTCTGGATGCAGAAATCAACAAGTGCATGGGAAAGGCTTCCACTGCTATGTCCAGACTGGCCAAGAGAGTGTGGGAAAATGGCGCACTGACACGGAACGCAAAAGTACGAGTGTATCAAGCCTGTTTCCTCAGTACCTTGCTTTATGGCAGCGAGGCCTGGACAACGTATGTCAGCCAAGAGCGACGTCTCAATTCATTCCATCTTCGCTGCCTCCGGAGAATACTTGGCATCAGGTGGCAGAACCGTATCTCCAACACAGAAGTCCTCGAGGCGGCCAACATCCCCAGCTTATACACACTACTGAGTCAGCGGCGCTTGAGATGGCTTGGCCATGTGAGCCGCATGGAAGATGGCAGGATCCCCAAAGACACATTGTACAGCGAGCTCGCCACTGGTATCAGACCCACCGGCCGTCCATGTCTCTGCTTTAAAGACGTCTGCAAACGTGACATGAAGTCCTGTGACATTGATCACAAGTCGTGGGAGTCAGTTGCCAGCGTTCGCCAGAGCTGGCGGGCAGCCATAAAGCCGGGGCTAAAGTGTGGCGAGTCGAAAAGACTTAGCAGTTGGCAGGAAAAAAGACAGAAGCGCAAGGGGAGAGCCAACTGTGTAACAGCCCCGACAAACAAATTTTTCTGCAGCAACTGTGTAAGAGACTGTCACTCTAGAATTGGCCTTTATAGCCACTCCAGGCGCCGCTCCACACACCACTGACCACCTCCGGGCGCTTACCCATTGTCTCTCGAGATAAGGAGGCCAAAGAAAAAAAAAGTATAAATGGGTGGTTGATGGTTGGCACAGACTCAGTGGGCTGAAGGGCCTGTTTCAGTGCTGTACCTCTCTATTTACTATCTTATTATAATAGTGAACCACGAAAAACACATCCCTTCGTGTACCAGTGGACTGCAATTGCAGGCCAGGAACAAATAAAAAATATTGAACCCAAGAGGAGGAGACAGTCCCCTGCAAATGAACTTCACAAGAATGATATTAATAACCACCTTCAACTAGAGTGCAATGTATTAAATACCTTTGGCTGAGTATGCCAAATCCTGATTAACACGTCTGTCAAGAGCTGTGGAATGACTTAGAATCTTATTTGTGAGTTCTTCCGCTGTGCCTGTGGCAATTAATGCGACACCTTTCTCAGCAGTAAGTTACTGCACCTTCTGGGCTTTTTGTGTGAATAAACAATAACTGATGGAGATTTACTGTCTGATCTACTCCCTCCATGTGGAAGGAAGTACCTCCTCCTGCTCAGCAGAGCTCAATGATCTTTCTGACAGTGACAATCCTTCAATAATATTCCTCACATTTCTACTCTGTAAGATTTTATCCCTTTCAACATTAGTTTTTAAGTTTCTCATAGTCCTTTCCATTTTTTTGACTTTTGAGGCTGAATTAATAATTTTGATAGTTTCAGCCAGGAAGCATGACGAGTTCACTGATGTTTCCTGAATTTCGAACATTGCTTTACTGTATATTAGGAGTTAATTAACAAGAAGTTTTACCTCTGAATCTCTAAAGTTTACTTTTACTGCTGATTTTCCTTCTCTTCAATTAGCGATTAGACCTCATTGTCACAAGGCGAGCCGCCTTAAACAGTGTTCAAATCACACGCAGCTTCCACAGTGCGGACTGCGACACCGACCACTCCCTGGTGTGCAGCAAGGTTAGACTCAGACCAAAGAAGTTGCATCATTCCAAGCAGAAGGGCCACCCGCGCATCAACACGAGCAGAATTTCTCATCCACAGCTGTTACAAAAATTTCTAAATTCACTTGTAACAGCCCTTCAAAACACTCCCACAGGGGATGCTGAGACCAAGTGGGCCCACATCAGAAACGCCATCTATGAGTCAGCTTTGACCACCTACGGCAAAAGTGCGAAGAGAAATGCAGACTGGTTTCAATCTCATAATGAAGAGCTGGAACCTGTCATAGCCGCTAAGCGCATTGCACTGTTGAACTACAAGAAAGCCCCCAGCGATTTAACATCCGCAGCACTTAAAGCAGCCAGAAGCACTGCACAGCCAGGCGCTGCGCAAACGACTACTGGCAACACCTATGCAGTCATATTCAGCTGGCCTCAGACACCGGAAACATCAGAGGAATGTATGATGGCATTAAGAGAGCTCTTGGGCCAACCATCAAGAAGATTGCGCCCCTCAAATCTAAATCAGGGGACATAATCACTGACCAACGCAAACAAATGGACCGCTGGGTTGAGCACTACCTAGAACTGTACTCCAGGGAGAATGTTGTCACTGAGACTGCCCTCAATGCAGCCCAGCCTCGACCAATCATGGATGAGCTGGACATACAGCCAACCAAATCGGAACTCAGTGATGCCATTGATTCTCTAGCCAGCGGAAAGGCCCCTGGGAAGGACAGCATTACCCCTGAAATAATCAAGAGTGCCAAGCCTGCTATACTCTCAGCACTACATGAACTGCTATGCCTGTGCTGGGACGAGGGAGCAGTACCTCAGGACATGAGCGATGCCAATATTATCACCCTCTATAAAAACAAAGGTGACCGCGGTGACTGCAACAACTACCGTGGAATCTCCCTGCTCAGCATAGTCTTTGCTCGAGTCGCTCTAAACAGGCTCCAGAAGCTGGCCGAGCGCATCTACCCTGAGGCACAGTGTGGCTTTCGTGCAGAGAGGTCGACCGTTGACATGCTGTTCTCCCTTCGTCAGATACAGGAGAAATGCCGAGAACAACAGATGCCCCTCTACATTGCTTTCATTGATCTCACCAAAGCCTTTGACCTTGTCAGCACACGTGGTCTCTTCAGACTACTAGAAAAGATTGGAGGTCCACCAAAGCTACTAAGTATCATCACCTCATTCCATGACAATATGAAAGGCACAATTCAACATGGTGGCTCCTCATCAGAGCCCTTTCCTATCCTGAGTGGCGTGAAACAGGGCTGTGTTCTCGCACCCACACTTTTTGGGATTTTCTTCTCCCTGCTGCTTTCACATGCGTTCAAGTCCTCTGTAGAAGGAATTTTCCTCCACACAAGATCAGGGGGCAGGTTGTTCAACCTTGCCCGTCTAAGAGCGATGTCCAAAGTACAGAAAATCCTCATCAGGGAACTCTTCTTTGCTGACGATGCTGCTTTAACATCTCACACTGAAGAGTGCCTGCAGAGTCTCATCGACAGGTTTGCGGCTGCCTGCAATGAATTTGGCCTAACCATCAGCCTCAAGAAAACGAACATCATGGGGCAGGATGTCAGAAATGCTCCATCCATCAATATTGGCAACCATGCTCTGGAAGTGGTTCAAGAGTTCACCTACCTAGGCTCAACTATCACCAGTAACCTGTCTCTAGATGCAGAAATCAACAAGCACATGGGAAAGGCTTCCACTGCTATGTCCAGACTGGCCTAGAGAGTGTGGGAAAATGGCGCACTAAAACGGAACACAAAAGTCCGAGTGTATCAGGCCTGTGTCCTCAGTACCTTGCTCTATGGCAGCAAGGCCTGGACAACGTATGTCAGCCAAGAGCGACGTCTCAATTCATTCCATCTTCGCTGCCTCCGGAGAATACTTGGCATCAGGTGGCAGAACCGTATCTCCAACACAGAAGTCCTTGAGGCAGCCAACATCCCCAGCTTATACACACTACTGAGTCAGCGGCGCTTGAGATGGCTTGGCCATGTGAGCCGCATGGAAGATGGCAGGATCCCCAAAGACACATTGTACAGCGAGCTCGCCACTGGTATCAGACCCACCAGCCGTCCTTGTCTCCGCTTTAAAGACGTCTGCAAACGCGACATGAAATCCTGTGACATTGATCACAAGTCGTGGGAGTCAGTTGCCAGCGTTCGCCAGAGCTGGCGGGCAGCCATAAAGACGGGGTTAAAATGTGGCGAGTCGAAGAGACTTAGCAGTTGGCAGGAAAAAAGACAGAGGCGCAAGGGGAGAGCCAACTGTGTAACAGCCCCGACAAACAAATTTTTCTGCAGCAGCTGTGTAAGAGCCTGTCACTCTAGAATTGGCCTTTATAGCCACTCCAGGCGCTTACCCATTGTCTCTCGAGATAAGGAGGCCAAAGAAGAAGAAGAAGAATTAGCGATCCTCTCAAATGGAAGATTAAAAAGACACCAGAATTTTTAAAATAAAAGTCAAGAGGCTTGTTTCATTTAGATGGTTAAATCTCTACTTTCAGATTCTGATTGAACTATTAATCACTGGCAGAGCTACCAGCAAACAGCAACAACAACAACTCACAATTATATAGCTTCCATATGGTGGAAAAAGTCCTAGGGGCTGCACAGAGGGAATAAAAAAAACCATAAAAGAAAGAAAAGAATGAATGCTCAGCTACGGTGTGAGGTTTAGTAAAGGATACTGAAAGCTTGGTTGAAAAGGTAGGTTTTGAGAATTTTTCAAAAGTAGGGAAAAGAATGGCAAGGCAGAGGGTTTCTGGAAGAGGGTTGAGGTATATGAATGGATAAACAAAAGGTAGCAGCGCAATAGCTGCTGATGGGTGTAATGAGGAGCTGCCACCATTTAGTGAGTACTTTTTATGTTGTCCTTTGCAACATAAATGAGATGTTTGGAGTTCAATTCGTTGAAGATCTCAAACAGGTTTATTTACAGCTTAAACTATTATACACAGTACAGAGCAAACTATTTACAGAACCTTCCTCTAGGTTTTACAGTTACAGAGTGCCTCCGGCAAGTAGTCACATGACTGCATCCAGGCATGTAGCTCATTAGCATAAGATCATAAAGGGACACCACTCGTAAAGGCAATCATACAACATCCCCTTTCTTTCCAAGGAAAAATCTGCTTTGCTAAAAGTAAAAAACACACAAAATTAGATAACACCAAAATTATTTACACATGGATAAATATTGTGAAATTTACAAATGCAGAGGCTTAAGAGTCCATATATCATTTCGGTGGTTTGATAACTCTTTCAGCTGTGGTTATGGTGTAACCTTCTGGGGATGTGGATTTCACTCTTGGCTGTCCTGGGTTTTGCAGGCATGTTGGCAATGCATTGGCTCCCGTCCCATCACCATCACATCACCACCGTTCGAGCATGCTCCCTTGAGTCCACCGTGCGCAATTGGAGAACTGTACACCCCTCTCAGTTAGCTTTGGTTCCTTCACAACACTGCTCTGCTAGATGTTCTCGTAGCACCTAGGCTCACCTCACATTCCGAGCACCTCTGCAGGCAACCATGTTTTTATTGTGGGATGTATGACCCTGACCCTTTGTCCTACATGTAGCTGAGGTAGTTCTGCCCCTGTGTGTTGTCATGCACCATCTTCATTCTCCCCTGTTTTTCGAGCAGTGTCTCCTGCATCTTGGAGAATTTGGATAGATGATAGCTTGGCAGTGTCGTCCGCACTTGTCTGCCAAACATGACCTCTGCTGGTGACGGTAAGCCCATATCCATAGGTATAGCTCTGAGGTGGAGCATGGCAACACAAAAATCTTGTTTAGTTGTCCTACACTTTAGAATAAGTGCTTTGACTGTGTGAACCATTCGCTTGGTGAGACCATTAGGCCAAGGGTAATGTGGTGAGGACGTCACATGGTTTATGCCCCATTTGGCGCACATATCCCTGAAAGGTTTGCCCATATACTCTTGCCCATTGTCAGAAATGATTTCTTTAGGTGCACCGAATAGACTGAATATGGCAGTCAATGTGTCTGCGACGACTGCGCTTGAAGTGTCTTTTACCTGTCTGACACTTGGAAATTTGGAGAAATAGTCAATAACAAAGATAAAGTTTTCTCCATTAACAGAAAATAGGTCAGTGGTGATTTTGGACCAAGGGACTGACAGAATCTCGTGAGGGTGTAGAGGTTCTTTGCGTTGTTGTAGCTGGTGGCTCTGACACATCCTCACTAACCTTTTGATGCTTCGATCCCCGGCCAATAAACAGTGTCTCGTGCCAGTCGTCTTGTTTGCTGTATGGCCAGGTGGCCTCAGTGAAGTTGTGGCAAGATGTCCTGTCATTGAGCTTTGGGCACAATCACTTGTTTTCCCTTGAAGGTGACATCTCTCGAGATACTGAGTTCATCTCTATAAGGGCAAAAGCATCTGAGGGTTTTTGGCACCTCCTTTACTGTATCAGGCCAACCATCTATGATGACTCTCCACAGTGCCTTCAGCTGTGGGTCATTGGCTGTTTCTGTTTGTAGTTATTTTTTATTCATTCATGGGATGTGGGCATCGCTGGCCAGGCCAGCATTTATTGCCCATCCGTAATTGCCCTTGAGAAGGTGGTGGCGAACTGACTTCTTGAACCGCTGTAGTCCATTGGTCACATTTGTGCTGACCAAAATGCAATAAATCAATTTTCAGCATATCTTCCACCTTGGTGCTCATGCTGTCTACTTGTAGATCCAGTGGAACTTCTTCGTTCTTGTTTGGGTTTGGCAATCTGCTCAGCATATCCAAGGTGACCATTTTGGTACTTGGTTTGTAGCAGACGTCAAAGTTGTACCCCTGTACTTGCACTAAGAGCTGCTGCAGTCGAAATGGTACACTTGTCAATGGTTTGCGCCAGATCACCTCCAATGGTTTGTGGTCGGTTTCCACTGTAAACTGCTTACCAAACAGGTAGGTGTGGAACTCTGTGGTCCCAAACACCAGAGCAAGTGTTTCACACTCTATGTTTGAGTAATTGCATGTGCTGAGGGTAAACATTTGGAGCTGAATGCAATTGGTTTGCCATCCTGTAGGATGCACACTCCTAGCCCTTTCTGTGAGGCGTCGACTTATGGAGTTGTCTTCTTCCTTGGATCGTAGTACTGCAGGGTACAGGTTTCTGCTGACAATGCATATTTGAGAGACTCAAACATATGATAATGGTCCTCCTGTCATACAAATGGTATGTCTTTCTTTAAGAGCTGTCTCAGCGATGATGCTTTGTCAGAAAAATTTGGAATGTATGGTGCCAAGAAGTTTAAAAATCCAAGACATCTCTGGAGGTCTTTCATGACTTTCATGGGGAGGCATATGCCTATATCTTCAGCTTTGCATGGGTCAGGCCGGAGTCCGCAACCTGAATAGGTGGAGCCAAAGAAATTGATCTGACTTACATTCACCTGGCACATCTTGCTGTTAAAAATGAGCCCTTCGCGACGAGCTACTGACATCAGTGAATGGAGATTTTGATCATGCTGTTCTTACTTTTGCCCATTACCGCAATAGCATCAGCAATGCATATACAACCAGGCATGTTTTCGATCCATATTCTGTCCATATGTTGCTGAAACAGATCTTGACTGACAGATAAGCCGAAGGATAGTCTCTGGAAGCAATATCTTCCAAATGGTGTTCTGAAGGTGGTGACTTCGTGAGATTCCTTAGCTAGGTTTACCGAGCAATATCCATGGTTAGCATCCAACTTGGAGAAGAATTTGGCTCCTGTGAACTTGGAATTCAATTCCTCTAATGTTGGAATCTTGTGGGGGCATCCCTTTAGGGAGAAGTTTAGATGCCTCGGATATAGATATACTTTGATTGCATCCTTCTTCAGTACACACGTAATTGAGCTGCACCAGTCTGTGTGATGATTCACATGACGGATGATGCCACTGCTTTCCAT
The DNA here is from genome assembly GCF_036365525.1 of Heterodontus francisci. Taxonomy (NCBI): domain Eukaryota; kingdom Metazoa; phylum Chordata; class Chondrichthyes; order Heterodontiformes; family Heterodontidae; genus Heterodontus; species Heterodontus francisci. The sequence continues at coordinate 124,048,641 of NC_090372.1, read as the reverse complement.
GTCATCTAACTCGCGCTTAAGCTTTTCGTGTATGTGCTGCTGCACTTTCTGGGAGGGTCGATTGATGGAATTGCATCTTCTTTGAGGCGCAGTAAGGCATTGTCTTTGAAATCTCTCTTCTGCTGCAACGGCTACCTTCGTGACCTCGTGGATGGTCATGATGTTGAGGTCTTTACACGCTGGTAGTCCTGCCACTGCTGGTACACTCGTGTCTACTAGGTAGAATATTTGTGGTTTCCACGCCGATATGCCATAGCTGCATTGCATTGTTAGTGTGCCACTGCAAGGGATGGGTGACCTGTTGTCGACAGATAGCTTGGCAGCTGTCGGTTGTATCATTGATTTCCAGCGACTCCAGTACATATCTTTCAGGATTCAGACTGGTAGGATATTTGCACTAGCTCTGGTGTCAATCTTGACCCTGAGTGTATGTTTGTCAGATTTATTTGGGCACATGATGTTGATAGTGGCGAAAGCTTCCAGTTGTTTGACTACATCAACATGGTGTGTCAGGTTCACTGTGTGGAAGGCTTATTCATTTTTTGGCTGAGAATTGCTTCTCCCTGAGTCTTGTCTCAGGTCTGTTTCGCCGTGAACTTCGTGTATAGTCTTGCATTTACACTGGTCTCTGGAGCTCTCCTCGCTACTGTTGCCCTGTTTCTGTGCCTGTCATCAGTTTGTCTGCACCCTACTGTGACTTCTGGCTTCGACTTTGGAACCAGATTTCTTGCATAGGCAGTCCCAGTGTCCTTTTGCTCCGCACGCCTTGCACAGGTCTTGAAATAGAGGACAACTCAGGCGTGAGTGGAACCACGCAGCTTGCTTCCTCTTTTTCACCTGGCTATCCTGCCGATACTGTTGACTGCAACTAATGCTTGCAGATGTTGTTGTCCAGCTACAATTGCTTCATATTTCCTGCCATCTTCCAGCAGTGCATCAATGTTGTGACCTTTCTTTTTCCCCAAGAGGTCCTTTTGAAATGCTTCAATGGGTGTTGATACAATCACCAACACCTATATTTGGAATGACATCTCAGCTTCTGAGAAATTGCATTTGTTGCCCTTACTATGACATCTACTGATGAATTGGCCTATTGAGTCCTGTGGCTGTTGCCTGTAGGACATCAATTCCAGGTGGTGAATTCTAAAATTCACTCTTAATCTCAGCCGATCTTCTAGCACTTTCCATATCTTTGCAGGATCTTTCTATTCCTCTTCAGATAAGCTAGAGGTATTGATTCTGTGCAATCCTTCATTTCCAACTGCTTTTTTTTTGCTATTAGTATTTTCACAGCCTGTTTTTCTGGTTCTACAATTACTTGGTCTGTGGAGTATAACTGTATCCTTTGTTTGAAAAGTTGGAACTTGGATAGGATATCCAGGCCTTCCAGTTTATGCCAGGAAGTTTGGTGTCCATCTTCCTACTGTTCTTTTGATTAAAACCTGCTTTAAGACTGATACTCTGTACTGCTTTTCATTAAAAAAAAACTCTCTTGGCTGCTTTGATTGACAGGAGCAGGTGTTTAACAGTGCTTGTCTGTTTATCTAGCTTCCAGCACTCTAGTCTGTCTGTTTATACAGCCGTTCAATAGGCTATTCTTCACGCCTGAGTGGTTTTATGAGTTTTTTAAAAAAAATTCTAGCTGAGTGAATGAAAGGCCTTCATGCACGAGTGGTTTTAGTTTTTTAAGCTATAGCTGTGAGCTGTGTGAATGGCGGACTCCTGTGCTTTTTGCTGTTGGATGCCTCCTGTAATGGTGCCTACTTCAATCAGCCTGGAAGAGCCTTTGAAAACATTCGATCAGCCTGAGATAGGGATTGAGTTTTCCCTGATTTTTCCTTTGACTGAGCCTTTAAAAAATAATTAACTTTACATCTACCTCAAAGCTTTTTTTAAATGAGATTCCTGGCCTGTCGGGACAATAACTCACCCGATTGCAGTGATTGATTTGCAGCCTGTCGTTCAGCGCCTGTTCTCTACAGCTTTATGTATGTGTTTTCTTCTTTACCTGTTTGGGCCAGTGTTTTTGTTAACTTTCTCTCTTTTAGCTGTAGGAAGGTAGTTTTAAAAGTTGTTTTCCCTGTGGTCTTCAATCTTGGATCTTGTTTTCGCACCACAGCTGCCACCATGTAATGAGGAGCTGCCACCATATAATGAGTTCTTTTTATATTGTCTGATAAATGAAATGCGTGGAGTTCAATTGGCTGAAGATCTCAAACAGGTTTATTTACAGCTAAACTATTATACACAGTACAGAGCTAACTATTTACAGAACCTTCCTCTAGGTTTTACAGTTACAGAATGCATCTGGCCAGTAGTCTCATGACTGCATCCTGGCACATAGCTCATTAGCATACTGAGATCTTAAAGGGACACCACTCTTAAAGCCAATCATACAACAATGGGCAGACATGTGGCTGTTCCTCATTGATTGAATTGAAAGGGCTACTAAGAAGGTAAAGAGACCTTTGTGTGTTGCCACAAATTTACTAAGCTCTCCCTGCCCTATTCCCTCTGTTGCCTCCAGAACAATAATTTATTATGTCTTGTTTCTCATGGTGAGTGAAGCATGGCAGATTGGCTGGTCTGCTACCAGTGAATTCAACAATTATTGGGCTACCTTCCTCTTGAAATACAATATCATGTAACACAGAAACATCCCAATGAGCATCCGATATTCCACCTGGTGTGAAAGAGTCAGACAGAGCATGCAAGTAGCTAGAGGAGCCACACTGAGTGGGTGAGATAAACAGCCAACACTTAAGCATGGTGAAGCAAGCTATTCGCCTTTGCCTCTTATTGCAGCTTCACAGACATGGTATCTATGCAGTGAAGGCATGAGAGGTGGGGCTGATGTTCTGGAGGCTGCATTGCTGATGTGGTATACCATGGGCCGAGTTCCAGAACCTTGCTTAATACCAAAACACATAGAACATGCTGGAATTACTCAGCAAGTTAGGTAACTCTGAGCAACTCTGGGAAGGGTTTAACAATGAGGAGAAGTGAGCCACTCACAGTCTATGTTGCCTTTGCTCCTGGATTGCAAAATGACAGTCTACTGCAATACTTTATTCAGCACCAAACCAGAGTCTGACCATCAATGGGCAAGGCAAACACGTTGTCAGCTCACTCATTGATTAAGGATACGTTCATAAATGCTGCAGCTGTTATTAATGAAATCACAGCATATTATTAGCCAGTCTAGTCGGAATGTTGCAGGCTTTGATGGCTAGACTTGATTCTTTAGAAGCACACAGTAGGTGTACTGTATTAGTACATATGGATTTTTCCATAATTAAATCTTCACAGCACAGTATCATTTTCTTTCTGCTTTTTTCATACCAAGTTAGAGCATTGGTTCCCATTGAGATTCAGTCTGTGACCTTATGAAGAACTAACACAAAAGCCTCAGGTCAGTAGTTAAAATGAAAAACTGAACTGCTACCAATTTGACGCTGGATTCGCAGCTGCACTGATGTGAATTTCTAGTACTAGAGCTATAAGGCAGAATTTTAACTACAATGGTGGAACAGGTCCGGTGAGTATGTGTGGGGTGGGTGTTAAACCTCCAAAAATGTCGGCATGTCGAAAACCTGACATGTTCCTGCTTACTTCTGGCTTTCACAGGGCATGATTAGAGGCGTTTGAAGCTGTCAGGTTTATAATTTAAATGTGTAAATTGCCAATTAATTCTGCCTTTAACCCACTATTGAGTTAATAATTTATCAGTCAGCACACAGATTTCGTGAGCTGTGTGGAACTCGACAGGGTCAACAAAATGCGAGCATAGTGAGGAGTCATTGATAAATGAAATTGACAGGCTGGAAAACTTTAAAGAACAAAGAACAAAGAACAGTACAGCACAGGAACAGGCCATTCGGCCCTCCAAGCCTGCACTGATCTTGATGCCTGCCTAAACTAAAACCTTCTGCACTTCCGGGGACCGTATCCCTCTATTCCTATCCTATTCATGCATTTGTCAAGATGCCTCTTAAACGTCGCTATCGTACCTGCTTCCACCACCTCCCCCGGCAGCAAGTTCCAGGCACTCACCACCCTCTGTGTAAAGAACTTGCCTCTAAACTTTGCCCCTCGCACCTTAAACCTATGTCCCCTAGTAACTGACTCTTCCACCCTGGGAAAAAGCTTCTGACCATTCATTCTGTCCATGCCGCTCATAACTTTGTAAACCTCTATCATGTCGCCCCTCCACCTCCGTCGTTCCAGTGAAAACAATCTGAGTTTATCCAACCTCTCCTCATAGCTAATGCCCTCCAGACCAGGCAACATCCTGGTAAACCTATTCTGTACCCTCTCCAAAGCCTCCACGTCCTTCTGGTAGTGTGGCGACCAGAATTGCACGCAATATTCTAAGTGTGGCCTAACTAAAGTTCTGTACCGCTGCAGCATGTCTTGCCAATTTTTATAGTCTATGCCTCGACCGATGAAGGCAAGCATGCTGTATGCCTTCTTGACTACCTTATCCACCTGCGTTGCCACTTTCAGTGACCTGTGGACCTGTACGCCCAGATCTCTCTGCCTGTCAATACGCCTAAGGGTTCTGCCATTTACTGTATACTTCCCACCTGCATTAGATCTTCCAAAATGCATTACCTCACATTTGTCCGGATTAAACTCCATCTGCCATTTCTCCGCCCAAGTCTCCAACCGATATATATATATATATAGGGCGGCACAGTGGCGCAGTGGTAAGCACCGCAGCCTCACAGCTCCAGTGACCCGGGTTCAATTCTGGGTACTGCCTGTGTGGAGTTTGCAAGTTCTCCCTGTGTCTGTGTGGGTTTCCTCCGGGTGCTCCGGTTTCCTCCCACATGCCAAAGACTTGCAGGTTGATAGCTAAATTGGCCATTAGCAATTGCCCCTAGTATAGGTACGTGGTAGGGAAATATAGGGACAGGTGGGGATGTGGTAGGAATATGGGATTAGTGTAGGATTAGTATAAATGAGTGGTTGATGGTCGGCACAGACTCGGTGGGCCGAAGGGCCTGTTTCAGTGCTGTATCACTAAAAACTAAAAACTAAAAAAATATCTTGCTGTATCCTCTGACAATCCTCATCACTATCCGCAACTCCACCAACCTTTGTGTCGTCCGCAAACTTACTAATCAGACCAGATACATTTTCCTCCAAATCATTTATATATACTACAAACAGCAAATGTCCCAGCACTGATCCCTGCGGAACACCACTAGTCACAGCCCTCCATTCAGAAAAGCACCCTTCCACTGCTACTGTCTGTCTTCTATGACCGAGCCAGTTCTGTATCCATCTTGCCAGCTCACATCTGATCCTGTGTGACTTCACCTTTTGTACCATTCTGCCATGAGGGATCTTGTCAAAGGCTTTACTGAAGTCCATATAGACAACATCCACTGCCCTTCCTTCATCAATCATCTTCGTCACTTCCTCAAAAAAACTCAATCAAGTTAGTGAGCCACGACTTTCTTTTTTTTTTCTTCTTCTTCTTCGGCCTCCTTGTCTCGAGAGACAATGGGTAAGCGCCTGGAGGTGGTCAGTGGTTTGTGGAGCAGCGCCTGGAGTGGCTATGAAGTATGAATGCCTTGAAAAGAGACAACATGTCCAGGTACCCTTGCTCCATCTTCCCTCTCATGGTCCACCCACACTTCTCTGCTAGCCAAGAGCTGGAAAACACTTTGCTGCACTGAACAGCCAAGGCAAGGTTTATTTATCTTATTTAAAGTGACATACTGAGTGTGCAGGCCATTGGTGAGGCCCAGCATGCACTTGGTTGTCTGCCATGTCTAATTTTCCTGCAGGTGACTACTCTTTCCACAGAGATGGATATCAACGCAAATGCCATCATGGCACTCATGGTATAAACGTACTCCACTCTCTTCAAGAGTGCGCAGTGTGTCATGCCCAGTAAAGACATATCATGTTCCTACGTTTAAGATACAAACTTTATTCAAGGTGGACTCTTGCCTTTATCTTTTTTTAAGAGTGGACAATGGTGCAAAAGATAACCACTAAAGAACAGACGACCTGGCCTGTGTTTTTGAACATTGCCTCATTGTCTCGAAAGAACAAAAGGATACCTTTCAGACTAATAGGTGTCAATTACACCTATCCTAAAACCATCAAGAGACTTTCCTGTATAGAATGCGTGCATCTGAAACAAATAAGGTGTGAAGTAGCCACATCATAACAGGAGCATACTCATCGAGACATCAATGGATGACCATGGATTCCACATCCTGCTCCATTGTGTGGTCACACCAAGGGAGAAGGCCATGTGTCAAACAACAATGACTCTAATTTGATGAATTTTGACCTTAAAAGGCAACCCTTTGGAGAGAGAGAGATATCACAGAAACATCACAAAAAACCTGTCCAGCCAAAAGCTGTGAGGGATCCAGCAAAAACAAGGAAGGAGCCCTGCTGCTAATACTACACTTCAGCTTTGTGCAGTAGAGAACTAAAAGTGACCCGTCACCTCCAATCTGAAATCTTAACCACCAGAAATCTACAATATTTCAACAAGTCAAGACTACAAACAAGTCAGGCCTGCACCTTTAAAAGAGATTTTTCTACTTAGAAGATTCAACAGGTTTACCATAAACCACAAACACCTACCACACTTTGAACCCTTACCCTTTGCCTTCTATCTATCTTCTCTTTAGAGTGCATGTGAGAGTGAATGGTGACTTGAGTGTTGAGTGGTGTTATGATCATTTCAGTGAATGAATATTGTTCAATAAATAGTTAATCTTCTGTTTTAAACCTGCAAGAAAACCTGCCACTGTCTGTTTATTTGTCAAGTAAAACATTCAGGGGCTAACTCATCATTTTAAACAAAACACGTCTGCAGTCAATTGGGAGGTGAACAGTGGGAACCACCTTACCACCTGGCCATAACAAGTGCCTCTGGAAATTCTGACCTCTGCATCCTAGAAAAACAAGGGCAGCATGGGAACACCACCATCTGCAGGTTGCCCTCCAAGTCACATACCATCCTGATGGGGAGACGGTGGCATAGTGGTAATGTCGCTGAACTAGTCATCTAGATGCTCAGGCTAATGCCCTGGGGACACAGGTACAAGTACCACTATGGCAGGTGGTGGAATTTAAATTCAAATAATTAATAAAAATCTGGAATTGAAAGCTATTCTCATTAATGGTGCCATGAAACTATCATTGATTGTTGTAAAAACCCATCTGGTTCAGTAATGCCCTTTAGGAAAGGAAATCTACCATCCTTACTCGGTCTGGCCTACGTGACCTCATACTCACAGCAATGTGGTTGACTCTTAACTGCCCTCTGAAATGGCCTAGCAAGCCATTCAGTTGCCATGGACAATTAGGGATTGGCAACAAATGCTGGCCTTGCCAGTGATGCCCACATCCCATGAAAGAAGTTAAAAAAAAATGACATGGAACTAAATCACCGTTCTTTCACTCACTGGATCAAAGTCTTGGAATTCCCTCACTAACAGCACTGTGGATGTACCTACACCACATGGACTGCAGCGGTTCACCACTGCTTTCTCAAGGGCAATTAGGGATGGGCAATAAATGCTGGCCTAGCCAGCAATGCCCACATCACATGAATGAATTAAAAAATAAATTCCCATTACTGCTCTATGGATGAGCCCAAGCCTCAGCATCTGCTCCAACTGAGCTGAGCTTGGAGTGTCCTGTACATTCCAACAGGGACTGTCCACTGCTCTGTCTGTTTCCAGCACTTGCTCCTTCTCAAAAGTGATGTACTCCTCATCATGTGACAGCCGAACTATCGCCCTTGGAGGCCCCAATGAGGTGTGTGTATTTGTGCTGGTGGAGGGTGTGTATGAGTCATGTGATGTTGCTTCCTCAGAATGCATGTCGTCCCCTGAGGACTCCTTGGACTCCTCCTGCACCACCCTTGAAGGACTTTGGGAGATGAAAGACATCAATTAGAACTGACAAGAGGAAAGGGTTCAAAGTCATCATTGTGCAGATCTTCACATTTCAGTTAGCAGTAACAGCTAATCAACATTAATGATTGTTATGTGTCAAGTAGCAGAGTGATATCTGTCAGCAGGTATTCTTACCATCGTCAACGGCCATGCACTCTGCCACCCTGCCGATCTCCAAAGCCTCCTCCTTCATAGTGGTCAGGATGGCTATGACTTGAGGGTCAGTCCCTATTCTCTGCCTCTCCATGGAGTTGTGCGCTCTCTTCTCCTGCAAGGAGAGAAAGCAAAGAGTTATGAATGTGAGAAATGGAATGTTTAGAGTGATGGAAGGACAACATTTGTGGAGGGTGACTGTGAGTGATGGGTGTAAGATGGCACAAAAATGAGGGTGCGTGTCAGTGTTTGGTGCTCAGATGGGGATGTAAGGAAGTGCTTTGAGAGAGAGAAATGAGTGGAGCTGCATGGTATGATGGTTTGAGGAATGTTGTGCAGGAGAATGCTGACGAAGTCAAGAGTGTGGGGGGTTAGCACCTGAAAGTGGGTCACCTGTCTCCTTTTCTGCCCTCATGAGGTCATTGAAACTCATGGGCCTCTGTATCTAGGTTCGAGGGGCCACACTCTGCTGATTACTGCCTTGGCTGCTTCCATTCATGTTTGCTTCGTTTGACAGCCTGGTCTCTTCCTTCTATCTATGGGAAACAGAACTTCGCTGTGGACCCTCACAACCTCATGTGTTACCTCCAGGGAACAGTCAGAGAACTGGGAGTCAGTCTTCCCACTTTTCACTTTCATCTTTTTCCTTCCTGAAGCCAATAGAACCAATGCAGTCATTCTGACCCCTGCGGGTTCCCTTTCACTAGAAATTCTTCCATTGACAGGTTCAGGTCGCTATCATGCCTGAACTCTGTGAATAGTAGGGAAACCTGGAAGCAGCATGTTAATGCCGTGGCTGATTTAAAGAGCCGCTGCAGTAATGATCGGGTTCCTGACCCACTGCCGGCCCCCCTGCTGTAAGCTGATCCATTCCATTAAAATACTACCCATAGTAAAACACCATAGTGTACCCTTGATCTGGAATCAGTGCCCATGTTGTGTTTCCTGTCAGATTGCAAGTGGTTCAGTACACATTTGCATTGTGCCAATTCCAGTGTAACAAGCTGAAATGTGAATAATCCCCAGTCAACCTAACTGTCAGCGAGAGAGCCATCACTGTCTGGTTGATAAACCCACAGCAGTAAATTAGCTGAATTAATATGTGGCTGGTGAAACATAACGATTATTTCATCCAAACCTTGGAATGCAATGGCCTATGAACACAATGGTGCTCTGACCTTTATAGATAAATGGAACAGCTGGGTATTGTGCTGGGTAGTCTCCTAGCAACATTTATATCCACCTGAGGAGACTGGTGGGGCATTGCTTTAACTCCTGATCTGAAAAACAGCACCTTTGCATTTAAAGGACCAGAGCAGAAACCGAAGATGGCAGAGGGGTACTCTAGTGTGGCCCCACGGTTCAGCGATGTCTCCCTGCTCACTCTCCTCCAGGCTGTGCAGGCAAGGCGGGAGGTCCTTTCCCCAGCGATGGTAAGAAGAGGCTCTTCCGTCTGACCAAGGCAGTGTGGCTGGAGGTGGCAGAAGAGGTAAGTAGCCGTGGGGCCATCTGGTGTCAAAGGGTCCAATCCCGGAAGAGAATGAACAATCATTCCCCAGCCAGCCGGGACCCGCCAGGCCTCGCGTGCACCGAATACAACGGCCAAAGTCATCCACAGCCAAAGGGCAATGTGAACAGCAGCCTTCCTCCAGTCAGCCTGGTAGAAGTGGCACGGCGAAGGAGCATCCGTACGCGTTTCCAAAAAACACAGTGACACAAATGGGTCTGCATGGGTGACAGAACACTGTGAAAAGTTCAATCTCTAAATCTTTTTCACGAACATGTGTGTTGCTTTTACTGTGTGAATGAAGTGTGTTAGCACATGCCGGTCATGTCTCCTCCCATTACATCATTGGCCTTTCAGAACTGCCAATGTACTAAATAACATCATTGCCATGCCAGTATTATTCATGTGCGTCTCCATGGATGCAGTAACATGGACAATGGCTCAGTCTGCTGCTGCCAGTAATGGTGGACGCAAAGATGTTGCAGATGTGGAGTGCTGCACTTCAGTTGAATGAAGGTGCTGTGTGGCTTACAGAGCCCATGGTGGTTCCTATGGCATGGAGAACCTTTGATCAATAAGGCGTTGATGTGCAATTCTTGCTCTCTGTCCTCCCGTGCACCTTTCCTGCTGCAAGTCCACAGCTTCCTCATGGTCCAAAGATGAGGCCTGCTCATGTCTGTCCTCATCCTGCAGGCCTCTCCCATATTGAGTGCTTAGTTGTGCAGAGTACAGTAGACAGCAATGATACAAGCTACCCTTTCCGGCTCGTACTGCAGGGTACCACCCGATCTATCCAGGCAGCAGAAGTGCATTTTCAGCATGCCAATCATCTGCTCACTGATGACTCTTGTAGCTCCATGACTGGTGCTGTATCTCTCCTCTGCAGTAGTGGTGGGGTGTCTCACTGGTGTCAGGAGCCATGGCTGCAAGGGGTAACCATTGTCTCCAAGAAGCCACATCTTTATCTGAGCCAATTCAGTGTGCAGCAGCACCAGCTGGGACTGGCGCAGGATGAAAGCGTCATGGCAGCTGCCTAGAAAGCGGGCACAGCTTCGCATAAAATGGTTATGGTTATCACATACTAACTGTACGTTGAGCGAGTGGAGGCCCTTACGGTTTACTTACGCAACTGGTCGCCCGGCGGGAGGCTGATGGCCACATGGGTGCAGTTTATGACCCCTTTCACTTTTGGGAATCACACGATGGCGCCAAAACCGATGGCCCTCTGGGCCTGGCTTCCAGGGTCCGTCCTGAAGCGGACATAATCACCGACCCTCCAGTACAGGGCATTGGTGACCTCCCTGATGCAGCGATGCACTGCTGACTGAGTGACCCCACAATGGTCTCTGGTGGGCCCCTGAAATGATGCAGAGGTGCATAAGTTAGGAGCCACTGTCACTATGAGGGCCATAGGCATAGGATGTCCACCGAAGCCCAGCTGCTGCAGGTTATCATTGAGTAGTTCACAGAGATGTGTCACCGCCTCTCTTGATATTCGTAGTTGCTTCTGACACTGGAGCTCTGACTTCTGCAGGTATGTCGTGTGGGACCTGTAGATGCACAGCGATCTGTAGTGGCGAGCTCTCCTTGGGGGCTGCAGCTGCTCATGACTGGGGGCCTCCATGTGGGCTGCACCTGCCTGCTGGTATTATCTGCTGCACATATGGATCCTCACTAGGAGCAGATCAAATAATATAGGATGAACCATCCCCATCTCCACCTGACAAATAAAGTCATATCCCTCATTTCCTCGGAGGTTCTAATAGGGCAGGCATTGTTGTTGACTGTTACATTAGGTGCTTTCATACATCCACAATGTGGTGTGGCATGGCATTGCCCATCTTAGCTCCCACTAAGAGTGTCACAGAATGACCACATTGAGATTCTACCAGCTGCATCGATTGCCCCACCAGCCAGGTAACCTTTACACACCTACCATTTCTGGCACCCTCCCCACTCACAGGGTGACTGGAGTGCCATTACTGCCTCACTCACACAAACAAAAAATACAGAGCGGCCTCCCTTTACAGAGGGAGGGCATTGCAGTTCCTCCCTTCATGCCTGCAGAGCTGTGCCCCCAGTAATCCCATCCCCCCTCCCACCTTAAAACATATTTTACAAAAAATAGAAGCACTCTCAACAGTGTACTGGTAAACAAATCACTAAAAGGTTGTGCACAGGTACAAAAAGTAGTGAAACATGCTGATGGAAGGTTGGCCTTTATCTCAAAGTGGCTGGAATACAAAGGGGAGGAAGTTACACGTCAGTTGTACAAAGCCTTGGTCTGAAGCTATCTGAAGTACTGGGCTGAATTTTATTGGCCTCGGAGTGATGGGATTGGTGGCGGAGTGGCTGGTAAAATGGTGGGGAAATGCGTCGGAACAGAATCCTAATGTGCTCCTGCCACCAGCCGATTTATCCGAAGGTGATCGGGCAGCAGGGTCGAGAGTGTTTAGCGGTGGCAGGCAGGCAATTAAGCCTGTCAAGAAGCCAGTTGATTGCTTCTTAAATTTTACCGGGGCACACAGGATCCCTGTAGGCAGCTCGCCAGCTATAAGGAAGTGGGAGCTCAGCGGCAGGCGAGTGGTGGCTGGAGGCAGAAGTCATTGAGAACAACAGCGTTTTAAAACAGGAAGGGTGAGAGGCAATAAACCACAGGAGGGCGAAGTTGGAGGCACTGACGAGTGGGCAAACTCATCGGAGGCAGATTATGGGAAGGGTCTCTCCGAAGTTCAACTCATGCCTGCAGAATTCGCTGATTGAGAGGCTTTCAGACCTGAGTGCAGCACTGGGCAATGGTTCTCATGCACTCTGATTTTGACTCCTCCAGTCAGGAGAAAGAGAAAGAGAAAGGGCAATAGGAAGAGAAAGAGGAAGAGAGAGAGATGCAACACCTCATAGAGCAGCAGGCTCAATAGGATGCTAGGGGACACAGACGAGGAGAACAGAGACTTCAATGATTGGCGGCTCATGGTTGCAGAAGGCACTATCCTGCTGAAAGGGTCTATTGGCAAAGACTCCGCTACATGGAGGTATTGAAGCATTAGTGTCTATGAAGACTGTGGCTGTCCGGGTGGGTGGTATTGGAGCTGTGTGCAATGCTGGAGGATGATTTGAGGCCACTGGGATGTGGTTGCCATCCATTGCCTGTGGAGTTGAGGGTCATCGTGGCCCTCAACTTTTACCCCTCAGAATCATTCCTGGGATCCTCTGGGGACATCTGTGGGATCTCCCAGTCAGAGGCCCATCACTGCATCAAGCTGGTCACAGATGCCTTATACCAGAAGACAAGCCAATTCATCAATTTTCACACAGATCAGGCCAGTCAGGTAAGAGGGTAGTTGGATTTGGGGCCATTGCTGGATTCCCCCAGGTACAGGGGTTAAATGACTGCATGTATGTGGCCATTAAACCTCCTGCACAGCAGGCTGGAGCCTTTGTAAACATGAAAGGTTTCCATTTGCTGAATGTGCAGCTAGTATGTGACCACCACAAACAGAGCCTGCAGGTGTGGAGTTAAAAGTGGATTTCCTGTCAAAAAAACTCCGTCCCCTACCTGCACACCCACCTATGTAAGCTGCTCCTGCTGATATCCAGGTCGTAGAAGCTATTTCCTCTCATGGGTTAATCCAGAATGAGTGGTCACAATCCTAAAATTAGAGATACTCCATTTAGGAGTGAAGGCAGGAAACACTTTATCACAGAAAGGGCAGTAGAAATCATAAACTTCCTCCCCAAAATATTGTGGATGCTATGTCAATGAAAATGGTCACGATTAAGATCAAAGGATGTTTGTTGGCTAAGAGTATCAAGATAGAGATCAAATGGGCAAATGGATTTAAGATACAGATTGGCTATGCTCTAATTGAATGGTGGAACAGGCTTGAGGGGCTGAATGGCCTATTCTTGTTCCTATGTTCCTGTGAAACTGGGCAAATGGGCAGTTAAAATCGGCTGACTGAATTGTCAGCCGATATCATGCATCGATCCTGCTGTCCTGAATTTTAGCCTGCTCTTCTGAACAGGTGGCAAGGCCACCCACTTGAAGCTGGTGGGGTCCTTCTTTAAATATGCAGAGGAATCACTGTTGCTTTCCTACTAGATGAAGATAGTGGGAAGAAGATTTAGGGGCAGAGGAGGTCTAACCAAATAAGATGTTTTACTTTTGTTTACTTTCCTTGTGTGATCAGGAAGAGTAGAATTCCTCTCTGCACCTTAAAGGAAAGTTTAGGCCTGCCTGCACTGGATTCCTCCCACCTTCATGATTGTGAGTCCCTTCCGAAACTTCCCCACCCCACCCTTTACATTTACCTGGGTGTTGCTAACCATCCGTTGGCACTGGCCAGCAGCCTCCTGTTGTCCTCAAATTGTCTCTTGCCTACTGGTAATTGGTCCTTCCTGCCCACTATGTTGCAAGCAGCTGATGAGGACCAGGAGTTAAAACTATCTGAGCCTCGTGCTGCCTAGGTTGGAGGGGGTGTTCACTTGAGTAAAGAAAAATACAAATTAAAATTGACAATTTGTTGATTGGAAGTAAATTTTCAGTGTAGATCCTCATTTCTGGCATTTCAACACAATTATCTTGAGAAAGCATGCTGTCTTCATTTATTATACTTAATAAATAAATTTTAAAAATCTATTACCTGGTAATATATTAACACAGGTAGTACAGATGGCATTCTGTATATAGTTAACTGAAGTGATTCATTGGATGCAATGGATTTGTTTCCTTAATGAGGATCACAGCCGAGCAAATTGGATGGTTTCATTTTCATCCCAGTTTACAGGTTTCAGTAGTAAAATAAAAGGACATGTTAGGAGGATGTGCTTTAGGGATTGATGCGTACTGAGTTTAATAAATGTGTAGTGTTCACACATGTCGACAGGTACAGTCTCAATCAGCAGGATATGTTTCTACAAATGTGGTTGACTCTTACACACCCTGGAAATGGCCTAGCAAGCCACTCAGTTCAAGGGCAATTAGGGATGGGCAATAAGTGCTGGCCTGGCCTGTGATGCTCACATCCCATGAAAGAATATAAAAAAAACTACAAGTGGCAAATAGGTATATCCTGTATTCAGTTTAAACAGCGTTCATAAAGTTTACTTAATTCGGTAAATAAAAAAGAACAAAGTTATGAATTCAAGTGATTTCTGCAAGATTTCTCCAATGAGAAAGGTACGTTCAGATAACAAACTCACAAAGAGTTGTCAATAATGTGCAATTGTTCCATTCTCAAGGGATTCAGAAAAGCACCAGCATACAATAACCACAGTGGTATGGCAATTAATTTATATTCCACTAAAAGTGGGCGGCACAGTGGCGCAGTGGTTAGCACCGCAGCCTCACAGCTCCAGCGACCCGGGTTCAATTCTGAGTACTGCCTGTGTGGAGTTTGCAAGTTCTCCCCGTGTCTGCATGGGTTTCCTCCGGCTGCTCCGGTTTCCTCCCACATGCCAAAGACTTGCAGGTTGATACGTTAATTGGACATTATAAATTGCCCCTAGTATAGTAGGTGGTAGAGAAATATAGGGACAGGTGGGGATGTGGTAGGAATATGGAATTAGTGTAGGATTAGTATAAATGGGTGGTTGATGGTTGGCACAGACTCGGTGGGCCGAAGGGCCTGTTTCAGTGCTGTATCTCTAAAAAAAAAAATTACCATGTCTCTGAGCTGAATTTTACCCTCGGTGGACAGGAGCCATCCACCGACTGAAAAGTCAGTGGCAACCCCACCTCTGCCTGGCCTGGGGATCCGGCCTGCATTTTACTGTCCCCAGGCCTTTGATTAGTCTGAGGCGGAACTTTCACCTCATTAAGGCAGGAAATCCTGCCTAATGGAGCTGCTGGCCAATCAACGGGTCAGCAGCTATCTGTCCCAGCAGCACCACCGGGAGCATGGCCACTGCTGGGACTGCAACCCAGCCATCGGAAGGAAGATGAAGGACTGCCCCAGAACGAAGCTAAGTTTTTGGGGCCTCGCTGAAGGTCATCGATCGGGCCC
Organism: Heterodontus francisci; assembly: GCF_036365525.1. NCBI lineage: Eukaryota > Metazoa > Chordata > Chondrichthyes > Heterodontiformes > Heterodontidae > Heterodontus > Heterodontus francisci. The sequence continues at coordinate 124,033,039 of NC_090372.1, read as the reverse complement.
TGGCGAGGCAAGGGTGGTCCATTTGGGGGGCGGGGGGGGGGCGCGTTGGGTGTTTGGGGTGGTTGGGGCATCAGGGGCGGCCCTCCGTCAGACACAGGGTCTGACACAGGCTGCTTTTGTCAGGCAGCTTTTCTCGGGTCTGGGCCGCCCAACCAGCTAAGGGTAAATCCCCGTGGTGGTGGGCAGATGCGCTTAAGTGGCCACTAACTGGCCACTTAAGGGCCTTGATTGGCTTTGGGCGGGTGGGCCATTTTCTGCTGCCGCCGCCGCCCTGCGTAAAGTAGTGGCAGAGGCGGGAGCGGGTCAGGAAGGGCCTCCCGAGCCTCCCGCTCCATTTTACGCCTCCCCCGCCATCTTCCCGCTCTTTGGTGGGGGGCATAAAATGCAGCCCCTTGTCTCTATCTCTCCATATGTATCTCTATATGTCTCTATCTATATATCCATTGAGGACTGTTTATTCCTCTTTGTGGGGTGATAATTCTACCCTCTCCTCTAACTCTACTGTACCTTTGATCCATTTTCCTGCATCAGGGCTAATTTCCAATACATGGCAGGCTCTTAGAGAACCCCACCAAGCGAAAGTTTACTGTTGTAACTGAGGGAAAACGGGTGTGATACAGCAGAATTGCTATCGTAGCACTTGAAGAGGTGAGGGTGACATTTAATGTGGTATGAGAACCATCAAGATTCACAAACCAACTGGTTTTGCAAGGCCGACAAAGGTAAATGTAAGGGGCTGAACTGGAAGGAGAGGAGGCTTCTTCTCGGTCCCTCCCACCATTTAGAAAATTTAGAGCCATTACCACTGATACCTCAGGCTTATTGTCACTTTTCATCAGGTGATCCCAGCTTGTCTCTCAAGATGAATGGGGGTGGGGGTTTATTTCATAAGGAATCCCACTACTCTGATGTCAACGAACAACTGATATCCTACTTTCTTTTACCCTCCTTCACAGGAGGTAGGGCCTAAATAATTGTCAGTCACAGGCTATAGGCAGAGGACCCTTGAGGATACTGCAGAAAGAAGCATGCCAGATTCTGGAGACGCAGTCAGACACTGTAAGAGATGATGAAATAAGGGAAACTATAAAAGCTGCAGATTTTTCAGACCCATCAAGAGTTTTTCATCATCATGGTTTGTAGACTAAATAAGAAATCTGATTATCAGCAAATACAAATGATGAGACTTCTATCAGATAGCCTATACTTCTAAGATCTTTCCCTTGGGAGAGCTGCACTGCTGAAGGTACCCTCTTTTGGATGAGATGGTAAACTGAGGCCCTGTCTGCCCTCTCAGGTAGGTGTAAAAAATCCAATGACACTATTTTGAAGAAGGGCTGGGGATTTATCCTGGGTCTCGTGGCTAATATTTACTCTTCAATAAATATCATAGGAACAGATTATATGGTCCCTATCATATTACTGTTTGTAAGAACTTGCTGTGTGCAAATTGGCTGCAATGTTTCCTACATTGCAACAGTAATTACGGTTCAAAAAGTACTAAATTAGCTGTAAAGCACTTTGGGATGTGTTGAGTGTTATACTCCAGAATGACAGGTGGTGAAGGATAGAACTGGAGGCAATCATTACACACTTTTATAAGCATTTATTTATAGACATACACATTACAAACATGGACCTCCTCACCCAACAATCATAGTTTCAGTCTGTTCCTTTTTATAGGGACATGAGTGAATGTCCATCAACTGCATACAATTAAATACAATTAATATAAAATTAACAGATTCCCTTCTCTCGAAAAATAAAAATTAGATTTTATATGTATAACAAAAAATTTAAAACAAATTAAATCAAAAACTTCCACATTCTGTACTAAACATTACATTGTGAAACGCCCCCTCCTCTTGGATCCTTAATAATTCCTTTGTTCATGCATTTCTTTTTGTAAAACCATCTGAAAATTGATGACTTGCATCCACCAATTTAATTTTAGAGATTTCCTTTCTCTCCAGCATTTGTTTCAATCCAGCAAGGTCAATCTGTAACCTTTTTTCACTCAGACTTTTTGTAGTGTGTACATTATCCCACAATGAACAATTATCTATATAATAATAAATAGGTGCACGATCTTCAGTCTGCCCATTGTACAGAATCTCACTTAAAATATTTGACAATTAGAATCCCATCTCCATTGACTTCATAAGAGGCAGTGTTTCAGAAGCCAAGGTACTTTTAACAACCCATTTTATTTTCTTAACATCCCAAGCTAAAGGACATTTCACATTTTCACCCATCAGAAATATTATGAAACCAGTTACACTAGAACACCCATCAGGAAGATCAGCATTTGAAGCATCACGAAAAATTATGAGTTTCGTGCTCTTTGAGTCACCTAAGGATGGGAACTCAAATATGCATTTCTCCAGATTTGATTTTTGATGTTTTATTTGCCCTTAAATACTTGACTTCAGAGTGTTTCATCGTAGTACTTAACTCCAACACATCAAAACCAACATCTGGTCTAGTCTGAGTGCCCAAACAGTTCAAACGACCAATCAAACTTCACAATTGCTCTAGTTCTTCTTTAGCTATAACATCACCTTTCTGTGAAGACCTAGAACAATTAACTGGGATGTGAGTAACACTATCTAAATATGATTGTTGATTTAAAATTATTCCAGACCTACTCTGCCTACTAACTAAACCAACATATTTAAAAGCCCTATAAGTCTGATTCCCAATTATAAATTCTACTCTAATCTTAATAACACATTTCTCAAATTCCGCAGTACTACCCCTTAAGAAATCATTAACATGCACCATGAAGATGCCTAAAAGTTTTCTTTTATGATATCAATAAAACATTGCAGGAACTGCTTTTAGTTTAACAAAACCTATTTTCTTCAAAACAGATCTCACCAAAAAATACCACACCCTGGAAGCATCATTGAGGCCATAGACACATTTGTTTAGTTCCATAGTTTTCCTTCTGCATCTGCTGCCTCTTTGGAAGGTTTCAGAAATGCTTCTTTCTGAAAAGTATTGCCCTGCAGAAACACAGCTTTTATGTTGATCGATCTACACTTCCATGAATATGTGACTGTTACGACCAGGTGAGAAGGAGTCTAGGGGTTCCCCCTCAGCCTTTGCCTGGTTTAACCGTAACAGGGTTTAATTTAAAAATGCTATGTTTTTCGCTCCCTCTTAGTGAATCCTCGTTCACTGCTCCAATTGTAAGGCAAAGAAATCAAACAGGTTCCCTTAGATTTAAACAAGAAAGGTAGAAATGTATTAATCTTAAACTCTAATACGGTTAACAACTACGACTATGCGACGCAACCATGTTAGCATGCATACGCGATAAACACATTCACGCAGATAGAGACAGAAAATGTAGAAGGAATAAAGGGGAAAAGTTTGAGGCAATCTCTGGTAGTTACAGTCCTTTAAGTTCAATATGGAGTCTTTGGTTGCCAGTAAGTCTTGCAATTCGTTGGGGCCTAGTTCACGCTTCAACTTGTTCCTACGTAGGAGTCTTTTCTCTCTTGAGGTTTATGTGTCTTCCATGGGTCCAGTGGCTTGGGGAGAAAGCGAGAGAGAGAGGCAGCCAGGTGAGACTTTCTTGTTTCATTCAGTTCCAGTTGCACACTGCCTTCTGAATTCAAACTGTCCTGTGGCGAATTCAAAAAACCTGGACCAGCCAGTTAGTCATGTGACCAGCTGGTTTAACCAGTCCTGGCTCTATTGATCATATCATTTTAGCAGGGGCTGGAATGCACTTCCTTACACCTTCAATGTCTGGTGATCAAAATCTATATGGGTTAATTGGAGCAGGGAATATCCCTTTGTCTCCACAAGTAGCGTCTCTTAGTATGCAAATGTCCTTCCAGTCCAGTGTCTGGTGATCTTCAAACAAGTCATTTCTTCATTCCAGCAACAGTTTAAAGTCAATGTTCATACGACAAAATTAATATGCCGCATTCTTGGCGGGGGGGGGGTGGGGCGGGGGGGTGGGTGGGGGTCTGCATGACACCTCCACACCCAGCGCAATGAAATGTGATTTTTAAAAACAGCATTTCATCAAAAGTGACTAGAGAGAAGATAAAGACAGGAAAACACACAATCATCTCTCTCATTCATTCAGAACCCTACAATTGTTACAGCCTGTCTTTTCTGGGTAGCAGTGCTGCTTTAAACTGCTCTTTTTGCATCCCAATAAAAATGTGTTTTTTGGGTAAGTTCTTTTTTTCAGTTTGCACATTTCCATGACTACCTAAGGGGTTTTTGTTCTTGTTGAGGTTTGCAGCGGGATGGTTAAGTTTAATTAGCCCTAGGTGGGAGTACTGCTCATGGGCGGCGTCAGTGGGCGGTTCCACTCTGGACTTGCTTTCGGTGCTTTGATGAGTCATGCAAGGGCTTTTCACCTCAGGGGATGGCTGGTACCCTTTATTCAAGACTGTGGGGGGGGGGGGGGGCGGGAGGGGGGGGAATTCTTTGCTAATCTTCCCTTTGTCCTCTGCAACACTCCTGCTTACAGGTAGTTGTCCAGATTCTACTGCACTCCCTTACGGCACTTAGACTAGGTGAGGCATCACCCTCGGGGTTTCTCTGCCCACTTGAGGACATTCTTTGTCTCTGCAGGTGCCTGTAAATGCTGTTAGCAACTCTGGTGGGTTGCTTCTAGTGTCTGCATTTACATAGGAGAATGTAGAGTCTAATATTTCAAACATTTCAGGGTTGGCTGACCAGACAGTAGGGAGTTTCATCTGGGATTCTTCCCGACTTCCTTTAACCTGCATTCTTAGTCCCTTTTCCCCCATTTGTTTCTAACCTGTTGCCAGCCTGGTGCCTCCCTGTCCCCTTTTGTTCTCGGCAGGGGTCCCTTACGGTTCACCAGCCCTCTGCTGGAGGGTCCTCCAAACACTGATACAGGACTTAGGGGTGCAGATTTCACTGTAGGTTGGGGTTTCCCCTCAACGTGGCACATGTGGCAATTCCTACAGTACTCCACCACATCTTTGTGGTGTTTTGGCCAGTCAAACTGCTGTCTTATGCAGGCTTTGGTCTTTCGTATACCGACATGTACAGCCACTGTAATCTGATGGGCCATTCTTAATATTTCTCCCCGGTACCTCTGCAGCACCACTAACTGGTGAACTACTGTCTACTCCTTGCTCTCAGGTCTGTGAGAACTCCACTTCCTCATCAGTACCTCATTCTTTAAATAGTAGCAATCAGGGACTCCCTCTGCTTCAATTTCAACTGGGCAGCCTGTGCTAACTCTCTCAATACTGGGTCAGCTCGCTGAGCCTCAGCTAGGGCAGATTCATTTAATTCATTCCCTGGGTCTTCTAACTTTCCAAAAAAGTCTCAGATAAACAGACCATGAGGTCATCTGCCTGCAGTGTCAATTCAGTCTCCTCTGGGGGAGCTGGTTAGATCATGACCTGATTCATTACACATTCAGGGAAACTGCAGGGGACCGTCTCCTGCCACTGCCCTGTCTCTCTGACCTCCTGTGGTCTCTCTTTCTCTACTGCGGCGCTACCACCTTCGTCCCCTCCAGATCATTACCTAGGAGCAGGTCAACCCCGTCCACAGTCAAACTAGGGACAATCCCTACAGTCACTGGTCCCGAAACTAGGACAGACTCCAAGTGTACCCGGTGTAAAGATACAGGCATACACTGCCCTCCAATACCATTCACCACCATTCTGGCGTTCACTGCACTGTCTGGGGGAAAGGCCAGGCCTTTTCCCAGTCAAAAGGATCTAGTGGCCCCTGCGTCCCTGAGAATTACTATGGGCTTGCTTGCCCCACTCTAGGGGTATAGGGTTACTCTCCCTTCAGACACAAAACCCTGATAACCTTCAGGAATCTTATTAAATTTACCGGCACTTGCAGTGGTAGACTTCCTGCGTCTCACTCTTACTGCAGTTAAAGCCACAGCTTGTTCTGCTGTGCTTTCCATCGGGTTCCCTTCTTCACTGAGTAGGTGTGCCCTGATTAACCCTACAGATTTTCCTTTTAGTTACCAGAAGTCAGCTCTTAAATGCCCTGCTTTATTATAATGGAAGCACACAGGTCTCTGGGTCTCACTCCTAATTATAGCACCTTCCTCTTTGGCTGGACGAGGGCCCCCTGTGTCTCCTGCTTTTCTTCCCCTCCCAGAACTGCTTGGGCTTCCATCACCTTCCCACCCTCTGTCCTTTTCAGATTTGTGGGGGTGATTAGGAAAGGTTTTCCTCTGGGAAACTGACTTATAAATGAGAACAAACTCAACAGCCAGGACAGCCACCTAGCGGGCTTTATGAGCCTTCTGCTCTTCTACAGGTGTCTTTATGGAGAGCCGGAGAGAGTTTTTAAATTCCTCTAACAAAATTACTTCTCTGAGATTTTCATAGCTGAGCTGTACTTTTAGAGCCCTCAGTAACTGGTCAAAAGCCAGCTGCTTATTTCTCTCAAACTGCAAGTAAATCTGATCAGTTTGCTTCTTGAGGGTTCTAAACTTTTGGCAACAGGCTTTCGGTACTAACATATATGCCCCGATGATAGCATTTTTTGTCAGTTCATAATTTGATGAACTCTCATCTGGCAACAGGGAATAAACCTCATGGGCTTTTCCGGTTAATTTACTCTGTAACAGCAGTGTCCAAGCCTCAGCTGTCCACTTTAACTGCCTTGCCAGTTTTTCAAAAGACACAAAAAATGCTTCCACGTCTCCCTCACTGAATTTTGGGATCAGTTGGGAGAGTTTTAGCAATTCTGTACTCAGCCCTGGATTACGCTCCTCCATATTGGCCATGGTTTCACTGGGGATACTCTGTCACCCCCCGAGTTAACTCAAGCTGCCTTAGCTTTCTTTCTTTGCATTCTTTCTGCAAGGTTCTTTCTCTCTTCCTGCCTTCTAATTCCAATTTCCTCTGTTCCAATTGTATCTTTGCTAGCAGTACCCTGTTCGAGTCTACTTCTAACCCGCTTTTGCTTCTTCAGATTCAAGGGGAAAATGGTTGGCCACGGGTATTAGGAGTTCAGACTTTCTAGCCTTGCCACGTACAGTGATCCCACACTGCCTCGCTATTTTTCTCAGTTCCTTCATAGACAGTGCTTTTAATTTATCCCAAGTTTTAACACCCTGGCTTGTGGAGCTACTGGCTTCAGTCGCAGACATGTTAGTATTCTAGCACACACAACCAAAAGAAAACCTGTATTGAAATCTTTTCTCTTTTTTGATTGGGAACAATTTAGCTTCCCACTTCCAATTTCTCGTTTGTCTGTGGGTCAAATCTCGGATGCTAGCCCCTAAATTTCTGTTATGACCAGGTGAGAAGGAGTCTAGGGGTTCCCTCTCAGCCTTTGCCTGGTTTAACCATAATGGGGATTAATTTTAAAATGCTGTGTTTTTAGCTCCTCCTTAGTTCACTGCTCCAGTTGTAAGGCAAAGAAATCAAACAGGTTTCCTTAGATTTAAACAAGAAAGGTAGAAATATATTAATTTTAAACTCTAATCCGGTTAATGATTACAAATATGCAACGCAACCATGTTAGCATGCAGATGCAATAAGCACACTCATGCAGATAGAGACAGAAAAAGTAGAAGGAATAAAGGGGAAATGTTTGAGGCAATATCTGGTAGTTACAATCCTTTAAGTTCAATGTGGAGTTATTGGTTGCTGGTATGTCTTGCAATTTGTTGGGACCCACTTCACGCTTCAACTTGTTTCTATGTAGGAGTCTTTTCTCTCTTGAGGTTTATGTGTCTTTCTTGGGTCCAGTGGCTTGGGGAGAAAGCAAGAGAGAGAGAGACAGCCAGGCGAGAGACTTGCTTTTTTCATTCAGTTCCAGTTGCACACTCTCTTCTGAATTCAAACAGTCCTGTGGCTAGTTCAAAAAACCTGGGCCAGCCAGTTAGTCATGTGACCAGCTGGTTTAACCAGCCCTAGCTCTGTTGATTGTGTCATCTTAGCAGGGCCTGGAATACGCTTCCTTCCACCTTCAATGTCTGGTGATCAAAATCCATTTGGGCTAATTGGAGCAGGGAATAGCCCTTTGTCTCCACAAGCAGCGTCTTTTAGTATGCAAATGTCCTTCCAGTCTCTTTGAAATCTGGCAATCATTGAGTCCTCTATTCTTTGCATCACTGCAGAATGTCTCATCCTTTTCATGAAGGCTACGGAAATGACTCTTTCCCAGGGAATTTTTTAAGGCAGCAGACATCTGATCCAATAGGGTCTCCTTCCTCAAAAATAAAACACCAGTTAGAAACTGTAGCCAGTTCATATGAGACACCTTAGCATAATCCAGTAATTTAAACACCACTCCAGGGATCCCCAAATTTAGTTAAACTTTTATACAATCTGTTAAAGTCCGTGAAATATTCTCCCATGGAATGATCATCTGTTTCCTGAAAGCTATCAAAGTCTGACTATGCCTTATAGGCATTTAACAGATCATATTTCTTGTAGATTTCATCCAAGAACTCCAACAGAAGGTCCAAATCTTCATTACTAACCAATTGATGGGCATCCAGCTCACAAAATACTTTCCTTCTGATTTTACTTCTGGTTGGAAATGACAATGTCAAGGCCACACTTTGTTTTCTCTTTGGTTTGGACATAACCCGTGTCCACATATCTATTCATTCCTCCACTGATCCTCTGGTTCAGACACCGAGAACATCAAAGGGTAATCATACTCCAATAATTTACACTTGCTTTATGCTATTTCCACAATGGTCACCAGGATTTTAGTTGTCTTTCTGAAAAAAAAGTTAAACGGGATCCATGACCATGAGGAGCACGGCATTGGTGTGGAGGTTGTCCAGGCCCGGCCAACATACAGCCAGTCCTGTCAACCTACTCCACAAGAAGCACTGGAAAGGCTCCATGCAGCTGGCATATAACTGCCGCACTCCTCTCCCAAAGTGAAGGGGCTCCGAAGACCCTTTAACCTGAATCAGACACCCCACAGCGATGTACAGAAGTTGGATATGGGTGACAAAATGCCGAACCCAAATGCCTGTAGTCTTGAATAAGTATTTGTGATCCACTCTTTTGAATCCTGATCCTGGGAAAGGAAGGCAAGTGACAGATCAGCCCTCTGGGAATGGTGGACCAGGTCCCGGACGAAAATTGATTGTCTGCCCGGGATTGTGTAGTACTGGTCAGGGTGGATCGTGTGGGCCAGCATGGTGCCAAGGTGAGCAGACATGGCTCTGGCAAAGATCTTACAGTTCATTCTGAGGAGGGAGACTGAGTGCCAGTTCTTAAGCAGGAGGAAGAAGAATTATAGAATGGTTACAGCACAGAAGGAGGCTATTCGGCTGTTATGTCTGTGCCTGCTCTAGGAACATTGAAAATAAGGGCACGAGTAGGCCATTCGGCCCCTTGAGCTGCTCCGCCATTCAGCTAGATCATGGCTGATCTTCTACCTCAATACCATTTTCCTGTACTATCCCCATATCCTTTGATATCTTGAATATCTAGAAATCTAGCGATCTCTGTCTTGAACATGCTCACTGACTGAGCCTCCACCGCTCTCTGGGATAGAGAATTTAAAAGATTTGTCACCCTCTGAATGAAGAAATTCCTCCTCATCTCTGTCCTAAATGGCCTACCTCTTATTCTGGGACTGTGTCCCCTGGTTCTGAAATCCCCCAGGGGAATCAACCTTCCTGTATCAACTCTGTCAAGCCCTGTAAGAATTTTGTATACTTTAATGAGGTCACCTTTCATTTGTCTAAACTCTAGAGAACACAGGCCCAGTTTTCTCAAATAAAAACAAGAAATGCTGGAAATACTCAGCAGGTCTAGCATCTGTGCAGAGAGAAGCAGGTCAGAGACCCTTCTTCAGAACTCCCATATACCCAGTTTTCTCAATCTCTCCTCATCCCAGGGATCAGGCTGGTAGACACATGTTGCACTCTATGGCAAATATATTGTTACAAGAATTTTGTTTTTGTATGAAAAACTTAAGATTCGGTGTGTTTTAAAAAACTGAAAAAGGATTTCAGTGGATATTGAGACACCTGAACTTTATGGATGTTTGGAAAGGAAGTTCACCAAAAGCTGAATTTGTAAAAAAGAACATGAAAGCAGGTCATTTCAAGGAAACCAGTAAGGGGTTCGACCTCTGAGCTACTCTTTGAGTGATAAGAGAGAGTAGTTTCAGTTTCAGTTATGAAATTTAAAAAGCCAGTGAGGACAAAAAGCAGGCATTTTGAAATTTGATTCTGACCTGCCTGGAGATCAGAAGAAGACCTCTCTATAAAGAATCCCTGTAACAAGAGTGCTGCTGTTGCCTCCTGCATTTTTAAAGATTGCTGAATGCTTGCAGAAATCTTGTCTCTTTAAAAAGGACTTTTGCATCAAATGTGTAACAGAGAACTGACACCTGTTGCTACATCCCTGATGGAAGACCTATGTGAAGCCTGCTGCAGTTGGATTTCCTTGAACACTTACCCATCACAGACTGTTCATCAACCTCACCTGGAAAGACTGCGGGCTGAATTTTATTAGCACACCGAACATCGCGGTGGCGCGTTTTGAACTCGCAGCCCTCCGACACGGACGTGCCGCCGCTGGGCCCCCGCGATATTTTGCGTAGGGGCTCATTTAACTGGAGGGGGTGGTTGCTTTGTCCCTGGCAACAGTGTCCGGTGCCACTGCGCAGGCGCCGGCGCCATTTTTAAAGGGCTTCAAGCCCTTAGCAAAAATTTACATTTTTAAAGGTATATTACTTTTTATTTGCTTATAAAAAATAATTAGACAATTATTTTTCCCAGCCGCCCCCCATGGTTTTCTATTACCCTATATTCAGAAAACTTATTTTATTCCCAACCCGAACCTTCCCCCTCAACCTTCTCACATTTGCCCTTTAACCCCTTCCCACCAGCCCCACCGCCAATAAAAAGTGTTTTCCCTGCTCCCCCTGCCAGCCCTGATAATTTCACTCCTCCCTCCTCTCCATAGGTGTCTGTCCGGAATTCCGAAGGCGCGTGAAGTGCGGCTGGCAGCCGTAAAATTGGCGTGGGACGGCCGCCAGGACCAGGTAAGTTTATTTACATTTCGCTTTAATTAATTTAAATACGTAAATGAAGGCCACGCTGCTTGGCGGCGGGGGGCCGTACTGAAGCATTGCCACCACCGGGGTCTTCTTGGTGTCGGGAGTCATGGCGGGCCGTTCCCGAAAGTATTTTACCCGCTCCCCTGCCATGATCCCTGACGTTAAGGGGCTGGTAAAATTCAGCCCTTCGAGTGGCAACCAACTATTTGACTTTGGGACACCTCACCAAACCAAAGGACTTCCTTCTATATCTTTTCAGTAAAAGCTTGTTTTTATCCACTTGAAACAGCTGTAAACCAAAATCCTATTTTCCCCGGTTAACTGATTTTTGGATGTATGTGTGTGTGTATGAGGGCTAGGGAAAATAATGAGCTTGAATATCTCAATTCATATATCGATTTACTTCATTATGGGTGAAGACTTGGCTTTATAATAAATAGTTAATTTTGTTGTTGATTAAAGAAATCTGGTTGGTGTGCTTTATTCTGGGAACAAATAGAGTAATTGTTTGTTTTTGGTAAGTGGGAAAATTTATTGATATGGTATGACCCGTGGAGAAGTGGGACTGAATTAACAGTGCACTCCTCCTGCCTCGGTCGTAACAATATCCTTCCTTAGGTAAGGAGACCAAAACTGTACACAATAGTCCAGGTGTGGTCTCACCAAGGCTCTACACAATTAACAAAGAATAAAGAACAAAGAACAAAGAACAGTACAGCACAGGAACAGGCCTTTCGGCCCTCCAAGCCTGCGCCGATCTTGATGCCTGCCGAAACTAACACCTTCTGCACTTCCGGGCCCCATATACCTCTATTCCCTTCCTATTCATATATTTGTCAAGATGTCTCTTAAACGTTGCTATCGTATCTGCTTCCACCACCTCCCCCGGCAGCAAGTTCCAGGCACTCACCATCCTCTGTGTAAAACACTTGCCTCGCACATCCCCTCTAAACTTTGCCCCTCGCACCTTAAACCTATGTCCCCTAGTAACTGACTCTTCCACCCTGAGAAAAAGCTTCTGACTATCCACTCTGTCCATGCCGCACATAACTTTGTAAACCTCTATCATGTCGCCCCTCCACCTCCGTCGTTCCAGTGAAAACAATTCGAGTTTATCCAACCTCTCCTCATAGCTAATGCCCTCCAGACCAGGCAACATCCTGGTAAATCTCCTCTGTACCCTCTCCAAAGCCTCCACGTCCTTCTGGTAGTGTGGCGACCAGAATTGCACGCAATATTCTAAGTGTGGCCTAACTAAGGTTCTGTACAGCTGCAGCATGACTTGCCAATTTTTATACTCTATGCCCCGACCGATGAAGGCAAGCATGCCGTATGCCTTCTTGACTACCTTATCCACCTGCGTTGCCACTTTCAGTGACCTGTGGACCTGTACGCCCAGATCTCTCTGCCTGTCAATACTCCTAAGGGTTCTGCCATTTACTGTATACCTCCCACCTGCATTAGACCTTCCAAAATGCATTACCTCACATTTGTCCGGATTAAACTCCATGTGCCATTTCTCCGCCCAAATCTCTAACCGATCTATATCCTGCTGTATCCTCTGACAATCCTCATCATTATCCGCAACTCCACCAAACCTTTGTGTCGTCCGCAAACTTACTAATCAGACCAGCTACATTTTCCTCCAAATCATTTATATATACGACAAACAGCAAAGGTCCCAGCACTGATCCCTGCGGAACACCACTAGTCACATCCCTCCATTCAGAAAAACACCCATCCACTGTTACCCTCTGTCTTCTGTGACTGAGCCAGTTCTGTATCCATCTTGCCAGCTCACCTCTGATCCCATGTGATTTCACCTTTTGCACCAGTCTGCCATGTGGGACCTTGTCAAAGGCTTTACTAAAGTCCATATAGACAACATCCACCGCCCTTCCCTCATCAATCATCTTTGTCACTTCCTCAAAAAACTCAATCAAATTAGTAAGACACGACCTCCCCTTCACAAAACCATGCTGTCTCTCGCTAATAAGTTTGTTTGTTTCCCAATGGAAGTAAATCCTGTCCCGAAGAATCCTCTCTAATAGTTTCCCTACCACTGATGTAAGGCTCACCAGCCTATAATTTCCTGGATTATCCTTATCACCCTTCTTAAACAAAGGAACAACATTGGCTATTCTCCAGTCCTCTGGGACCTCATCTGTAGCCAATGAGGATGCAAAGATTTCTGTCAAGTTCCCAGCAATTTCTTCCCTTGCCTCCCTCAGTATTCTAGGGTAGATCCCATCAGGCCCTGGGGACTTATCTACCTTAATGCTTTGCAAGACACCCAACACCTCCTCCTTTTTGATAATGAGATGACTGAGACTATCTGCACTCCCTTCCCTAGGCTCATCATCCACCAAATCCTTCTCCTTGGTGAATACTGATGCAAAGTACTCATTTAGCACCTCACCCATTTCCTCTGGCTCCAAGCATAGATTCCCATCTCTGTCCTTGAGTGGGCCAACCCTTTCCCTGGTTACCCTCTTGCTCTTTATATATGTATAAAAAGCCTTGGGATTTTCCTTAATCCTATTTGCCAATGACTTTTCATGACCCCTTTTAGCCCTCCTAACTCCTTGCTTAAGTTCCTTCCTACTGTCTTTATATTCCTCGAGTGCTTCATCTGTTCCTAGCCTTCCAGCCCTTACAAATGCTTCCTTTTTCTTTTTGACTAGGCTCACAATATCCCGTGTTATCCAAGCTTCCCGAAACTTGCCAAACTTGTCTTTCTTCCTCACAGGAACATGCTGGTCCTGGATTCTAATCAGCTGACGTTTGAAAGACTCCCACATGTCAGATGTTGATTTACCCTCAAACAGCCGCCCCAATCTAAATTCTTCAGTTCCTGCCTAATATTGTTATAATTAGCCTTCCCCCAATTTAGCACCTTCACCCGAGGACTACTCTTATCCTTATCTACAAGTACCTTAAAACTTATGGAATTATGGTCACTGCTCCCGAAATGCTCCCCCACTGAAACTTCGACCACCTGGCAGGGCTCATTCCCCAGTACCAGGTCCAGAATGGCCCCATCCCTAGTTGGACTATCTACATACTGTTTCAAGAAGGCCTCCTGGATGCTCCTCACAAATTCTGCCCTATCCAAGCCCCTAGCACTAAGTGAGTCCCAGTCAATATTGGGGAAGTTAAAATCACCCACCACTACAACCCTGTTACCTTTACATCTTTCCAAAATGTGTCTACATATCTGCTCCTCTACCTCCCGCTGGCTGATGGGAGGCCTGTAGTAAACGCCCAACATCGTGACTGCACCCTTCCTATTCCTGAGCTCCACCCATATTGCCTCGCTGCATGACCTCTCTGAGGTGTCCTCCCGCAGTACAGCTGTGATATTCTCCTTAACCAGTAATGCAACTCCCCCACCCCTTTTACATCCCCCTCTATCCCGCCTGAAGCTTCTAAAGCCTGGAACATTTAGCTGCCAATCCTGCCCTTCCCTCAACCAAGTCTCTGTAATAGCAACAACATCATATTTCCAAGTACTAATCCAAGCTCTAAGTTCATCTGCCTTACCTGTTATGCTTCTCGCATTGAAACAAATGCACTTCAGACCACCAGTCCCGCTGTGCTCAGCAACATCTCCCTGCCTGCTCTTCCTCTTAGTCCTACTGGGCTTATTTACTATGTCCTCCTCATTTACTTCACTAGCTGTCCTACTGCTTTGGTTCCCACCTTTATTCCTGTACTCAAACGTCTTGCAATAAACGCCAACATACCATTTGCCTTCCTAATTGCTTGCTGCACCTGCATGCTACCTTTCAGTGACTTATGAACAAGAACACCTAGGTCTCTTTGGACAATAACATTTCCCAATCTCTCACCATTTAAGAAATACTCTGCATTTCTGTTTTTCTACCAAAGTGGATCACTTCACATTTTTCCACATTATATTCCATCTGCCAATTTCTTGCACATTTACTTAGCCTGTCTAAATCCCCTTGAAGCCTCTTTGCATCCTCCTCACAACTCACATTCCCATCTACTTTTTGGTCCTCAGCAAAGCTGGAAATATTACATTTGGTCCCCACATCCAAATTATTGATATAGATTACGAATAGCTGGGACCCAAGCCCCGATCCTTGTGGTACCCGACTAGTCACACCCTGCCAACGTGAGAATGACCCGTTTATTCCTATTCTCTGTTTTCTGTCTGTTAACCAATTCTCAATCCATGCCAGTATATTACCAGTGTCCACATATCCATAAGTCCCAGCCTTGGCTTTGACACCACCTTGATCGTCATGTTGGGGTGAATGTAGCTCTGCATCCGTTGCTTTTTAGGTATTAGGAGTCATGGCAGAATCCAATGCAGTGCTACCTGGATTGAGTGACAGTTCCACAAACATCTGCATCTTTCTTCCCTAAACAAGTTGTCTCAAGACCAATTGATGACTGGTATGCAGAGGCATTGTCCACTGGCCTTCAAACCTCAAGAGACAGTAACGAGAGAACTGGTTTCAGACAGCTTTGGGGCACAATCCTTCAGGTCAGCTTAACGCAAATACAACCATTAGATGTGTGCTAACATTGATCAGATTCGCCTGTGTCTGGATTGCCTGGGCACGGGTGAAAAGTCAGTTGTTCAGAATGCCACCTGCAAAAGAATCACCAACCTTTCCTTCTCTACTCAGGAAAATCTCCCCTTTAGCGTTAACTGCTTAAGTGCCTTATTAAACTAAAAGGCTGTTTCTAGCTAAAGAGCATTTAACTTACCTTTAAAATCAGAAAATACATGATTACCGTCCACAAAGCTGCGAAAAGCAAACTGCCTGTGAAATTCAGTTTGTGGCTGTAGAGGCCGGAAACAGGGCCGAGTGTTTTTATGGAGTAGCAATTCACTCATAGCTCCATTAATTGAATAATTTGTGCCCACTATTCCATCAACTTATTGATTTTATTGATGTACCTACTACTTCGTTAATTAATGATTCAGTGGATCTGCAGTTCCATTAACTTATTAATTAACCCTTGCCCACTACAAATTAATTTGTCAATGTGCCTGCTGCTTTATGGATTTATTGATGCTCCATTAATTTATTGATTTGTTACTGTAGCCACTGCTCTATGAGTTTGTTAACTCATTACTGCCCAGTTGTCTATTTAATTCACTGGTGCTTGCAGCTGTATTAATTCCGTAATTTACAGGGGTCCACTGTTGTCTTAGTTTATTAGTTTGCTGGTGCTTTTTGCTGTAGGAATCTATTGATTCCAGTGCTCCATTAATTTATGAATTCATGTTGCCCTCTTAGCTGTGCTACAATGTTCAACCTTGCAGTGTTGTCAGTGAGTTGCAACACAAATGGTTTGTGTTTGTTTCATGATAGTTATAGTACAGAAGGAGGCCATTCAACCCACTGAACCCGTGTTGGCTCACTGTAGAGCAATTTAGCTAGTTTCACTCCCACACCCATTCCCCTGTAGCCCTGCTAATTTTTTCCCTTCATGTGCTTATCCAATTCCCTTTTGAAAGCCACGATTGAATCTGCCTCCACCACCTTTTCAGGCTGTGCACTTCATATTGTAACCACTGGCTTCATAAAAAAAGCTTTTCCTCATGTTTCTGCGAGTTGCTTTTCTGTTGCAATCATATGATGTTAATAAAACATATGAACATACGAATTAGGATTAGGAGTAGACCACTCAGTCCCTTGAGCCTGCTCTGCCATTCAACAGGATCATGGCTGATCTGATTGTAACCTCAACTCCACATTCCTGCCTATCCCCGATAACCTTTCACCCCCTTATCAAGAACCTATCTACCTCTGGCTTAAAAATATTCAAAGACTCTGCTTCCACCAGCTTTTGAGGAAGAGAATTCCAAAGACTCATGACCCTTTGAGAAAAAAAATCTCCTCATCTCTGTCTTAAATGGGCGACCCCTTATTTTTAAACAGTGAAGTCTAGTTCTAGATTCTCCCACAAGAGGAAACAACCTTTCCACATCCACCCTGTCAAGACCCCTCAGGATCTTGTATGTTTCAATCAAATCACCTCTTACTCTTCTAAACTCCAGCAGATACAAGCCTAGCCTGTCCAACTTTTCCTCTTAAGACAGGCTCGAGGGGTCAAATAGCCTACTCCTTTCAAAATGTGCTTCATTTACAGGGGTAGGTAAATAAGATTTATTATTGTTTTTCACATAAAGGATATAAACTTATTTGTGAATTGTGGTTTAAAGAAAAATATTCCATTGACTTGTATTGAAACGTAAAAAAACATAAGAACATATGTTCCAAAGAAGGGTCACTGACCCGAAACGTTAGCTCTGCTTCTTTCTCCATAAATGCTGCCAGACCTGCTGAGTATTTCTTGGTTTTATTTCAGATTTCCAGCGTCCGCAGTATTTTGCTTTTATTATATAAGAACATATGAACTAGGAGCAGGAGTAGGCAATTCAGCCCCTCGAGCCTGCTCCGCCATTCAATATGATCATGGCAGATCTCATCTCGGTCTCAACTCCACTTTCCTGCCCGTTCTCCATAACCCTTCAACCCATTTCTAATTTAAAATCTGTCTATCTCCTTAAATTTACCCAATGTCCCGGCATCCACCGCACTCTGGGGTAATGAATTCCACAGACTTACGATCCTTTGAGAGAAGTAATTTCTCCTCATCTCTGTTTTAAATCTGCTACCCCTTATCCTAAAACTGTGACCTCTCGTTCTAGATTGCCCCACAAGAGGAAACATCCTCTCTATGTCTACTTTGTCAATCCCCTTAACCATCTTATATACCTCAATTAGATCTCCTCTCATTCTTCTAAACTCCAGAGAGTAAAGGCCTAAACTGCTCAATCTCTCTTCATAAGCCAAGCCCCCCATCTCTGGAATCAATCTAGTGAACCTCCTCTGAACTGCCTCCAATGCAACTACATCCTTTCTCAAATAAGGGGACCAAAACTGTACGCAATACTCCAGGTGCTGTCTCACTAATGCCTTGTACAGTTGCAGCAACACTTCCCTACTTTTATACTCTATTCCTTTAGCAATAAATGCCAAAATTCCATTTGTCTTCCTTATCACCTGCTGTACCTGCAAGCTAGTTTTCTGCGATTCATGCACAAGGACAGCCAGATCTCTCTGCACCAAAGCACTCTGACGTTTCTCTCCATTTAGATAACAATTTGCTTTCTATTCTTCCAACTAAAATGGATAACCTCACACTTATCCACGTTAAAATCCATCTGCCAGATTTTGGCCCATTTCTCTAATCTATCCATATTTTTATATAGATTTCTGATTTCTTTATTGCAACTTACTGTCCCACCTATTTTAGTGTCATCTACAAATTTGGCTATAGTACCTTCTATCCCTGCATCCAAGTCATTTATATAGATTGTAAATAGTTGGGGCCCGAGGACCGAACCCTGTGACACCCCACTAGTTACATCTTGCCAACCAGAAAAAGACCCATTTATCCCGACTCTCTGTTTTCTGTTGGTTAGCCAAATCCTCTATCCAAGCTAATAAATTGCCCCTAACCCCATGTGAACTTACCTTGTGTATTAACCTTTTGTGCGACACCTTATCAAATGCCTTCTGGAAGTCCAGATAAACTACACGAGAACGGGGAGATACAATATAAAATAAGGCTGCGTTTGCTGACAACGCAACCACTAGGTAATGGTGCAATGGCACATTTGCAAGTGCAGCCTGTGCCATTAAAACGTCACAGTCTGCGACGTCAGTCAGCTGCCAGAACTAAAGATGGCGCTGCTCAAATAATCACACAAAGACAACCTAAACACACAATGGCCGGAGGGAGGGAGGGAGTGGGCTGGGGAGGGAGCGAACAGGCCGGGGAGTGGGCGGGGGGGGTGGGGTGGGGGGAGAGCACACTCGTCACCACCAAGGTCTTCGGCCGCGCTCTCCCCAACCCCCAACCCCACCTCAACTCTCTCCCGCTCTCCCCCCACCCCCGCTTTCTGCCCGCATTGCACAATGATGTCATCTGCGCATGTGCCAACCAGTCTTGGCAATGTGGAACGCAGCGCATGCACAGAGAGTAGGAGCCCATCTACGCATGTGCACAGATTGGCACAGTCATTTGAATTCAACTGCCGGCTGCGTTGTCAATAATCACTTTGATAAAATAATGGGTACAATTCTAAAGTGGGTGCAGGAGCAGAGGGACCTAGGTGTATATGTGCATAAGTCATTCAAGGTGGCAGGACAGGTTGAGAGAGTGGTTAATAACGCGTACAATATCCTGGGCTTTAATAATAGAGGAATAGAGTACTAGAGCAAGGAAGTTATGTTGAACTTGTATAAGACACTAGTTCGGCCTCAGTTGGAGTATTGCTTCCAGTTCTGGTGCTGCACTTTAGGAAAAATGTGAGTGCATTGGAGAGAGTACAGAAAAGATTCACGAGAATGGTTCCAAGGATGAGGAACTTCAGTTATGAAGATAGATTGGAGAAGTTAGGACTGTTTTCCTTGGAGAGGAGAAGGCTGAGAGGTGATTTGATAAAAATATTCAAAATCATGAGGGGTCTGGACAGAGTAAATAGAGAGAAAATAGAGAGGAACAAGAACGAGCAGGTAAGAGAAGCAAAAGTGACATGAGGAAAATGTTTCTTACGCAGCAAGTGTTTAAGGTATGGAATGCGCTGCCTGAGAGTATGGTGGAGGCAAGTTCAATTGAAGCATTCAGAAGGGAATTAGACTGTTATATGAGAAGGAAGAATGTGCAGGGTTACGGGGAGAAGGCGGGGAATGGCACTAAGTGAATAGTTCAGTCGGCGAGCCAGTGCAGACACAATGGGCCGAATGGCCTCCTTCAGTGCTGTAACGATTCTGTGATTCTGTATTCTCCTAGTCTTCCACCCTAACTTTCGGTCTCCACTGCTTCCCTGGATGTTTTAGTGGAAGAAAGTCTTTGGAAGTTCAGGGCCTCTGTCTGGCGCAGTAAGCTGCCATTTTGTTTATCTCACTTTGACTGACTCAGTTAAATTCAATTTTCTTAACCGAAGGTCAGAGAAACAGTCACAGCCGTGTTATGTCTTCAATGTTGGGTTTCAATCTCCAGGAATGTTATCAAGCTAAAACTTAATAATACTTTATTTTAATCAAAGCTTTGTAATTTTGTGTGCTTCTCAGCTGTTCCTTTATTCATGAACGATTCTGCAAATAGCTCAGTGAGTCATTGCACTGTTATGGTTTGGAACTCAGACTTACAAACCAGACAGAGTCCAGTTTAGACACCCTAACACTGCTGAGTTAGTTGATGTAATCAAAATAACAGTAGGAGTGGGACAATTGGTCTCACTGGGCGAGGCAACAGAAAAAAAAATTCGCCAAAGTTCTCTCTTTGGATAGCTGTCAGCAACTCCTAATGGGAAGTTTATATGTGTAGATGGCGAATGAAAATATCCATAAATTTCGTTATGATGCCGCCATGATTGGTAACATTCACTCATAAAGAGTGATCACTCAAACAAGCGCCTGGAGAGTGTCCAAGACCCAGTGAACAGGAACTGGAGAGTGTCCAACCAAGAGAACAGGAACTGGAGAGTGTCCAACACCAAGAGAACAGGAACTGCAGAGTGTCCAAGACCCAGAGAACAGGAACTGGAGAGTGTCCAAGACCCAGAGATCAGGAAATGGAGAGTGTCCAACACCAAGAGAACAGGAACTGGAGAGTGTCCAAGACCCAGAGAACAGGAACTGGAGAGTGTCCAAGACCCCGAGAACAGGAAATGGAGAGTGTCCAACACCAAGAGAACAGGAACTGGAGAGTGTCCAACCAAGAGAACAGGAACTGGAGAGTGTCCAACACCAAGAGAACAGGAACTGGAGAGTGTCCAACCAAGAGAACAGGAACTGGAGAGTGTCCAAGACCCAGAGAACAGGAACTGGAGAGTGTCCAAGACCCCGAGAACAGGAAATGGAGAGTGTCCAACACCAAGAGAACAGGAACTGGAGAGTGTCCAACCAAGAGAACAGGAACTGGAGAGTGTCCAACACCAAGAGAACAGGAACTGCAGACTGTCCAAGACCTAGAGAACAGGAACTGGAGAGTGTCCAACACCAAGAGAACAGGAACTGGAGAGTGTCCAAGACCCAGAGAACAGGAACTGGAGAGTGTCCAACACCAAGAGAACAGGAACTGGAGAGTGTCCAACCAAGAGAACAGGAACTGCAGAGTGTCCAAGACCCAGAGAACAGGAACTGGAGAGTGTCCAAGACCCCGAGAACAGGAAATGGAGAGTGGCCAACACCAAGAGAACAGGAACTGGAGAGAGTCCAACCAAGAAAACAGGAACTGGAGAGTGTCCAACACCAAGAGAACAGGAACTGCAGTGTCCAAGACCAAGAGAACAGGAACTGGAGAGTGTCCAACACCAAGAGAAGAGGAACTGGAGAGTGTCCAACACCAAGAGAACAGGAACTGCAGACTGTCCAAGACCCAGAGAACAGGAACTGGAGAGTGTCCAACACCAAGAGAACAGGAACTGGAGAGTGTCCAAGACCCAGAGAACAGGAACTGGAGAGTGTCCAACACCAAGAGAACAGGAACTGGAGAGTGTCCAACCAAGAGAACAGGAATTGGAGAGTGTCCAACCAAGAGAACAGGAACTGCAGAGTGTCCAAGACCCAGAGAACAGGAAATGGAGAGTGTCCAACCAAGAGAACAGGAACTGGAGAGTGTCCAACACCAAGAGAACAGGAACTGCAGACTGTCCAAGACCCAGAGAACAGGAACTGGAGAGTGTCCAACACCAAGAGAACAGGAACTGGAGAGTGTCCAACACCAAGAGAACAGGAACTGGAGAGTGTCCAAGACCCAGAGAACAGGAACTGGAGAGTGTCCAAGACCCAGAGAACAGGAACTGGAGAGTGTCCAACACCCAAGAGAACAGGAACTGGAGAGTGTCCAACACCCAAGAGAACAGGAACTGGAGAGTGTCCAACACCCAGAGAACAGGAACTGGAGAGTGTCCAAGACCCAGAGAACAGGAACTGGAGAGTGTCGATGACCCAGAGAACAGGAACTGGAGAGTGTCCAAAACCAAGAGAACAGGAGCTGGAGAGAGTCCAACACCAAGAGAACAGGAACTGGAGAGAGTTCAACACCAAGAGAACAGGAACTGGAGCCTGTCCAACACCCAGAGAACAGGAACATGAGAGTGTCCAATACGCAGACAGCAGGAACAGGAGAGTGTCCAACACCCAGAAAACAGGAACTGGACAATGTCCAACACCCAGAGAACAGCAACTGGAAAGTGTCCAACAGCCAGAGACCAGGAATGGGAGTGTCCAAAAGACAGGGATCAGGAACTGCGGAGTGTCCAACACCAAGAGAATAGGAACTGGAGAGTGTCCAACACCAAGAGAACAGGAACTGCAGAGTGTCCAAGACCCAGAGAACAGGAACTGGAGAGTGTCCAAGACCCAGAGAACAGGAAATGGAGAGTGTCCAACACCAAGAGAACAGGAACTGGAGAGTGTCCAACCAAGAGAACAGGAACTGGAGAGTGTCCAACACCAAGAGAACAGGAACTGCAGAGTGTCCAAGACCCAGAGAACAGGAACTGGAGAGTGTCCAACACCAAGAGAACAGGAACTGGAGAGTGTCCAAGACCTAGAGAACAGGAACTGGAGAGCGTCCAAGACCCAGAGAACAGGAACTGGAGAGTGTCCAACACCAAGAGAACAGGAACTGGAGAGTGTCCAAGACCTAGAGAACAGGAACTGGAGAGTGTCCAACACCAAGAGAACAGGAACTGGAGGGTGTCCAACCAAGAGAACAGGAACTGGAGAGTGTCCAACCAAGAGAACAGGAACTGCAGAGTGTCCAAGACCCAGAGAAAAGGAAATGGAGAGTGTCCAACACCAAGAGAACAGGAACTGGAGAGTGTCCAACACCAAGAGAACAGGAACTGGAGAGTGTCAAACACCAAGGGAACAGGAACTGGAGAGTGTCCAACATCAAGAGAACAGGAACTGCAGAGTGTCCAAGACCCAGAGAACAGGAACTGGAGAGTGTCCAACACCAAGAGAACAGGAACTGCATACTGTCCAAGACCCAGAGAACAGGAACTGGAGAGTGTCCAACACCAAGAGAACAGGAACTGGAGAGTGTCCAACACCAAGAGAACAGGAACTGGAGAGTGTCCAAGACCCAGAGAACAGGAACTGGAGAGTGTCCAAGACCCAGAGAACAGGAACTGGAGAGTGTCCAACACCCAAGAGAACAGGAACTGGAGAGTGTCCAACACCCAGAGAACAGGAACTGGAGAGTGTCCAAGACCCAGAGAACAGGAACTGGAGAGTGTCGATGACCCAGAGAACAGGAACTGGAGAGTGTCCAAAACCAAGAGAACAGGAACTGGAGAGTGACCAAAACCAAGAGAACAGGAACTGGAGAGAGTCCAACACCAAGAGAACAGGAACTGGAGCCTGTCCAACACCCAGAGAACAGGAACATGAGAGTGTCCAATACGCAGACAGCAGGAACAGGAGAGTGTCCAACACCCAGAAAACAGGAACTGGAGACTGTCCAACACCCAGAGAACAGCAACTGGAAAGTGTCCAAAAGCCAGAGACCAGGAATGGGAGTGTCCAAAAGACAGGGATCAGGAATTGTGGAGTGTCCAACACCAAGAGAATAGGAACTGCGGAGTGTCCAACACCAAGAGAATAGGAACTGTGGAGTGTCCAACGCCAAGAGAATAGGAACTGTGGAGTGTCCAACAACCAGGGAACAGGAACTGGAGAGTATCCAATAGTAGGGAACAGGAACTGAAGTGTCCAACACCAAGGGAGCAGGAACTGCAGAGTGTCCATAACCCAGGGAATGGGAACTGGAGAATGTACAAGACCCAGGGAACAGGATCTGGAGAGTGTCCAACACCCTGGAAACAGGATCTGGAGAGTGTCCAACACCCTGGAAACAGGAACTGGAGAGTGTCCAACACCCTGGAAGCAGCAACTGGAAAATGTCCAACAGCCTGGAAACAGGAACTGGATAGTGTTCAACAGACACAGATTAGGAACTGGAGAGTGTCCAACACCAAGAGAACAGGAATTGGAGAGTGTCCAACACCAAGAGACCTGGAATGGGAGTGTCCAACAGACAGGGATTAGGAACTGGAGATTGTCAACACCAAGAGAATAGGAACTGTGGAGTGTCCAACACCCTGGAAACAGGAACTGGAGAGTGTCCAACAGACACAGAATAGGAACTGGAGAGTCTCCGACACCCAGAGAACAGGAACTGCAGAGTGTCCAACAGCCAGGGAACGGGAATTGGAGGGTGTCCAACGGAAAGAAAACAGGAACTGAAGAGTGTCCACCACCCAGGGAATAGGAACCAGGAGTGTGCAACACCAAGAGAACAGGAATGGAGAGTGACCAAGACCCAGGGAACAGGAACCGGACAATGTCCAACACCAAGAGAACAGGAATGGAGAGTGTCCAAGACCCAGGGAACAGGAACTGCAGAGTATCCAACACCAAGAGAACAGCAACTGGAAAGTGTCCAACAGCCAGAGACCAGGAATGGGAGTGTCCAAGACCCAGGGAACAGGAACTGGAGTGTGTCCAACACCAAGAGAACAGGAACTGGAGAGTGTCCAAGACCCAGAGAACAGGAACTGGAGAGTGTCCAAAACCAAGAGAACAGGAACTGGAGAGAGTCCAACACCAAGAGAACAGGAACTGGAGAGTGTCCAACACCAAGAGAACAGGAACTGGAGAGTGTCCAAGACCCAGAGAACAGGAACTGGAGAGTGTCCAACACCAAGAGAACAGGAACTGGAGAGTGTCCAACCAAGAGAACAGGAACTGCAGAGTGTCCAAGACCCAGAGAACAGGAACTGGAGAGTGTCCAAGACCCCGAGAACAGGAAATGGAGAGTGGCCAACACCAAGAGAACAGGAACTGGAGAGAGTCCAACCAAGAAAACAGGAACTGGAGAGTGTCCAACACCAAGAGAACAGGAACTGCAGTGTCCAAGACCAAGAGAACAGGAACTGGAGAGTGTCCAACACCAAGAGAAGAGGAACTGGAGAGTGTCCAACACCAAGAGAACAGGAACTGCAGACTGTCCAAGACCCAGAGAACAGGAACTGGAGAGTGTCCAACACCAAGAGAACAGGAACTGGAGAGTGTCCAAGACCCAGAGAACAGGAACTGGAGAGTGTCCAACACCAAGAGAACAGGAACTGGAGAGTGTCCAACCAAGAGAACAGGAATTGGAGAGTGTCCAACCAAGAGAACAGGAACTGCAGAGTGTCCAAGACCCAGAGAACAGGAAATGGAGAGTGTCCAACCAAGAGAACAGGAACTGGAGAGTGTCCAACACCAAGAGAACAGGAACTGCAGACTGTCCAAGACCCAGAGAACAGGAACTGGAGAGTGTCCAACACCAAGAGAACAGGAACTGGAGAGTGTCCAACACCAAGAGAACAGGAACTGGAGAGTGTCCAAGACCCAGAGAACAGGAACTGGAGAGTGTCCAAGACCCAGAGAACAGGAACTGGAGAGTGTCCAACACCCAAGAGAACAGGAACTGGAGAGTGTCCAACACCCAAGAGAACAGGAACTGGAGAGTGTCCAACACCCAGAGAACAGGAACTGGAGAGTGTCCAAGACCCAGAGAACAGGAACTGGAGAGTGTCGATGACCCAGAGAACAGGAACTGGAGAGTGTCCAAAACCAAGAGAACAGGAGCTGGAGAGAGTCCAACACCAAGAGAACAGGAACTGGAGAGAGTTCAACACCAAGAGAACAGGAACTGGAGCCTGTCCAACACCCAGAGAACAGGAACATGAGAGTGTCCAATACGCAGACAGCAGGAACAGGAGAGTGTCCAACACCCAGAAAACAGGAACTGGACAATGTCCAACACCCAGAGAACAGCAACTGGAAAGTGTCCAACAGCCAGAGACCAGGAATGGGAGTGTCCAAAAGACAGGGATCAGGAACTGCGGAGTGTCCAACACCAAGAGAATAGGAACTGGAGAGTGTCCAACACCAAGAGAACAGGAACTGCAGAGTGTCCAAGACCCAGAGAACAGGAACTGGAGAGTGTCCAAGACCCAGAGAACAGGAAATGGAGAGTGTCCAACACCAAGAGAACAGGAACTGGAGAGTGTCCAACCAAGAGAACAGGAACTGGAGAGTGTCCAACACCAAGAGAACAGGAACTGCAGAGTGTCCAAGACCCAGAGAACAGGAACTGGAGAGTGTCCAACACCAAGAGAACAGGAACTGGAGAGTGTCCAAGACCTAGAGAACAGGAACTGGAGAGCGTCCAAGACCCAGAGAACAGGAACTGGAGAGTGTCCAACACCAAGAGAACAGGAACTGGAGAGTGTCCAAGACCTAGAGAACAGGAACTGGAGAGTGTCCAACACCAAGAGAACAGGAACTGGAGGGTGTCCAACCAAGAGAACAGGAACTGGAGAGTGTCCAACCAAGAGAACAGGAACTGCAGAGTGTCCAAGACCCAGAGAAAAGGAAATGGAGAGTGTCCAACACCAAGAGAACAGGAACTGGAGAGTGTCCAACACCAAGAGAACAGGAACTGGAGAGTGTCAAACACCAAGGGAACAGGAACTGGAGAGTGTCCAACACCAAGAGAACAGGAACTGCAGAGTGTCCAAGACCCAGAGAACAGGAACTGGAGAGTGTCCAACACCAAGAGAACAGGAACTGCATACTGTCCAAGACCCAGAGAACAGGAACTGGAGAGTGTCCAACACCAAGAGAACAGGAACTGGAGAGTGTCCAACACCAAGAGAACAGGAACTGGAGAGTGTCCAAGACCCAGAGAACAGGAACTGGAGAGTGTCCAAGACCCAGAGAACAGGAACTGGAGAGTGTCCAACACCCAAGAGAACAGGAACTGGAGAGTGTCCAACACCCAGAGAACAGGAACTGGAGAGTGTCCAAGACCCAGAGAACAGGAACTGGAGAGTGTCGATGACCCAGAGAACAGGAACTGGAGAGTGTCCAAAACCAAGAGAACAGGAACTGGAGAGTGACCAAAACCAAGAGAACAGGAACTGGAGAGAGTCCAACACCAAGAGAACAGGAACTGGAGCCTGTCCAACACCCAGAGAACAGGAACATGAGAGTGTCCAATACGCAGACAGCAGGAACAGGAGAGTGTCCAACACCCAGAAAACAGGAACTGGAGACTGTCCAACACCCAGAGAACAGCAACTGGAAAGTGTCCAAAAGCCAGAGACCAGGAATGGGAGTGTCCAAAAGACAGGGATCAGGAATTGTGGAGTGTCCAACACCAAGAGAATAGGAACTGCGGAGTGTCCAACACCAAGAGAATAGGAACTGTGGAGTGTCCAACGCCAAGAGAATAGGAACTGTGGAGTGTCCAACAACCAGGGAACAGGAACTGGAGAGTATCCAATAGTAGGGAACAGGAACTGAAGTGTCCAACACCAAGGGAGCAGGAACTGCAGAGTGTCCATAACCCAGGGAATGGGAACTGGAGAATGTACAAGACCCAGGGAACAGGATCTGGAGAGTGTCCAACACCCTGGAAACAGGATCTGGAGAGTGTCCAACACCCTGGAAACAGGAACTGGAGAGTGTCCAACACCCTGGAAGCAGCAACTGGAAAATGTCCAACAGCCTGGAAACAGGAACTGGATAGTGTTCAACAGACACAGATTAGGAACTGGAGAGTGTCCAACACCAAGAGAACAGGAATTGGAGAGTGTCCAACACCAAGAGACCTGGAATGGGAGTGTCCAACAGACAGGGATTAGGAACTGGAGATTGTCAACACCAAGAGAATAGGAACTGTGGAGTGTCCAACACCCTGGAAACAGGAACTGGAGAGTGTCCAACAGACACAGAATAGGAACTGGAGAGTCTCCGACACCCAGAGAACAGGAACTGCAGAGTGTCCAACAGCCAGGGAACGGGAATTGGAGGGTGTCCAACGGAAAGAAAACAGGAACTGAAGAGTGTCCACCACCCAGGGAATAGGAACCAGGAGTGTGCAACACCAAGAGAACAGGAATGGAGAGTGACCAAGACCCAGGGAACAGGAACCGGACAATGTCCAACACCAAGAGAACAGGAATGGAGAGTGTCCAAGACCCAGGGAACAGGAACTGCAGAGTATCCAACACCAAGAGAACAGCAACTGGAAAGTGTCCAACAGCCAGAGACCAGGAATGGGAGTGTCCAAGACCCAGGGAACAGGAACTGGAGTGTGTCCAACACCAAGAGAACAGGAACTGGAGAGTGTCCAAGACCCAGAGAACAGGAACTGGAGAGTGTCCAAAACCAAGAGAACAGGAACTGGAGAGAGTCCAACACCAAGAGAACAGGAACTGGAGAGAGTCCAACACAAAGAGAATAGGAACTGGAGCCTGTCCAACACCCAGAGAACAGCAACTGGAAAGTGTCCAACAGCCAGAGACCAGGAATGGGAGTGTCCAAGACCCAGGGAACAGGAACTGGAGAGTGTCCAACACCAAGAGGACAGGAACTGCAGAGTGTCCAACACCAAGAGAACAGGAACTGCAGAGTGTCCAACACCAAGAGAACAGGAACTGCAGAGTGTCCAACACCAAGAGACCAGGAACTGGAGAGTGTCCAACACCAAGTGATCAGGAATTGGAGAGTGTCCAACACCAAGAGAACAGGAATTGGGGAGTGTCCAACACCAAGAACACAGGAATTGGGGATGTCCAAGGCCCAGGGAACAGGAACTGGAGAGTGTCCAACCAAGAGAACAGGAACTGGAGAGTGTCCAACACCAAGAGAACAGGAACTGCAGACTGTCCAAGACCCAGAGAACAGGAACTGGAGAGTGTCCAACACCAAGAGAACAGGAACTGGAGAGTGTCCAACACCAAGAGAACAGGAACTGGAGAGTGTCCAAGACCCAGAGAACAGGAACTGGAGAGTGTCCAAGACCCAGAGAACAGGAACTGGAGAGTGTCCAACACCCAAGAGAACAGGAACTGGAGAGTGTCCAACACCCAGAGAACAGGAACTGGAGAGTGTCCAAGACCCAGAGAACAGGAACTGGAGAGTGTCGATGACCCAGAGAACAGGAACTGGAGAGTGTCCAAAACCAAGAGAACAGGAGCTGGAGAGAGTCCAACACCAAGAGAACAGGAACTGGAGAGAGTTCAACACCAAGAGAACAGGAACTGGAGCCTGTCCAACACCCAGAGAACAGGAACATGAGAGTGTCCAATACGCAGACAGCAGGAACAGGAGAGTGTCCAACACCCAGAAAACAGGAACTGGACAATGTCCAACACCCAGAGAACACAACTGGAAAGTGTCCAACAGCCAGAGACCAGGAATGGGAGTGTCCAAAAGACAGGGATCAGGAACTGCGGAGTGTCCAACACCAAGAGAATAGGAACTGGAGAGTGTCCAACACCAAGAGAACAGGAACTGCAGAGTGTCCAAGACCCAGAGAACAGGAACTGGAGAGTGTCCAAGACCCAGAGAACAGGAAATGGAGAGTGTCCAACACCAAGAGAACAGGAACTGGAGAGTGTCCAACCAAGAGAACAGGAACTGGAGAGTGTCCAACACCAAGAGAACAGGAACTGCAGAGTGTCCAAGACCCAGAGAACAGGAACTGGAGAGTGTCCAACACCAAGAGAACAGGAACTGGAGAGTGTCCAAGACCCAGAGAACAGGAACTGGAGAGCGTCCAAGACCCAGAGAACAGGAACTGGAGAGTGTCCAACACCAAGAGAACAGGAACTGGAGAGTGTCCAAGACCTAGAGAACAGGAACTGGAGAGTGTCCAACACCAAGAGAACAGGAACTGGAGGGTGTCCAACCAAGAGAACAGGAACTGGAGAGTGTCCAACCAAGAGAACAGGAACTGCAGAGTGTCCAAGACCCAGAGAACAGGAAATGGAGAGTGTCCAACACCAAGAGAACAGGAACTGGAGAGTGTCCAACACCAAGAGAACAGGAACTGGAGAGTGTCAAACACCAAGGGAACAGGAACTGGAGAGTGTCCAACACCAAGAGAACAGGAACTGCAGAGTGTCCAAGACCCAGAGAACAGGAACTGGAGAGTGTCCAACACCAAGAGAACAGGAACTGCATACTGTCCAAGACCCAGAGAACAGGAACTGGAGAGTGTCCAACACCAAGAGAACAGGAACTGGAGAGTGTCCAACACCAAGAGAACAGGAACTGGAGAGTGTCCAAGACCCAGAGAACAGGAACTGGAGAGTGTCCAAGACCCAGAGAACAGGAACTGGAGAGTGTCCAACACCCAAGAGAACAGGAACTGGAGAGTGTCCAAGACTCAGAGAACAGGAACTGGAGAGTGTCCAAGACCCAGAGAACAGGAACTGGAGAGTGTCCAACACCCAAGAGAACAGGAACTGGAGAGTGTCCAACACCCAGAGAACAGGAACTGGAGAGTGTCCAAGACCCAGAGAACAGGAACTGGAGAGTGTCGATGACCCAGAGAACAGGAACTGGAGAGTGTCCAAAACCAAGAGAACAGGAACTGGAGAGTGACCAAAACCAAGAGAACAGGAACTGGAGAGAGTCCAACACCAAGAGAACAGGAACTGGAGCCTGTCCAACACCCAGAGAACAGGAACATGAGAGTGTCCAATACGCAGACAGCAGGAACAGGAGAGTGTCCAACACCCAGAAAACAGGAACTGGAGACTGTCCAACACCCAGAGAACAGCAACTGGAAAGTGTCCAAAAGCCA
Organism: Heterodontus francisci; assembly: GCF_036365525.1. Taxonomy (NCBI): domain Eukaryota; kingdom Metazoa; phylum Chordata; class Chondrichthyes; order Heterodontiformes; family Heterodontidae; genus Heterodontus; species Heterodontus francisci. Next base: position 124,002,295 of record NC_090372.1, on the reverse strand, counting down.
GAGACCAGGAATGGGAGTGTCCAAAAGACAGGGATCAGGAATTGTGGAGTGTCCAACACCAAGAGAATAGGAACTGCGGAGTGTCCAACACCAAGAGAATAGGAACTGTGGAGTGTCCAACGCCAAGAGAATAGGAACTGTGGAGTGTCCAACAACCAGGGAACAGGAACTGGAGAGTATCCAATAGTAGGGAACAGGAACTGAAGTGTCCAACACCAAGGGAGCAGGAACTGCAGAGTGTCCATAACCCAGGGAATGGGAACTGGAGAATGTACAAGACCCAGGGAACAGGATCTGGAGAGTGTCCAACACCCTGGAAACAGGATCTGGAGAGTGTCCAACACCCTGGAAACAGGAACTGGAGAGTGTCCAACACCCTGGAAGCAGCAACTGGAAAATGTCCAACAGCCTGGAAACAGGAACTGGATAGTGTTCAACAGACACAGATTAGGAACTGGAGAGTGTCCAACACCAAGAGAACAGGAATTGGAGAGTGTCCAACACCAAGAGACCTGGAATGGGAGTGTCCAACAGACAGGGATTAGGAACTGGAGATTGTCAACACCAAGAGAATAGGAACTGTGGAGTGTCCAACACCCTGGAAACAGGAACTGGAGAGTGTCCAACAGACACAGAATAGGAACTGGAGAGTCTCCGACACCCAGAGAACAGGAACTGCAGAGTGTCCAACAGCCAGGGAACGGGAATTGGAGGGTGTCCAACGGAAAGAAAACAGGAACTGAAGAGTGTCCACCACCCAGGGAATAGGAACCAGGAGTGTGCAACACCAAGAGAACAGGAATGGAGAGTGACCAAGACCCAGGGAACAGGAACCGGACAATGTCCAACACCAAGAGAACAGGAATGGAGAGTGTCCAAGACCCAGGGAACAGGAACTGCAGAGTATCCAACACCAAGAGAACAGGAACTGCAGAGTGTCCAACACCAAGCGAACAGGAACTGCAGAGTGTCCAACACCAAGAGAACAGGAACTGCAGAGTGTCCAACACCAAGAGGACAGGAATTGGAGAGTGACCAACACCAAGAGAACAGGAATTGGAGAGTGTCCAAGACCCAGGGAACAGGAACCGGACAATGTCCAACACCAAGAGAACAGGAATGGAGAGTGTCCAACAGACACAGAATAGGAACTGGTGAGTCTCCGACACCCAGAGAAAAGGAACTGGAGAGTGTCCAACAGCCAGGGAACAGGAATTGGAGGGTGTCCAACGGAATGAAAACAGGAACTGGATAGTGTCCACCACCCAGGGAATAGGAACCAAGAGTGTGCAACACCAAGAGAACAGGAATGGAGAGTGACCAAGACCCAGGGAACAGGAGCTGCCGAGTGTCCAACACCAAGAGAACAGGAACTTCTTAGTGTCCAACACCAAGAGAACAGGAATTGGAGAGTGACCAACACCAAGAGAACAGGAATTGGAGAGAGTCCAAGACCCAGGGAACAGGAACCGGACAATGTCCAACGCCAAGATAACAGGAATGGAGAGTGTCCAAGACCCAGGGAACAGGAACTGAAGAGTGTCCAACACCAAGAGAACAGGAACTGGACAGTGTCCAAGACCCAGAGAACAGGAACTGGAGAGTGTCCAACACCAAGAGAACAGGAACTGGAGAGTGTCCAACACCAAGAGAACAGGAACTGGAGAGAGTCCAACACCAAAGAATAGGAACTGGAGCCTATCCAACACCCAGAGAACAGCAACTGGAAAGTGTCCAACAGCCAGAGACCAGGAATGGGAGTGTCCAAGACCCAGGGAACAGGAACTGGAGAGTGTCCAACACCAAGAGAACAGGAACTGGAGAGTGTCCAAGACCCAGAGAACAGGAACTGGAGAGTGTCCAAAACCAAGAGAACAGGAACTGGAGAGAGTCCAACACCAAGAGAACAGGAACTGGAGAGAGTCCAACACAAAGAGAATAGGAACTGGAGCCTGTCCAACACCCAGAGAACAGCAACTGGAAAGTGTCCAACAGCCAGAGACCAGGAATGGGAGTGTCCAAGACCCAGGGAACAGGAACTGGAGAGTGTCCAACACCAAGAGAACAGGAACTGCAGAGTGTCCAACACCAAGAGAACATGAACTGCAGAGTGTCCAACACCAAGAGAACAGGAACTGCAGAGTGTCCAACACCAAGAGACCAGGAACTGGAGAGTGTCCAAGACCCAGGGAACAGGAACTGGAGAGTGTCCAACACCAAGAGAACAGGAACTGCAGAGTGTCCAACACCAAGAGAACATGAACTGCAGAGTGTCCAACACCAAGAGAACAGGAACTGCAGAGTGTCCAACACCAAGAGACCAGGAACTGGAGAGTGTCCAACACCAAGAGAACAGGAATTGGAGAGTGTCCAACACCAAGAGAACAGGAACTGCAGAGTGTCCAACACCAAGAGAACAGGAATTGGAGAGTGACCAACACCAAGAGAACAGGAATTGGAGAGAGTCCAAGACCCAGGGAACAGGAACCGGACAATGTCCAACACCAAGAGAACAGGAATGGAGAGTGTCCAAGACCCAGGGAACAGGAACTGAAGAGTGTCCAACACCAAGAGAACAGGAACTGGACAGTGTCCAAGACCCAGAGAACAGGAACTGGAGAGTGTCCAACACCAAGAGAACAGGAACTGGAGAGTGTCCAAAACCAAGAGAACAGGAACTGGAGGGAGACCAACACCAAGAGAACAGGAACTGGAGCCTGTCCAACACCAAAAGAATAGGAACTGGAGCCTATCCAACACCCAGAGAACAGCAACTGGAAAGTGTCCAACAGCCAGAGACCAGGAATGGGAGTGTCCAAGACCCAGGGAACAGGAACTGGAGAGTGTCCAACACCAAGAGAACAGGAACTGGAGAGTGTCCAAGACCCAGAGAACAGGAACTGGAGAGTGTCCAAAACCAAGAGAACAGGAACTGGAGAGAGTCCAACACCAAGAGAACAGGAACTGGAGAGAGTCCAACACAAAGAGAATAGGAACTGGAGCCTGTCCAACACCCAGAGAACAGCAACTGGAAAGTGTCCAACAGCCAGAGACCAGGAATGGGAGTGTCCAAGACCCAGGGAACAGGAACTGGAGAGTGTCCAACACCAAGAGAACAGGAACTGCAGAGTGTCCAACACCAAGAGAACAGGAACTGCAGAGTGTCCAACACCAAGAGAACAGGAACTGCAGAGTGTCCAACACCAAGAGACCAGGAACTGGAGAGTGTCCAACACCAAGCGATCAGGAATTGGAGAGTGTCCAACACCAAGAGAACAGGAATTGGAGAGTGTCCAACACCAAGAGAACAGGAATTGGGGATGTCCAAGGCCCAGGGAACAGGAACTGGAGAGTGTCCAACACCAAGAGAACAGGAATTGGAGAGTGTCCAACACCAAGAGAACAGGAATTGGGGAGGTCCAAGGCCCAGGGAACAGGAACTGGAGAGTGACCAAGACCCAGGGAACAGGAACCGGACAATGTCCAACACCCAGAGAAAAGGAACTGGAGAGTGTCCAACACCCAGGGTACAGGAACTGGAGAGTGTCCAACACCAAGAGAACAGGAATTGGAGAGTGTCCAAAACCAAGAGAACAGGAAGTGGATGGCGTACAACACCTTGGGAACAGGAACTAGAGACTGTCCAATACGCAGGGAACTGGAGGTGGTGGGTGTCCAATAGCCAGGGAACTGGTTCTGCAGATTGTCTAATACCCAGAGAACAGGAACTGGAGACTGTCCAACAGCCAGAAAACAGGAACTGGAGAGTGTCCAACACCCAGAGAACAGGAACTGGAGAGTGTCCAAGACCCAGAGAACAGGAACTGGAGTGTGTTCAACACCAAGAGAACAGGAAGTGGATGGCGTACAACACCTTGGGAACAGGAACTAGAGACTGTCCAATACATAGGGAACTGGAAGTGGTGGGTGTCCAATAGCCAGGGAACTGGTTCTGCAGAGTGTCTAACACCCAGAGAACAGGAACTGGAGAGTGTCCAACAACCGCAGAACAGGAACTGGAGAGTGTCCAACACCAAGAGAACAGGAACTGGAGACTGTCCATCAGCCAGAAAACAGGAACTGGAGAGTGTCCAACACCCAGAGAACAGGATCTGGAGAGTGTCCAACACCATGAAGATAGGAAGTGGATGGTGTACAACACCTTGGGAACAGGAACTAGTGACTGTCCAATACACAGGGAACTGGAAGTGGTGGGTGTCCAATAGCCAGGGAACTGGTCCTGGAGAGTGTCCAATAACCAGGGAACTGGAACTGGAGAGTGTCCAATACACAGAAAACAGGAACTGGAGAGTGTCCAACACCAAGAGAACAGGAACTGGAAAGTGCCCAACAGCCAGAGACCAGGAATGGGAGTGTCCAACAGAAAGGGATCAGGAACTGGAGAGTGTCAACACCAAGAGAATGGGAACTGCAGAGTGTCCAACACCAAGAGAATAGGAACTGCGGAGTGTCCAACACCCAGGGAACAGGAACTGGAGAGTGTGCAAACCAAGAGAACAGGAACTGGAGAGTGTCCAAGACCCAAGGAACAGGAACTGGAGAGTGTCCAACACCCAGGGAACAGGAACTGGAGAGTGTCCAACACCCAGGGAACAGGAACTGGAGATTGTCCACCACCCAGGGAACAGGAACTACAGAGTGTGCAACATCAAGAGAACAGGAATGGGGGAGTGTCGAACAGCCACAGAACAGGAAGTGGAGAGTGACCAACACCCACAGAACAGGAACTGGAGAGTGTCCAACACCCAGAGAACAGGAACTGGAGAGTGTTCAACATCCAGAGAACAGGAACTGGAGAGTGTCCAACATCCAGAGAACAGGAACTGGAGAGTGACCAACATCCAGAGAACAGGAACTGGAGAGTGTCCAACATCCAGAGAACAGGAATTGGAGAGTGTCCAACAACCACAGAACAGGAATTGGAGAGTGTCCATCACCCAGGGAATAGGAACTGGAGAGTGTCCAACACCCAGGGAAAAGGAAATGGCGAGTGTCCAACACCCAGGGAACAGGAACTGGAGAGTGTCCAACAACCACAGACCAGGAATTGGAGAGTGTCCAACAACCACAGAACAGGAACTGGAGAGTGTCCAACACCCCCCAGGGAGCAGGAACTGGCGAATGTCCAACATTACGAGAACAGGAACTGGAGAGTGTCCAACACCCAGGGAACAGGAACTGGAGAGTGTCCAGCATCCAGAGAACAGGAACTGGAGACTGACCAACAATCCGAGAACAGGAACTGGAGAGTGTCCAACACCCAGGCAACAGGAACTGGAGAGTGTCCAACACCAAGAGAATAGGAACTGCAGAGTGTCCAACAACCAGGGAACAGGAATGGAGAGTGTCCAAGACCCAGGGAACCGGAACTGGAGAGTGTCAACACCTAGAGAACAGGAACTGCAGAGTGTCCAACACCAAGAGAATAGGAACTGCGGAGTGTCCAACAACCAGGGAACAGGAACTGGAGAGTGTGCAAACCAAGAGAACAGGAACTGGAGTGTCCAAGACCCAGGGAACTGGAACTGGAGAGTGTCCAACACCCAGGGAACAGGAACTGGAGACTGACCAACAATCAGAGAATAGGAACTGGAGATTGTCCACCACCCAGGGAACAGGAACTACAGAGTGTGCAACACCAAGAGAACAGGAAAGGGAGAGTGTCGAACAGCCACAGAACAGGAAGTGGAGAATGACTAACACCCACAGAACAGGAACTGGAGAGTGTCCAACACCCAGAGAACAGGAACTGGAGAGTGTCCAACATCCAGAGAACAGGAATTGGAGAGTGTCCAACAAACACAGAACAGGAATTGGAGAGTGTCCAACACCCAGGGAACAGGAACTGGAGAGTGTCCAACGCCCAGGGAACAAGAACTGGATAGTGTCCAACACCCAGAGAACAGGAGCTGGAGAGTGTCTAACACCCAGGGAGCAGGAACTGGCGAATGTCCAACATTACGAGAACAGGAATGGGAGAGTGTCCAACAGCCACGGAACAGGAACTGGTGAGTGTCCAACACCCAGGGAACAGGAACTGGTGAGTGTCCAACACCCAGGGAACAGGAACTGGCGAGTGTCCAACACCCAGGGAACAGGTACTGGAGAGTGTCCAACAACCACAGAACAGGAATTGGAGAGTGTCCAACAACCACAGAACAGGAACTGGAGAGTGTCCAACACACAGGAAAACAGGAACAGAAGAGTGTCTAACACCCCCCAGGGAGCAGGAACTGGCGAATGTCCAACATTACGAGAACAGGAACTGGAGAGTGTCCAACACCCAGGGAACAGGAACTGGAGAGTGTCCAGCACCCAGAGAACAGGAACTGGAGACTGACCAACAATCCGAGAACAGGAACTGGAGACTGTCCAACAGCCAGAAAACAGGAACTGGAGAGTGTCCAACACCCCGAGAACAGGAATTGGAGAGTGTCCAACACCCAGAAGACAGAAAGTGGGTGGTGTACAACACCTTGGGAACAGGAACTAGAGACTGTCCAATACACAGGGAACTGGAAGTGGTGGGTGTCCAATAGCCAGGGAACTGGTCCTGGAGAGTGTCCAATAACCAGGGAACTGGAACTGGAGAGTGTCCAATACACAGAAAACAGGAACTGGAGAGTGTCCAACACCAAGAGAACAGGAACTGGAAAGTGCCCAACAGCCAGAGACCAGGATTGGGAGTGTCCAACAGACAGGGATGAGGAACTGGAGAGTGTCAACACCAAGAGAACAGGAACTGCAGAGTGACCAACAATCCGAGAACAGGAACTGGAGAGTGTCCAACACCCAGGCAACAGGAACTGGAGAGTGTCCAACAGCCAAAGAACAGGAACTGGAGAATGTACAACAACCACAGAACAGGATCTGAAGAGTGTCCAACACTCAGAGAACAGAAACTGGAGATAGTCCAACACTCAGAAAACAGGAACTGGAGAGTGACAAAGACCTAGAGAACAGGAACTGGAGAGTGTCCAACACCCAGAGACCAGGATTGGGAGTGTCCAACAGACAGGGATCAGGAACTGGAGAGTGTCAACACCAAGAGAACACGAACTGCAGAGTGTCCAACACCAAGAGAATAGGAACTGCGGAGTGTCCAACAACCAGGGAACAGGAATGGAGAGTGTGCAAACCAAGAGAACAGGAACTGGAGAGTGTCCAACACCCAGGGAACTGGAACTGGAGAGTGTCCAACACCCAGGGAACAGGAACTGGAGACTGACCAACAATCAGAGAACAGGAACTGGAGATTGTCCACCACCCAGGGAACAGGAACTGGAGATTGTCCACCACCCAGGGAACAGGAACTGGAGAGTGTCCAACACCCAGGGAACAGGAACTGGAGAGTGTCCAACACCCAGGGAACAGGAACTGGAGACTGACCAACAATCAGAGAACAGGAACTGGAGATTGTCCACCACCCAGGGAACAGGAACTACAGAGTGTGCAACACCAAGAGAACAGGAATGGGAGAGTGTCCAACACCCAGAGAACAGGAACTGGAGAGTGTCCAACATCCAGAGAACAGGAACTGGAGAGTGACCAACATCCAGAGAACAGGAACTGGAGAGTGTCCAACATCCAGAGAACAGGAATTGGAGAATGTTCAACAACCACAGAACAGGAATTGGAGAGTGTCCAACACCCAGGGAACAGGAACTGGAGAGTGTCCAAGACCTAGAGAACAGGAACTGGAGAGTGTCCAACAACCACAGAACAGTAATTGGAGAGTGTGCAACAACCACAGAACAGGAACTGGAGAGTGTCCAACACTCAGAAAACAGGAACTGGAGAGTGTCTAACACCCCCCGGGGAGCAGGAACTGGCGAATGTCCAACATTACGAGAACAAGACCTGGAGAGTGTCCAACACCCAGGGAACAGGAACTGGAGACTGACCAACAATCCGAGAACAGGAACTGGAGAGTGTCCAACACCCAGGGAACAGGAACTGGAGAGTGTCGAACAGCCACAGAACAGGAATTGGAGAGTGTCCAACACCAAGAGAACAAGAACTGGAGAGTGTCCAACACCCAGGGAACAGGAACTGGAGAGTGTCCAACATCCAGAGAACAGGAACTGGAGATTGTCCACCACCCAGGGAACAGGAACTACAGAGTTTGCAACACCAAGAGAACAGGAATGGGACAGTGTCGAACAGCCACAGAACAGGAAGTGGAGAGTGTCCAACACCCACAGAACTGGAAGTGGAGAGTGTCCAACACCCACAGAACAGGAAGTGGAGAGTGTCCAACACCCAGGGAACAGGAACTGGAGAGTGTCCAACACCCAGAGACCAGGAACTGGAGAGTGTCCAACATCCAGAGAACAGGAACTGGAGAGTGTCCAACATCCAGAGAACAGGAATTGGAGAGTGTCCAACAACCACAGAACAGGAATTGGAGAGTGTCCAACACCCACGGAACAGGAACTGGAGAGTGTCCAACTCCCAGGGAACAGGAACTGGAGAGTGTCCAACACCCAGAGAACAGGAACTGGAGAGTGTCTAACATCCAGGGAGCTGGAACTGGCGAATGTCCAACATTAGGAGAACAGGAACTGGAGAGTGTCCAACAGCCACGGAACAGGAACTGGAGAGTATCCAACACCCAGGAACAGGAACTGGAGAGTGTCCAACACCCACAGAACAGGAACTGGTGAGTGTCCAACACCCAGGAACAGGAACTGGAGAGTGTCCAACACCCAGGAACAGGAACTGCAGAGTGTCCAACAACCGCAAAACAGGAACTGGAGTGTCCAACCCCCAGGGAACAGGAACTAGTGAGTGTCCAACAGCCAGAGAACAGGAACTGGAGAGTATCCAACAGCCAAAGAACAGAAACTGTAACGTGTCTAACACCCAGGGACAGGAACTGGAGAGTGTCCAACAGCCAGAGAACAGAAACTGGAGAGTGTCCAACACCAAGAGTACAGGAACTGGAGAGTGTCCAAGATCCAGGGAAAAGGAACTGGCGAGCGTCCAACAGTAGGGAACAGGAACTGGAGAGTGTCCAGCACCAAGAGAACAGGAACGGGAGTGTCCAACACCCAGGGAGCAGGGACTGGAGAGTGTCCAACACCCAGAGAACAGGAACTGGAGAGTGACAAACACCCTGGGAATAGGAAATGGGCAGTGTCCAACACCAAGAGAACAGGAACTGGAGAGTATCCAACAGCCAGAGAACAGGAACTGGAGAGTGCCCAACAGCCTGAGAACAGGAACTGGAGAGTGTCCAAGACCCAGGTAACAGGAACTGGAGAGTGACAAACACCCTGGGAATAGGAAATGGGCAGTGTCCAACACCAAGAGAACAGGAACTGGAGAGTATCCAACAGCCAGAGAACAGGAACTGGAGAGTGCCCAACAGCCTGAGAACAGGAACTGGAGAGTGTCCAAGACCCAGGTAACAGGAACTGGAGAGTGACAAACACCCTGGGAATAGGAAATGGGCAGTGTCCAACACCAAGAGAACAGGAACTGGAGAGTGTCCAACACCCAGGGAACAGGAACTGGTGAGTGTCCAACACCAAGAGAACAGGAACTGGAGAGTGCCCAACAACCGGAGAACAGGAACTGGAGAGTGTCCACCCAGGGAACAGGAACTGGACAGTGTCCAACACCAAGAGAACAGGAACTGGAGAGTGTCCAATATCCAGGGAACAGGCCCCTGCAAAAGCTAGTGTTCGGGACATAAATGGTAATGATAGAATGTTGTATAAATGAAATAATTAATTCTGAAGTGCATTGACTGCTCTCCCAGTAGCTAAGGATTTATCTATTAATGACCATTTGCTTCGGTTTGGAGCCTTAAATGGATACTCCGAAACTTCTTATAGTTTTTAATCTTGTGGGAAAGAAATGTTTTGTCTAGTTTTGGAAATCCTAAATGCACCTATTCACCAGCAGTGGCATCAAGCCTTACTGTAAATGATAAATATGGTACCTCTTTGCTGAAGAGGAATAAATTCTTTGTCACATTTGATAGCCAACTGGGGTCCTTTTGCAAAATATCTTATAACAATTGAAATGAGCAAAGGCACGTTGACAGAGAACTGGATTTATTCTGTGTTCATTGCTGGCGGTGGTAGTAGGCAGTCTGACTTGAAGTTTGTGTTCTACCCATGTTTAAGGGGGTTTGGAACTAATTGAATTGAGAGTATGCCAACAGTTAAAACAAAATGCTCTAGTAAAAAATTTAAGTGTGGATGCAAATTTTCCGTAAATCATTATGGAATGATTAAGTTATTTTATTTTATTATTTAAAAAAGCTATTCATTTTCTCTCAGCTCCAGTCCCCTTCTAACATGCACTGCTCCCCTATTTACAGGATGCAAGTGAATTATTCTCAGAATTTACATCACTATCAATGTGACCCCAGTTTCAAAAGAGAGTATGAGATTGGCATGGCTTAACTGTCATTGGATATTCCCGTTACTTCTACATGAGAAGCATCTCCTCCATTTGCCACTACTCCATATAGCTCTGACTTTATCAGGAATTCATTGTGTGTGGAAATGCTGCGCGGAGATCTAACAGTCTGTGGAGAAACATGACAGTGCAGTGCAGTAATTCACCATGCCACTGGAACTGCTGCTCGAAGCAATGAACTGGAAAATTTCTCATAAAAAATGAGGGAAATAAGAAATGATTTTTTTGTAAGTTATGAATTCAAATTATTACTATTCGACTAGTTAAACATTTGATTCAGATTTTTATCTCTATTTTATTACATTAATAAATCACCAGATATAATCTATATAAGCCTCTGAGTCTGAAGGCTATGAGTTTAATCCTCACTCTAGAGCCCATAATCCAGGCTGCCACTCCTGTGCAATACTGAGGGATTGCTACACTGTCGGAGTTGCCTTTTGTAATATGAGATATTGAACAGAGGCCCCACCTGCCCTCTCAGGTGATGTTAAGAATCCTATGGCATTATTCAACAAAGTGTAGGGGATTTCTCCCAAAAGCATTCAATGGTCATCAACTCATTGCAGTTTGTTGGACCTTACTGTGTGCAGTTTGGCTGTTGCATTTTCCTTCATTACAACAATGACTCCTGATCAAAAGCACTTCTTTGCCTGTGAATAGATAGATTGGGAAAGGGAGTGGTGCAGTGAGACCTGGGTGTCCTTGTGCACCAGTCGCTGAAAGTAAGCATGCAGGTGCAGCAGGCAGTTAAGAAGGCAAATGGTATGTTGGTCTTCATGGTGAGAGGATTCAAATACAGGAGCAAGGATGTCTTGCTGCAATTATACAAGGCCTTGGTGACACCACATCTGGAGTATTGTGTGCAGTTTTGGTCTCCTTATTTATTTAGAGATACAGCATTGAAACAGGCCCTTCGGCCCACCGAGTCTGTGCCAAACAACAACCACCCATTTATACTAACCCTACAGTAATCCCATATTCCCTACCACCTACCCACACTACAGACAATTTACAATGGCCAATTTACCTATCACCTGCAAGTCTTTGGCTGTGGGAGGAAACCGGAGCATCCAGTGAAAACCCACGCAGTAACAGGGAGAATTTGCAAACTCCACCCGGGTCCCTGGAGCTGTGAGGCTGCAGTGCTAACCACTGCGCCACTGTGCCGCTCTGAGGAAGGATGTTCTTGCTATGGAGGGAGTGCAGCGAAGGTTCTCCAGACTGATTCCTGGGATGGCAGGACTGACATATAAAGAGAGATTGGGTCGATTAGGCTTATATTCACTGGAGTTTAGAAGAATGAGAGGGGATCTCATAGAAACCTACAAAATTCTAACAGGACTGGACAGACTAGATGCAGGAAGGATGCTCCCGATGGCGGGGTTGGGGGGGGAGTGGTGGTGGGGGGTGGGAGGGTTCCAGGACTAGGGGTCACAATCTAAGGATAAGGGCTAAGCCATTTAGGACTGAGATGAGGGGAGATTCCTTCACCCAGAGAGTGGTGAACCTGTGGAATTCTCTACTACAGAAAGCAGTTGAGGCCAAATCATTAAATATATTCAAGAAAGAGTTAGATATAGGTCTTAGGGCTAAAAGGATCAAGGGATACGGAGAGAAAGCGGGAGCATGGTACAGAGTTTGGATGATCAGCCATGATTGTATTGAATGGCAGTGCAGGCTCGAAGGGCGGAATGGTCTACTCCTGCTCCTATTTTTTCTATGTTTCTATGAATCATTTTGGGGCGTCTTCATGTTGTGAAAGGTGCTATCTACATGACAGCCATCTCTTTATGATTGCATAGCTTTTCTGTGCGGATATATTTTAGCTAGTTTAACAGGGACTGTGTTGCTCTATCAAAGCTGCCATGATTTGTCTGTGTAGCAACAACATTGTGCCTGTAAATGAATTATCAACTGTCTTTTTCTTCTAGATTACAGGTTCTGCCATTGCAGTTAGACAGATTCTCTCACTAAGATGTCTGATGACATCACATTACTCAGTATCATCACACATTGAAGTGAGTACTAGGCCAGAGATGAGTAGTCAGGAGCGTTAATGATTTAAAGAGTAATTGCAGAGTTCCTCACATGCATGCAGTTGATGGGGTGGAGGTAGTAGCTGCTGCTGGCCAGTAGTATAATACTGCCCTGCACCTTCCTCCCCCACTCCACCCAGGCCTTTTTGCGATTCCAATCTCATAGGTTGTGTGTGAGCATGAGCACCAGGTGCACCAGTTGTTTGTCACCTTGCTGATCAAACTGCTAATTGAGCAGTTGGGTCTCAGGGGAAACTTTGTGAGGGTGGGAAAATGCACTAGTACATCACTGATGCTAACATACTAAAATGCCACACATTAATGAAAATCTAGCATGCACGTTAACTCTAATTCCTCAAGTAATTTCACCCCATTACTTATATATAAAGAAAGGCTGTGGGCAAAGTCTCAGAGGTTGAGGGCACTCACAAAACCATAACAAAGACAAAGACTGGAATATGTGTGGGTCCTTGAACCTGGCATAAGTGCTGAGATCAGCCCACAGGGAACTTTTGCTGCTAACCCTGCCAGCCAGAGTATCCTGGATTGGGAGGGGAGCGGGCGGGGGGAGAGGTTGGGGGGCTTCTTTAACTAACATCGTTCACTTCAAAATGGCTTGACTTTGCCAGAATAGAGGAGGGTCAGAAGAAACGATGGGACTCGTTGCTGAAATAGGCCCAGGCAGCACCAATCAAAGTGAATCTTAAAGGGTCCATTGGCTCTTTTGTGTGGGAGGCCAATCAGGCACAAGGCTGGTGAAGCTCTTCAGGGGTCCAGGCCAAGACTCAGACTAACATATCAGCCACCTGGTGGATTCTAGTCTGGGCCCAAGGAAATTTCCAGTCTGAGAATCCTATCTCCCAGCCACCTGCCCTCTTACATGGAAGCATGGACCATTACCTGGCACACCTGGGCCCAGCCTAATTTGTGGGATTTCCACTGTACTACTGCACAATGTACAATGGGAGTATGTTGGAAAATCCGCGGATTGTTAGAGCCTGCATCCAGGGGAAAGTAAAAGAGAAAATAACAAAAACAATAGTGGACAAAAGAAAAAAAAACTTACTTCAAAAATGCACTGTACAACAACACATAAACAAAAAACAGCTTGTCTTTATCTTACAAAAACATCCCAAAACATTTTACAGAGGCAAAAACAAAAAAAATGGATACTGAGCCAATGGCATTACAGACTTGATAGGCTAAATGGCCTGCTCCTGTTCCTATATTCCTATGAGCCAAGGAAGGAGCTATTAGGACAGATGGCCAAAAGCTCGCTCAATCAGGTGGATTTTAAAGAGATTCTAAGGAAGGAAAGGAAGGTGGGTAAGTGGGGTGGTGTAAGATAAGATATGAGCAGCAGAGTTTTGGATGAGAATTTACTGTAAAGTTAGATGATAGGCTGTTTAGTATTTTAAAAAAGAACCCTTCCAAACATCCTGTCATGAGAGGTGATAGTGAAAAATGCAGGAGGGATGAGGATGGAATTCTGGGAGATAAAGTAAAATGAAATTGCCATAAATTTTGAGTTGGAAAACAATATTATTTATTTTGGGTGGATGTGAACCTTGCTTTAATTATCTCTATGGGCTGTCACTGAACTAGATACATGCTTGTGATTTCTAAAATCACCACAAGTCAGTACAGCTCTTCCATGTATAAACACTGATAACATTTGGTATGCTGGTCTGTTAGTACACACACTGAGAGTGACACTGTCTCATTTGTTCTCTACAAATTCACGCTTGTTATCTGTCTTGTGCTCCATAGAATTGGATTTTCAATATACAAATAAATAGAACTGGCAGCTCTTTTATACACTTTTCCCTCATAGATCACACCTCCAGAAATGGTGACAAGAATGGCAATGAATCGCGTTTTTCTGAATTGCTTTTCATCTGCACTGAGCCTGTGAGACTGAAGGTGAAAATAAATTCAACTTTCAACAAAAAATAAAGTCTTTATTTTATGATCTGACTAAAATAAATATTCAACATTTTTTAACGGCTAGCTTTAAACAGTTACAATCCAGAAACGGGTACTGATGCAGAGTCAGTAGGGATCTGCCACCTCCGAACACAACAAAGTAAATCTTGTGCCTCTAAATCTAAGAAACCCTTTTGAGGCAGTGTTTCCCATTAGATTTAGGATGTGAATGTTTACAAAGACTCCATTCCTGAGTTGTCTTACACTTCACAATATTGTAAAGAAGAATATTTAAAAGACACAGAAATCTCCCAGAGATGCAGCAGTGTGTAGGAGGATTTTGTTTCTCTTTTCAACATTAAAACAAACAGCATCCTTTGATTTTTCATTGTTGAAACCTTTAAGTTGTAAGAGGAAGGGAAGATTGGGGGAAGGGTGGATTTCTGAGGTCCTGGGAAAGAATTAGCATGAGGCTGTGCATTGAGCCTTGATTCCAACACAGTGACGGAGGAGGAAGGGCGACTAGAAAGGTTTAGATGAGCAATTAGTACAGTAGTGGGGATAAAGGAGGGATAAAAAAGATTTGTCTTTCTACAATCTAGAGGCTTTTAAAATCCAAGCTTGATCTCAGTGAATTTTTAAAATTTGTTCATGGCATGTGAAAGTCACTGGCAAGACCAGCATTTGTTGCCTATCCATTTTTGCCCTGGAGAAGGTGGTGGTGAGCTGCCTTCTTGAACTGCTGCAGTCCATGTCATGTAGGTACATCCACAGTGCTGTTAAGAAGGGAGTTCCAGGATTTAGACCCAGCAACAGTGAAGGGACAGCAATATAGTTCAAATCAGGATGATGTGTGACCTAGAGGGGATCTTGCAAGTGGTAATTTTACCATGCATCTGCTGCTTTTGTTCTTCTAGCTGGTAGAGGTCATGATTTTGAAGGTGCTGTTGAAGGAAGAATTTACTGCAGCGCAGTTGTATATGGTACACATTGCTGCCACTGTGCGTGGGTGGTGGAGGGAGTGAATGTTTAAGGTGGTAAATGGAGTGCCAATCAAAGGAGTTGCTTTCTCCTGGATGGTGTCAAGACTCTTAAGTGTTGTTGGAGCTGCACACATCCAGTCAAGTGGAGAGTATTCCATCACACTCCTGACTTGTGCTTTGTAGATGGTGGACAGACTTTGGGGAGTCAGGAGGTGAGTTATTTACCACAGCATTCCCAGCATCTGACCTGCTTTAGTAGCCACAGTATTTATATGGCTGTTCCAGTTAAGTTTCTGCTCAATGGTAACCACCCAGGATGTTCATGGTGGGGCATTCAGTGATGTTAATGCCATTGAATGTCAAGGAGAGATGGTTAGATTCTCTCTTGTTTCAGATGGTCATTGTACGGCACTTGCGTGGCGCAAATATTACTTGCCACTTATCAGCCCAAGCCTGGATGTTGTCCAGGTCTTGCTGCATGCGGACACGGACTTCTTCAGTATCTGAGGAGTTGTGAATGGTACTAAACACTGCACAATCATCAGTGAACATCTCCACTTCTGACTTTGTGTTGGAAGGAAGGTTAATGATGAAGCAGCTGAAGATGGTTGTGTCTAGGACACTATCCTGAGGAACTCCTGCAGCGATGTCCTGGTACTGCGAAGATTGACTTCCAACAACCACCATCATCTTCCTTTGTGTTGGATATGACTCATACAGTGGAAGGTTTTCCCCCTGATCTGTACTGACTTCAATTTTGCTAGGGCTCCTCGATGCCACACTCGGTTTCATGCTGCCTTGACGTCAAGGGCAGTCACTCTCACCTCACCTCTTGAATTCAGCTCTTTTGTTCATGTTTGGACTAAGACTGTAATGACCAAATCGAGCTTCAGTGAGCGGGTTATTGTTGCGTAAGTGCCACTTGGTAGCACTGTCAACGTCCCCTTCCATCACTTTGCTGATGATCTAGAATAGACTGATGGGGCAGTAATTGGCCAGCTTGGACTTGTCCTGCTTTATGTTGGCAGGACATATCTGGGAACTTATCCACATTGCCAGGTAGATGCCGGTATTGTAGCTATACTGGGACAGCTTGGCTAGCGGCATTGCTAGTTCTGCAGCACAAATCTTCAGTACTACTGCCAGGATGTTGTCAGGGCCCAAAGCCTTTGCAGTATCCAGTGCCTTCAGCCGTTTCTTGATATCACAAGGAGTGAATTGAATTGGCTGAAGACTGACATCTGTGATGCAGGACCTTCAGGAGGAGGCCAAGATGCATCATCCACTCGGCACTCCTGGCTGAAGATGGTTGCAAATGTTTCAGCCTTGACTTTTGCACTGATGTGCTGGGCTCTCCCATCATCGAAGATGGGGATGTTTGTGGAGCCTCCTCCTCTGATTAGTTGTTTAATTTTCCACCACCATTCATGACTGCATGTGGCAGAACTGCAGAGTTTTGATCTAGTCAGTTGGTTATGGGTTGCTTAGCTGTCTATTGCATGCTGCTTCTGGTGTTTAGCACGTATGTAGTCCTGTGTTGCAGCTTCACCAGGTTGGCACCTCATCTTTAGACATGCCTGGTACTGCTCCTGGCGTGCTCTTTTGCACTCCACATTGAACCAGGGTTAATTCCCTGGTTTGATGGTAATGGTAGAGTGAGGGATATGCTCGGGTTATAAATTATGGTTGAATAGAATTCTGCTGTTGCTGATGGCCCACAGTGCCTCATGGATGCCCAGTTTTGAGCTGCTAGATATGTTCTGAGTTTATCCCATTTAGCACAGTGGTCCACACAACACGATGGAGGGTGTCCTCAGTGTGAAGATGGAGCTTCGTCACCACAAAGACTGTGCCACCGTCACTGCTACCAATACTGTCATGGACAGAGGCATGTATGACAGGTAGATTGGTGAGGGCAAGGTCAAGTAGGTTTTTCCCTCTTGTTGGTTTTCTCACCACCTGCCGCAGGCAATGTCTGACAGATAGGTCCTTAGCACTCAGCCAGCTTAGGCAGTATGGTGCTGCTGAGCCACTCTTCTGACATTGAAGTTCCCTACCCAGAGTACATTCTGTGCCCTTGCTTTTCCTCAGTGCTTCTTCCAAGTGGTGTTCAACATGGAGGAATATTGATTTATCAGTTGAGGGAGAGAGGTAGGTGGTGACCTAATGCTATGAGACTTCATGGGTCCTGAGTCAATGTTGAGGATTCCCAGGGAAACTCCCTCCTGATTGTATACCATGGTGCTTCTACCTCTGGTGGGTCTATCCTGCTGGTAGGACAGGACATACACAGGGATGGTGATGGGAGTCTTGGACATTGACTGTAAAGTATGTTTCAGTGAGTATGACTATGTCAGGCTGTTGCTTGACTAGTCTGTGGGACAGTTCTCCACATTTTGTCCCCTGATGTTACTAAGGAGGACTTTGCAGTGTCGACTGGGCAGGATGTGCTTTTGTCATTTCCAGGTCAATGCCGGATGTTCCATCCAGTTTTATTCTTATTTTATTTTTCTGTAGTGTTTGATACAACTGAATGGCTTAATAGGCCATTTCAGAGGGTAGTTTAGCGTCACCCCATTGCTGTGGGTCTGGGGTCACATGTAGGCCAGACTGGGAAAGGGTGGCAGATTCCGTCCCTAAAGGACATTAAAGAACCAGATGGGTTTTTAACGACAATTCGGTAGTTTCATCGCCACTATTATTGAGACCAGCTTTTTATTCCAGACTTAACAAATAATTGAATTTAAATTCCACCAGCTGCCGTGGTGGGATTTGAGTTTGTGTTTTTGAAGCATTAGTCCAGGCCTTTGGATTTACTAGTCTAGTAACATTGCCAAATGCTAATGTTCCTATCTACTTTATATAAGAATATAAGAAATAGGAGCAGGAGTATGCTATATGGTTTCTGGAGTCTGCTCTGTGATTCAATAAGCTTGTGGCTGATCTGATCTTGGCCTCAACTCCACTTTCCTGCTTCTTCCTCACAATCCTCGACTCCCCTATGGTTCAAAAATCTGTCTATCTCAGCCTTGAATATGTTCAATGATTCAGTCTACACTGTTTTCTGGGGTAGAGAATTCCAAAGATTCACGACCCTCTGTGTTAAGAAATTCCTCCTCATCCCAGTCTTAAATGGGTGACCCATTATTCTGAAACCCCTAGTTCTAGATTCTCCCACAAGGAAACATAGAAACATAAAAAATAGGAGCAGGAGTAGGCCATTCGGCCCTTCAAGTCTGCTCCGCCATTCATTATGATCTTGGCTGATCATCCAACTCAGTAACCTGTTCCTGCTTTCGCCCCATACACTTTGATCCCTTTAGACCCAAGAGCTCTATCTAACTCCTTCTTGAAAACATACAATGGTTTGGCCTCAACTGCTTTCTGTGGTAGCGAATTCCACAGGCTCACCACTCTCTGGGTGAAGAAATTTTTCCTCATCTCAGTCCTGAAAGGTTTTCCCCATATCCTTAGACTATGAGAAACATCTTCTCAGCATCTACCCTGTCAAACCCCCCTCGGAATCTTATATGTTTTAATAAGATCGCCTATCATTCTTCTAAACTCCAATTTGTATAGGACCAACCTGCTCAACCATTCCTCATAAGATAACCCCTTCATCCCAGGAATCAACCTAGTGAACCTTCTCTGAAATGCCTCCAATGCAAGTATATCCCTTCCTAAATAAGGAGACCAAAACTGTACACAGTACTCTAGATGTAGTCTCACAACGCTCTGTATGGTTTGAGCAAGACTTCATTGTTGTATCTGCATGGTAACTTTTCTATTCATGTATGAGGACACTCAGATCTCTCTGTACTGCAGCATTCTCTAGTCTCTGTCTAATTAAATAATAGTTAAGATCCCAGCACTGATCCATGTGGCACCCCACTAGTTACAGTTTGCCAATCTGAAAATGATCCATTTATCCCAACCCTGTAATTTCTGTTAGTTAGCCAATCCTCTATCCATGCTAATATATTACCCCCAACATCATGAAGTTTTACCTTTTCTGTGACATCTTATCGAATGCTTTAAATCCAAATACACCACATCTACTGGTTCCCCTTTATCCACCCTGCTTGCTACATCCTCAAAGAACGCTAATAAATTTGTCAAACGTGATTTCCTTTTCATGAAACCATGTTGACTCTGCCCGATTGCATTATGTTTTTCTAAATGTCCAGCTATGACTTCCTTAACAATGGATTCCAATATTTTTCCAATGACAGATGTTAGGCTAACTGGCCTATAGTTTCCTGCTTTCTGTCTTCACTACTTTATTTAGCTCATAATCTTTTCTGCTTTCTTCAACCTGTTGATTTGTTTATTAAGGCGCTTTTTCATTGGTTATAAACAAATGTGGATGTAATGATCCCACTATGTCATTACTGATCATGTTGTCACTGTTAATTTATTGGCCCTGAAAATCCAGGGGCCACAATCTTGGCTGTTACACTTGGATTTCACCTGCTGGTAATCTTTGGCACTGACCTTGTTGGAGGATATGGGATCAATGCAATGACCACAGCAGTTTTCTCCACCACTAGGGACACATTTTGGGTACCCACCTCCCCCCACAGGCTAAGTTCAGTGCTCACTGCTGTTCAAGGAATGTGTCTAATGGGCTTCCCAAGAAATATTTTAGTAGCTTCATGATCCCCTTTGCAATGAGGCTGATAATTCCAATGAAAATCATGATACCATTAAATCATTAGCTCCCCCGGAACATTGTCCACTGTTTCGTCTTTATGTTATTTCTGGTTCCCAGATGTTGGAACGAATCACACTTTAAACTTGGAAAAGGCTGGAGTCAGTCTTGTTTAATTCAGCACTGTGCTTTGTACTGTGGAACCTGGTTCAACTGGTTCTTGTGTTACATATAACATGACTCCCCAGTGCAGCCGTGAATGTGGCCCCCTACTGGAATACTTACACATAACAACTAGTTCCTAACACTTTACTGATAGTATAACAATATATACATATATAACATCCCTCTTTCTTTAAAACATAATGCCCCATATCGATATAACTGTCAATATAAATAAAAAAGATCATCTGACATGTGGAAATAATCTGAATCCCTTTTTAGAGTCTTTTATAGCGTGTATTTAAAAAGAAATATTCATGGTATTGCTTGGGTAGTAAGATGTTGTGCCTCCATCTTGTAGATTTGGCACTTGTTGCCTCAGTGGTGAGTTGGCACGCTATACAGGCGATGTAGTGTCACTTGCTGGTGATGTTGTTAATGTTGTCTTGCTGGATAGTGATGTTTCCGGTGTTGTTGATGGTCTTTTCTGTTGTTCCAACTCAGGTATAGGTCAAATATGGATTCTGTTCCTTCTCATTTGGTTACTGGTTTCTGTCTCAATGATATATGACCTTAGAGTCTCAGCTTCACCAACAACTTTTGCTGGGCTCTAGGTTTTCATGATTGGATCCTGTAACATGTATAGTTTGTCCTTTCAACAGCTCAGATAGGGATTTAGCATATTTGTTGAAGTGTTTCTGTCCTCTTACCTGTGCTTCAGTGAGTTGTTGTCTCACTTCCTCCTGGTCACTTGAAGGATGTATTTTGCTTGGCAGAGTTGTCTTATATTTTCTTCCATTTAACAGTTCTGCAGGTGATTTCATGTCAGCCTTTAGAGGTGTGGAACGGAATGACAATAAGGCCAGGTTTGGGTCTTCCTTTGTCTCTTGGTATTTCACAAGTGTTCTTTTGACCGTCTGGACGTGTCTTTCTATAAATCCATGTCCCCGTGGGTAGTGTGGTGATGAGGTGATGGTGTTGAACCCATACTGGTCAGTGAATTCCCTAAATTCTCTGGGTGTAAATTGGGTGCCGTTGTCACATATTAACCTTTCAGGAATCCCTTGCTCAGTGAACAGAACTCGTACTGCTGAGATTATTGTGGCTCTCAAGTCTTTCATCTTCCGGATAAAAGGGAATTTTGAGTAGTAGTCTGTGATTATGAGATACCATTCTTGAACATGTGCGAATAAATCGACTCCTACAGTATGCCATGGTGTGACTGGTACTTCAGTAGCTATCATCTCCTCTTTCTTTTGTGAGTTTCTGTACTTCTGGTATTTGTTGCATGTAGACATCATATTTTTGATGTCTTTGTATATGCCTATCCAGTACACAGCTGATCTGGCTCTGAGCTTACACTTCTCCATTCCCATGTGGCCTTCATGTATCTTTTGGAGAAGTTCCTCCTGCATTGTTTTGGGGATGATTATTCTGGATTCGGCTTTCAGAACACCATCTTCTAGTGAGATGTCATCTCTGATAGACCAGTACTGTCATATTGCTGGCCATATGTGCTGTATCCTATTAGGCCATCGCTGGATCACTTGCTGAGATAGCATCTGTAACTCTTCATCTTTGCTGGTCTCATCTCTAATTTGACTCAGTCTCGGTGGTGTTACGTTCACTAGGTGATGAATCTTTATGCCTAGATCTTTTATCTCATGTTTCTCCTATGGTGACAACTGAGATAGGGTGTCTTCCAGCATCATTTCTCTTCCTGGTTTATATTTCAGAGTGAAATCGTAACTCTGAAGCCTCAGGAGTAACCTCTGCAGTCTTGCTGGTGCTTTACATAGATTTTTCTTGTAGATCTGCTCCAGCAATGATCACTCTCCACTATGAACTTTCTCCCATTGAGATATATGTGGAATTTCTCACATCCATACATGACTGCCAAAAGCTCTCTCTCTATGTTGGCATATCTTGTCTCAGCTGATGTCAAAGCTTAGGATGGAAATGCTATTGGCTTTCCCTCTTGTACCAGGGCTGCTCCCAGTCCTTTTGTGGAAGCATCTACTTGTAGAGTAACAGGTTTCTTTCTGTCGTAGTACGACAGATTTGTCTCCTTGCATACTACCTTTTTGAGTTTGTTGAAACTCCTATCATGTGACTCTGACCAGTGGTACTCTACATCTTCTTTCATCAACTCCCACAGGTTTGCCGACTTCTCAACTCTCTCTTATCTCTTGGGGCTTCCATCCCCGAGATGGCTGAGATTCTTTCAGGGCTCGGTTTAACTCCGTCAGGTGAGTACACCATTCCAAAGAACTGACATTCTGTCACTTTCACAATGCATTTGTCTGCGTTTAGCTTAATCCCAGCTTTCCTGGTTCTCTCCATGGCTTCATGTAGATGGTTCTCATGATCTTTTCCATCTACATCATATATCTGGATATCATCAGCTATGCCGACTGCTCCTTTGCAGCCCCTGTATGTCTCGTCTACTTTCTGTTGGAACACATCCTGGCTCACTTTGAGGCCAAAGGTAAGGCGCAGGAATTTGTACCGTCCAAAGGGTGTGTTGAATGTTGTCAACAGAGAAGATTCTGCATCTTGCTTCACATTCCAGTAGCCATTTCTGGCATCAAGTTTGTTGAAAACGTTTGCCCCTGCCAGTGCTGGTGTGATTTCTTCCAATGTTGGAATAGGGTAGTGATCCCTCTTTATTGTTTGGTTAAGAACTTTGGGATCTAGGCAAATTCGTAGCTGTCCATTTGGCTTCTGTCTCACTTCTCAGAGACCTCTTTCAAGCTTTCCTTTTAGTTCTATTGGTACTTTACATGGGGAATGAATCACTGGTTTCATCGCTGGATCAATAGTGATGTAATACTCAGAATCTTGGAAGCATCCAACCATCTCATCGAAACACTCTGGGTACATTTGCTTCTTCTTTGCTTCTTATTGGAGCATGCTTTTCAACGGTGTGCTATCTTCAGCCCTCAGTACTGCCTCCTTCACCTCATGGTTTGCTGAGATAATCTGCAGCTCTTCACAACTGCTGAACCCCAGGATAGCTGGACCATCTGTTTCTGTGACATAGAACATACAGTTAACATCTTTTCCTTTGTGTGTTCCTCTGATTTGGGTTGTTCCTAGCTGTCGAATCTCAGTTCCCCCTTATGCTGTTAGCATGACCTTGTTTGATTTCAGAGCACCTTCCCTTGGATAACCATTATTCTCCAAATTTTCAGGAAAGATCTGCAGGTATAGTCTGAGCGGGATGATGTTACTCTACGTTCCAGTACCAATCTTCACCTTCAGATTTATTGTTGTGGGCTTATTTCCAGCCTCTTCCTGATCTGAATGGTTGTGTGAATTTTTTTTCTCTGGGAACTGTCACATCCAAACATTTTGTGCAATTCTATGGTTCTTATGTCTATCATGTTCTCAAACCCATCGCCATCTTCCAGGGTATGGATGTTTTGGTTTCTTTCACTATTCCTTCGCCCTGTTACTCTAGCTCTGATGACGTCTTGCCTTGTTCTGCACATCTTTTCCCAGTGATTGGTCTTTCCGCAAGCTCTGCAGATTGATCCATATGTGGGACATTTCCTTCCATCTGTCAATTCATGTGGTCATCCACAGCTCCTGCACATCTTTCTCTGTTTGGTTTACATTCTTTAGTTGTTGTTTCACTGCATCGAACCTGCTGCCTGTCTCTTGGCTTAACTGAAGGCTAGCCATTTGGGAGGTCCGAGTCTTCATCTGTCTGCTCATGGTTTCATGTGCTCTGGCAGTGTCTACAGCCTGCAATATTGTGAGCTTGTCCTGCCCAATTAGAACTTTCTATACTTCAGGATGTGCAGAACCCCAAATGAGCTAATCTATCAGCCATTCAGCTGTGTCCTTAAATTTACATTTTCTGGCTGCATTTTTCAATCTTGCTACAAAATTATCAATAGGCTCATCCAGTTCATGTCTGAGGTCTTGAAATTCATATCGGTATATCCGATGATTTGATTTTGGCTGGAGATGGGTGCTGAATCTTTCAAAAATGCTGTCTGCGTTTCTGCTGTCTTCTTCGTTTAGGTCTCTGCTGTGAAATAAATTGAATCCTTTATCTCCAACCCACAGAAGGATATAGCTGACCCTCTCCTCTTTACTAAGACCTTTTAGGAAACTATTGAACGCAAAATTGCACTTTTGTTTAAACTTCTCAAATGCCTCCATGACATCATCAGCTCCCCAATTCATGATGGGCTGTAGCAGTGCATTCATTCCTGTCCAGGCTAACATTTTGTGTTTTTTTTTTTTTAGAGTTTTCGCATGAGTCACTCAGTTTTTCTGTCTCTCTCACTGGCACTAATTTGAGTCACTTTTCTGAATCTGATGCTCTTAAAAATGTTGTAGGTTTACTCACAGACACTTGCTGCCACCATGTTTCATCTTTATGTTGTTTCTGGTTCCCAGATGTTGGAAAGAATCACACTTTAAACTTGGAAGAGGCTGGAATCAGTCTTGTTTAATTCAGCACCATCCTTTGTACTGTGGATAAAAGCAAAATACTGCGGATGCTGGAAATCTGAAATAAAAACACGAAATGCTGAAAATACTCAGCAGGTCTGGCAGCATCTGTGGAGAGAGAAGCAGAGTTAACGTTTCACTCTTTAACTTAAACTTTAACTTTGCTTCTCTCTCCACAGATGCTGCCAGACCTGCTGAGTATTTCCAGCATTTCTTGTTTTTATTTGTACTGTGGAACCTGGTTCATCTGGTTCTTGTGTTACATATAACATGACTCCCCAGTGCAGCCGTGAATGTGGCCTCCTACTGGAACACTTATACATAACAACTAGTTCCTAGCTAATTAATTCCTAACAATTTACAGATAGTATAACAATATATACATTTATAGCATCCACTTCAAATCTACCTCAGCCGAATGATGTTTATCCACACTTCCTTCACGTCTATGCTTGGCTTCTCCAATACTCTGATTGCTAGCTTTATAACCCTTCCTGTGCTATTTGGTCTCCAACTCTGACTTCCTGTCATTCATCTCTCTCTGCTCAACCAACAATCTTATTCTCAAGAGCTCCCTCCTTAAATCCCTGTGCATTAAAAATACATATAATAAACAGACATTTTATATAAATGTGTAAAATTGGTTTTGGTTAGGCTACAGCAAAAGGTTCTACTGGTTACACCTTGCGGGTGTTAAAAAAACATACTACCTACAATTATCAAACGTGTCTCTCAGCCCTGGCACACCTATGTGGTAATCAACAAAAACAAGTGTCTTGACAGGCTCTGGATCAGCAGGGAGCCAGTTCAGAATGGTGCCATCTGTTACAAAGTGATCTGTAGTCAACCTGTGCCATGGGGGTGACATTGCTCATGACAGTCAAGTTATCAACTTCTGATGAAGTTCTGCAGTTCTGATGAAAGGTTACAGACTTGAAACATTAACTCTGCTTCTCTCTCCACAGATACTGCCTGACCTGCTGACTATTTCCAACACTTTCTATTTCTATTTCAAGTTATCAACTTACTGCCTCCATCTCTTTCTAGGCTAGTTGAAAGGTCACCTGTGATATCAGCCATTGCACAGCCTATAGAAGCAGCAATGAGTTGCTTAGTGCATTGGTTAGTGTGGCCAACATTTTAATCTTTTTTCCCATTAAATAACAACAACGTGAAGTAATTTCCTGAAATGCAAGGGTTCATTGATGGAATCTAGGCTCGTCATCAACCGTGCACTGTGACTCACTCAATGTTATCTACTCCAACTTACCATTTACAGCCTCAAGAGATGCAAATGGCTGTGCAGTTGTGTATAAACAATGGTGAGTAGGACATGAGGTGCTGTGAGGTGTTATCTTGCTCTGGGAACTGGCAGAATTTGTTGACTGTTCTTAAAGGCCCATAATAATAGAAAAGGAACCAATGTTAGAATGTTGGCTCTAAGACTCACCTTCAGAGCTTGCATTGCAACATATTAGTCCAGCCGGCGGGGGTCCTGACGACGGGCTGAAAAGGCAAGGCGATCCCTGCCTTGGCCCTTCACAGCCCACCCCCCTGGTGTGATTCAATGGCACTCAGGCAATTAAGGATGGGAATCCCACCTCCAATAGTTGCTGGCCAATCAGAGGGCTGGAAGTTCAGTAGCATCAGTAGGGCCACCGGGAACAGTGGCCACTGCCCGTACTGCACCAGGCATAGGACTAGGAGCAACTATGGAAGCCCAGACCTAATGTAAGTAAGGCAGGATCACTGGAGCCAGTCTGCCAGGCCCCACTAGGGGTGGGAGGGGGAAGGTGGGTATTGAGGGCTGGGGGTGTAAATGGAGGGGTGGACTTTTCCACCAGGGTCCTCTGTAGGCCATGGATTACCCATGGAGGAGAGCCACCACCCAAGCCTGGAGGGAGACTGCCTTGTTTTACTGGGCAACCTCCCCACGTGGCAGAGACCGCCCCTCACCAGCTCCCCCCACACCCCCCCACCACTGGTTTAAATCAAGCGGCGTGGGAAGAGGCCCTCAAGTGGCTATTAATTGACCTCTTAAGGCTTCAATTGGCCTTTGGGTGGCAAGTCCGTCTTCGGCCTTTCCCATACCCGACTTTATTGCAGGGCGATGAGAAGGTGACGAGCACTGTGTTCCCCCACCTTCCATCACTATTCTATGGGCCCCCCGCCTCCCATTCTGTCTCTCGTGACCATAAAATCCTGCACATTTTGTGCAGTGTTTAGGAATATGCCTGCTTGGAAATGCGTGAAAAACAAACCAAAACATGAGAGCAGAGTGGTACTGGCCTTGAGTATGGGAAAGGCTTGTAGCTCTATCTTCCCCTAGTAACAGAAAAAGTAGACAGGGATCATGCAGTAGATGTGATATATTTGGATTTCCAAGACTTTAATAAAAATGCAAATGGCATATAACTGGCAAATGAATTTCTATATAGATAACGTGGTACATTTTAGTAGGAAGAATTAGGAGCCAACATACTTTATTGAAAATAAAAGTCTAAATGGGGTAGAGGTGCAAAGAGATTCAGGGGTACAGATTCACAAATCACAAAAAAGTATTGTCGAAAAAAGAGACATGATGCTGAAGCTTTTCGTCTTACACGTATCAGGACAGACACAAGAATGCCAAATCTCAAGGGGAGGAACAATTTATACTGCATGAGAAAAGGGTGCTGACTGGTTGGCAAGTTGACACTGATTGGTCAAGGCATTACCATAGAAAATGCACCAGGGAACTATTGTTCCCCCACACTTTTGTAGCAACACAAGTGGTATTTTTCACTAATAGGATGCTGTCGTGAAGCCAAAAAGATATTCTGTCTACCGTACAAATGAGTAATGTGACATAAGAATTCCAGTGCCAGTTCAATGTCAAGTACGTAGGCCGTACGCTCCAATGACTGGTGGATCATATCAAACAGCATGTCCCTTTGGCTGTTGTCAATAGGCAGAGTACTGACCATACTCAACAAGCCTGTACTTGCAAAACTCAGAACACAATGTCTAGCGTTAGATATGATTCAGCGATTGGATATCACTTACTGAACAATCCCAAGTGTGCTAAGATTTACACTAACAACCAATTTAAGATTATCAGTTGGGCTTACAATGTGGCTCACTTATGCTTGCTAGAAGCTAAATATATTCATACGCAGGGACCTGTCCTCTGCCAGCAAAAGGAACATGTCTTGGCATTGCGCCTTTTTTGAATTAAACAAAAGTGTGGGGGACAATCGTTCCCTAGTGCATTTTCATGGCAACGCCTTGACCAATCAGAGTCGACTTGCCAACCAATCAGCATCCTTTTCTCATGCAGTATAAATTGTTCCTCCCCATGAAATTTGACATTCTTGCATCTGTCCAGATGAGTGTAAGATGAAAAGCTTCAATAGCATGACTCTTTTTTCAGTAATACTCAAGTCCTGAACTACCAAGCAATTATCACTAAAAATTGTTGATGCAGGTTAATAAGGCTATGAGAAAAGCAAACAAGGCAGTAGGGTCCATTCTAGAGTGTTGAATTGAAAAGCAGAGAAGTTGCATTAAAATTGTATAGAACCCAAGTTAGACCACTGTGCACAGTTCTGGTAACCATATTATAAAAAGGATATAGGGACACTGGAGAGGGCAAAATGACAACATAATTGAGAGGTTAAACCTCTCAGGAACAATTGAACAGGTTGTGGGTCTTTTCTCTAGGAAAGAGAAGACTGAGGGGTGACCTGATAGAGATCTTTCAGATTATGAAAGAGTTTAATAGAGTAGGTGTAAAGAAGATGTTTCTACTTGTGGGACAGACCAGAACTGTGCACCATAAATATAAGACAGTTACTAGTCAATCCAATAGGAATTGAGGAGAAACGTCTTTACCCAGAGAGTGGTTCGAATGTGGAACTTGCTACTACAATGATACAATAGCATAGATGTATTTAAGGGGAAGCTAGATAATCAAATGAGGGATAAATTAATATAAGGATATGCTGATGGGGTTAGATGAAAAAGGCTGGAAGAGGCTTGAGTAGAGCATAATGACTGAGCTGTATATTATATGTAATACTCCCACCATATTCTTGCATGTACTTGTGTCCAGCGTGAAGTCTTCCAAGAGAGTCAAAAGCTTGTAATTGCTGAGGCATCCCCAAGTTCAAGCCTGTTCCCTTGTATTATGTACCATTTAGTTGTTCAAGCAGAGTAGCCTTGATATGTAAATTGAAGGATCAGGTACATTGGCAGGACTAAAAATCTACCTGGAATGTTGTAGGCTTGCTGCAATTGCCAATCTGATACTGTGTAAAACTAATGCCTGGAGTGGCCTCTTGTTGACTACTTCAACAACAGAATTACCAAAAAAATCTCACCATAGTGATGATTGTTGGCTTTGTGTTATTTACTCAATTTGCTATGTGGGATTCATGTTTAATACAAAGGCCATCATTATAAGCATTTGTAGTACTTGATATTCTCGTAGGTGGTGCTGTTATAGTTGTTTTCAAATTTAAAGCCATCATGCTGTGTGACACATAATACCTGCTATTTTATAGGAAGAACATATCACTTTGTGATTTTACAATCTGGCCAAATCGTTCAAAATACTTTCTAAAAGCATTTTATCACTCTTTTCCACAGAAACTGAAATTTCTATTGGTAAACAAAAGAAAAGCCAAAAGGTGACATGTTTCACAATATTATATTTATCATGTTGTGATCCCTGTGGAGAGCAACAAACCAAAATAACCGAATTTACGTGAACAGCCCCAATAAAAAACTGGACAAGATTTCACTTTTATAACTTAATTACAATCAAACAAAAATCAACATAATTTAAACAGGAATTAACAGAAAAATCATGGTATATATTACAAATTACACATTTACTATCAGATAAAACAAAGATAGATCTCATGGATTTACTGGGCAGTCCACTCAGCGTATCAGGCACCAATTACTGCCACAAAGTTCTTCAGAACTCTGAACTTCCTCAGGTAAGTCTCCAGCTCCTTTCTTCCAAGATGCAAGGTTCTCATCCGACAGCAGTTCCCCTTCAACCCGAACTCCACGGGTACGGTCTTCACCACAATGATTCACTTCTCCAGAACCTCTTCAGCTCATTCATGATAGTCTTCATGGCATGGGCCCATCAGCTTTCACTTTCTTCAACTTGCCTGCACTGCCTTTCTGCATGATCTGAGCTTTGATGGCTCTGTGTCTTTTTTTTATTTGGTTCCAACCAGTTTTTGTTTCCCCAGAAACCTGAAGTTTTAGTTTCGCTTTCAGTTAGGATCTGTCTCAAAAAACAAGCTTTGAAACCAGGGTCAGTGCACCTATTAGAACATGTGACAAGTCATCTGTTCACACAACAGTTCGCAGACGTTGCACCACTGGTCTGGCAAACCACAGATTCCATCACAGTCAGTTGAATTTTCTTTTGTGCCTTTTAATGCTTCATCTCTCACAAAAGCCCAGGCCTAAACTCCCAGCTCTGGTGAAGCACTGGGTAAATGTAAAGGAAAGTTCCCTCCACTCTACCAAGAGCTCTTGGTCCTTAGCCTCATTTGGGTAAGCTCTGACATCAACCACCTTTGTGTTCTCCTTCAGTGAAATTCCCAATTTGGTGACAATTAATGTTGAATTATCAGTTTTTTTAGTATGGGGCATAGAAACTGCAATGATGATAGTCAAAATAATTTCATGTATGATTTTGAATAAAAACAGAAAGTGCTAAAATACACGGCAAATCTATCAGCCTCTGTAGAGATAAATGAAAGGTTAATTTTTCTGGAGTAGGCACTTCACCTACTGTCAAAACAGCTGTGTACATTCAGCATTTCCTGCGCTTCTTTTTAGTTGCTTTTAGTTGTTTTTTTTTCATCTCAAATGGAATCTGTACAGGCAGCAGAGAGAAGCCTTTCATTCCATACGTCTGAGTCTGGATTTCAAGCCCTGGTTCCTGGTGAAATTCTTGTATTCTAATCTATTGCACAGTACAGTGCTCTCCTGCTCAACATATAACACACACTCACAGATCTGATCATAATAAGAATTATAATAATAGCAATATTTGAATTTGTATATCACATTAACATGTTGAAGTGCCTTACACAGTGAAACACTTTTAGCGGAGTGACTGTTATGTAGAAGGTGGTCAAGAATGTCTACCCAAGATGTACTTGGGCCAAGTGGCCTCTTTCTGTGCCATAAACTTACTATTCTAGGTATGAGATCTGTTTTCATAATATTTTATTTATCTTTTTTGAAGTACTCATGCCGTACTATTATGCTTCTAATATTATATTTTATATATGTGAATGAAATAGGAAGGGAAAACAAATTGATATTTCAAATGCAATCTGAATATCAGAATAATTTAAGTGAAGTTCCTTTTGCATTATCGATTACTGTAATTTAGATTTTTTATGCTTTGTTCCTTAATACATGCAAGAAGGATTTATTTTCCAGGTGGTTGAATGTGTTGTGTAAGCAGTTTCCAAAGTCATACATTAATAATTATTTTCTGACATTAATTATGCTACAATTCTGATTTGCTGCATGCATAAAGAGTATTTATTATGTATTAGCTTTAACTAACATCACATTTGGAAGATCATATTCTACACATAAGCTGCTTGATTATTAAAAGAAAAAGCTATATATCAAAGGAAATTTATGAGTAAAAATTTAAAGAGGTTGGTGAAATTACATTATAATATTACAGTATATTTTATATAAGTGTGAAAATCTGGGAATGGTAGTGTAGCTGATATAGTACTGGACTAGTAATGTAGAAATCAAGGGGATGAAATTCAACTTCAGCAGGGACGTAAAATAGGTGGTGATGGATCAGTCAATCATTATACACCATGCCCCATTTTCCTTTCAATTGATTCAACGCAGAGTGGAAAAGGGATTGCCAGGAGCACCACCAAGATATACCTTGGAATGAGGCACCAGCCTAGTGAAGCTACAACATAAGACTACTTGCATGTTGAACACCAAGAGTAGCAGGTTATGGATGGAGATAAATGGTTAAAAAAATAAATAAATCAGAGCAAAGCCTGACTGTATCCAATTGTAAAAGATGATGGGCAACTAACAGTAAGAAGAGGCTTCATGAAAATCCCCATTCTCAACCATGGTGGAGTCCAGCATGAGAGAGAAGACAAGATTGAAGTGTTTACAAGTGTCTTCAGCTCAAAGTGGCAAGTGAATATTTCCACTTGTTTTGCACCTGATGGCCACACTATTATAGATGCCAGTGTAGTCAATTTGGTTCATTCCATATGATATTAAGTAACAGCTGCATGATATAAGCTCTGATGACATCCTGACTGCAGTGCTGTAGACCTGTGCAAACTATGTTCCCCAGCCAAACTGTTCCAGTGCAGCTATAAAAAAGGCATCGACCCAACAATGTGGCAAACTGCCCAGATGTATCCTATCCACAAAATGCAGGACAAATTAAATTCAGTCAATTACTACCCTACTGGCCTCCTCCAAATCATCAGCAAAAGGAGTCATCAACAGTGTTATGATGTGACATCTGCTCACCAACACTCAGTTTTTGCTATGGCTGTGTATTAGATGGTATAACACCTACTTCAAGGTATTATTTATTGCATCCTGTCTCAAGGCTCAGTTTAGTCTGCAATCATATATTCTGGCTGTTGGACTCAGTGTGCACCACTCCTCTACACACTGTGGCCACAATATGTAGGATCTACAGGGGGCACTGCAACAACTCAATAACGACAGCACCTCTTCTTCAGGCTGTTTTCTTCTATTCCTATGTGAGCTAAGCAAAGACCCTTTGCAGGGTGAAGTTGTATAATTCACAATAGCCTGCAATAAACAAGGGTACCTCGGCCAAGATGTACCCTGATGGGTCAAAGTATCTCATCTTTTGTTTCATTATCCCAAGGGTCTGCTACACTAAGTTCTTGGTAGTTTCATAAGCCTCACCATATGTCTCATTCGGTCTAACCACTGGGTGTGTCAAAGAGGTCATGAGCCAGGGTTGCAATGGGTAGCCTTGGACTCTTAGCATTCATCCATGGTGAAAGTAAGCAAATCTCAGGCCTGGGATGGATGCAGCCCTGTGCTGCAGACTGACAGATTAGTCGATTAATGTAGATTACAGCAGCTGACCTGAAACTTATTGGGGAATAATTTCCTTGCTGTTTTGCAGCATGATAATAAGGACAAGTAACGTTTTGTGGCAGAAAAATGGAGCAGAAGCTGCTTCTGCCAGTTTTCCAACATTAAATCATTCCCCACGAATTTACTCACATTTTGGCCTCACTGCGATCTGCTTGCCGAGTGCCTTCATTTATATATATGATAGTGAGGGTCAGTGGCACTGCATTTACACACAGAATGCACTACAGGCTGCACTATAATTTCCATGCAGGTCAGTAGATTACACCAGTTTTATGAGGGATTTATGGGATTACTTTGATAATGAACTGATCTAGGAAACAGTAAACTACCTTTCCTGTCCACTGATAGGTGTTAATCTTTTTCCACTTGTGTAAAGAGGGTACAACTCAATGCATGAAAATTCTAGGCCTTCATGTTATGTTATTGGATTTAAAGTGATGGCCAACAAGCCATCGGTAAATTATTGGCACCGGCTCAAAATGGTTCCCAAGTGGGGCCTTAATTGGGGCCTGCCTCCAAGGAACAGTCAGCCGACCCGGTCCCTGTTCATCCCAGGAAAGTCCTCCGGAGGCGGGAGGGCCTCGGAGAGCTGCCCTGACGCAGCTCTCTGTTGTTTTCCTAGAACACCACCCCCCCCCCCCACCCCACACTTAGAATCCCATCTTCACGGGTCGGGAAAATCCAGCCCTATGAAAGCTCCACCTCATTAACATTTTTTTAGTCCTTAATAAACCTATAATACGTCAGGGCTGCAAGAGGCTTGTATTATTTTTATTATTAGTGTCACTAGTTTATGGACATATATAGTTAACTCTGTACAAGTCTTCTGAAATGACCAGAAACAGTTTAGTTAAAGATCCTCTGTGCAGAGGTTAGCCTGAATGTTGTATGACTGTATGAATAACAGCTCTTTTGTACAAAAGTTGCAGGAAGATAAATGTTTCAGTCTAGTAAAGGGACAAACTAAGAACTTAATAGATTGTGGAGTAAACTTCATTTGCTGTGTCTGTGAATAGGCAGAAAATACAAATGATATGGCTTTGATAGGGCTAGCCCAGGATGTCCCGTTTTGTAAACTATAAACTCTTAACTTGAAGATCTTATGAATTAGGATAGATAGAATACAACATAAAGTTGACTAAATGGATTGGGGCAAGTAGTAGGAAAAGGTATATTTTGTAACAATTCTTTTTTTGTTCTCATTACTTAAGCGAGCATTTTGGAGATTGTCAATATTAAATCCTGTAGAAGATCACCCTTTTCTCTCACAAATAAGATGGACCTTGGTGTGGCTGCAACATTGCAGGTAGTGTTGAAGAGCAGCATTCGCTTAGGTAACAGAGAGGATGGACAGCATTGAGTGATAAAGAAAGAAAGAACTTGCCTTTACATAACACATTTCACAATCTCTAGATGTCTTGAAGGGTTTACAGCCAATTAAGTAAAGACACTGCTATAATGTAGGGAAATATAGCAACCAATTCACAAACAAGATCCCACAACCACAAGTGAGCTAAATGACTAGATAATCTATTTGTGATGTTGATGGAGGGATAAATGTCATTTACAAGACAAGCAGAACTCCATTATCCTACAAGTAGTATGATAGAATCTGTGTTCTTGCATCTACAATGTCTGGGATCTTCTTCTCCCTGCTGCTCTCACATGTGTTTAAGGCTTCAGAAGAAGGAATTTTCCTCCACACAAGATCAGGTGGCAGGTTGTTCAACCTTGCCCGTCTGAGAGCGAAGACCAAAGTACGGAAAGTCCTCATCAGGGAACTCCTCTTTGCTGACGATGCTGCATTAACATCTCACACTGAAGAGTGTCTGCAGAGACACATCGACAGGATTGCAGCTGCCTGCAACGAATTTGGCCTAACCATCAGCCTCAAGAAAACGGACATCATGGGACAGGACGTCAGAAATGCTCCATCCATCAATATCGGCGACCACGCTCTGGAAGAGGTTCAAGAGTTCACCTACCTAGGCTCAACTATCACCAGTAACCTGTCTCTCGGGGAAAAATCAACAAGCGCATGGGAAAAGCTTCTACTGCTATATCCAGACTGGCCAAGAGAGTGTGAGAAAATGGCACACTGACACGAAACACAAAAGTCCGAGTGTATCAAGCCTGTTTCCTCAGTACCTTGCTCTATGGCAGCGAGGCCTGGACAACGTTTGTCAGCCAAGAGCGATGTCTCAATTCATTCCATCTTCGCTGCCACCGGAGAATCCTTGGCATCAGGTGGCAGGACCGTATCTCCAACACAGAAGTGCTCGAGGTGGCCAACATCCCCAGCATATACACTCTACAGAGCCAACGGCGCTTGAGATGGCTTGGCCATGTGAGCTGCATGGAAGATGGCAGGATCCCCAAGGACACATTGTACAATGAGTCACTGGTATCAGACCCACCGGCCGTCCACGTCTCCACTTTAAAGACATCTGCAAACGCGACATGAAGTCCTGTGACATTGATCACAAGTCGTGGGAGTCAGTTGCCAGTGATTGCCAGAGCTGGTGGACAGCCATAAAGGCGGGGCTAAAGAGTGACGAGTCAAAGAGACTTAGCAGTTGGCAGGAAAAAAGGCAGAAGCGCAAGGGGAGAGCCAACTGTGTAACAGCCCCAACAACCAATTTTATCTGCAGCACCTGTGGAAGAGCCTGTCACTCCAGAATTGGCCTTTATAGCCACTCCAGGCGCTGCTTCACAAAGTACTGACCACCTCCAGGCGCTTACCCATTGTCTCTCGAGACAAGGAGGCCAAAGAAGAAGTATGATAGAATCTATTCAGTTGACCTGACAAGCTTTGGTTTAACATCTCACGTGAAAGACACCATCTCTGACAGTGCAGCCCTCCCTCAGTGCTACAATAGAATAATCAGCCTGAATTAGGTACGAAAATCCCTTAAGTGGCTTGAACCCACAACCTTCAAACTCAGAGGTAGGAATTACTATTAACTGAGCCAAGCTGACCCCTTGTTGCTAATCCTGCATTCTCTTCAAGTTGAGGAAATGTAGAACATTGTGTATGCTTACTTAAATAGATGCACAGAAGTATGCTAAATAGTGGCTAACTATTGGCCACATTTATATTGTCAGTAAAGTGCAGACTGTTCTTTCAGCTCACTGGCAGGGCCATCTGTGAAGTTTATAAATGTTAATTTTAAAATTTAGGAAGTTCTTTTTACTCTGGTTACAATTATACTGTGGCCAGTCTGGAGTAATCAGCAATTAGCTGAATCCATTTGTTTGTAGCTATGGGGTAGATTTTCTGAATTAGTGTTCGTGGCACAGACATTTGCACAGCGGGAACCCCCATCAGGAATTCAGAAAAGGTGCTCACCTTACTCTGATTGACTTTCTGACCTAGAAAAGGGCTCCAATACTTAAGTAAGACATTTACAGACAATATCCTTAATTATTATATTTTCATGATGAGCATTGAGTTCTATGATGTGAAGTAGAAATAACATTTTCTTTATTAAATACGTAGTATCCATACAGCGTCAGATATCAATGCTGGATGTCTGGCATATGCCTGTCTCTCCATACAAAGTAAATATGTGTATTAAGGGATTCCTAGGAATATTTTTAATTTTACAAATCGCACTGTTCTACATTACCAAACCATAAGTGGCTGTCACACATAAAGAGCAATTAGAAGGGTCAATTTTCTTAAACACTGCAGGTTATTTACATATATAATTGCACTCAGTATTCCTAGAGGACCAGTACTCTGATAATTGATAGAAATTGAAAGGCAGATGAATTCAGAATGGCCACACTCACAAATCACTAAATGAGAAAAAATATACCAGTAAGTATAGAACCTTCAGCATAATGTACTCAGTGGATGTAATTCTGTTAAATCATTAATGACTTGAACACCATTTGCAAAGCATCACCCTGAAATGATTTTAGGCTCAGCAATAAGATAAATGATAAAAGGAAAACAACTTCAGTTCAAGTTAATCTTAAGTTGTTAAGTAAGGCAGCTGTTTGAAAATCTGAAACAAAAACAGATAATACTGGAAGTACACAGCAGATCAGGTGGTGCAGTGATTAGCACTGCAGCTTCACAGCTCTTGTGTCCCGGGTTGGGTTCTGGGTACTACCTGTGCTGAGTTTGTAAGTTCTCCCTGTGACTGTGTGGGTTTTCAGCAGGTGTTCTGGTTTTCTCCCACAGCCAAAGACTTGCAGGTTTATAGGTAAATTGGCCATTGTAAATTGCTCCTAGTGTAGATCGGTGGTAGGAGAATGGTGGGGATGTGGTAGGGAATATGGGATTAATGTAGGATTAGTATAAAAAATGAGTGGTTGTTGGTCAGCGCAGACTCGGTGGGCCGAAGGGCCTGTTTCAGTGCTGTATCTATCTGTCAGCATCTATATAGAGAAAAAAATATGTTCTGATGAAGAGTTTCACCCAAAATTTTACATTATCTTCCTTTTCAGATTGTGGCAGATCTGCTGCTGGTGAAAACTGTCTTCACCAGTCATGCAAAACAGGCTCGTAGTGAATCAGCAGCTGGTTATACATCGTGCCTGACTTTCCTTTCTGTAATAGAGTAGAAAATTGGCCATAGTGTAAAAGCAGCAGGTAGACCAGTTGTGGGGAGAGGGGAGTTGTTGGGAGGGGGGAGTTGTTGGGGGGGGCGGTGGGGGGAAGCAAGTGAGGAGTTGGGAGCACAGTCCAGCAAAAGAGTAGGGAGCATGGGCTATCTGGAGAGAGGCAGCCAGGCCAACAGGTAGGTAGAGGGAGCACGGAGCAGATGGGGGTGGGAGGAGGGAGCGAGTGGAACACGGAGCAGCAGGGGGAGGAGTAGAACGCGGAATGACAGGGGGAGGAGCAGAACACGGAGCAGCAGGGGGAGGAGCGGAACACGGAGTGGCAGGGGGAGGAGCAGAACATGGTGTGGTGGGGCAGGGGTGGAGCACGGACCAGTGGGGGCAGGGGCAGTGGCGGAGCACGGACTCGCGGGGGCAGGGGCGGAGCACGGACCGGCGGGGGCAGGGGCGGTGCACGAACCGGCAGGGGCGGGGCGGAGCACGGACCGACGGGGGCAGGGGCGGAGCACGGACCGGCGGAGGCAGGGGCGGAGCACGGACCGGCAGGGGCAGGGGCGGAGCACGGACCGGCGGGGGCAGGGGCGGAGCAGGGACCGGCGGGGGCAGGGGCGGAGCAGGGACCGGCGGGGGCAGGGGCTGAGCACGGACCGACGGGGGCAGGGGCGGAGCACGGACCGGCGGGAGCAGAGGCGGAGCACGGACCGGCGGGAGCAGGGGCGGAGCACGGACCGGCGGGGGCAGGGGCGGAGCAGGGACCGGCGGGGGCAGGGGCGGAGCACGGACCGGCGGGGGGAGTGGCGGAGCACGGACCGGCGGTGGGAGTGGCGGAGCATGGACCGGCGGGGCAGGGGCGGAGCACGGACCGGCGGGGGCAGGGGCAGAGCACGGACCGGCGGGGGCAGGGGCGGAGCACGGACCGGCGGGGGCAGGGGCGGAGCAGGGACCGGCGGGGGCAGGGGCGGAGCACGGACCGGCGGGGGGAGTGGCGGAGCACGGACCGGCGGGAGCAGAGGCGGAGCAGGGACCGGCCGTGGGAGTGGCGGAGCATGGACCGGCGGGGGCAGGGGCGGAGCACGGACCGGCGGGGGCAGGGGCAGAGCACGGACCGGCGGGGGCAGGGGCGGAGCACGGACTGGCGGGAGCAGGGGCGGAGCACGGATCGGCGGGGGCAGGGACGGAGCACAGACGGCGGGGGCAGGGGCGGAGCAGGGTCCGGCCGGGGCAGGGGCGGAGCAGGGACCGGCGGGAGCAGGGCCCGGCGGGGGCAGGGGCGGAGCACAGACCGGCGGGGGGAGTGGCGGAACACGGACCGGCGGGGGCAGGGGCGGAGCACGGACTGCTCCACATTAATGTAGAATTGTTGGATACCCTCCAGCGTCAATTCCTCTTTCTTCACATGAGCTTCTCTGTCACTTCCAGCACGTCAGAAGGCATCGTAGCATGAACAAAACTCTTCGACATTTTAAGGGTGGTATGAATGTAATTTCCAAGGAAGTGATGTAACTCCCCCAGGTATAGTCCCCTTGCTATTTGGGAGGTGGGGGCAAGTAGGGTGGTGGCATGTGCAACATTTGAATTCCTTATTGCAATATTGGAATTAACAGGATGAAATTCCAGAGTAAGCAGATCCCACCCCAAAGTTTTGGCCCACCCCAGGCAGAAATCCCGCTTCTGACCTCTGACCCTACAAATATTGAGGGAATTGGCTTTTCCTTTCTCTTATTTTTGGTAAGTGTGTTTCTTTTATTAATGGAACTTTTATCCTTTATTTACTGCTGAAGCAGTTGATAGAGTATATACTCGAGGATGTCCTGCAGTATTGTACATGCTAGATCAAAGAATACGGTTACTTTCTTACCTGCCTCTGTTGTCTTTATGTTGCAGCTTTCCCTCCATCTCTCTTTCTACCTCTTCAGCTTTGCTCTCTTTGTCTTCTTTCCTTTGGGTAGGAGGTAGTGAATGGTGTGTGACTGAAAAAGGAGCTACTAAGGACTGCAGGCTACATTTTCTAGTGCTGATTGGTGGGGTGGGCAGGGGAGGTGAATATGACCAGCTGATCTCAGCAGCTCTATCCTATCTGATCCCTATTATTGATGCTTGGCTTACCTCCTCACTCTCATTGCCTTCCTATCCCTTTAGTTTGGCACTCTCCCTTCTTCTTTCTACTATCTACTCAATCCCTTCACAGAATTATTACAGAATGAAAGAGGCCATTCGACCCATTGTTTCTGCTCCGGCTCTCCAAATGAGCAATTCACCTAGTGCCATTCCCCTGCTTTCTCCCGGTAACCTTGCACATTCTTTCTTTTCAGATAATATGTACCTCTTCATACCTCTTTCCTTTAAAGTATCCGTTCAACCCCTGTATCTTTCCCTCAACCTCCCATACACTCCCTTATCATATTCACTCTCTTTCTTCAAGAACAAGTGGTGAGGTTAGAGGCCCCTTACCCTCAATCCACTTTCCTTCCCTTCCTCTTTTCCTATCAATAGTTTTCAAAGAGGCTTTGTTTGCTTTCAAAATTCAACTTACCTGTTTAAAAAGTGAGCTTCAACTAGTGAGGAAAAATACTTTGTTTGCATCTCTCCATTTGTGTCTCTTGCCTTGTCTCTGATTCTTTCTCTCATACACTTTCCAGTCACTCAGATATCAGTAATTAGAATACTTTCATTGTCTAAATATAGGCAAACTACAGATGATAAAAGCTTTTCCGTTTTATTCATGTGTTTGTTTTTGAAAACTATCTCAAATTAGGATGAGGAAATATGCTGAGCTGGACTTTCATTATGGAGGTGGGAGACAGGAGCTGAATCTGGTTTTGGGTCAGAAACCTGTTTCCTGTGGGAAGCTGATTCAGATTGCAATTTTCAAATGGGTAAACCCTTAATTGTTATGGAGACATGCTTCCTGTTCATTTAGAGCCAGTGGGATTGAAAATGACAGTAGGTCAGATCAAGTGTGGGGCTCATGTAGAATCCCACAGCAGCCATCACTGAGGCTGCTGGTTGTCCTGAGGGAGAGATCTGCCTTGCACAGCACCAGAGGGAAGGGAGATGTCACAGGAGAGCTGGAGGACTGGCATTAGGGGCAGGGCAGACCCTTGCTTCTTTGATGCCAACCTGGATCGAATGCTGGAGGCTGTGAGGGAGAGGAGAGGGGTCGTCTTCCCGGAGGGTGGCAGGAGAAGGCCACCTCGTCGTGCAGCAGGGGTATCTCTCTGTTCAGTGTTACTCTTCTCCACCTCCTCTTCCTCCTCCTCTCTTATCTCTTGCTCCTCCCCTGATGAGGTGAGGCCTTCCGGGGCCTCACTGTCCTCAAGGTCCACATCGCTCTGGAGGGCCATGTTAAGGAGAGCGCAGCAGACCCCAATAATGACTGAGATCCTTGCAGAGGGTTAAGGGAGGGTGCCACCCAAATGATTCAGGCGTCGGAATCACATCTTCAGAAACCCAATGGCCTCCTCAATAGTTGGCCTGCTGAGCGTCTGGCATTGGTTGTTTCGCCTCCGTGTCTCAGTCTCGGGCTCCCGTAGAGGGATCAGTAGACATGTGTTCAAGGGATTTCCTTTGTCCCCTCAGATCCACTCACGCACTTTGGGTGATAGAGTGAAGTACTGAGGCAGTCTGGACTGGTGAAGGATGAAGGAGTCATGGCAGCTGCCGGGAAGTTAAGTGCACACTTAGAGGAAGCTCTTATTAGACATTGAGGCAGTGGAAACCCTTCCGGTTGATGAAGGCAGCAGGCTGGTCCGTGGGTGCTTTGATTGACTGCACGCATCTGACAATCACTCCCTGCACCTGGGGGAATCCAGGGATGGCCCCGAATCCTATAAGCCTCTCAGCGTGACTGTTTGGATCGGTGTGGAAGCATACATAGTTGCCGTCCCTCCTGAACAGGGCACTGGTAACCTCCTTAATGCAGTGACTCGCAGCAGACTGGGAGATTCTGCACACAGCTCCAGTGGACTCCTGGAATGATCAGGTGGCTTAGAAGTTCAGAGCCATGGTGACTTTCAGCACTACTGGCACTGGGTGTTTGCCAAGTTTGCCTTAGCTCATCCTGCATCATGGCACATAGATCATTGATGGCCTCCCTGGAGAGTGGCAGTCTTCAGAAGCACTGCCGTTTTATAGGTAGGTGAACACACACCTCCCCTCTTATACCCCTAACTCTAAGGGTCAGCCAGAACCAATCCGGGTGGAGAAAACTCTCAAGGCGCACAGCTGTTCTTTTAATAGTTTATTGTAACATCGAGACTTACAAGATCAATATCATACTCACAAACACCACTCCCTTCTGAGCTGCACTCATGCTGTTAACTCTCAAATTGCTGCTTCTGAAAACCTACTGCTTCTCTACTACTGTCTGCTGCTAATACTACTGCGAAAACGCTTTTTTTAACTACCAAAAAAAGAAAATCACACCTGTGGCAATGATTGCTGCAAACTCCTCCCCAATTCTGTGCCTTCTTATGTATTGTAATAATCTCATATTCTGATTCATGAATGGTCCATTAACATATTAAGGTGGTTTCAATGGGGAATATCCTCATTATCATATCAGGTTGGTTGGTTGGCATCCTTTCATCTAGGAAAGATGATGGACTCACAGCAAACAATCCATTTATTTGGGATGTCTTCTCTTGGTGCACCTTTGTTGATGGCTGTGAAGGCCAATCCTTGAGAGGCAGATTCTGCCACAAGTGCCGCATGTGAAACTTTCAAGTGACGCTGTGAGTTGTTGTTTTTGACGTTGGTGCCTGTTGCCAAGCTGCTGTTGCAACTGGGCATCATGGTAGTGCACACCCGTCCACAGGATGTGTCGCCATTTCCCTCTTTCAGCAACTAGTGACTCCAGGTGCAATAGTCGACATTTAGGGCCTTCATGTCATGCTTGCAAACATCCTTGAAGCGGAGCTTCAGGCGCCCCACTGGTCGTGTGACCTCGGCTACCTCACCATACAGAAGGTCCTTGGGTATGTCACCATCTTCCATCCTGCGGACGTGTCCGATCCACCGAAGCCTCCTCTGTTGATTAGTGTCAACACGCTTGGGAGCTATGCCTTTGAGAGGAGTGCCACATTTGCAATTTAGTCCTGCCAGGATATACCCATAACACGTCGCAGACAGTGACGATAGAAATTATTGAGCTTCTTTTCCTGGTAGCTGCAAATCACCCATGTTTCACAGCCATACAGCAAGGTGCTGAGAACACAGGCCTTATAAACCATCAGCTTGGTCCTAAGGGTCAGCTTGGTGTTATCCCATGCATGTTTTGTGAGTCAGCCAAAGATGGTAGCTGCTTTCCCTGTGCATGTATTGAGCTCTGCATCAAGGGACAGATTGTCCATCACCATGCACCCAAGGTAGCAAAATTTGCTAACCACTTCCAGTGGGGTGTTATTTAGTGTGATCAGGGGCTGCGATGCAACACCTAGTCCCATGACTACAATTTTCTTGACACTTATAGTCAAGGAGCACAAGTTACAAGCATGGGAGAGACAGTCTATGAGTCTTTGTAGCTGAGTTTCGAGTGAGCGACTAGCGTAGCATCATCAACTCAGAGGAGTTCTCTGATCAGGATGCAATGTGTTTTTTTCTTTGCTTTCAGTCTTGATAGATTGTAGAGCTTGCCATCTGATCTAGTGTGCAAGTAGACTCCTTCCAAATCTGCAGGAAAGGCGAAGGTCAGGAGCATGGCGCAGTGGCGCAGTGGTTAGCACCGCAGCCTCACAGCTCCAGGGACCCGGGTTCGATTCTGGGTACTGCCTGTGCGGAGTTTGCAAGTTCTCCCTGTGTCTGCGTGGGTTTCCTCCGGGTGCTCCGGTTTCCTCCCACATGCCAAAGACTTGCAGGTTGATAGGTTAATTGGCCATTATAAATTGCCCCTAGTATAGGTAGGTGGTAGGGAAATATATAGGGACAGGTGGGGATGTGATAGGAATA
Organism: Heterodontus francisci; assembly: GCF_036365525.1. NCBI lineage: Eukaryota > Metazoa > Chordata > Chondrichthyes > Heterodontiformes > Heterodontidae > Heterodontus > Heterodontus francisci. The sequence goes on along the minus strand of NC_090372.1, from coordinate 123,958,937 downwards.
TGGGATTAGTGTAGGATTAGTATAAATGGATGGTTGATGGTCGGCACAGACTCGGTGGGCCGAAGGGCCTGTTTCAGTGCTGTATCTCTAAACTAAACTAAACTAAAATGCCAAACAGAGTGGAGGCTAGAACACAACCCTGTTTCACTCCATTTTTCACTCTGAAACTGTTTGAAGTGGAGCCATCAAACTGTACAGTGCAGTGCATGTTGTCATGGAAGGAGCAGATGAGAATGAGGAGTTTTGGTGGACAGCCAGTTTTTCCCAAAATCTTGTAGAGCCCTGCTCTGTTGACGGTGTTGAATCCCTTAGTGAGATCTACAAATGTAAGGTGTCATACTAGGCCCCCACCTGCCATGAATGAGGCACATTAATTTTGTCATGAACATTGATTTTAAACTGTTACTGGAGTGAAGAAAGGACTTGTTAAGCAGATCAGCCATGGCTGGTAAAGACATTTGCATATTAACAGACAGTGTTTGGAAGGATAAAGCAGACATTCCCTGACATTTAACCCACAATGGACTTTTGATCACCAGACATTGATGATGAAGAGCTCACATTCCAGGTTGAATGCTAAGATAGCTGAATACACAAACATACATGGTCAAACCAGCTAGTCATATGACTAACCTTCTGGGCAACCTGAGTTTTTTTGAATTTGTACAAACAGTTTGGGCAGAAAGTTTGTTTGCTCCTGGACTGAGGAGATCCCACTCCTGTCTGCTCCCATCTCTCTCACAAGCCTCTGAAGCCATTCTTTTGGGCCTCCTTATCTCGAGAGACAATGGATACGTGCCTGGAGGTGGTCAGTGGTTTGTGAAGCAGCGCCTGGAGTGGCTATAAAGGCCAATTCTAGAGTGACAGGCTTTTCCACAGGTGCTGCAGAGAAATTTGTTTGTCGGGGCTGTTGCATAGTTGGCTTTCCCCTTGCGCCTCTGTCTTTTTTCCTGCCAACTACTAAGTCTCTTCGACTCGCCACATTTTAGCCCTGTCTTTATGGCTGCCCGCCAGCTCTGGCGAACGCTGGCAACTGACTCCCACGACTTGTGATCAATGTCACAGGATTTCATGTCGCGTTTGCAGACGTCTTTATAGCGGAGACATGGACGGCCGGTGGGTCTGATACCAGTGGCGAGCTCGCTGTACAATGTGTCTTTGGGGATCCTGCCATCTTCCATGCGGCTCACATGGCCAAGCCATCTCAAGCGCCGCTGACTCAGTAGTGTGTACAAGCTGGGGATGTTGGCCGCCTCGAGGACTTCTGTGTTGGAGATACGGTCCTGCCACCTGATGCCAAGTATTCTCCGGAGGCAGCGAAGATGGAATGAATTGAGACGTCGCTCTTGGCTGACATACGTTGTCCAGGCCTCGCTGCCATAGAGCAAGGTACTGAGGACACAGGCCTGATACACTCGGACTTTTGTGTTCCGTGTCAGTGCGCCATTTTCCCACACTCTCTTGGCCAGTCTGGACATAGCAGTGGAAGCCTTTCCCATGCGCTTGTTGATTTCTGCATCTCGAGACAGGTTACTGGTGATAGTTGAGCCTAGGTAGGTGAAATCTTGAACCACTTCCAGATCGCCAATATTGATGGATGGAGCATTTCTGACATCCTGCCCCATGATGTTTGTTTTCTTGAGGCTGATGGTTAGGCCAAATGCATTGCAGGCAGCCGCAAACCTGTCGATGAGACTCTGCAGGCACTCTTCAGTGTGAGATGTTAAAGCAGCATCGTCAGCAAAGAGGAGTTCCCTGATGAGGACTTTCCATACTTTGGACTTCGCTCTTAGACGGGCAAGGTTGAACAACCTGCCCCCTGATCTTGTGTGGAGGAAAATTCCTTCTTCAGAGGACTTGAACGCATGTGAAAGCAGCAGGGAGAAGAAAATCCCAAAAAGTGTGGGTGCGAGAACACAGCCCTGTTTCACGCCACTCAGGATAGGAAAGGGCTCTCTCTCACAAGCCTCTGAAGCCATTGAAGACACATGAACCCCAAGAGAGAAAAGTATCCTCCAGCGAACAAGGTTTAAGAAGAATACTGGGCTCCAACGAAACACATGATCTACCTACAATCAAGGACTCTACAGTGAGCTTGAAGAACTGTAACAACAACTCTTCAGATATTTCCTCAAACCTTTTCCATTTTATTTTTCTTCTGCTCTTTTCTGTCTCTATTTGCATGCATGTATTGCGTATGCATGTTAGCGCGGGGCGTGGCGTGTATCCGCAGGCATTAACTGAATTAGAGTTTAAGTTTGAATTTAATAAATGCACCAAGGGGGACCCAAAACATAGTGTATTTAAAATTAAACCCTGTTACAGTAAGACCAGGTGAAGGCTGAAAGGGAACCCTAGACTTCTTTCTCACCTGGTCATTACAAAGGTAAAGGGGTATACTCTCTTCCCTAAACTTCTCTTGTAGCTGGCATATGAAGAAGATTAGATCCACAGTAGCTCTGCTGGCATGAAAACCGCGCTGTGCATCCGGGTACACTTGGTCTGCAAGTAAATGGAATCTTTTAAGTATGACCCTATCAAAGGCCTTCCCTGTGATGCTAAAGAGTGAGATGCTCCTGTAGTTGTTGCAGTCTCCTCTGTCGCCTTTGTTTTTGTGCAGTGTGATGATTTTGGCATCACGCATCTCCTGTGGAACAGAGCCTACTTTCAGCAGAGAAGGAGAAGGTCATAAAGGTGTGGCAATAGATAGGACTTTCAGTGCTTGAGCAATTCGGTTGGGAATCGGGTGTCTGTCAAGCAGTTCCTGTGGTTGTGCCTCACCCAAATTTGCGTGCCCAGCTCATAAGGGAATGTTCTTTGGCGGTTTATTGGAGCACATCCTGTGTAACATGACAATAACTGTATGGTGCTGGGATAGCTTGGAAACATAGTGACCACAGCTGTGGAGTGCAAGGAAGCAACAAAGAAAGACGATGCTTTTCAAGAGTAACCAACAAACCTTCCTGAATGAGACTTAATTTAGGAGATAAAGCTTGCTGGGTGACAACCTTGTATGACAGCCAGATATAATTGATGTACAGTTAATTCTTTTAATTTATTATTGATTAATTAATGTATTGGGGGAAAAGGTGCATCTAAAATAATTCAGATGGACTCCAAGAAAGAATGCAATTGATAATTAGATAAAATAGAAATACATACAAATAGAGTAAATTTATAATCAATCTATGTTTAAAAAGCCAAGAATCCAGTTGAATACCTCAAAGAAGTTTGCAACATGTATGCAGCGGGTGGTAATGGCCTGGAACTCACTGCCCACAAGGGTGGTGGAATCAGAGATGATCAATGACTTCAAGAGGAAGTTGGATGGCCACCTGAGAGAAAAAGACTTGCAGGGCTACAGGGATCAAGCTGGGGAGTGGGATTGACTGCATTGCTCTGTGAAGGGTCAGCATGGACTCGATGGGCCAAATGGTCATCTTCTGTGCTGTAAATGACTCTATGACTCTAAGTAGGTTTTGTTCTAATCAGAAGATTCTCTGGTATTAGCATTTCCAAGGAATGTAGGGCTCATCCAGACACATTGGCTGCGTAACATTCATTAGTCTGTAGATATCATTTACAGTTCTATAGTTTGGCCACAGGGGCAAAAACAAAAACTTTAACTGGACAGACACATACCCATTTTGTGGTCCAATGGCTTCGTTAGCTGTCTATTGACTAGCATATTGAAAAGGTCACCCATTATGTCTCTGTAAGGTTTTCATTGTTCCGTGGAATGCTGGAAGGCAAAGTTTATGTCTGTAGTACCGTCTTTTGGGCTTTTATATGTTGGCTTGCTTAAAGTTGAATGCATTCTTGCTGAAGGACCAGCTACAGCCTGGCCATCGGCAGGTAGTTAAGCCTTGGCCAGTATGACCTCTCTGGATGGTAGCTTCTTCTGTTTGCCGGGGGTTGTGGCCGTGCCCCTCTATAGTCTTCTCCAGCCTCCTGTGCATGCAGCTGGCCCTCCTGTGGGCCTGGAATATACTGTTGCTCCCCTGTTCGTCCCTGAAGCTCCCTCCCTCTCTGCTCCTCCTCCTCCAGGGGCATCAAAGCCAAGGTCAATGAGGCCAATGAGCAGTTTCCTCTCCCTAAGCACAAGCCTCTAGTCCAAATAGATGTTCCCAACCTCCTAACTCCAAGCTGTGCCCTTCATGGAGGTGGCAAAGTCCTGATGCCACCCTGTTGTGGGTGCCTCGCAGTGCTGACACCTTGATCCCCACTCCTGACAATGTTCCCCAATGCCACCCCTCATCCATTCTTCCTGGCAAGCAATGCTAGCTCACCCGATGGCTTCCCAGTGAAGCAAACACTGAATCCCTGCCTTCTTGCCGCCTCCTTGTACCAGGTGAGGCTCTGAAGTCCCATGGTTCCTTTTCACCCTAAAGAAAATTCAGAACTAAGAATAACTTTGCTGTGTATTGGGATGCTAACTACCTTAATTGGCTTCCCACCTTGTGAATTTGTGAGCCCCGCCCTCCTTGTTGGCCACTGACGGGAAAATCTGGAAGGGATGTCACGATGTTGGACTTCCTGTCTGAAATTATCTGTCCCTGTGTTATGCCCCCCTGCCCCCCACTCCGTTGCCATCTCACATGGGCCCACAAAACTCAGTCCACTGTGTCTCTCTCAGCTTGATACATTTTCTAAAATTTATAAAACATAAAACAATGCTACAAGAAGTATATCAGGTTTCTTTGTCTCTCTCTTTCTTCCTCTCGTAAACACACACAAACCTTCTATTGTAAAAAAGATCCAAAGTTTACCTGAATGAAGTTTTTTGATACATGCTTTCTAGATTTTCTTCAAATTATTTGGCAAAACAAATGAGCAAAAATTGCTGGAAGCTAAAGATAAATATTTAGCAGTTTAGTTGACTTGAAAAAAACTGGTGCATCCTGGGAAATTGGGTACACTGCACATGTACAGACAGCACAATTTCACTCAGCTAACAGACTCACAATTTGAATCAAAAAAACATCAAGTCCAACCTTTAGCTGTTGGAAGAGACTGAGGCCTTCATATAAAAAAATTAATGAAGGCATTAACATTTGAATAATGTCATGGGATCTTTTATGAGAGGGTGAGATCTTGAAATAACATCTCACTTGAAAGACAACACTTCTGACAGTGCAGCACTTCCTTGGTACAACACTGAAGTATCGGGCTGCATTGTGTGCTCAAGTCTCTCTAGTGGGGTTTAAACCAACGGCCTTCTATTGAGGTGGGAATACTATAACTGAGCCTGGGCTAGCACCTAACTGCAGAATAACCTCTGACAGCCTGAACAACATCACAGGAGATCTGCTGATATTGTAATAATTTACTTAAAGAGTCTGGATCAAATGCTAGATCAAAGGAACTTACTTGCCAGGCAACTATTTTAAAAAGCACGAAGAAAGCAGTGAGAAAAGGAGGACTCAGGAGTTAAAGGTGCCAGAACTACATGTGACTGAAGTCTCTAAAAAGTAAAAACTGTTGGGCACAAAGCTATTTCACAGAAGGGCAAGCTCCTCAACAAAATAACTGGCTGATTGGATGGTATATTGGGTTAGGCACTGATTTTTCATGTCTGGGTTGCTGTCTATAAGTTTTCCTCTTCCCTTTGCTCCCCCATACCCCGCAAACCTCCCCCAACATACTCTCCAATGATGGAATAACAACCAAAACACCAACTTCCATGGATCCAGGTAAGCCATTTATAGAGCCACAGAGCGGGAAGCATGCAAAAAAAAAAAATAGACTTTTGTTCTTACAGAATGTAGCAAGGGAATATTGTATTCATCATAGAATCATAGTAAGTTTAAGGTGCAGAAAGAGGCCACTTGGCCCATCGTGTCTGTGCTGGCCGAAAAACGATCCACCTATTCTAATCCCACCTTCCAGCATTTGGTCCGTAGCCCTGCAGCTTACAGCACTTGAGGTGCATATCCAGAATCCTTTTGAATGAGTTGAGGGTTTCTGCCTCAACTACCCTTTCAGGCAGTGAGTTCTGGACCCCCACCACCCTCTGGGTGTAAAAGCTTTTCCTCAGCTTCCCTCTAATATTTCTACCAATCACTTTAAATCTATGCTCCCTCGTCACTGACCTTTCTGCTAAGGTGAATAGACCCTTCACTTCCATTGTATCCAGGCCCATGCCCCTCAAACTTTTGTACATTTCAATCAGATCTCCCCTCAGCCTTCTCTGTTCCAAGGAGAACAACCCCAGCCTATCCAATCTTTCCTCATAGCTGCATTTTTCCAGTCCTGGCAACATCCTTGTAAATCTTCTCTGTACCCTCTCCAGTGCAATTACATCCTTTCTGTAGACCAGAACTGCACACAGTACTCAAGTTGTGGCCTAACCAATCAGTTATACAGTTCCAGCATAAACACCCTGCTCTTATATTCTATACCTCGGCTAATAAAGGAAAGGATTCCGTATGCCTTCTTAACCACCTTGTCAACCTATCCTGTATTTTCCCACTAATTGTGTATTCCTTTGCCTTGTTTGACCTCCCCAAATGCATCACCTCACACTTCTCGAAGTTGAATTCCATTTGCCACTTTTCTGCCCATCTGACCAGACCATCAATATCTTCCTGCAGCCTACAGCTTTCCTCCTCGCTATCTACCACACGGTCAATCTTTGTGTCATCTGCAAACTTCTTGATCATGCCCCCTACACTTATGTCCAAATCGTTAATATACACCACAAAAAGGAGGAGACCCAGTACTGAGCCCTGCAGAATGCCACTGGAAACAGCCCTCCAGTCGCTAAAACACCCTCAACAATTACCCTTTGTTTCCTGCCACTGAGCCAATTTTCTATCCACCTTGCTGCATTTCCCTGGATCCTATGGGATTTTATTTTTTTTAACCAGTCAGCCATGTGGGACCTTGTCAAAAGCCTTGCTAAAATCCATGTAGACCACATCAACTGCATTACCCTCACCGATCTTCCTTGTTACTTCTTCAAAAAATTCGATCAAGTTGGTCAAGCAAGATCTTCCCTTAACAAATCTATGCTGATTATCCTTAATTAATCTGTGCCTTTCTAAGTGACAGTTTATCCTGTCTCTCAGAATAGATTCCAATAATTTGCCCACTACTGAGGTTAGACTGACTGGCCTGTAATTATTCGGTCTATCCCTTTCTCCCTTTTTAAACAGAGGTACAATGTTAGCAATTCTCCAATCCTCTGGCACCACACCTCTATCCAGTGAGGACTGGAAAATGATGGTCAGACCCTCTGCTATTTTCTCTCTTGCTTCTTTTAACAGCCTAGGATACATTTCATCTGGCCCTGGTGATTTATCAACTTTCAAGGATGCTAATTCCATTAATTCTTCCTCTTTCCCTATGTTTATCACATCCACTACTTCACACTCTTCCTCCTTAACTACAATATCTGCAACATCGCCCTCTTTTGTGAAGACAGATGCAGAGTATTCATTAAGAACCATACCAACATCTTCTGCTCCTACACATAGGTTACCTTTTGGTCTTTTATGGGCCCTACTCTCTCTTTAGTTATCCTCTTACTCTTAATGTATTGATAAAACATCTTTGGGTTCGCCTTGATTTTGCTTGCCAATATTCTTTCATGCCCTCTCTTTGCTTTCCTAATTTCCTGTTGATTTCACCCCTCCTCTTTCTATCCTCCTTTCAGCTTTCTGTAGTATTGAGTTCTCGGTGTCAGACATAAGCTTTCTTTTTCTGCCTTAGCTTACCCTGTAAGCTCCTTGACACCCATGGGGCTCTAGATTTGGTTGTCTCAACCTTTTTCTTTGTGGGAACATGTTTATTCTGAACCCCTTGAATCTCCCCTTTGAATTCCTCCCACTGTTCTGACACTGATTTACCTTCAAGTATCTGTTTCCAGTCCAAAGAACAAAGAACAAAGAACAGTACAGCACAGGAACAGGTCATTCGGCCCTCCAAGCCTGTGCTGATCTAGATGCCTGTCTAAACTAAAACCTACTGCACTTCTGGGGACCGTTCCTATTCATGTATTTGTCAAGATGCCTCTTAAACGTCACTATCGTACCTGCACCCAACACCGCCCCCGGCAGCAAGTTCCAGGCACTCACCACCCTCTGTGTAAAGAACTTGCCTCGCACATCCCCTCTAAACTTTGCCCCTCGCACCTTAAACCTATGTCCCCTAGTAACTGACTCTTCCACCCTGGGAAAAAGCTTCTGACTATGCACTCTGTTCACGCCACCCATAACTTTGTAAACCTCTATCATGTCACCCCTCCACCTCCGTCGTTCCAGTGAAAACAATCCGAGTTTTTCCAACCTCTCTTCATAGCTAATGCCCTCCAGATCAGGCAACATTCCGGTAAACCTCCTCTGTACCTTCTCCAAAGCCTCCACGTCCTTCTGGTAGTGTGGCGACCAGAATTGCATGCAATATTCTAAGTGTGGCCTAACTAAGGTTCTGTACAGCTGCAACATGACTTGCCAATTTGTATACTCTATGCCCCGACCGATGAAGGCAAGCATGCCGTATGCCTTCTTGACCACCTTATCCACCTGCGTTGCCACTTTCAGTGACCTGTTGACCTGTACGCCCAGATCTCTCTGCCTGTCAATACTCCTAAGGATTCTGCCATTTATTGTATACATCCCACCTGTATTAGATCTTCCAAAATGCATTACCTCACATTTGTCCGGATTAAACTCCATCTGCCATTTCTCCGCCCAAGTCTCCAACCGATCTATATCCTGCTGTATCCTCTGACATTCCTCATCACTGTCCGCAACTCCACCAACCTTTGTGTCGTCCGCAAACTTACTAATCAGACCAGCTACATTTTCCTCCAAATCATTTATATATAATACAAACAGCAAAGGTTCCAGCACTGATCCCTGCGGAACACCACTAGTCACAGCCCTCCATTCAGAAAAGCACCCTTCCATTGCTACCCTCTGTCTTCTATGACCGAGCCAGTTCTGTATCCATCTTGCCAGCTCACCTCTGATCCCGTGTGACTTCACCTTTTGTACCAGTCTGCCATGAGGGACATTGTCAAAGGCTTTACTGAAGTCCATATAGACAACATCCACTGTCCTTCCTTCATCAATCATCTTCGTCACTTCCTCAAAAAACTCGATCAAGTTAGTGAGACACGACCTCCCCTTCACAAAACCATGCTGCCTCTCGCTAATTAGTTCATTTGTTTCCCAATGGGAGTAAATCCTGTCCCAAAGAATCCTCTCTAATAATTTCCCTACCACTGACGTAAGGCTCGCCGGCCTATAATTTCCTGGATTATCCATGCTACCCTTCTTAAACAAAGGAACAACATTGGCTATTCTCCAGTCCTCTGGGACCTCACCTGTAGCCAATGAGGATACAAAGATTTCTGTCAAGGCCCCAGCAATTTCTTCCTTTGCCTCCCTCAGTATTCTGGGGTAGATCCCGTCAGGCCCTGGGGACTTATCTACCTTAATAATTTGCAAGACGCCCAACACCTCTTTTTTGATAACGACATGACCCAGACAATTTACACACCCTTCCCTAGACTCATCATCCACCAAGTCCTTCTCTTTGGTGAATACTGATGCAAAGTACTCATTTAGTACCTTGCCCATTTCCTCTGGCTCCACACATAGATTCCCTCCTCTGTCCTTCAGTGGGTCAACCCTTTCTCTAGTTACCCTCTTGCTCTTTATATACATATAAAAAGCCTTGGGATTCTCCTTAATCCTGTTTGCCAATGACTTTTCATGACCCCTTTTAACCCTCCTGACTCCTTGCTTAAGTTCCTTCCTACTTTCTTTATATTCCTCAAGGGCTTCGTCTGTTCCCAGCCATCTAGCCCTTACGAATGCTTCCTTTTTCTTTTTGACTAGGCTCACAATATCCCTCGTTATCCAAGGTTCCCAAAAATTGCCAAACTTATCCTTCTTCCTCACAGGAACATGCCGGTCCTGGATTCTAACCAACTGATGTTTGAAAGACTCCCACATGTCAGATGTTGATTTACCCTCAAACAGCCGCCCCTAATCTAAATTCTCCAGTTCCTGCCTAATATTGTTATAATTAGCCTTCCCCCAATTTAGCCCCTTCACCCGAGGACTATTCTTATCCTTATCCACAAGTACCTTAAAACTTACGGAATTATGGTCACTGTTCCGAAATGCTCCCCGAATGAGACTTCAACCACTTGGCCGGGCTCATTCCCCAATACGAGGTCCAGTACGGCTCCTTCCCTAGTTGGACTATCTGCATATTGTTTCAAGAAGCTCTCCTGGATGCTCCTTACAAATTCTGCCCCATCCAAGCCCCTAGCACTAAGTGAGTCCCAGTCAATATAGGGGAAGTTAAAATCACCCACCACAACAACCCTGTTAACTTTACATCTTTCCAAAATCTGTCTACATATCTGCTCCTCTTCTCCCGCGGGCTGTTTGGAGGCCTGTGGTAAACCCCCAACATCGTGACTGCACCCTTCCTATTCCTGAGCTCCACCCATATTGCCTCGCTGCAGGACCCCTTCGAGGTGTCCTCCTGCAGTACAGCTGTGATATTCTCCTTCACCAATAATGCAACTCCCCCACCCCTTTTACATCCCCATCTATCCCGCCTGAAGCTTCTAAATCCCGGAACTTTTACCTGCCAATCCTGTCCTTCCCTCAACCATGTCTCTGTAATAGCAAAAACATCATAGTTCCAAGTACTAATCCAAGCTCTAAGTTCATCTGCCTTACCTGTTATACTTCTTGCATTGAAACAAATGCACTTCAGACTACCAGTCCCGCTGTGCTCAGCAGCATCTCCCTGCCTGCTCTCCCTCTTAGTCTTACTGGCCTTATTTACTAGTTCCCCCTCAGTTATTTCACCTGCTGTCCTACTGCTCTGGTTCCCACCCCCCTGCCACAACTAGTTTAAACCCCCGAGTGACACTAGCAAACCTCGCAGCCAGGATATTTGTGCCTCTCCAGTTTAGATGCAACCCGTCCTTTTTGTACAGGTCCCACCTGTCCCTGAAGAGATCCCAATGATCCAGATATCTGAAACCCTCCCTCCTGCACCAGCTGTTCAGCCACATGTTTAGCTGCACTATCTTCCTATTTCTAGCCTCACTGGCATGTGGCACAGGGAGTAATCCCAAGATTACAACCCTAGACGTCTTGTTTTTTAACTTACTACCTAACTCCCTGAACTCCCCCTGCAGGACCTTGTCACTCTTCCTGCCTATGTCGATAGTACCAACGTGTACCACAATCTCTGGCTGTTCACCCTCCCCCTTCAGAATGCCCCCGCCCGTTCAGAGACATCCTTGACCCTGGCACCAGGGAGGCAACATACCATCCTGGAGTCTCTTTCACGTCCACAGGTGCGCCTATCTGTGCCCCTGACTATAGAGACCCCTATAACTATTGCTCTTCTGCGTTTTGTCCCTCCTTGCTGAACAACAGAGCCAGCTGTGGTGCCTCTGCTCTGGCTGCTGCTGTTGTTTTCCCCTGATAGGCCATCACCCCCAACAGTATCCTAAACGGTATACTTGGTAGAGAGGGGGATAGCCACAGGGGATTCCTGCACTGACTGCCTGCCCATTCTAGCGATCACCCATCTATCTGCCTGCACCTTGGGTGTAACAACTTTTCTAAAACTCCTGTCTATGACGCTTTCTGCCACCTGCATGCTCCTAAGTGCATCCAATTGCTGCTCCAACCGATCCATGCAGTCTGTGACGAGCTGCAACTGGGTACACTTCCTGCAGATGTAGTCGTCCACTTTCGCTCTATCACTCCTCAGCTTAGTAAAATTACCCTTGCTCCAATTGAAAACTCTAACTCCTGTTCTATCCCTGTCCTTTTCCATAATTATGTTAAAACTGACTGAATTATGATCACTATCTCCAAAATGCTCTCCCACTGCCACTCCTTCCACCTACCCATCTTCATTTCCTAAAACTATCTCTAAAACTATGCCCTCTCTTGTTGGACTTGCTACACACTGGCCAAAAAAGTTCCTCTGAATGCACCTCAAGAATTCTGCTCCCTCAATTCCTTTCACACTAAAACTATCCCAGTTAATATTGGGGTAATTAAAATCCCCTACTATTACTGCCCTATTGTTCTTGCAAAGTGTTGGGACAGGGTCATTTAAATTGTTGGGGCAAGTTTCTGTGTCTGCAGAGGCAAATCTGAGATGATCACTCCTATGAGGTGGTGGGAATCAGAGGGATACCCTGCCAATTGGACAGTGATCTCCGAGGCCCAGGAGGAGCTGAAGAATGAATATTGCTCCATTTTTGCTGCTCAGGGAATGAAGGTGCAAGATCAATTATCTTTCTGACCAGCAATCCTGGGGCCTTTTTCAGTTCAGTTACAGGACATATCCCCGTAATAGCCAGGGTAGCCTGGGAATGCCCTTGGACAGGCCCACAGAGCTTGCTATGGAGCTAGAGAGGGCAAGCAAAAGATTTATCTGCTCCCCATCACATTTTGGGCAGCAGTGGGTGAGAGCCTGGTGGATACAGGTTCTACTTAAAAATTTGCCCTCCTTATGCCCCAATCGTGCCCTTGTTTTAGCTCCTTGGATTCTTATATCACATGATTTTGGAACTGTTTAAGGAACTGCCAATTGGAATTGCCAAACAACTCTACCAGTTTCTGGATTGTAAAAATTTAGTGTAAAATTTAAGAATCCTTAGAATTTTTCCCCAAGAATGTTGTAAACAGCTGGTTATGTGCTTCTTCTTAAAATATTGACATCGATATATTGGGCCCCTCTGAGGCGGGGAAGGAGGCGGGGGCACGGAGTATCGCAATGGGTGGTAGGGGCATGGAGGGCCCATCGTCTCCTTGTAGCCAAGCAATCAGCCTGGGGGGTAGGATAGGCCGATGATGGCCTTCTTGCCCAGAGGACAATTGACGCTCTTTTGTGGGCTATTAATGGCCAATTAAGGGTCTGGTCCCACCGCCACTAGTGAGGGTTGCCTCTTCAATGTGGGGATGAGGCCTTGCGACAGGAGGCTACCTCCCTGCGGGCTTGGGGAGGGGCGTCCTACTCCGTCGATAATTTGCAGCGCTTGGTGGAGCCCCCGATCGCACTGCCGATACTGCTGAGCTGTCGGCCCTCTGATTGGCCGGCAGCTTATGAAGGCAGGATACGCATCTTTCAAGGCTCGTGAATCTTTAATTGTAAAACACCGGAAGATTGCTCCGGGGTTTGGGGGCGGGAGGGGATGCGGGGGTGGTGCTGGGAAAATGCAGAGGGGAAGGTTTTCGGCCGGGTGCTGGGAGACCCTCCTCCTACACAAAACCTAGCCCATTGATGTTAATTCTTCCTTTCCAGCAACAGAAAAGAACTGTGCAACATCAAGGAACAAAACACACCTGCTAACTTTTTCTGGAAGGCGAACAGAAGATTATTGCATAATGGCAAGGATGTCATCAGTAGAAGCTAAAAGAAATGACATGGCGATGACCATGCCAGATGACATATTTGAAAAATAGTGTGCAAGGAGTTGGACTTGGGTTGCCAGGAGAAGGATGTGGGTGTTTTTGGTACTGTCATTGGCATGTGAGAAAATGCAGGGTCACAGGCAGTGGTGGAGCAGGAAACTGTATCATAAGCACCAGTAGGAGCCAGATAAGTCCCCCTCATAATTTAGTTCAGATATCTGTAGTCATGCCTGTTATATGATTTTGCTCGTAATACATGTCATAAAACTTAGCCATTTCCAAAAATAACATATTACAAAATAACATTTATTGGAAGCCAAATAATAAAGAATTGGGTGAAGAATGCTATAGGTCACAAATGCACTCCATTGTCAAGGATACTGTCATTTTTTTTGCAATCTAGATGAACATTTGTCCCTCAGTTTAAGTTCTGCTGTTTCCACAATGTCCAGTACTCAGAAGGCCAAAATTCAGGAGCACATTAAGGTGGTGGATCTGTGCACTTACCACAAATTTGGGGAACACAAACGCAGAACTATTTCTGACAGACCTAGCAGATAATCACCAGTCATTTTTCTTGCAACAACTAAAAAGCTACCGACTATTATCATGGAATACAAATTGTACGAGAAAAATATAGACAAAAATACATATTTAAATTATTTTCTACAAAAGGTGGCAAAAAAAACTATTATAGAAAAGCACAGCATTAAAATGAACTGCCAAAATTAAATTCAAAAATCCAACAAAATCCTAAGCCCCTTTAAGAACATCATTCAAAATGAGCTAAGAAGGCCAGCAATCTAATTCTAATAAGCTATTAAATTGCACATGTGAGCAATTTAAATATTTTAAAATCATTTTCAGGATATTAATGAGCTATTGCACATTTCATGCATAAAACCTCTGCATATCATAAGGTCTCAGGGGTTGTAGGAATTTACTGAGAAACAGGCCTATGGCACAATTGCATATTCCAATCCCTATTTATTTGGCCCTCAGCTTCATCATCAACAAGGACCATCAGGAAAACTAGCTTTTATTGCTGTAATATACTGGTCTCAAAAATCCACAGGGGTGCATTCTGATATAAATACCGAGAGGCAGCAACCTGGGACCTCCACTGGTGATCCTGTCAAAGTTTGCCATGTTCGGGGAGCTCCCACTTTTTGTCTCAATGCCAATAATGATGTTTCTTGGTACCTGCTATTGTAAATGTGCTGCAAAGGTCTGACTTTCCATACTTGTTCTTTTCGTTAAAAGGAACTTTTGACATATTTAACGACTGCCTACAATGAGCTGCCTGACATATATCCTTAAAATCATATCCACTATTGCCTTACCTCTGTTTCTCTTTCTGCAAGGCAAGGTAATGCATAACTGGCAAAGACAGACCAGTACAGGAATGACTAGCCTCTCTGTTCTTTTGAAGAAGTGGGACTTTGAAGCTATAGGGAGTTGGAGATAAAGGTGTTGTGGTCTAGTATCATTTAATCATCCTCTTTATTCACTTTATCTACTCACTCACCCACTTACTACCACTAAAGCATATAATCAAGTGCAAGAAGATGTGAGAAATTCTCATGAAACCCATTATTTATGTGATTGAACAATTATAATATGTTTTCCCTTTCTCTACATGTAGAACAGAAACAATTTCACAAGACCATTGTCTTAAAACATCTAAGTATGTAAAGCAACCTGTGCCAACAATTCTACCTATCCAAATATCAGCGCGGATACATCCACCATGTAGGATTTCTTTAGGACAATAACAAGGGTAAACTGGGTGACTTACAAAGAATAAGCAAGAGGAGGTGGTGGAGATAAGGGAGAAGCAGGGACCTGCTGCCCAAGTAGCTAGCTCATGCCCTCTCTCAGCTGAGGAGGCAAGGAAAGCAGACATCACAGCAGCAGGGACATGGCTGGAGCTAGCAGAGATAGGGGAATTGTCCCTCCGGTCGGTTTCACATCTGAACCATCCCAGCAGCCTCCTTCACTGACTATACAGACACCAGAAAGCTTGCAGTACCAGGCATCCATTGGAACTGACCCAACAGCCTCAGCCTTAAGCCTTAGATCAGGATATTTAAAGGACTACCTCAGTCTCAAATGTTAAGTTTGAAAGTGACATGCTCCAATCGCAAACAAGAATCTTAAACAAAGTCAATTACATAGGTATGCGTGGAGAACTGGCTAAGGTTAATTGGATAAATAGACTAAAAGGTATGGTGGTAAAGGAACAGTGGGAAATATTTAAAGAAACAAGTCAAACTGTTCAACAAAAATACATTCCACTGAAAAGTAAAAACTCAGCAAGAAAGACCCATCTGTGGCTCACTCAGGAAGTTAAGGATAGTATTAGATTAAAAGAAGAAGCTTATAATGTTGTAAAAAAGAGTCACAATCTGAGGATTGGACGTGTTTTAGAAATCAGCAAAGGGCCACAAAAAATTGGTAAAAAGGAAAAAAATAGAATACGAGAACTAGCCAGAAATATACAAACAGATTGTAAGAGCTTTTATAAGTATATAAAAAGGAAGAGAGTAGCTAAAGTAAACATTGGTCCCTTAGAAACAGAGACAGGGGAAAGTATCATGGGGAATAAGGAAATGGCAGAGATATTGAACAAATAGTTTGTGTCTGTCTTCGCAGTAGAAGACACAAGTTTAATACCAGAAATATATGGTAACCAAGGGGCTAAAAAAAAAGTGAGGAAATTAAGAAAATTAATATCAGCAGAGAAAAAATATTGGAGAAACTTAAGGGACTAAAATCCAACAAATCCTTGGGACCTGATGGCCTACAACCTATGGTTCTAAAAGAGATAGCTGCAGAGATAGTGAATGGGCCAGTTATGATTTTCCAGAATTCCTTAGATTCAGGAATTGTCCCATCAGATTAGAGGTTGGCAAATATTGCAGAACTTTTCAAGAAATGAGGGAGAGAGAAAACAATGAACTACAGGCCAGTTAGTCTAACATCAGTCATTGGGAAAATGCTGGAATCTATTTTTAAGGAAGTCTTAACTATGCGCTTAGAAAAGCATAGTATGGTTAGAACAAGTCAACATGGTTTTACTAAAGGGAAATCCTGTTTCATGAATTTATTTTTTGAGGACGTGACGAGCAGGACAGATAAAGTTGGTTATGAAGGCATATGGGCCTTTATTAGCCGAGGCATAGAATATAAGAGCAGGGAGGTTATGATGGAGTTGTATAAAATGCTAGTTAGGCCATAGCTGGAGTACTGCGTACAGTTCTGGTCGCCACACTATTGGAAGGATGTGATTGCACTCGAGAGGGTGCAGAAGAGATTCACCAGGATATACCTGTGCAGTATACCTGGATTTCCAAAAGGCATTCAATAAGGTGCCACAGAAAACATTAGTAGGCAAGATAAGGCTCATGAAGTTGGGAGTAATCTATAGGCATGGATAGAGGATTGGTTAATGGACAAGAAGCAATGAGTGGGCATGAGCCGGCCATTTTCAATTTGGTAGGCAGTGAATATTGGAATGCCCAAGGATCAGTGCTGGGACCTCAGCTATTCAATGTTGTATGTTTGGTTAGTCTGGCTAGGAAAGATTTCTGAGTCTTCAGTAAGTTTTAACAATAGCCAGTTTATTACCTATTAAAGAGCTATATACAGCTTTACTTAAGCATGTCTAACTCTGCTGATGCCATGCTGCTTCCCTTCAAGTCTCACAGAGTCATAGAGTTATACAGCACAGAAACAGGCCCTTCAGTCCAAACCAGCCATCAAGTTTATCTATTCTAATCCCATTTTCCAGCACTTGGCCCTTAGCACTCGTTTCAACTGCTCATCTTAAATGTTGTGAGGGTTCCTGCCTCTACCACCCCTTCAGGCAGTGTTTTCTAGATTCCAGCCACCCTTTGGGTGAAAGAATTTTTCCTCAAATCCCCTCTAAACCTCCTGCCCCATCCCTTAAATCTATGACACCTGGTTATTGACACCTCCGCTAAGGGAAAAAGTTTCTTCCTATCTAACCTATCTATGCCCCTCATAATTTTGCATACCTCAATCAGATCTCCCCTCAGCCTTCTCTGCTCTAAGGAAAATAACCCTAGCCTATCCAGTCTCTCTTCACAGCTGAAATGCTTCAGTCCAGGCAACATCCCGGTGAATCTCCTCTGCACCCTCTCCAGTGCAATCACATCCTTCCTACAGTGTGGCAACCAGAACTGTACACAGTACTCCAGCTGTGGCCTAAGTAGCATTTTATACAGCTCCATCATAACCTCCCTGCTCTTATGGACAAGAACATCAAGGTCCCTCTGACCCTCTGTACTACCATCCATTGTATATTCCCTTGCCTTGTTAGTCCTCCCAAAATGCAACACCCCACACTTCTCAGGATTAAATTCCATTTGCCACTGCTCTGCCCATCTTACCAGCCCATCTATATCGTCCTGTCATCTAAGGCTTTCCTCCTCACTATTTACGACACCACCAATTTTCATGTCATCTGCGAACTTACTGATCATACCTCCTATTTCACGTCTAAATCATTAATGTACACAACAAACAGCAAGGGTCCAAGCACCGATCCCTGTGGTACACCACTGGTCACAGGCTTCCAATCGCAAAAACAACCCTCGACCATCACTCTCTGCCTTCTGCCACTAAGCCAATTTTGGATCCAATTTGCCAAATTGCCCTGGATCCCATGGGCTCTTACCTTCTTGACCAATCTCCCATGCGGGACCTTATCAAAAGTCTTACTGAAATCCATGTAGACTACATCAACTGCTTTACCCTCATCTACACACCTAGTCACCTCCTCGAAAAATTCAGTCAAATTTGTTAGACATGATCTCCCCCTGACAAAGCCATGCTGACTATCCTTGATTAATCCGTGCCTCTCCTAGTGAAGATTAATCCTGTCCCTCAGAATTTTTTCCAATAGTTTCCCTACCATTGATGTTAGACTCACTGACCTGAAATTACCTGGTTTATCTCTGCTACCCTTTTTGAATAATGGTACCGCATTTGCTGTCCTCCAGTCTTTTGGCACTGCTCCTGTGGGCAGAGAGGATTTGAAAATTTGTGTCAGAGCCCTGCAATCTCCTCCCTTGCCTCACATAACAGCCTGGGATACATCTTATCTGTGCCTGGTGATTTATCCACTTTTAAGCCCGCTAAAACTGCTAATACCGCCTCCATTTCAATGCTAATTTGTTCAAGTATATCACAATCCCCCTCCCTGATCTCTACACCTACATTGTCCTTCTCCATAGTGAACGCAAATGAAAAGTAATCATTGAAAACCTCATCTACGTCCTCCAGCTCCACACACAGGTTGCCACTTTGGTCCTTAATGGGCCCTACCCTTTCCCTGGTTATCATCTTGCCCTTAATATACTTATAAAATGCACTGGGATTTTCCTTTATCTTGCCCGCCAGTGTTTTTTCATGCCCCCTCTTCGCTCTCCTAATTACTTTTTTAAGTAACCCCTACACTTTCTATATCCTCTAGGGCCTCCGCTGTTTTCAGCCCTCTGAATCTGCCAGAAGCCTCCTTTTTTACCCTTATCCAATCCTCTATATCCCTTGACATCCAGGGTTCCCTGGACTTATTGGTAAAGATCATCTTTACAGTGATCTCTTACATCATCATAGAAACATAGAAAATAGGAGCAGGAGTAGGCCATTTGTCCCTTCGAGCCTGCTCCACCATTCATTATGATCATAGCTGATCATCTAACTCAGTAGCCTGTTCCCGCTCTCGCCCCATACCCTTTGATCCCTTTAGACCCAAGAGCTATATCTAACTCCTTCTTGAAAACATTCAATGTTTTGGCCTCAACTGCTTTCTGTGGTAGCGAATTCCACAGGCTCACCACACTCTGGGTGAAGAAATTTCTCCTCATCTCAGTCCTGAAAGGTTTACCCCATATCCTTAGACTATGACCCCTGGTTCTGGACTCCCCCACCATTGGGAGCATCCTTCCTGCATCTACCCTGTCAAGTCCTGTTAGAATTTTATAGGTTTCTATGAGATCCCCCCTCACTCTTCTGAACTCCAGCGAATATATGTCAGTCCCGCCATCCCAGGAATCAGTCTGGTGAACCTTCGCTGCACTCCCTCTATAGCAAGAACATCCTTCCTCAGATAAGGAAACCAAAACTGCACACAATATTCTAGGTGTGGCCTCACCAAGGCCCTGTATAATTGCAGCAAGACATCCCTGCTTCTGTACTCGAATCCTCTTGCTATGAAGGACAACGTACCATTTGCCTTTTTTACCGCCTGTTGCATCTGCATGCTTACCTTCAGCAACAGGTATACGAGAACACCCAGGTCTCGCTGCTTATTCCCCTCTCTCAGTTTATAGCCGTTCAGATAATAATCTGCCTTCCTGTTTTTGCTACCAAAGTGGATAACCTCACATTTATCCACATTATACTGCATCTGCAATGCATTAGCCCACTCACTCAACTTGTCCAAATCACCCTGAAGCCTCTCTGCATCCTCCTCACAACTCACCCTCCCACTCAGTTTTGTGTCATCTGCAAATTTGGAGATATTACATTTAGTTCCCTCATCTAAATCATTAATGTATATTGTGAATAGCTGGGGTCCTAGCACCGATCCCTGCGGTACCCCACTAGTCACTGCCTGCCATTCGGAAAAACACCCATTTATCCCTACTCTTTGTTTCCTGTCTGCCAACCAAATTTCTATCCATTGCAATACACTACCCCCAATCCCATGCGCATTAATTTTACATGCTAATCTCTTATGTGGGACTTTGTCGAAAGCATTCTGAAATTCCAAATAAACCACATCCACTGGCTCCCCCTCATCAACTCTGCAAGTTACATCCTCGAAGAATTCTAGTAGATTTGTTAAGCATGATTTCACTTTCGTAAATCCATGCTGACTCTGTCCGATTCTACACTGTTCTCCAAGTGCTCTGCTCTAAAATCTTTGATAATGGACTCTAGAATTTACCCCACTACCGACGTCAGGCTGACTGGTCTATGGTTCCCTGCTTTCTCACTACCTCCCTTTTTAAATAGTGGGGTTACATTAGCTACCCTCCAATCTGTAGGAACTGTTCCAGAGTCTATAGAATCTTGGAAGATGACCACTACTATTTCTCGGGCCACTTCCTGAAGTACACTGGGATGCATACCATCAGGCCCTGGGGATTTAACGGCCTTCAATCCCATCAATTTCCCCGACATCATTTCTCGACTAATACTGATTTCCTTCAGTTCCTCTCTCTCACTAAGCCCTGTGTTCCCCAACATTTCTGGTATGATATTTGTGTCCTCCTTTGTGAAGACAGAACCAAAGTATGCATTTAGTTGGTCTGCCATTTATTTATTCCCCATAATAAATTCTCCTGTTTCTGACTGTAAGGGACCTACATTTGTCTTCACCAATCTTTTTCTCTTCACATACCTATAGAAACTTTTACAGTCAGTTTTTATGTTCCCCGCAAGCATGCTCTCGTACTCTATTTTCCCCTTCTTAATCAATCCCTTGGTCCTCCTTTGCTGAATTCTAAACTGCTCCCCATCCTCAGGTCTGTTGTTTTTCCTGGCAAATTTATATGCTTCTTCCTTGGATCTAATGCTGTCTCTAATTTCCCTTGTAAGCCATGGTTTGGCTACCTTTCCCGTTTCACTTTTACACCAGACAGGGATAAGCAATTGTTGCAGTTCATCCATGCGCTCTTTAAATGTTTGCCATTGCCTATCCACCATCATCCCTTGAAGTAATGTTTCCCAATCTGTCATGGCCAACTCGCGCCTCATACCTTTGTAGTTTCCTTTACTAAGATTCAGGACCCTTGTCTCGGGATCAACTACGTCACTCTCCACCTTGATGAAGAATTCTATCATATTATGGTCGCTTGTACCCAAGGGGTCTCGCACCACTTGATTGTCAATTATTCCTCTGTCATTGCACAATACCCAGTCTAGGATGGCCTGTTCTCTAGTTGGTTCCTCAACGTATTGGTCCAGAAAACTATCCCGTATACCCTCCAAGAATTCCTCCTCTATGGTATTGTGTCTAATTTGATTTGCCCAATCTATTTGCAGATTAAAGTGACCCATAATTATAGATGTTCCTTTATCGCGTGGATTTCTAATTTCCTGTTTAATGCCATCCCCAACATCACCACTACAATTTGGGGGTCTATATACAACCCCCACCTAACGTTTTTTGCCCCTTAGTGTTTCTCAAGTCTATCCATACAGATTCCACATTGTCAGAGCTAATATCTTTCCTCACTATTGCATTAATTTTCTCTTTAACCAGCAATGCAACTCCAATGCCTTTTGCTTTTTGTCTGTCCTTCCTAAATACTGAATATCCCTGGATGTTCATTTCCCATCCCTGGTCACCTTGCAGCCATGTCTCCGTAATCCCGACTATATCATACCCGCTTACATCTATTTGCGCAATTAATTCATCCACTTTATTGTGAATGCTCCGCGCGTTAAGGCACAAAGCCTTAAGGCTTGTCTTTTTCACATTACTTGTCCTCTTCCCAATATTTTTGACTGTGTCCCTGTTTGATTCTGGCCCTTGATTTCTCTGCCTATCACTTTTCTTATTCCCTGTACTGTCTTTTGTTGTTGTCTTTGATCCCCCCTCCTCTGACTCTTTGCTTAGGTTCCCATCCCCCTGCCATTTTAGTTTAAACCCTCCCCAACCACTCTAGTAAATACTCCCCTAGGACATCAGTCCTGGTCCTGACCAGGTGTAACCCGTCCGGCTTGTACTGGTCCCAATGCCCCAGAACGGGTCCCAATGCCCCAGGAATGTAAAACCATCCCCCTCACACCATCTCTTCAGCCACGTATTCATCTAATATATCCTTCTATTTCTACTCTGACTAGCACGTGACACTGGTAGTAATCCTGAGATTACTTCCTTTGAGGTCCTACTTTTCAACTTACTTCCTAGCTCCCTATATTTATTTATTTATTTTTATTTATTTAGAGATACAGCACTGAAACAGGCCCTTCGGCCCACCGAGTCTGTGCCGACCAACTACCACCCATTTATACTAACCCTACAGTAATCCCATGTTCCCTATCACCTCCCTACACTAGGGGCAATTTACAATGGCCAATTTACCTATCACCTGCAAGTCTTTTGGATGTGGGAGGAAACCGGAGCACCCGGCGAAAACCCACGCAGACACAGGGAGAACTTGCAAACTCCACACAGGCAGTACCCAGAATCGAACCCGGGTCCCTGGAGCTGTGAGGCTGCGGTGCTAACCACTGTGCCACTGTGCCGCCCATAATATTCTGCTTTTAAGATCTCATTATTTTTTTTACCTATATAGTTTGTACCAATGTGTACCACGACCAGTGGTTGTTCACCCTTCAGAATGTCCTGTAACCGCTCTGAGACATCCTTGACCCAGGAGTGGGAGGTATTACACGCACTGTCCCAGACATTAACTCTTTCAAATCCTCATACTACATTTATAATCTATATCAATAACGTAGATGAAGAGGCAGAGAATAATGTATCTAAGTTTGCTGATGATACAAAGCTAGTTGGAAAGGTAAGCTGTGGGAAAAACACAGAGAGGCTGCAAAGGGATAGAGACAGGTTAAGTGAGTGGGCAACAAGATTACAGATGGAGTATAATGTAGGGAAGTGTGAAGTTATTCACTTTGGTCCTCAGAATAGAAAAGCAGAATTTTTTTTAAAGGTGTGAAACTTGTAAGTGTTGATGTTCAAAGAGAATTTGGGTGTGCTTGTACAAGGTGCATAGAAAGTTAGTCTGCAGGTACAGCAAGCAATTAGGAAGGCCACAGCATGTTGGCCTTTATTGCAAGGGGATTGCAGTACAGGAATAAAGCTGTCTTGCTACAATTGTACAAGGTTTAGGTCATTCCACATCTGGAGGACTATGTGCAGTTTTGGACTCCACATTTAAGAAAATATATACTTGCTTTGGAGGCAGTACAGTGAAGGTTCATTAAATTGGTCTCTGGGATTAGGGGGTTGTCGTATGATGAGAGGCTGAGTAAATTGGACATATACTCTCTGGAGTTTAGAAGAATGAGAGGCGATTTTATTGCAACATACAAGATTCGGAAGGGACTGGATAGGGCAGACACTGAGAGATTGTTTCCGCTGGTCGGGAATCTAGAAAACAGGGGCACAGTATCAGGATAAGGAGCCAATCATTCAGGACTGAGATGAGGAGAAATTACTACACTCAAAGGGTTGTGAATCTTTGGAATTCACTACCCCAGAGGGTTGTGGATGCTCCATCATTGAATACCTTTAAGGCTGGGATAGATAGGTTTTGGTCTTTCAGGGAATAAAGGAATATGGCGAGCGGCCGGGAAAGTGGAGTTGAAGCCTAAAGTCAGCCATGATCATATTGAATGGCAGAGCAGGCTCAATGGGCCATATGGTCTACTCCTGCACCGATTTCTTGCGTTCTTCTTTTCTCCCCAAATGCATGACCTCATGCTTCTCCAGTTTGAATTCCATTTTCCATTTTTCTGCCTACCTGCCAAGTTCATTGACATCTTCCTGCAATCTACAACTTTCTTCCACACCATCAACTGCAAAACTAATTTTTGTACCATCAGCAAATTTCTTAATCATGTTCCCTACATTTAAGTCTAAATTTTCTGCTTCCTCTCAATTGACCTTTACTGATCTCTTATTGGCAACTGTTAAAGTTACTTCTCTAAGGGCTTTCTGGGTGTATTTATAACTTTTCAACAGTATGTTATTTATACTATACAGATGTCCTTTTCGGATTTCATGCGTATCTGGGAGTCTAAACTTAGTACTATTGTACATCACAGACTTACTGATTCCCACAGTTTTTGTATTTACAATGATTTCCATCTGGGGCACATCAAGAATTTATCAACATATTATCATTTCCTCCTACCCAAGGAAGTAAGGAAGTTGTAGTCACAGTTGAAGCCTAAATCTAAACCTAATTCATACATTTTTAAAAAATCAACAGGGATGACCCAATTGGGATTGTGAAACTTGGACTCAATTTTATTCCAGCGACAGGGGTCCCAGTGGCGGGCCAGATGATGTGGAGGGAGACCCTGCCTCAGCCCTCTGACTGGCCCCCGTTGCAGCTCCATGCTGGGCAAGCGATTAGCTGTCCGATGTCAGGGTGCGGTCCTTTTAAGGGACAATCTCCTGCCTCCAAGAGCTGCCGGACAATTGGAGGGCTGGCAGCTTTGCAGTACTGGCAATGCCACTGGAAGCAATGGATACTGCCGATACTGCAGGAGGCTTTGCAGTACCGAAGAAAGAAGTCGACCCTGGGAGACATATGTGGGGTCACCAGGGCCATTCAGACAAGCTGTGGTGATGGGGTTCAGCGGGTGCCAGATGATGTGGATGGTGTTGTCTTCCTGGGTGGGTGGAGCACTGCCGGGGGCCTTCAAGTGGCCCTGGATTTCCTGCAAAGGAGGGACACCCTCGACCCCGGTAGAAGGCCACCAGGTTTTGACTGGCAGCATCTCCCCGCGGCAGTGCCCCCTCCGTCCTCCATTAAATTGAGGTGGAGGTGGGAAAAGGCCCTTAAGTGGCCATTGATTGGCCACTTAAGGGCCTCAATTTGGAGCAGAAAGGCTGTCCTCATCCTTCCCCCCCACCAGACTAAGTTGGAAGGCACTGGGAAGGTGACGGGCACTCCACCTCTTGCCTTCCCATGCAATTTTATGGGCCCCCCACCTCCATTCCCATCCCTAGGGGGCCCATAAAATTCAGCCCAAGATTTCAACTGGTTAACTAACACCCCACATAATCATATCACCCCACAATGAACACTTTACATCAACTCAGTACTCCCATTACCCACTACTACCTTTCCATACATAATGTGCTTTACTTTCACACCATTATCAACATGTTTTTATTGTACAAATAGACGTTCTTTAAGAAGCCAACTATCTCTTAAAGCCAGACCTCCTGTGCTCTAGCATTCAGCTATTAATTTTTTTGTTTCTCCAGATGCTGCTTCATGGAACAAGGTCTACTGATTAGAGAACAACTTACCTCAACCCTGAACTAATAAGCATGTTCCCTCAGGCTTTACAGAAATTTCTCATGTGTTTCCAGAAATCTCATTTACCATAATATTTGGGGAAAACACCCAGTCTCTCTGTTGAATAAACTTTGACTGCCTTGGGGTTAGATAATAAGAACACATTATTGTTGTGAATACAAGGGAATTCTAAAGCCCACTGTTTTTCATTTGCCATCATCAAACCAACATTTCTATGGCTGGATTCCGCCAAGCCCACGGTGTCGGGGTCTGTGGTGGCATGGCCAGAAGATGGTTTTGGCAGCGGTCCGCCAGAGAGGCTGTGCCAGGAGGGCCCGGCCCGATCCTCCCAGTGGTGGCAAGGTGACATGGCAGCCCCCCTGCCACTGGGCGACGGGACATGGATTTATATATTTAAATTACTGACATGCATAAATTTAAATTAACTGACCTTAAATCTTCCAGTCCCTCTGCGATCTTCGGAGCAGCGGCAGGCACTCCTGCGCTTCTATATCCCGTCTGGGGAAAGCCGGAGTGCCACTTGTGGGGAGGAAGGAGGAGTTAAGATTTTCAGTGCGGGGGTGAGGGGAACAGGGTCAAATAAACATAATGGGTGTAGGGGATGGTGGGAAGGGGAGAACTTTAAACTTTGTACAGTTTTGGGGGGGGGGGGGGGAGGTCAGGTTTAAAAGGTAAGCGTTTTGGATAAGAAAGGGCAAATAGTTAATGCAGTTGTTATGGGGGTGGGTGGGAAAGGTTCATTAGAATTTTATTAGATACATTTTGAGGGGTAATTCCTTTAAAAATTTAAATATGCCGGCTGATCTGGCTGCCCTTTAAAAATTATGCCAGCACCTGCGCACAGGCAGCTGACGCGATTGCGGTGGATGGACAGCCTGCTTCTCCACATGATTGGGGGAGGGGGGACGGGCTGCCCCAGTTATTTAAATGAGACGCCTTCCGGGAGATTGAGGTGCTTCTTTTGCAGACTGCCATGTTTTGAGCTCGCCGCTGAGATTGGGCAGCGGGCTCTTAAAATCCAGCCTTGGGTTTTCCTACATATATTCTTCAACAGTTAATGCACACTATTTATATCCATAAATCAGTAGAAAACAAACATACCCATCACCTATTTACTTCCCAGGCCTTTGCATTACAATTGACCACATCTTTATTTACGAAATCTTTTGCCTCTCCCACCCTTTCATGTCACTTTAATTTCCTTTCCTGTTCCTTGCCCTGTCCTTGCCCTTTCCGCTTGTTATTGCTCTCTATCTAATCCATTCACTCATTGTGCTAATTATCAGCCCGCCTGTTTTCTGCAAACTGCTCCCTCATTTGTCTGTCGTCATTTCATCTGTTTCTTTTGTATCCTTAAATTGCTCATTATTTGCCTAATTTCACAATAACATATTCAATACTAGCCAATTCCAATACTGTGCAACTCAATTCAATTTGCTTTTCCCTGTGGTTCATCTAATGAAAATCCAACAGTCAAAATGACTGAATAATATTTCCCTCTGCTTATTATTAGATATTTCCATATTGCTACTAATCTATGGGTTGCTGATTCTTCAGAGAAGCTGTGCATTTTACTTCACATTAATTAGGAAGCTTATTTTAGTTCCCCCACTGGGACCCTTCAATTTTATTATATTTTCCACATGAAAGTCAATCATTTTGTAAGAATGACATGTTAAAAGCTGGAGATCATCACCTAGTTAATTATTATAATTCACTTTAGTAATAATAACAAGTAATGATATGTTATGAAAAATGTAGGCACTTATAGCCTGGGGAAATGTTATGTTTGAAAACCTATCAAAATCACTTATTATTTTGTCACAATCCAAGGCCCTCAAGCTTGCTCTTTATTTAATTTAACATTTTCCATATTTTTATTCCTATTTTGTATTCCTGCCTTTTCTCATTTGCACAGATGTTGTTCAGTCTTTTTTTATTAAGCCATGGTAGGGTGGTGTATCCTCAGACTTCTATAGCTGTTTACACCAATGCCACTTTGCAGCTTACTTTACAAGTATGAAAAAGGTCTGGGATTACATTTGCCCTTTTCAGCATTTTTTAAAACTGCTACAATTTGACAACATGTCTGCAGGTTCTTTTCCTGAGCTTCTTGTACTGTGGCATTTTGAGGCAGGAGCACTACAATTAACACTTTATTGATGCTTTGTGAAAGAAGTTAGTTGTTTCTCTGTCAATTTTCATGACTAGAAAGTGAAATATAACTATGGTGAATTGTGTGTGGTCAGATTTGGAATGGATCCACTTCTGTTCTCATTGCATGAGATGGGAATGTCACTAATACAATATTCCATCAAGATTTTTAAGGGGAAGATTTCCACTTTGCTATTTTTTGTGCTATTGTATAATTGTTCTTTATATGTGTAATTTTATTATAAATAGTGAAACAGGAATTGGTCGCACTAACAATTTCATGTTGCTTGTATGGATTACTACATGGATTACTTTCAAACTCCCAACTGCCTGCCTTTGGCCCTCCATTCACCACCATACCTCTGTACTTGTTGATCTGCTGAACCACTTCCTTACCTCTATCTTTAATGCCCTTACCCCAAATAAAACACTTTCTCTCTCCCAGTCTGTCATTTCCCCTGCTATAGCCTCCAATGGGCACAGATTCGAACATGAGTGTGTACAACTGGTTTAACCATCAATTGCCAGTTCTGACATCAAGAATATCAGGCCTTTCTCTCTTCTTTCAAAACTGCTTACTGCTCCAGGATTTTCCTGGTAAGCAACAATAACTCCTGGCTCCTTTTCTCCATTACCATCCAAATGCTCATACCCTTTACCTGCCCCCTCTGCCTTCATCTTCAACAAGTGTGCTAGCTCATAGACTTACTTATCACTAACATCGAGACTATCTGTTCAGATGCCTCTGCCGTACCTCTTCCCATTCCCCATCAAACCAAACCTCCCTTAAGCTCCCCTCTGCCCTCGCCTTGAACCCAAGTATTTTTCTAATTTTCTCCTCCCTTTCCTATACCTTTCCAAAGTAATCTTGTCCATAAGACCACCTCATACTGTTTTGACCCTATTCCTACTGAATTGTTGATCAATTAAATACCCTTTCAGACCCCTATGCTACTTGACATTGTAAATGGTTCCTTCTCTGCAGGTACTATTATCCTTTCGTTCAGAGCCACCGTCTTCACGTTCCTCCTCAAAAAACACACGCTCGACCCCTCTGCCCTTCCAAACTATTGTCCCATCTCCAACTTCCCTTTTCTCTACAAAGTCCTCGAATGTGTTGTCTCCCAAATCGTGCCCACCTTTTCTGCAACTCCATGTTTGAATTTCTCCAATCAGGTTTCTGTCCCTGCCATAACATTTAAATGGCCTTAATTGAAGTCACAAATGACATCTTATGTGACTGTGACTATGGTACATTAGCCCTCCTTACCCTTCTCAAGCTCTCTGCAGCCTCTGATACAGTTGACCATACCGACTTCCTCCAATGCTACTCTCTGTGGTCCAGATTTTTAGGTCTGTCCTTGCTTAATTCTGCTCACCTATCCAATCATAGCCAGAGCATCACCAGCAATGGCTTACTAATTCACCTTATCTTTGGAATCCCCCAAGAATCTATCCTTGGTCTCCATGGGAGGGGGAGAGAGGAGGACCCGGAGACAGACAACAGCACCAAAAAGAGCTGTCCAGTCCAGTCCAGTCCAGTCCGTGACTCCAGAGCAGACTGACCGCATTCTGAGAAAAATCAAAGTGTGACTTCATAGATTGATTGATTGGTGAGCATTTTTCTCATTTATCTTTCAAAACTTGGGTAATTTTAGTAATTGTAAGGTTTTATTAGTAGTAATAAGGTTTACTAACAGTTGTAAAGGCCTTTTCCCAGTAAAAGGGATCTAGTGGCCCCTGTGTCCCTGAGAATCACTATGGGCTTGCTTGTCCCACTCAAGGGGTATGGGGTTACTTTCCCTTCAAACTTACCTCGGGTGCAAAAAAAACCCTGAAAAAAGTGATGTCACAGGAAAGCTGTGACCCGAGTGGCTGGTAGGGAATCGGCACTGAATTTGAAAATAAAACATAGATAAACTAATTAACCCGAATTAACTAATTAATTAATAAGTAGAGGAGTAACTAAACCAGAGGGAGGAGATTACTGTATTTAGCATTTAATATTTATAGTAGAAATCTAGCGCTAGGTACCATATAGTTAATTGTAACTGAATTTAGTAAGGATTTGATAAGTATTTATTTTAAATTAATTTATTAATTAGTGCTAGAAATATCAGTTAGAGGGGTAAAGTGCTTCATTTGTGAGATGTGGGAGGTCCGTGATGCTTCCAGCGTTCCGGAGAACTACATCTGCTGGAAGTATACCTAATTGCAGCTCCTCACAGGCCGCATGGATCGGTTGGAGCAGCAACTGGATGCACTTAGAAGCATGCAGGTGGTGGAAAGTATCGTAGACAGGAGTTTTAGAGAAGTGGTTACACCCAAGGTGCAGGCAGAGAGATGGGTGACCACCAGAAGGGGCAGGCGGTCAGTGCAGAAATCCTCAGTGGCTATCCCCCTCTCTAACAAGTATACCGTTTTGGATACTGTTGGGGGCGATGGCCTATCAGGGGAAAACAACAGCAGCAGCCAGAGCAGTGGCACCACGACTGGTTCTGTTGTTCAGCAGGGAGGGACAAAGCGCAGAAGAGCAATATAGTGATGGGCACAGATAGGTGCTTCTGTGGACGTGAAAGAGACTCCTGGATGGTATGTTGCCTCCCTGGTGCCAGGGTCCAGGATGTCTCTGAACGGGCGGGGACATTCTGAAGGGGGAAGGGTGAACAGCCAGAGATTGTGGGACACGTTGGTACTAACGACATAGGCGGGAAGAGTGACGAGGTCCTGCAGGGGGAGTTCAGGGAGTTAGGTAGTAAGTTAAAAAACAGGACCTCTAGGGTTGTAATCTTGGGATTACTCCCTGTGCCACGTGCCAGTGAGGCTAGAAATAGGAAGATACTGCAGCTAAACACATGGGTAAACAGCTGGTGTAGGAGGGAGGGTTTCAGATATCTGGATCATTGGGATCACTTCTGGGACAGATGGGACCTGTACAAGAAGGACGGGTTGCATCTAAACAGGAGGGGCACAAATATCCTGGCTGCGAGGTTTGCTAGCGTCATCCGTGACGGTTTAAATTAGTGCGGCAGGGGGGTGGGAACCAGGGCAGTAGGACAGCAGATGAAATAACTGAGGGGGATCTAGTGAATAAGGCCAGTAAGACTGAGAGTAAGAGCAGGCAGGGAGATGTTGCTGAGCACAGCGGGACTGGTGGTCTGAAGTGCATTTGTTTCGATGTGAGAAGTATAACAGGTAAGGCAGATGAACTTAGAGCTTGGATTAGTACTTGGAACTATGATGTTGTTGCTATTACAGAGACTTGGTTGAGGGAAGGACAGGATTGGCTGCTAAACGTTCCGGGATTTAGAAGCTTCAGGCGGGATAGATGGGGATGTAAAAGGGGTGGGGGAGTTGCATTACTGGTTAAGGAGAATATCACAGCTGTACTGCAGGAGGACACCTCAGAGAGGTCATGCAGCAAGGCAATATGGGTGGAGCTCAGGAATAGGAAGGGTGCAGTCACGATGTTGGGCGTTTACTACAGGCCTCCCAACAGCCAGCGGGAGATAGAGGAGCAGATATGTAGACAGATTTTGGAAAGATATAAAAGCAACAGGTTTGTTGTGGTGGGTGATTTTAACTTCCCCTATATTGACTGGGACTCACTTAGTGCTAGGGGCTTGGATGGGGCAGAATTTGTAAGGAGCATCCAGAGGGCTTCTTGAAACAATATGCAGATAGTCCAACTAGGGATGGGGCCGTACTGGACCTGGTATTGGGGAATGAGCCCGGCCAGGTGGCCGAAGTTTCAGTAGGGGAGCATTTCGGGAGCAGTGTCCATAATTCTGTAAGTTTTAAGGTACTTGTGGATAAGGATGAGAGTAGTCCTCGGGTGAAGGTGCTAAATTGGGGGATGGCTAATTATAACAATAATAGGCAGGAACTGAAGAATTTATATTGGGGGCGGCTGTTTGAGGGTAAATCAACATCTGACATGTGGGAGTCTTTCAAACGTCAGTTGATTAGAATCCAGGAACGGCATGTTCCTGTGAGAATGAAGGATAAGTTTGGCAAGTTTTGGGAACCTTGGATAACGAGGGATATTGTGAGCCTAGTCAAAAAGAAAAAGGAAGCATTCGTAAGGGCTGGAAGGCTAGGAACAGATGAAGCACTTGAGGAATATAAAAAAAGTAGGAAGGAACTTAAGCAAGGCGTCAGGAGGGCTAAAAGGGGTCATGAAAAGTCATTGGCAAACAGGATTAAGGAGAATCCCAAGGCTTTTTATATGTCTTTAAAGAGCAAGAGGGTAGCCAGGGAAAGGGTTGGCCCACTCAAGGACAGAGGAGGGAATCTATGCATGGAGCCAGAGGAAATGGGCGAGGTACTAAATGAGTACTTTGCATCAGTATTCACTAAAGAGAAGGACTTGGTGGATGATGAGTCTAGGGAAGGGTGTGTAGATAGTCTGGGTCATGTCGATATCAAAAAGGAGGATGTGTTGGGCGTCTTGAAAAACATTAAGGTAGATAAGTCCCCAGGGCCTGATGGGATCTAACCCAGAATACTGAGGGAGGCAAGGGAGGAAATTGCTGGGGTCTTGGGAGAAATCTTTGTATCCTCATTGGCTGCAGATGAGGTCCCAGAGGACTGGAGAATAGCCAATGTTGCTCCTTTGTTTAAGAAGGGTAGCAAGGATAATCTGGTCAGTGGGAGGGAAATTATTGGAAAGGATTCTTCGGGACAGGATTTACTCCCATTTGGAAACAAATGGACTTATTAGCGAGAGGCAGCATGGTTTTGTGAAGGGGAGGTCGTGTCTCACTAACTTGATCGAGTTTTTTGAGGAAGTGACGAAGATGATTGATGAAGGAAGGGCCGTGGATGTTGTCTACATGGACTTCGGTAAGGCCTTTGACAAGGTCCCTCATGGCAGACTGGTACAAAAGGTGAAGTCACACGGGATCAGAGGTGAGCTGGCAAGATGGATACAGAACTGGCTCGGTCATAGAAGACAGAGGGTAGCAGTGGAAGGGTGCTTTTCTGAATGGAGGGCTGTGACTAGTGGTGTTCCTCAGGGATCAGTGCTGGGGCCTTTGCTGTTTGTAGTATATATAAATGATTTGGAGGAAAATGTAGCTGGTCTGATTAGTAAGTTTGCGGACGACACAAAGGTTGGTGGAGTTCCGGATAGTAATGAGGACTGTCAGAGGATACAGCAGGATATAGATCGGTTGGAGACTTCGGCGGAGAAATAGCAGATGGAGTTTAATCCGGACAAATGTGAGGTAATGCATTTTGTAAGGTCTAATGCAGGTGGGAAGTATACAGTAAATGGCAGAACCCTTAGGAGTATTGACAGGCAGAGAGATCTGGGCATACAGGTCCACAGGTCACTGAAAGTGGCAACGCAGGTGGATAAGGTAGTCAAGAAGGCATATGGCATGCTTGCCTTCATCGGTCGGGGCATTGATTATAAAAATTGGCAAGTCATGCTGCAGCTGTACAGAACCTTAGTTAGGCCACACTTGGAATATTGTGTACAATTCTGGTCGCCACACTACCAGAAGGATGTGGAGGCTTTGGAGAGGGTACGGAAGAGGTTTACCAGGATGTTGCCTGGTCTGCAGGGTATTAGATATGAGGAGAGGTTGGATAAAC
Organism: Heterodontus francisci; assembly: GCF_036365525.1. Lineage (NCBI taxonomy): Eukaryota > Metazoa > Chordata > Chondrichthyes > Heterodontiformes > Heterodontidae > Heterodontus > Heterodontus francisci. Next base: position 123,925,711 of record NC_090372.1, on the reverse strand, counting down.
TCAGATTGTTTTCACTGGAACGACGGAGGTGGAGGGATGACATGATAGAGGTTTACAAAGGTATGAGTGGCATGGACAGAGTGGATAGTCAGAAGCTTTTTCCCAGGGTGGAAGAGTCAGTCACTGGGGGACATAGGTTTAAGGTGCGTGGGGCAAAGTTTAGAGGGGATGTGCGAGGCAAGTTTTTTACACAGAGGGTGGTGAGTGCCTGGAACTTGCTGCCGGGGGAGGTGGTGGAAGCAGGTACGATAGTGATGTTTAAGAGGCATCTTGACAAATACATCAATAGGATGGGAATAGAGGGATACGGACCCCGGAAGTGCAGAAGGTTTTAGTTTAGACAGGCATCATGATCGGCGCAGGCTTGGAGGGCTGAATTGCCTGTTCCTGTGGTGTACTGTTCTTTGTTCTTTCTCAAAAGACACAAAAATTTTTCTACATCTTCCTCATTGAAGTTTGGGATTAGTTGAGATAGTTTTAACAATTTTGTACCCAGCCCTGAATTATGCTTCTCCATATTGGCCATGCTTTCACTGGGGTTACTCTATTGCCCCCTAGTTAACTCAAGCCGCTTCCGCTCTCTTTCTTCGCATTCTTTCTGGAAGGTTCTTTCTCTCTCTCTCTCCTGCGTCTCTTTGTCTTCATGTTGCTTCTGGAAGGCTCTTTCTTTCTCCCTCTCCCTTTCCTCAAATTCAAGTTTCCTCTGTTCCAATTGTATCTTTGCTAGCGATATCCTGTCAGAGTCTATTTCTAACCCTGTTTCTGCTTCTTCAGATTCAAAGGAAAAATGGGTGTCCACTAGCCACACTGCTCAGCCATTTTCCTCAACTCCTCCATAGACAGTGCTTTTAACTTATCCCAAGTTATTTCACCCTGGCTTGGGGAGCTACAAGCTTCAGTCACAGACATGCTAGTATTCAAGCACAGACAACCACAAGAAAACCTGTGTTGAAACCTTGCTCTTTTTTGATTGTGAACAATTTGGCTTCCCACTTCCAAATTCTCTCATTTGTCTGTGGGTAAAATCCAGGACGGTAGCCTCCAAATTTCTGTTACGATCTGGTGAGAAAGAGGTCCAGTGATCCCTCTCACCTTGTCTTACTGTAACAGGGTTTTATTTTTAAACACACTGTTTTTAGCTGCCCCTTGGTGAATCCTTGTTCACTGCTTTCCAATTATAAGGCAAAGAAACCAGCACAAACAGGTTTTCTTAGGTTTAAAGAAGAAAAGTTGAAATTTATTAAATTTGAACTTAAACTCAAATTCGGTTAACGCCTACGGATACACGATGCGCCCACGCTAGCATGCATATGCGATACACACATGCAAATATAGACAGGAAAGAGCAGAAGACAAATAAAGTGGAAAAGTTTGAGGCAATATCTGAAAAGTTTTTGTTACGGTTCTTTGAGCTCACTGTAAAGTCCTTGATTGTAGGTAGACCTTAGTTTTCGTTGGGGCCCAATATTCTTCTTAAACCTTGTTCATTGTAGGAGACTTTTCTAACTTGGGGTTCATGTGTCTTCTGTGGATTCAGAGGCTTGTGTGAAAGAGATGGGAGCAGACAGAAGAGATCTTCTCAGTCCAGGAGCAAACAGTCTTTCTGAGTTCAAACTCTCCGTGGCTAGTTCAAAAACCCTTGGTACAACCAGTTAGTCATGTGACCAGCTGGTCCAACCAGTCCTGGCCCCTGTGGACTGCATCACCCCTGCAGGCCCTGGAATGCGCTTCCCTACCCCCCTCACTGTCCGGTGATCAACATTCATTGTGGGTTGAATCGGTCAGGGAATGGTCCTTTATCTACACAAGCACTGTTTGTTAGTATGCACATGTTTTTTTCCAGTCACGCCTGATCTGTTCAACAAGTCATTTCTTCGCTCCAGCAACAGTTCAAAATCAATGTTCATATGACAAAACCAATGTGCCTCATTCTTGGCAAGTGGGGGCCTGCATGACAAATGTATCTGCCATTTCCTCATTCCCCATAATAATTTCTCTTGTCTCTTACCTTAACTACTTTCTTCCTTTTTTATATGCTTATAAAAGTTCTTACAATCTGTTTTAATATTCCTAGCTAACTTATTCTTGTATTCTATTTTTTCCCCTTTTTATCAACATTTTGATGGCTCTTTGCTGGTTTCTAAAAAACTCCCAATCCTCAAACTTGCTAAGATTCTTTGCAACGTTATAAGCCTCTTCTTTTAATCTAATACAATCCTTAACTGCCTGAGTGAGCCATGGCTGGGTCTTTCTTGCTGAGTTTCTATTTTTTAATGGAATATATTTTTGTTGAACATTTTGAATTGTTTCTTTAAATTTGTCCATTGTTTATTTACTGCCGTGCCTTTTAGTCTATTTACCTAATCAATCTCTGCCAGCTCTCTCCTCATACTTACATAATTGGTTTTGTTTACATTCATGATTTTTTGTTTGTGATTAGAGTATATCACTTTCAAACTTAACACGGAATTGTATTATGATCACTGTTTCCCAGTGTATCTTTTACTATGAGATTACTAACTAATCCTGCCTCATTATACAATACTAGATCTTAAATTGCTTTATCTCTAGTTGGTTCCACAATGTATTGCTCCGGGAAACTGTTGCCAAAACATTCCACTACTCATCTTCTAGACCACCCTTGCCAATTTGATAGGTCCAATCTATATGAGGAATAAAGTCCCCCACAATTATTACATTGCCTTTGTTACAAGCTCCAATCATTTCTTGTTTAATTCTCTGTCCAACCTACTGTTATGAGGCCTAGAAATTACTCCCATCAGCATTTTCTGACTCCTGCTATTCCTAATTTGCACACCCATACTGAATCTACTTCCTGATCTTCTGAGCCAAAGACCTTTCTCACTAATCCCCTCATGTCAGCCTTTACTATCAGGACTACTCCTCCCCCTTTTCTATTCTGTCTATCTTTTTGAATATTTTGTATCCTAAAATATTTATTTCCCAACCTTGGTCACCTTGTAACCACGTCTCTGTAATGGTGATTAGATCTAAACTATTTATTTCTATTTCTGCCACTAGTTCACCTACCCTATTGTGGATGCTTTGTGCATTCAGATAAAGAACATTTAATTTCATGTTTTTACTGTTATTCCCTGCGTGAACCTTACTTGCTGATGCCCAAATACTGTTAAACTCTCTGTGCCTTCCTGTCTCACTCTACTTGTCTCTACCCATATTGCCAAACTGTTCTATTGCCTGGAGTTTTCTCTTTGGATTTCTCAATCTCCCTTCCCCCACTTTGTTAGTTTAAAGCACTATCCACAGCCCTAGTTATACAATTCACCAGGAGACTGGTCCCAGCCCAGTTTAAATGGAACCCATCCCAATGGAACAGCTCCCTCTTTCCTGAGTGTTGGTGCCAGTGCCCCATGAATCAAAACCCTTTCTTCCCACATCACTCTTGGAGCCATGTGTTTAATTCTCCTTACTGATAACTATTTTTCAAAAATACCAGCTGCCATAAATATTTTTTGTTGCCAAATTTTATCTGCCACATCCCCTTAATTTAAAAAATTCTTTCAATTGTCAAAGTATTTTGACAGTTATTATAACTAATAAAAATATGTAAACCTCCAGTCAAACACAGCCAGTCAATTCTGAACATTTATTATACTTTCATGTGAATTTGCTATGTGTTTGACATACAAATAAATGATCTCAGTCTCTTTGGCACCTGTCACTAAGGAACACTAAGTCAGCTAATATTTGGGATCAGATCTGTCACAATCAAAGCTTTGAAAAGATGTCCACAAGACAAAGCCTGTCACACACCAATGGACAGCAAAGCTCCGTGTGAAGAGTACTACGTGGTCTAATAGGCAGTGGCTAGCTCTGCTGTGGTTAACAAGTTAAACTCCATCCCCATTAAAAAGCAATGCAAGCTGACTAATTTCCTGTATGTCTTTTGCTTTAATGATATTTACCGTCTAATTTTTATCGATGTCAGCTCTCTATAATAATGGATGTGTCCTTATTTCCTGAAAAAAGTAGTTCACCCAGAATTCTAATTTTAATCCATTGTTCCATTGCACTGTAGTTAGGGGAAATTCCCAATTTCCATGTTACAATTTTACTTATTATTTCTTCCTTGAAAACTACTTTTTTTCCATAGTGTGGACCCGTAAGCTTTACAATCACTTGAATTTCACAGAATTACTGGTTGTTTGATTTTAAATGGATTAAATAGAGCTGAAACTGACAAGGTATGAATTGGAAAGGAGGATATAGCATCTCATTTCCAGGCTGTATCTTTGGGGAATCAGTTTACTCTCATCAATGTTAAGTGTGCCTGAAGACAGTGGTTTATCACAAATCATTTTTATTCTGTATATTATATTATATTTATTATATTGGTGCTGGAAGGGGTTGTCAACAGTGCTATCAAGCGACACTTGCTCAGCAATAACCTGCTCACTGACACTCAGTTTGGGTTCCAGCAGGGCCACTCCAGCATGAGTGGGGGGGTGCCAAGGAAGAAGAGTGGAAGAGCAATAGTGGTAGGAGATTCGATGGTGATGGGAACAGACAGGCACTTCTGCGGCTGTAGGCATGACTCCAGGATGATATGTTGCCTCCCTGGTGCCAGGGTCAAGGCTATTACTAAGCAGCTACAGGATATACTGAGCGGGGAGGTTAAACAGTCAGAAGTCATGGCCCATATTGGCACTAATGACATAGACAGAAAGAGGGATGAGGTCCTGCAGGCAGAGTTTGTGGAGCTCGGAGAGAGATTGAAAAGGAGGATTCAAATGTAGTACTCTCCAGATTACTCCCCATGCCATGTGCTTGTGAGTACAAAAATAAGAAGATGGAGCTGATGAATACGTGGCTGGAGAGATGGTGCAGGAGGGAGGGCTTTAGATTCCTCAGGTAATGGGACCACTTCTGGGGGAGGTGGCTCCTGTACAAGTTGGATGGAATGAACCTCAATAGGGCCAGGAGCAATATCCTTACCGGGGGGTTTGCTAGTTTTGTTGTGGAGGAGTTAAACTAGCTTGGCAGGGGGATGGAAACCTGAGAGTAGATTCAGAAGGGAGAGAAGAAAAGTTGGAAATGGAAAATTAGTAAGCCTGTTTGGAAGGCAGAGGAAACAAAGATTAGAAAATAGGCAACAAGGGAGTTTGGCAGTACTAAATGGTATATTCTTTTGTTCTTCTTTTGGGCCTCCTTATCTCGAGAGACAATGGATACGCGCCTGGAGGTGGTCAGTGGTTTGTGAAGCAGCGCCTGGAGTGGCTATAAAGGCCAATTCTGGAGTGACAGGCTCTTCCACAGGTGCTGCAGAGAAATTTGTTTGTTGGGGCTGTTGCACAGTTGGCTCTCCCCTTGCGCCTCTGTCTTTTTTCCTGCCAACTACTAAGTCTCTTCGACTCGCCACAATTTAGCCCTGTCTTTATGGCTGCCCGCCAGCTCTGGCGAATGCTGGCAACTGACTCCCACGACTTGTGATCAATGTCACACGATTTCATGTCGCGTTTGCAGACGTCTTTATAACGGAGACATGGACGGCCGGTGGGTCTGATACCAGTGGCGAGCTCGCTGTACAATGTGTCTTTGGGGATCCTGCCATCTTCCATGCGGCTCACATGGCCAAGCCATCTCAAGCGCCGCTGACTCAGTAGTGTGTATAAGCTGGGGGTGTTGGCCGCTTCAAGGACTTCTGTGTTGGAGATATAGTCCTGCCACCTGATGCCAAGTATTCTCCGAAGGCAGCGAAGATGGAATGAATTGAGACGTCGCTCTTGGCTGGCATACGTTGTCCAGGCCTCGCTGCCGTAGAGCAAGGTACTGAGGACACAGGCCTGATACACTCGGACTTTTGTGTTCCGTGTCAGTGCGCCATTTTCCCACACTCTCTTGGCCAGTCTGGACATAGCAGTGGAAGCCTTACCCATGCGCTTGTTGATTTCTGCATCTAGAGACAGAAATGGTATATACTTCAATGTAAGAAGTCTAGGGAATAAGGCAGATGAGCTGAGGGCACAGATTGACACATGGGAGTATGATATTAGAGCTATTACTGAGACACTAAGAGGGCAGGAATGGCAGCTCAACATTCCTGGTGACAGGGATTTCAGATGAGATAGAGAAGGAGATAAAAAGGAATCAATTATAGCTGTAAGGAGGGAAGATGTGGTAGAAGGATTATCAACTGAGGCCATATGGGTTGAACTGAAGAGAAAAAAGGAGCAAACACATGACTGTGAGTGTACGATAGACCCCCCAAACAGTCAGAGGGAGATAGAACGAATATGTGGCAAATCTCTGAGAAGTGCAAAAACAATAGGGCAGTAATAGTGGGGGATGTCAACTACCATAATAAATTATCGTGAAAGGCACAGAGGGAGCAAAATTCTTAAAAATGCATTCAGGAGAACTTTTTTAGCCAGTATATAGCAAGCCCAACAAGAGAGGGGATGGTTCTGGACTTAGTTTTAGGGAATGAAGCTGGGCAGGTGGAAGGGATATCATTTCGGGAGCACTTTGGTGGAAGTGATCATAATTCAGTTAGATTTAGGGACTTCAGTTAGATTTGGGATAATTATGGAAAAGGACAAAGATAGATGAGGAATAAAAGTTCTCAGTTGGGGAAAAGCTAATTTTACTAACCTGAGATGTGATTTAGCTAAACTGGAAATAGCTACTTGAGGGTAAATCAGATCCAGATCAGTGGGAGGCATTCAAGGAAGAGATAGTGAGGGTTCAGAGCAAGTATGTTCCCTTAAAGAAAAAAGGTTCCTTTAAAGAACAGGACTAACAAATCCAGAGCCCCTGGATATCAAGGGCTTAAAGGACAGGATAAAGAAAAAAAGGGAAGCTTGTGACAGATACCAAGGGCTCAATACTGCAGAAAACCTAGAGTAGTATAAAAAGTGAAGGGGTGAAATCAAAAAGGAAATTAGGGAAGCAAAGAGAGGCATGAAAAAATATTGGCAAGTAAAATCAAGGAAAACCCAAAGATGTTTTATGAATACATAAAGAGCAAGAGCATAACTAAAAAAAAGAGTAGGGCTTTTTAGGGACCATAAGGGTAACATGTGTGCGGAGGCGGAAGACGTTGGTATGGTTCTTAGTGAATACTTTGTGCTGGATTTTGTGCTGGAGTTGGGGCCACCGGCAGCAGGCCGAAAAGGTGGGGGAGCCCTGCGGAGGCGGTGGTATAGTGGTAATGTCACTGGATTGGTAGCCTAGTGGCCCAGGCTAATGCTCTGGAGACATGGGTTCGAATCCTACCATGGCAGATGGCAAAATTTGAATTCAATTAATAAATCTGGAATTAAAAAGCTGGTCTAGTGTGATCATGAAGCCATTGTCGATTGTTGTAAAAACCCATCTGGTTCACTAATGTCCTTTAGGGAAGGAAATCGGCTGTCCTTACCTGGTCTGGCCTACATGTGCCTCCAGATCCACAGCAATGTGGTTGACTCTTTAAATGGCCACTCATTTCAAGGGCAATTAGGGATGGGCAATAAATGCTGGCCTAGCCAGCGACGCCCACATCCCATGAATGAATAAAAAAAAAACCCACCTCGGAGTGATCCTCCAGTCTTCTTGAGTCAAAGTTTTAGGAGGCGGGATCCCCGTCCCTTCAAAGACTTTAAAGAGACAGGGATCCTGCCTCCAGGAGCTGCCAGCTAATCAGAGGGCTGGCAGCTCAGCAGTATCAGCAGCGCCACTGTGAGCGGTGGCCACTGCCAGTACTGCAGAGGCCTCAGACCCAGGCTCAGTGGTGGAACCCTGGAAAGAGTTAGGTGAGGCGGGGTAACCGGCAAGGGTGGTGTGGTGGTCATGCAGTCCAGGGGGAGGGGGGTCCCAGGGGTAAAGTTATTCCCGGTGGGTGCCCTCCATGTGCCGTAAATTGCCCACGAAGGAGGGACACCCCAACATGCCCACAGGGAGGGCGCCTCGTTTTACAAGGCGTCCTTCCCGTGCAGTGGAGGCCCCCACCTCCCCGCTGGTAAGATTCATTTGGGGAGGTGGGGGGGGTGGTTCAATCATGAAGGGAAGGAAGGGGATTGATCTCGGAGGGGGGGCTGATCCCAGGGAAAGTGGGTTGATTGAGGGTGGGTAGGATCCCAGCGGTGGCAAGAAGAAGCCCTTAATTGGGCTAGCTATCCCTCATCTAGCTATCCCACCCCCAGGAAGATTTCTGGGCGATGGACCTTCTGCCCCCCCGCCCCCCCGCCACTCATCGTGATACTCCATGCCCCTCTGCCTCCTTCATTGCCTCAGGGGGCCTCACAAAATCCCGGCTTTGAGTTAAAATCCCACCATGGCAGCTGGGGAATTTAAATACACTTAAATTTGTAATACAAAGTGAGCATCAGTAATAGTGACCATGAAACTACTGGATTTTTGGAAAAACTGACCTGGTTTACTAATGCCCTTTAGGGAAGGAAACCTGCTGCCCTTACCTGGTCTGACCAACATGTAACTCCAGACCCACAGCAATGTGGTTAACTCTTAACTGCCCTCTGAAATGGCCTAGCAAGACACTTAGTTGTATCAAACTGCTATGAAAATGTCTAATATGAATAAAAGCTAAAAGACCACCTGGCATTGACTTAGACACCAGACATGGCAAAGGCATACCTAGCCCAGTCAACCCTGCAAAATTCTCCTCACTAACATCTGTGTCTGTCTTCACAGTAAAATGCACTAGAAACATATCAGAAATAATGAGGAACCAAAGTGAGCAAATTAAAACAATTAATATTAGTAAAGAAAAAGTATTGGAAAAATTTATGGGGGTAAAATCTAACAAATCCCAGAACCTGATGGCCTCCATCCTAGGATTCTAAAAGAGGTGGATGCATTGGTTATGATTTTCCAAAGTTCCCCAGATTCTGGAATATCCCAGTGGATTGGAAGATAGCAAATGTTAAAGAAAGGAGTGAGAGAATAAACAGGGAACTATAGGCCAGTTTCTTTGGGAAAACAATGAATCAATTATTAAGGAAGTAGTAACAGGGTACTTAGAAAATCATTATCTGATATTACAGAGTCAACATGGTTTTATGAAAGGAAAATCACATTTGACAAATTTACTAAAGATTTTTGAGGATGTAACTAAAAGGATAGATAAAGAGGAACCAGTAGAGGAACCAGGGCGGCACAGTGGCGCAGTGGTTAGCACCGCAGCCTCACAGCTCCAGGGACCCGGGTTCGATTCTGGGTACTGCCTGTGTGGAGTTTGCAAGTTCTCCCTGTGTCTGCGTGGGTTTTCTCCAGGTGCTCTGGTTTCCTCCCACAAGCCAAAAGACTTGCAGGTTGGTAGGTAAATTGGCCATTATAAATTGTCACTAGTATAGGTAGGTGGTAGGGAAATATAGGGACAGGTGGGGATGTTTGGTAGGAATATGGGATTAGTGTAGGATTAGTATAAATGGGTGGTTGATGGTCGGCACAGACTCGGTGGGCCGAAGGGCCTGTTTCAGTGCTGTATCTCTAATCTAATCTAAATAGTATATTTGGATTTTCAAAAGGCATTCAATAAAGTGCCACCTGTAAGGTTGTTGCACAAGGTAAGGGTTCATGGATTTGGGATAATAGATTGGCATGGATAGAGGATTGGTTAAAGGACAGAAAGCAGACAGTAGGAATAAACAGGTCATTTTCAGATTGCAGGCTGTTATTAGTGGAGTGCCGCAAGGATCAGTGCGAGGGCCTTAGCTATTTACAATCTATATTAATGACTTAGATGAAGGGAGTGAGTGTAATGTATCCAAGCTTGCTGATGACACAAAGCAAGGTGTGAAAGTAGGCTGTGAGGAGGACCAAAGTACAGGATTTTTACTTACCTGACCTGCCGTGTGTTGTGTGATTGCCTTTAAGAGTGATGTCCCTTTAAGACCTTAGTATGCTAATGAGCCAAGTACCAGGATGCAGTCAAGTGACAGCTGGACAGACTCACTCTGTAACTGTAATACCAAGAGGCAGCTTCTGTAAATAGTTTGTGCTAAATAAATCTCTGTGCTGTATATAATAGTTAGCTGTTAATAAACCTGTTTGAGACATTCAATCAATTGAACTCCATGTATCTCATTTATGTTGCATCAGACAACATAAAAAGCTTCTCATTACACCATGAACGGTTTGGTCAGAAAATTGTGAGGAACCTGGAAGTTGAGATTCTCCTGTAAGCTGTGGAGTTTTAACTTCACAGGATGAGTTTGAGTCACTGATTGTTTTCCTGTCCAGAGGTCAGCCTGATTGACAGGCTGGCTTCCAGTCGAATGGGGAACCAGTCGATGAAGGTAACCGGACCAGAAAAATCCACCCCGGGTTGGGGAGAGGAGGGTGGAGGTGATCTCTCAGTGGGGGAGAGGTTCTATCTCTGAGGGGAGGGAGTGTGATTGATTTGGGGGAGGGGGGGGTGTTGGTTCAATCTCAAAGGGGAAGGAGGGGGTGATCTCATAGAGGGGGATTGATCCCAGGGGAAAGGGGTTGATCGGGGGTTGGGTGATTCTGGCGGAGTTGTCAATCCAGGGGTCCAAGGGTGGGGGCATCGGGGACCTGGTGGGGGAGAAGATCAGAGGTCAGAGGCCTCATGTGGGGGTATTGGAGGCCTGTGGGGGAATTGTGGGTCTGTAGAGGGAGGATTAGAGGTCAGAGGCCTTGTTGGGGTCGGGTGGGGGGGGTGGGGGGGGAGTGCTCAGAGGCCTGTGGGAGGATCGAGGGCCTGTGGGAGGGAGGATCAGAAGTCGGACCTCAGCATGGGGGATCAGGGGCCTAGTGAGGAATCGGGGGCCTGCTGGGAGGAAGGAGGTCGGAGGCCTCAGTGGGTGGGTGGGGGAGAATCAGAGGCCTGGTGGTGGATTGGAGCCCTGGTGGGGGATTGGGGGCCTAGTGGGGGGGAACATCAGAGAGCGGAGGCTTCAGGGTGGGGAGATTGGAGGCCTGGTTGGTGATCAGGGGCCTAGTGGGGAAGGCTTATATTGCCAATGAATTGTTTGCTCAATGTGGAATCTGGTGATACTGAACGCTAATGCCAGTGTTTCTTGTTCTGTGTTCGAATCATCTGCCTGCGCAGGTGACAAACTTTTAGAACCAAATGCAATTGGTCTACCTTCCTGTAACAGACATGCTCCGAGACCTTTTGTGAAACATCTACTTCGAGTATAGTTTCTTTCCTTGGGTCGTAGTATTGTAAACATGCTTCAGCAGAAAGTGACAGTTTTAACAAATCGAATGCATGCTGATGATTTTATGCCACAATAAAGTGCCACATCAAAGGTTATTGCAGAAAACAAAAACTCATGGTGTAGGGGGTAACATTTTCGCATGGATAGAAGATTGACTAGCTAACAGGAAACAGAGAGTAGGCATAAATGGGTCATTTTCTGGTTGGCAAGATGTAATGAGTGGCATGCCACAGGGATCAATGCTGGGGCCTCAACTTTTTACAATTGACTTAAATGACTCGGATGAAGGAACCAAAGCAATGATTTGGCAAAAAGCACTCACTAGTGTGCCACCTCGACTCCCATGATTGTTAATCAAGGTACAGGGATACGATTGTGAGGTTTGATACAAGCCTGGAACCCTCGTGATTACATCTGACACATTGAGCAGGCTACCCAACCCCAAGAATATGGAAGATGTTCAGTTAGATGTCGACGTGGACGAAGTAGATGTCGAACTATAAGATGTGTACAACATTGACCTAATGCGATTTGGACAGAAAAGATGTGAATGGCCCCTGAGAGAGATTGCCAGAGATCCTGTCCTCAGGGCTTAATGGCAGCTCATCATCAGTGGATGGCCAGATACAATGCGAGAGGTTCCCACAGACCTCAGAACCTTTTAGCCATATCGTGACGAATTAGGGATATCAAGTGGAGTCATGTTCAAAGGCAGACAAGTGCTGATACCAAAAATGCTTTGTCAAGTTATCCTTACCCAAGTACATCAAGGTCACATGGGTACTGAAAGATCAAGACAACTTGCACGTGAGACAGTTTATCCACCAGGAATCAATAATGACATAGAATGAGCAGTGAGAATGTACGATGCATGTCAAGAGCATCAGCCGAGTCAACACAGAGAGCCACTCCATCTCCATCCTCATGATAGTCCATCATATCCATGGTCAAGAATAGTTACTGACTTATTTATTGTCAGAGGTGATGACTTCATACTTAATACTGACTACTTCTCCAAGTTTCCTACCATTCACCAATTGAGGGATATATTAAGTGCATCAGTAGCAAACATAATGAGTGCAATTTTCAATCTTTTTGGTTCCCTGGAAGAGATTGTGTCAGATAACGGTTCACAGTACAATGGTAAGCCATGTGCGCAAAGTGAGCTATAAATCACGTTATGTTATCTCCAAGGTCAAATGGACTAGCGGAAAGGATGGTGCAGACGGTAAAGTCACTAATCTTGAAACATAAGGAGATCAATCAAGACATTCAAATAGCAATGTTGCACCTATGAGCAACACCACTAGATATGGGATTACCATCTCCAGCAGAGATCATGTTCGAAAGCCAAGTCAGGATAGCTCTTCCGAGTCATCACTGGATCAGATCATCGTCAGTCCAGGATAAATTATTGGTAAGACAAGAGAAAATGAAAATTACACATGACAAACATGCAGGCGTGGAGTTACCTCCTCTACAGGTCAGATAGAAGGTCAGAGTGATCCACCAACAAGAGAAGACATGGTTCCCTGCGGATAGTGTCAAAACTCTGTAATGAGCCACCATACAAGGTAACCACCCTGAATGGAGCGATGATCAGAAGGGATAGATATCAGCTGAGAGTTATCCAACAGTATCATACCTAATACTCCTGTAGCATCATGAACACGTTCACATTCAAGTTCTAAGAATAAAGATAAGAAAAAAACATACAACAGTCAAATACAAGATAACTGTCGGTCTAAATCTACAAGTCAAGAGAAAAGAATTGACAATTCCAGATCTCAGCAAGGTTTCACTGTTACCAGATCAGGTTGAGTCAACAGACCACCTATACATTTCAGAAACACTTGTGAGAGTGTGTGACAGTCTATACATGTGTAAATACTGTTCACAATTATCCTATTTCATTATGTACATCGCTTATAACTTATGTAATTTTTCTATTTAAGGAAAGGGGGATATTGCTTTAATTGCTTTAATACTGATTAACATACTACTGAATATGTAAATACTTTACTATACATCATCACAGGAAGAGATGCAAATTAACGCGTGATACAATAGTTGGAGCAGTGTCAGTCAGCAGGTAGCACCTGTATTGAAGAGCTCTCCTAGAATACTGTTATTCTTCGTCATGAAGACCCCACCTGCCACAAATGAGGCATATTAATTTCGCCATATGAACATTGATTTTGAACTGTTGCTGAAAAGAAGAGATGACTTGTTTAAAGAGATCAGCAGTAGCTGAAAAATATTTGCATACTAAGAGACAGTGCCTGGAGACAATAGAATGGCTCCCTGTTCCAATTAACCCAAATAGATTTTGATCACCAGACATTGAATGTGTAAGAAAGTGAGCATTCCAGGGTGTCTGTTAAGATGGAGAATCCACAAACGCAGGAGTTTGTTAAAACAGCTAGTTACATGACGAACCTGCTGGCCCAGGTTTTTATTTGAACTGCTCACAGCACAGTTTGGGTCAAATTGCAACTGAACTTGGAAGAAGAGAGCCTCTCTCCTGGCTAGCTCTCTCTCTCTCTCACGAATCTCTGGATGCACTGAAGCCACTTAAACCTCAAGAGAGAAAAGACTCCTACATCGAAACAAGGTTTAATGTGTGCACTAGGCCCCAATGAAATGGCAACAGTTACCTGCAATCAAAGACCCTACATCAAACTCAAAGGACAGTAAATAAATCCCAGCTATTGCCTCAAACTTTTCCCCTTTATTCTGTCTACTTTTCTGTCTCTATCGGCATGTGTATTTATTGCGTATGCACGCTAGCGTGGTCGTGTCGCGTATTCGTAGGTGTTAACTGAATTAGAGTTTAAGGTTAATAAATGTTCACCTTTCTTGTTTAAATCTACGAAAGCCTGTCTGGTTGATTTCTTTTCCTTACAATTGGAGAGCAGTGAACAAGGATCCACTAAGGGGCAGCTAAAAATACGGTGTTTTAAAAATGAAAACCTGTTATGGTTACACCAGGCAAAGGCTGAGAGGGAACCCCTGGACCCCTTTCTCACCTGGTCACAACAGAAATTTTGGGGCTAGCATTCCGGATTTGGTTTTCTTGTGGTTGAGTGTATTAGGATACTAACATGTCTGCAACTGAAGCCAGTAACTCCTCAAGCCAGGGTAAGTTAGGATAAGTTGGGATAAGTTAAAAGCACTGTCTATGGAGGAGTTGAGAAAAATGACCGAGCAGTGTGGGATCACTGTCCGTGCCAAGACTAGAAAGTCTGAACTCCTAAGACTAGTGGCCAACCATTTTTCCCTTGAATCTGAAGAAGCAGAAACAGGGTTAGAAGTAGACTCCGACAGGGTATTGCTAACAAAGATACAGTTGGAACAGAGGAGACTTGAATTTGAAGAAAGGGAAAGAGAGAGACAGGAGAAAGAAAAGGAAAGAGAGAAAGAGAGACAAGAGAGAGAAAAAGAAAGAAGGAATGCAAAGAAAGAGAGCTAAGGCGACTTGAGTTAACTAGGGGGTGACAGAGCAACCCCAGTGAAAGTATGGACAATATGGAGGAGCGTAACTCATGATTCCAAAATTCAATGAAGGAGACGTGGAGGAATTTTTTGTATCTTTTGAAAAACTGGCAAGGCAGTTAAAGTGGCCAGCTGAGACTTGCTACAAAGCAAGCTAACAGGAAAAGCCCATAAGGTTTATTCCCTGTTGCCAGATGAGAGTTCATCCAATTATGAACTGACAAAAATGCTATCTTTGAGGCATATGAGTTAGTACTGGAAGCCTTTTGCCAAAAATATAGAACCCTCAAGAAGCAAGCTGATCAAACTTACCTGAAGTTTGAGAGAAATAAGCAGCTTGCTTTTGACCAGTGGCTGAGGGCTCTTAAAGTGCAGCCCAGCTATAAAAATGTCAGAGAGGTAATTTTGCTAGAGGAATTTACAAACTCTCTCCCACTCTCCATAAAGACACATGTAGAGGAAGAGAAAGTTCATAGAGCCCTGCAAGCCGCAGTTCTGGCTGTTGAGTTTGCTTTAATCTATAAGTCGGTTTCCCAGGGGAAAACCTTTCCCAGTCACCCCCACAAATCCGAAAAGGACAGAGGGTGGGAAGGTGATAGAAGCCCAAGCAGTCCTGGAAGGGAAGGAAAAGCAGGAGACACAGGGGGCCCTCCTCCAGCCAAAAAGGATAGTGCTGTAAGAAGGAGTGAGACCTGGAGACCTGTGTGCTTCCATTGTAATAAAGCAGGTCAAATATGAGCTGACTGCTGGAAACTACAGGAAAATCCTGTAGGCTTAATCAGGGTACACCCGCTCAGTGAAAGAAAGGGACCCTGATGGAAAGCACAGTAGAACAAGCTGTGGCTTTAACTGCAGTAAGAGTGGGACCCAGGAAACCTAACACTGCAAGTGCAGGAAAATTTTATGGGGTTCCTGAAGGTTAGCAGGATTTTGTGTCTGAAGGGAGGCTACCAGTTATGTGGAAAACCTCCCACCCACCGCCCCATCTCTCCTTCACCTTTGCCTATGGACTGTGACATCCCACCGATCTCTAATGCCTGTTTTTCTGCAACAGTCAATGTGGCTACTACTGCAGGTCCACCACCAGTTATCTGCCTCTCGCTGGAGTTCTGCACTCTATTCTCCTGCAATGACAAAAAGCAGAGAGTTATGAGTGTGAGAGATGGAATCTAACCCATGTCTCCTTGCCATCACTGAACCCCCTCCCCCAATCAATATCATGGGGGCCCCCATTGACCAGAAACTTAACTGGACCAGCCATATAAGTACTGTGGCTACAAGAGCAGGTCAGAGGCTGGGAATTCTGTCACCAGTAACTCATCTCCTGACTCCCCAAATCCTGTCCATCATCTACAGTGCACAAGTCAGGAGTGTGATGGAATACTCCCCACTTGCCTGGATGAGTGCGGCTCCAACAACACTCAAAAAGCTCGACACCATCCAGGACGAAGCCACCCGCTTGATTGGTGCATGCCTCATCCACCACCTTCAACATTCACTCCCTCCACCACCGGTGCACGGTGGCAGCAGTGTGTACCATATACAAGATGCACTGCTGCAACTTTCCAGGCCTCCTTCAACAACACCTTCCAAACCTGCGACCTCTACCACCTAGAAGGACAAGGGCAGCAGACACATGAGAACACCAGCACCTGCAAGTACCCCTCCAAGCCACACACCATCCTGACTTGGAAATATATTGCTGTTCCTTCACAGTCACTGGAACTCCCTGCGTAACAGCTCTTTGTGTGTACCTACTCCACACGGACTGCAAAGATTCAAGAAGGCAGTTCACCACCACCTTCTCAAAGGCATCTAGGGATGGAGAACAAATACTGGCCTTGCCAGAAATGCTCAGATCCCATGAATTAATAAAAAAATAAATATCACACTGCCACTTGGCACATATGCTGAATTGATGCCACCACTAACCGAAATGTCATGATATGTACAACATACATTGAAGCTTTTCGCCATGCCAGCAATAATTCATGTCTTTCATCTCCCACCAGTCCTTCAAAGGTGATGGAACAGCTGAAGAGGGAGGAAGCCAGGGAGTCCTCAGAGGAGAGCGAGCACTCTGAGGATGTACAGTCACATGACTCGTGCACCCTCCATCAGCGCAGATATAAACTCCTTGGTGGGTACTGCAGTAGAGATAGCTAGGCTGTCACATGGTAAGGCATGCATCACATGTGAGCAATAGCAGGTGCTGGAGACAGGAATAGTATTGGAGGGTGCAAGATTCTCCAAAAGACCTGCTCAACTGGATGTAGACACTGAGCCTTTGGGGTCATCCACAAAAAGGGCACTTTTGGAGCAGCAACAGGAAATGTGTGTGTTTCTGTCAGCATTTCCAGAAGCAATGCCCACCCTTGCACAGAAAATAGAGGAGCCCATCTCTAGCATGAATGTTATGATGTCCCATGCTGATGCCCACCTCCATGGAAAGACTGGCCAACTTGATGAAGACTCAGACATGGCAGGCCACTGAGTGCATGCTGGCCCAGACAAATGGCCTGCGCAGTCTGACTGCCAGTTTACAGAGGATTGAGCAAAGCATCGACTTGGTGGCTCAACGCCTCACTGACAGGCAGCCAAGTGCTCTCCTGCTCTCGGCCATCAGGGAAGTGCCGGTGGGCCATGAGAGGAAAGCTGGAGAAAGGGCACATGGAAGTGGAAGTCTTCTTCAGGTGCCCCCATGTGACGTTTGGATTTTTGACTATGGAAATGATTTGTGTTGGGTGGGGGGGAACAGAGTGTTTATCATTCCGCTGCCATATGGCCTCAAGCACTTCGGCTAGCTGAAATATGCCTGTTTGAGGCTGTTACCAGCTTCTCTGGCAGCCAGGTGAGGGCTGCAGGAACCCTGGGCACAGGAGGCTCCTCCTCTTCCTCCTCCTCCTCAGAGGAGGATGCTGAGCGATCTAAGTTGTATTCCAAAAGCCCATTGGTGTAGAATAATACTGGAACCAATGTTTACTCAGTCTTATATTTGTTTCCAGAGTGAAACATTACAGGCAGTATATCTCCTAACTCAAACTCAACCCAATTTCAGTAAGTGTCTCTTTATATGTGCTTAAATAAGATCCTAATTAACACCCTCCACCTGTGTATAATTAAACACAATCGATATACAATCAACAATCTACACCTTCCTCCTCCTGCAGCTCCTTCCTCTCTGCAGTGCCATGTTGGGCAAGTCACAGCAGACGACCACCATTACGGATATCCTTGCTGGTGCAGACGGGAGGGCACCCCAGATCTATCCAGGCACCTGAATCACATCTTCAGTAACCCAATGGTTTGTTTAATGATTGCCCTTGTGGTCATTTGGCTCTTATTGGACATCTCCGCTGCATCAGTGGTAGGATTCCTCACAGGTATCATCAGCCGGGTTCTCAGCGGTAGCTCTTGTCTCCAAGCAGCCACCAGGTGCAAACATCTGTGGGCAACATGACTATCGCAGAATGAAGCGATCATGGAAAAACTTACATAGACATGTATGAATACTTTCCGGTGGTTACAGACCAGCTGAACATTGTTGGAGTGGAATCGTTTTCGATTGATGAATACTCCTGGATGATCTGAGGGCGTCATGATTGCCACATTTGTGCAATCTCTGACTCCTTGGACCTGTGGGAAATGAGCTAGTGCAGCAACTGTGAGACCCCTCTCACTCTAAATGGTCACATCTGTGTCAAAGTGAACATAAATCTGTCAGTTTCATTGATCAATGGCTCCCTGCTGTGTTCTCACCTTGTTGACCCTGGTGAGTTCCACACAGCTCGGGAAACCCGTGTTCTGACTGTTAAAGCCAGAATCTTGGGTCAAAGCCACAATTAATTGGTTGTTTAAATATTTAAATCACTGACCCGACGGCTCCACAGGGGTTTGCCGCCCTTCTCCAAATGAGCCCCAGTGAAAGCTGGAAGTGAGTAAAAAACATGCCGGGTTTCCAACAAGCCAGAATTTGTGGACATGTAAACCCCTGCCCGCACCCGAACCTGCCCCCTTCTTGGCTGCTAAAATTCTGCCCATTGTCTCTGTTGATGAAAATATAGCAAGGCAGGATTTCCAGTAGCTGACTGCTAATGATGTTGCTCCCAACCCAGATGCTGTGGGATGGGGTCAGTGTCAATGTTGGAGTTGGTAGCCTCCACCTGTACGTTTCAAAGATTTGAATCTTTAGGCTTTTTAAAGTAGTCTACAAAGGCCCCAGTGGTGATCCTGCTATTTAACTCTTTTGGAAAATTGTGTCAAAGCTTTTCGAAATAAATTATAATTTTATACTTTTCTGTTCTTCTTCGTAGAATTCAACAAACATTAAAGACTTAAAGAAAATGAGAGCACAGTGTGACACAATGGGTAACAATATAATAATTCATCACTGGGATTAAGATTGAAATCAGCTGGACAACATGACAGTCTTATATCTCATGGAATATATGGCCATTAATTTAAATTAGTTTCAGTCAGCTGAAACTCAGCTCCTGGGGATATGAGTTCTCTACACAAAGCTATCTACAATTCACAATTGGTACTGAAGTATAAGGCCTGGAGCGGGAGGGTCTGCTATCACATGGGAAGTTCAGCATGGCTGTCAGTGGCCTTTTAACTGAGCCAGTTCATTAGCATTTTACTTCTGGGTTTGGTATCCAATGCATGGCAATGAATGTGATGAGAACCCACATGACATGATCTCAACCTCAGTATTTAAAAAGCCAATCGAAAAATGAAATTTGGAGGATTTGGAGTTTGCAACAAAAGAAGAGGAAATTCAATAATGGATTTGAGACAGCTGCACACTGTTTCAATTATGTCTCTCTTGATGTGCTTCTGGGGGCTGTGAGGAGCTGCACAAAGTTACTCTTCCCCAGTAAAGGGAGGAAGAAACCTGCTGGTGAAACCAATTGATGCAGTGGAATCTCTTGCAGTTGATGAATACTTCTAGTTGATCTGGGGGTGCCCATACTGCTACATGTGTGCAGTGGATTAGCCCACCAGAGACGCAAACCTGATTGCCCGATCATTCTGACTGGTGTTATCGCAGGCAAAGTTCATGTAATTCCTGGTCCTGGCAAACAAGCCATCAGCCACCTGTCTTAAGCATTTGTGGGCTGCTGACTGGGAGAGCCTGTTATGTGCTCATAAAGGATCTGTGGTAGAAAAATTGAAGGTGGTGGTCAATTTGCCAGCCACTGGTAATATGTGGCAACCAGGTCCAGCAGGCAGCAGAAGTATCAGATGTCTGTCACCACGTAACATAACAATCTGAGCCTCCAGAGACATTACTGTTCAACTATGTCAAGGAAACTCAGCCTCTGTGTTGTGGGTAGTACATGTTGCTCCCCCCTCTGTTGCTCCCCTTTTTGCTGCCCAACTATAAGTTTCCGAACAGCTGTCTGGTGCTGTGCTGGTCATACTGCTCCTTGCTCGAGATCCAATCTAAGGCTGCCATGGTGCCACCTATCCTGATGTGATTAAGAAAACCTCCAAAATGTTGTTAAAGCCAGGTGAGAAGGGGGTCTCTCTTACTTGATCGCAACAGAGTTTATTCCTTTTAAGCAATGGTTGTGCTTACCACCTCTATGAGTGTTTTACCTATTTCCTTTAATGTGATTGAAAAAATACAATTGGACAGGTTATTTTGAGTTTAAACAAGAAAGAGGTAAGTTTATTATACTTAACACTCAAACAGGGTTTAAAAATACTAAAAATACGCTACACATTCACGCACACATTCACACGAGAATCACACACACACAAATAGATTACAGAGAGAAACAGATTTTGTGGTTGGATTAAAGTCCAGAATAAATGGAACTTAAATACAGTCTGTGAAGTGGATGATCCAGTAGTCCTCAGCTGAAGCTGTATTCTTGAAGTCCTCGCTGGTCAAAGTGCACTTTGGTAGGCCTGTTTTGCTCAGGGTTGCTTGAAGTCAGAATTGCAGTTGGCTCTCTTTCCCTTTTCACTGGCTGTAGCAGTCTGTAGGCTTGGAGGGTCTCCCAGTCCCAGACAGCGTTCACCTGATGTTTTCTGGGGAGAGAGAAAGAAGAGAGAGAGAGACAGGGAAGTAGTAGCCTTTTGTGCTGCTGTACACTCAGTTACTGCCTGTCTGCTTGTCTGTGTAACAAAACTTCCAGTTTCTTCAGAGACAAACACACGGTCACATGGTTCTCTCAACCCCGCCCCCTTTGTTTTTAAATGAGGTCCAAAGTCTAAAACCCAGAACTTCTCTTAGGTAGGGTTGGCAGTGTTTACCTCCTGGAGGGACGTCTCCATTTATGAATGCCTCAAGATGGTTTGGAATGTTCCGCTGATGAGGGTGATCTGGCTAATCTACTCAGTTAGCCAAAGCCTTGTTCTGGTTGGGCTTCTTGTTAGACTTTTTGTCTCCAGTTCAATCTCCTGGTATTTCAAATGTAAATTGCAGTGGCCATCTTGGCTGCTAGTTTTTTAAAAGTAGGATAGGGTTTTTTTTCAGTAAAAGTCTAATGTAAGTTTCCAACCGATGGAATTAATATTTCTCATTTGGCATATAGGGTTTTCCAGATAGTGTAGAAAATAAACTCTCAGCAAAAATGCTTACTGGCAGGTTCTTGGCTTGCCTTTACTGGTGAGTTTCAGGAAGCCCAGAAAACCTGTGGATGCGACATTAAACTTAAAAGTCAGTTAAAATATTTCTCCAATTGAGCAATTAACATATGTTAACAGGCAACCTGCTTCTCACGAGAGGGTTGTGCACAAGCAGCCTAACGTGCTCCAGTTAAATGTGGAAGTCGGCTGGTTGGAGCCAGCTTCCAAACTCGCTGATATTTGTGCCAGTTTTAACTCCACAATCACATCCAAACACATGTGCTCCTCCAGGTTAAAATTCCCCCATAATTACAATAAATAAAAACAAAAATTCATAGACAGACATATAACTAAATGAATAGGAACATTTATCAAATGCAACAAGCATCTTGGACACTGAGACTGAATAGTGTGAAATCATTCATCACTCCCATATGCTACAATTTTCAGCTGTGCTATTTAATAACACATCAATGGTGCAGAGGGATGTGATGCTCAAACTGTTGAAAAAAGAACTTGCATCTTGAATTAACTATTGTGTGCTCACTCACACACCTAATTCAGAGCAAGCTGCACCTCAGAAAACTCTAATAAATTAGACGACTGAGAGGCATGATTCTAGTAGTCAAGTTTTGACTTGACTAACTAGATGAACGCAACATTCTTGCCCCAGGGAAAATTCCTGGAGTAGTGTGAACTCCTCAGAAAGAGTTTTTTTGTACAGACAACCTTCCTACGATAGAGGAGAAGGAGGAAATAGCTGCTGAACTGACTTCTTTAAAAGCTCTGATGTAGGGTGGCTTTTGTTGCAAGAGGGAAACTGCCTTAGCTATAGAAGACAGAATACAAAGTGGAGACCACCTGCTAAAGAGAATACAGGTTTTTGGATTGACTTTATTCAATATCTGCTCTGGTCATTGTGATCTATGGAAAGGTTGATGCAAATGCATTCTGCATGTAGTAACTGTTACTGTTTTAGTTTAAAAGCCTGTGTGAAGAAATGATAATGCTCTCTATTGTATTAAATCACTGAAACATTTTGGGAGCAACTTCACCACACAGACTGCAATTGTTCAAGAAGAAGGCCCACCATCAGCTTTTCAGGGCAACTAGGGATGGGCAATAAAAGCCAGCCTTGCAGCGATGCCCACCTCCCAAAAACGAATAAAACATAAATTGCAAAATTCGATCAAGGTTTTGATCTATTTTCTATAATCTGTGAATTTACTGTCAACACTAAAGAACTTATACAAAAAGGAAAGAGACTGTCAAAAAGCTGATATTCACAGCTCACATCCTAATACATACTTTTCGGTAAAATGCAAGAAAGTAAAGGCAGTCTCACTGCAGCCATTTGAGAGATGTAAATGGAGAAGGCAGGTTCTGTGGGCAGCAAATCTAATACTGGGTGTTGTGTCAAATCTGAAAAACAATTCATAAAATGAAGTTGTTAAGGTATGATAGGATATGTTATTAAATACGTTATATTGAAATATGTTATTATTTGCATATCTTTGGAATCTGTCAGCAGTAGGACTAATGAATGTTACGATTTGCGGCACAATAATAATAGGTGTACAAGTTGCAAGTATGTTCAGAGTTGTAAATGGAATTATAATTGCACTTGGTTCAGGTCGTCTGGATACTTACTGTAATTATGTGTAATCAGTAAGCTTAAGTAGCATATCAGCAAAAACAAATCAATTTTTTTATGACAGTAAGTTGCCTGTCAGCTAATCCTGTGCATGGCATTAGAGTAGAATGGCTGACAATGACTCATAGAGATATCTTTTGACATCCTTATCTGTCAACCTAAAAGTTGTCATCAGGCCACAAATGTATTATTCATGTACTGCATGCTTTTTGGAATCTCCCTTAAGTGACTAAAAAGAAACAGCTATAGATTTATACTAATGAGTTTGCAATGGGACTTCAATATGGATGGAGCATCAGACCTTGGTTTTAGCATGTTATGGAATGACTTAAAATTTTTATGATGTATTGATTTATTTTGCTGCTATTTCTTTTTCAGACATCAACAACAATCCACTCAAAATATTTAGACTATCTTCTTTAACATAGACTATACTAGAGAAATAGGTGGAATTGGGATAATATTTCATTCAGTGGTAGTTTTAGTTAACATGCAAAATTTCTATGGGCAGAATTTAATGCAGCTATTTAAAGTGTGGGGGAATGGAGATTCACGTCGGAAGCATCCGGCCGGAAATCTGGCATCGTGATGTCGGTTCTGGATTTTGCCAGTGGTGGGAAAGCACCAAGGCAACATTGCCGCCCCGATGCAACGGGAATCAAATTTAAATTGCTGAGCAGTTGATTGTAATGCATTAGCATCCAGTTCACCTCGATTTAATGGTAGACTTGTGATTTAGTGGACGGCACGTAGCACTCAGGTGCCTTCAGGTTCATGACTGTTAAAAGATGCGACACTGAAGTGAGAGGCTCAAGTGCCGCGATGGGTAGGCAGCTATGAACAGTGCTGCATAGGTGAAGAGGGGGTCTGGAGGCCACATTTGGACTGTGTTTCTGTGTGCTCTGCAAGAGGAGGTCGGGCTCTCAGAGTCTCTGTTGGGGGGTTGGGGACTTGGGGTCTCTGCAAGTGCGGGGGGGAAGGGGGCGTGGGTTTGGGTGGCTGTATTGGGTGACCAAACTGTTGTGTGAGATCTTTGGTCGCCCATATTGCTGGATGAGAGGGTCGGTTATCAGCATGGGTGGAATCTTGGGGTCATCGGTGAGTCTGCCGGGGGAAGTGTCAAATGCTCAGTTGCCAAGGCAGGGTCATCTCTGCATCGACAGCACTCTGTGGGCCGACTGATCTCCTGGAATGGGTATCATACATCCTGTTTTTCTGGACTCCTGTAGCGTGATGCGGCGCCTCCAACGGAGGGAGGGCCAAGAGGCCGCTGCGCCTGACCGTGAAGCTCCACAATGACAGCAACAGCAGCCGGCCATGCCAAGAAGGGCTGTGATTACATTGGCATTCCACTAAGATGGAAGGGTGATGTCAGCAGCTCACAATTAAGGGATAACAGAATAATGACCTTTACACAATGATTGTTAATTACTTGAACAAAAGAATTCTATATTAATCATTTCATGCCAGATGTCAGACACCTGTGAATCTGCAAGTGTCTCTATTTATTTATTTAGAGATACAGCACTGAAATAGGCCCTTCAGCCCACCCAGTCTGTACCAATCAACAACCACCCATTTATACTAATCCTACATTAATCCCGTATTCCCTGCCACTCTTCTACCACCTACCTACACTCGGGGCAAGTTACAACAGCCAATTTACCTATCTACCTGCAAGTCTTTGGTTGTGGGAGGAAACCGGAGCACCCAGCAGAAACCCACGCGGTCACAGGGAGAACTTGCAAACTCCACACAGGGAGCACCCAGAATTGAACTCGGGTCGCTGGAGCTATGAGGCTGCGGTGCTAACCACTGCGCCACTGTGCCACCCAAAGAGGAAGTTTGATAGAATCTATTCAGTCAACCTGAGAAGCTTCGGTTTAACATCTCACGTGAAAGATACCACCTCTGACAGTGCAGCCCTCCCTCAGTGCTCTAGATGGTTCTCTTTATACATTTTTGACTGCTTCTATGAGGTATGACCCCTGCACTAGCTGCTGGGTTGGAGGCAGACTGCTGATCACACTGCCCCTTGGCCTGGGATGACTTTGGCGTCTGTCCTCTGGCTGCCTGAGGCCTGGAAGGCCTTGGCTGCCTAGGGGTTTCCTACACTGGTGCAGGACTCTCCTCAGGCGTCGCAGCTGCTGGAGTTGGTATCACTGGTGGAGGGTTTGAGGAGCAGCTGCCCACACTCAGAGCACCCTGAGGGGAGCCCCCAGCTGTGGAGGCCAGCCTCTCCTCCTCCCATTCAAGGCTCACTTGAACCTACCTGCTCAGCAGAGAAGGAAGAAGAGCAGGAGAAGACTCCTGGTGCCCTGTCATTCTCTCACCTTGCCACTTCTGCGTTCAGCTCATGGCCAAGGCAATGTGGTGCAGGCCGGCATGCATCTGTGGGAGATGGCTCTCCATGAGGGTCGCCAACCTCTCGAGGGAGGAAGCCATGTGCTCACATGCCAGGGACATAGCAGCACTCATGGCATGGATGGACTCCTCCAACGTTCGTTCATGGCTCTGCATGGTCTCTGGCATCTCTGCCAGATGTTGCCCTAACCCTCTCTGCAACTCCAGCATGCCCTGTGCTGTTGACACCAGAGGCTGTTCATCAGCTTGGAACTCAGCATAGACCTGGCCACCCACAGTCTTCCGACTGTCAGACGCCTCGGCTGTCTCAGCCAGCTGCTCAAGCATGTGTGTGGTGCTCTCACCAGCTTGTGACCCCAAATCTAATGCCGATTGGATGCCCACCGAGGTGACAGTATCTGTGCTGATGGAAGGTGCAGGAGTGTCATGGGACAGTGCATCTTCTGACTGCTGATCTTCTTCAGAGGTGGAATTAAATCCCACTTCAGCTGGACTCTCCTGCAAATGCCGATCTGCATGAGAGAACACAAACATGGTTAGGTTGACCAGATCTCATCATACCAACCATATGTGATGTGGGTCTCCAGAGTTGAACCTTGTGTCAATGGAAGTCAATCCTACTCTGTTGCGTGGAGACTCCAGTCTCACCATTCGCCATTGAACAGCTGCCCTAGGCCACCATTCATTCAAGTGCCTCCTCCACAGCCGTGAAAAAGGCCTGATGCCTCCGCCAGTCCAGGATGTCTCCCTGCTGTTTGGGCCCTCTTGTCCTGCAAGTGGAAAGTGGGAGATAATCATACTTCACAAAGAGATCAACATTACAGTTCTGCTAGTGGCAGCCCCTCGTCCCTTACTGGGGTTTCCTATATAGCTAATGCTCCCGTCAGCTCTCAAGGGAGTTAATTTATTTTTTTTATTTTTATTTTTTTTGTTTAGAGATACAGCACTGAAACAGGCCCTTCGGCCCACCGAGTCTGTGCCGACCAAGAACCACCCATTTATACTAACCCGACAGTAATCCTATATTCCCTACCACCTACCTACACTAGGGGCAATTTACAATGGCCAATTATCCTATCACCTGCAAGTCTTTGGCGGTTTGAGGAAACCGGAGCACCCGGAGAAAACCCACGCGGTCACAAGGAGAACTTGCAAACTCCACACAGGCAGTACCCAGAATTGAACCCGGGTCCCTGGAGCTGTGAGGCTGCGGTGCTAACCACTGCACCACTGTGAAAAAGGGTGGCTGAGATGCAGCCGTGCATCTGTCAGGATGAGATGATGCTTAACCAGTGCCTTTGTGGTGCCTCCCTCCCCATTTCCCACTTCCTCCTGCGTAGCCACATGCAAATCCTAAAAAGGAGAGAGGTAAGGAGCAATCACCTTGGTGGAATGAAGGAGGTCATTGATCCTCTTGCAGTACTGTACCCATGTTTGGGGGGTGACCCCATGGCTGCTGACCTCCTCTGCGATCTGCGTCCAGACTTACTTGGTCAGGTGGGAGAACCTCTTCTTGCCATCACTGGCCAAGAGGACCTCGTACCTTTTCCTTGCAGCTTGGAGTAGAATCTTGAGGGAGGCATCGCTAAACCATGGGGCCACCCAGTGTCTTTCTTCAGCCATGGTCGCTACAGGCTCATGTTCAGCTCCTTGCCTATCAGGCAGCAGAGGCAGTAGAAGGGGTCCTGGGGCAGCAGACGGCACTGAGGAAGGCTCTCTTCGATACCAGGCAGGAGTGAATGGAGGCTGGAGGCCTTTAAATATGGCACCAGCACCCGCTCCAGAGTCATCTGACACGTATTCTGTGTCTCACCTCATGCACCCGCCGCGTGATTGGGGGGCCCCGCACCTCCAGTGTGTAAAATGGCTGCCTGTTGCATGATTGCGGTGGGCCAGCTGCCCAAGTGATAAACAGGAACGACACCCATTTCTGGCCCTGCTGCTGGTCCCATCGGCAGGCTCAGTAAATTCAGCCCAACGTGTGCTATCTAATGAAGCATTTAATCCAGGTAAAATGAACAGGTTAATGATTTTGTTTAAATAGCACACACAGGAATTTTACACAAACACACTAAACAGTACATTACGAATAGTGAATTTCTGGGTGTTTGATTCACAAATTTGGCCCTCTCCTAGAGTAGGCTGCCAACCCTCTCAGATTGTCCTGGAATCTCCAGGAATTAAGGATTAATGTCTGGGACATTGCTGGGAGGAAACTGGGAGGTTAACACATGTAGGACGGGATTCTATCCTGGCAAAAGTGGTGGTGAGAGCCCCATGACACCTCTTCTGGGGAAGACCCGCGGAGGTGGTGGCTGCTGCCAGTACTGGATTCACCAGTAGCTGTGGATCGCCGATGGACGCAGGCCATCAGGTCAGGGCAGGTGGCTTTCACTGGGTGGGGGTCGCGGGGGAAGGTATGTAGGGGGGTCGGCAGCAACAGCAGGGAGCTGTCAGCTGGCACCCCCTTCCCGATGCCAGGTCCCCTGATCAGGCATTGAGTGCCTTTTAACGAGGGACTCCCCACCGCACCCCACCCCCCCCCCCCACCCCGCCAACCCAGAGCCGGTAAGCAACCCGCACATTTTACTTGTTGTGTTCACCGTGCGGTAACAGGCCTGCCTGCCACTGGGCTAATTCTGCCAGAGGCGGGATGAGGCCCTCAATTGGGTATTAATTGCCCACTTGAGTGCCTCAATTAGTGGCGGGCCAGGAACACAGGAAGGCCCTGCCACCTTCATGCTTGACTAAATGCTCTCCTTGTCTCCAAAGCTGCTGCGAGGGACAGCACAAAATACCCCCTGTAATTATATCATGGGCTGTGGGGCAGTGTGGTGGGGGTAATTGTAAGTCTTCCTGCCTGGCAGAAATGGGGGCAATAACCCTGAAAATGGTGGGAAATGGCTTAGCGCTCCACTCTCACCAGTAGTGTTGTCTTCCCTGGCGGCCCCCAAAGGGCAGCTGGAGTCAGGCCGGAGACCCTTTTATATACAAATTTGGGTCCTAAAAGGTACAGAGCAATCCCATTGCCATTTTAGGAGACTAGTCATGGAGTGTGTGCCACATCACTGCACAGTTTCAGCTGAAGCAGAGCCCCAAAGGTAGGTTTTTATTTATTTTTGTGGGAGGGGCAGGAGTTCTCAACCAGTTTTCGCAAAAAATAATTTGGGACTGTGCTGCATCAGGTTCCCCTACCACCCCCATTGCAACCCCCCACCCCCCCCACCCCACCCTCCCCAGAATGGGTTAACTTCTCCTCCCGGAGACCCAGCTTTCTCTGGGCCCTGAGGCTTGTGTTTCACCTGCAGCCTGCTGGCCCTCTGTTAATAAAGCAAGGCTACCAAAATTGACCAGACCTCCCATCAACAGAAACATCACAGAACTTTTCACTGAACGGCAATCAGATTGGGAAAGTGGGAGGTGCAGCGAGACCTGGGTGTCCTTGTGCACTAGTCGCTGAAAGTAAGCATGCAGGTGCAGCAGGCAGTTAAGAAGGCAAATGGTATGTTGGCCTTCATAGCGAGAGGATTCGAGTACAGGTGCAAGGATGTCTTGCTGCAATTATAAAAGGCCTTGGTGAGACCACATCTGGAGTATTGTGTGTAGTTTTGGTCTCCTTATCTGAGGAAGGATGTTCTTGCTATGGAGGGAGTGCAGCAAAGGTTCTCCAGACTGATTCCTAGGATGGCAGGACTGACATATGAGAAGAGATTGGGTCGATTAGGCTTGTATTCGCTAGAGTTTAGAAGAATGAGAGGGGATCTCATAGAAGCCTACAAAATTCTAACAGGACTGGACAGACTAGATGCAGGAAGGATGTTCTTGATGGCAGGGGAATCCAGGACAAGGGGTCACAATCTAAGGATAAGGGGTAAGCCATTTAGGACTGAGATGAGGAGGGATTTCTTCACCCAGAGAGTGGTGAACCTTTGGAATTCTCTATCACAGAAAACAGTTGAGGCCAAATCATTAAATATATTCAAGAAAGAGTTAGATGTAGTTCTTAGGGCTAAAAGGATCAAGGGATACGGGGAGAAAGCGGGAGCATGGTACTGAGTTTGGATGATCAGCCATGATTATATTGAATGGCGGTGCAGGCTCGAAGGGCCGAATGGCTTATTCCTGCTCCTATTTTCTATGTTTCTAATAGCAACATGGATCTGTTTGTGAGCTCTACATACTTTGTGATATGTTCAACCATCGTTAGCCATCCTATCCTACAGCACAGCAGCATTTGACGCATAGTGCCGCTGTGTGCACTTCTATTGATTGCAATCAAATGAAAGTCTACACGGAAATACATGAATTTTATAAGTGTGCAGAGTTGAGGCATGAAGACTGATTACATTACATGACTTTACTTGTTAAGGTGCACAACTTTGTAAGTAATTGCCTTTAGTACAATATACTATAGAAGGCAGCAATGACAGTTTCAGTTAGTGACGGTATGATTTACAGTATGTGTGTTTCCAGAGGTAATGTGGGCTCACTCAGCAAGACAATGCACAAGCAGATCATGTACTACATACACTTTGCTGTAGGTCCATGTAGGCTATCAGTGTCAAGGCCACAGTTTTCTGGTTGGAACTGATAGTTGGATGATCACCCATATTTTTCAGAACAACAATAACAATTTCATTTATATAGTGCCTTTAAGATGCCATAGAATGTCATAAGCAGAAAAAAAGAAAACAGATATCCTGTTTCAGATAGCCTGGCCCAAGGAGTCTGGGAGTTTATTTTCCTGTTTTTGAACAGTTAAAGGGGAATTATTTAGCTAAACTGTCATTGGCTTGCATAGTTGGCTGCCGTACTACTACAACTATTGGCTTGCAATGACAGTTTGGTAAATTTATTTCTTAATTTCGCACACATAAGATATTGCAAACCTTGGTTGTATTGCTTGTTGAAATCTGACTGGATGACAATATCATCCTATTTCAGTTCTTTTTAACTTGAGGAAAGCACTGGCTGTCTCCACATGAAAATGTTCAATATCCCCCATATTCATTATTTACACATCAACAATTCCTAAATTGGGGAAATCATCTTTAAAGATGCAGTTTTAAAGACATTTGCAAAATCAAACCTATATTGTACAATGGTTTACACCATCAGGTCACTGTATTTCATCTGCACAAACACACTGTGACCCATAATTTTCTCTTTTAAGAAAATTTACAGCTTACATACAAAATTTGGTTATAAATAACATCCAGAAGTAGAAAACATTTTTCTTGCCTGTTATCAACCTGTCGGTTTGATGATTAATGAAGTGTTTTGATGCGCCAGCAGAATGTTGCCAATCAGGGTGTGGCTGTCGTTTCACCAGCTCATGGTTCTCAAATGACTATATGAGATAAAAGCAGTGCTGGAAATACTCAGCAGGACTGGCAGCATCTGTGCAGGGAGAAACAGATTTAACCTTTCAGGTCTGTGACCTTTCATCATGATGATCTGCTGAGTATTTCCAGCACTTTCTGTTTTTATTTCAGATTTCCAGCATCCGCAAGATTTTGCTTTTATTTTAGTGACTAAATGAGATGCTTAACTTGTAATAAAGTGACAAATTCTGCAAACTTGCCCATGCAATCATCAAAATGAAAAGAGAATGTAGTTGGAAATGGGTGTATACTCTGGTTGACTGTGCAGGACGTGTATGTTCTCCATGTGGATGTATGTAGCCCTCACCTAGACTGCATTATCAGCCCTCAGTTCAATCTCACACAGCCTTCAGCTCAATCATATCACCATCCCTCAGCTCAAACAGCCATGACAGTCCTCAGCAAACAGGTAAACCAGTCCTAGTTTCATTCAACCCTGGGTATTTTAATCCAGTTGACATTATGGGCAGAATTCTCCCCAGGGGCTCAGGACCCCGCCGTCATGGTCAAATGGGGGTCAGAAGCCCACGCTGTGTGAGGAACAGTCACCTGGCTGTGATTTTCCCCAAAATGGCCAACTAATGGCGGGCTCATCATCCAATTATTTACAGCAGGCGGCCCTTCAAAGCTTGAGGACCAATAGCCCTGCTGAAGAAACAGTAGGATGCCTTTTCAGGTAAGTGAGAAAAAGGACACCCTAAGATGGAGATGCCCTCTCTCCAACTTTTAAATTTTGAATTAATAAATTCCCTCAGCAGCCGGGCCACCATTGTGGAGGGGGTTCCCCTCCACACGGTGGCCTGCAGCTGAAGCCATACAGGCGGCGAAGGCCTGTAAGTCTGCCTGGAAAATTCCAGTCAGCCTGTGACAATGGGTCTTAATAGGCCATTAACGAGGCCAAGCAGCAGGCATCAGGAGGCACGGGAGAGGGATGAGGGGCAGGAAGGACACTGAGGCCATACCCTCTAAGTCTATGTTCCTATTGGAAATAATGGGCTGAATTTTCAGGTCCTGCCAAGGCGGGAAGGAGATGGGTGAGGCTTCAAAATAATGGTGCCGCCTGTAGTGCCCATTTCCTGTCAGCATAGGCTCTATTGACGAAGTCGGAGCAACTCGAGATGATGGGGAAGCAGTGTTGCAGGATACTGCGACTCTTCAAGTAGATGATCACAGACATAGAAACAGAAAGTTTACGGCACAAAAGGAGGCCACTTGGCCCATCAGATTTGCACCAGCCGAGAGATGAGCCACCCAGCCGAATCCCACTTTCCAGCATTTGGCCTGTAGCTCTCATTGTTCAAGACCTCACACCCTGCAACACTAGTCATCATATCCTGGCAGTAGCCATAAAAGTCACTGTGGTCTTAAACTTCTTCACTTTTGGCTCCTTTCAAGGATCAGCCGCAGACCTTGGTAGCACCTCACAAATGGCGACACACAACTTCATCTCGCAGGTCACTGATGCCCTATTGGCCAAAGCTGGACAGTATATTCAATTCCAGACAGGCACGGCTTCACAGGCAAGAGGGCAGTAGGTTTTGCCACCGTTGCTGGATTCCCCCAGGTGTAGGGCATCATTGATTTCACCCATATGGCCATCAAGGCACTCAAGTGACTGGCCAGTCAGAGCAATGAACAGGAAGCTTCCACCATTTGCGCTCACTTTCTTGGCAGCTACAATGATTCTTTCATTCAGTTCTTGGTCCAACCCCAAAGTCTGTGGATGGCTTGTGGGGACAAGGGATATCCCTTGAAGAGATGGCTACTCATGCTGCTGCGAGAGCCCAAGACAGAGGCACAGAGATGATACAGCCGGAACTATCTGCCCAGCAGGACTGTGATGACCAGGCCACCAGGCTTCTGCAGATGTGGATTCAGTGTCTGGACCAGTCAGGTGGTGCCCTCCAAAACCCTGCTGCCAGGGTCTCGATTGATGTGGTGTTATGGTGCGTTGTGTGATTGCCTTCAAAAGTGACGTCACTTTAAGATCTTAGTATGTAATGAGCCAAGTACCAGGACACAGTCATGTGACTCGGAGCCAGAGTCACTCTGCTACTGTAACACCAAGAGGCAAGTCATGTAAATAGTTAGCTCTGCACTGTATGTACTTGTTAGTTGTTAATAAACCTGTTTGAGATCTTCAATCAACTGAACTCCATGCATCTCATTTAGGTTGCATCAGACAACATAACAATCTTCTCATTAATGGTGCGGTCTCCAGTACATGGCCATCCAGAAAGGTGTAGACCTTGAGGACGTTGAGACTCTAGAAGAACACAACTTATTGGAGGAAGAGGACGAGGAGGACGTGGAAGAGGAGGAGGACGAAGAGGAGTGGAGGGGGAAGATGCAGAGCACTGCCAGAGCTACTTCGCTGCTGATCTCATTACAGTCTTGGTTCAAACATGGACAAAACAGCTGAACTCTAGAGGAGGTGACAGCAATTGCCCTTGATGTCAAGGCAGCATTTGACTGAATATGGCATCGAGGAGCCCTAGCCAAATTGAAGTCAATGGGAATCAGGTGGGAAAATCCCCACTGCTTGGAGATGTGAAATGCTGAATGACGATTTTTAATTCATTGATTTGAAACCTACATTAAACTTATAAAAAAGGAAAGCTGGAATATTACAGAAAACTTTTACAAGGACTTTGCCACAGCTAAAAATGGCCACCGCCATTTGCATTTGAACACCTTTCACAGTCCAAGGCATCAAAGTGGAGACACATGTCTGATTAGCCTTTACCGAAAACAGTGACATACCCTATTGATTGAACTCCCTGAGATTGCTTTCATTAGTAAGACATTCAAAGCCATCCTGGGACATTAACATTGAAAGGACGAACCCCTCCGGGGTAAACATTGACACCATGAGGCCTGAGAGAGATTGAAATTCCCAAACTTGAACGCCATTAGATGGCACCAAAAAATACACTGTGACAGTCATGTGATCATCTGTCCATCTCTGTGAAAGCTGGGAGTTTCCCTTGGATAGACAGACAAGCCAGAGATGTAATCTATGCAGAAACCAGAAGGGGTATTCCTCTCTTTCTCGCCCCGGAAGACCTCATGTGGGGCATACACAGCCTAGCTGCTGGTGGCAAGTTCCAAGACAAAGATCCCGTGAAGGAAAATCTGCTCAACTGGCTCCAAGAACAACTATCAACCAAGAACTTCAGGACCATGAATTCAACTAGAAGACCACTAAAGCTATTAGACACCACAGACTGTATAATCCATTCTTATTGTTCCAAAAGCTATCCCAACTACTATTCTTCTCCATTCTGTAATCTATTGGTGTGTGTGATTCTCGTGTGAGTGAGTGAGTGGAAGTGTAGCGTAATTTTATTATTTTATTTAGATCGGGATTTTTGGTTAAGTATAATAAACTTACCTCTTTCTTGTTTAAACTCAAGAAAACCTGTCTGATTGCTTCTTTTATAATCACAACAAAGGTGAAAGGTAAAACACTCACTGAAGTGGTAAGCACAACCACTGTTAAAAAAAGGATAGAACCTGTTGCGGACAAACAAGAGGAAGGACAAGAGGGGCGCCTTGTGACCCCTCTTCATCTGATCCTAACATCTAGCACAAAGGAAGATGGTTGTGGATGTTGGAGATCAATCATCTCAGTTCCAGAACATTGCTGCAGGAGTTCCTCAGGATAGGTTCCTAGGCCCAACCATCTGCAGCTGCTTCATCAATCACCTTCCCTCCATCATGAGGTCTGAAGTGGGGATGTTCGCTGATGATTGTATGATGTTCAATATCATTCACAATTCCTCAGATGCTGAAGCAGTCCATGTCCATATGCAGCAGACCCGGACAACATTCAGGCTTGGGCTGATAAGTGGCAATTAACATTTGCGCCACACAACTGCGAGGCAATGACCATCTCCAACAATAGAGAATCTAAGCATCTCCACTTTGATGGTCAATAGCATTACCATTGCTGAATCCACCACTATCAACATCCTAGGGGTTATCATTGACCAGAAACTGAACTGGAGCAGCCATATAAATACTGTGGCTACATAAGCAGGCTACATGGGCTGGGAATTCTGCAGCAAGTAACTCACCACCTGACTCCCCAGTGCCTGCTCACCATCTACAAGGCACAAATCAGGTGTGTGATGGAATACTCTCCACTTGCATAGATGGGCGCAGCTCCAACAACACTCAAGAAGCTCGACACTATCCAGGACAAAGCAGTCTGCTTGACTGGCACCCGATTCAACATTCACTCCCTTTACCACTGCGCACAGTGGCAGCAGTGTGTACCATCTGCAATATACATTGCAGCAACTCACCAAGGCTCCTGCGACAACACTTTCCAAACCCGCGGCCTCTTCCAACTAGAAGAACAAGGGCAGCAAATGCATGGGAACACCACCACCTGCAAGTTCCCCTCCAAGCCACACATCCTCCTGACTTGGAATTATATCGCCTTTCCTTCACTGTCGCTGGGTCAAAATCCTGGAACTCCTGCACTAGATGGACTGCAATAGTTCAAGAAGGCAGCTCACCACCACCTTCTCAAGGGCAATTAGGAATGGGCAATAAATGCTGGCCTAGCCAGCAACGCCCACATCCCATGAAACATATAAAAAAAGTGCTCAGGCTGCACAGTGATATGGCTGGGCTCAGCATGGCGCTCGAAGGTCACGTGAGGCTGCCATGAATGTCAGGGATCATCTGATTCGGAACGTTTCAACTGAGCCCCTTTGACCTGGAATGAATAGCATGGTATGGAACTCACTGTGAGCTGCCTGTGCTAACACTTCCATTGAGGATGCAGCCTGGGCCTTGTAAACTCTTACTGCCAATGAAGGATGCACATCTGCCTGGAAGTCACCATTGAGGAGCCCTTGATCTCCCTCACCAACTCTGACCTCTTTCCTTGTCACGCCAACAATAAAAGGAGTCTCACATGTGTGGCTTCAAGTGTCATTATTTACATGGTGCTCAGAAAGGAAAACAGTGGACAGTTACAGGGAGAAGACACTCCAGTGGCACATTCAGTGTTCCATGTAACACAGTGGCCTCCGCTCTCAGCCACTTCTATACGGTGCTCCCCTAGTGGCCTCGGAGGAGGTGGAGGCATCCTTCTCAGTTGTCCTGGCTTCTGGCTGAGATGCACGGGATGGTTGTTCTCATTGTGGAGGTGCCCGTGGGGGCATCTCCAGAGGTTGCTGCACCTGAATCATTGCAGGGGTAGCCTCTGTCACTTGGTCCTGCTGCACACATGCTCTGTTTGTCAGAGGGGCCAAGCAGGTCGAAGATGATGATGGTACCCTGTGAGGGATGGCACACCCATCCTCCTTGGTGACATCTTCAGCCCTTGGCTGGCACTCCAGATCGCTGGAGGGGAGCACCAGCTGGGGTGCAACTACCATCCCCTCCAAACATCTCTGCGCCACTGACCGGTCCTGGCTACATAGTATGGCAGGCATCCTGCGTACGTCAGTGTACAGTCCCTGTTTGCACTCCAAGTGCTGCCACATAAGGCTCTCTATGAGAACACAAGCAGAACTAGACCAAATGGCCCATTGAGCTTGCTCTGCCATTCAATACAATCGCGGCTGATTTTCGGCTTCAACTCCACTTTCCTGCCCGCTCGCCATATCCCTTGATTCCCATAGAGATGAAAAATCTGTTTATCTCAGCCTTAAATGTATTCAGCAATGGAGCATCCACAACCCTCTCGGGTAGAGAATTCCAAAGATTCACCTTTGAGTGAAATAATTTCTCCTCATCTCAGTCCTAAATGAACGACCCTTTATCCGTGACTGTGCCCACTTGTTTTAGATTCCTTGACCAGCGGAAACAAGCTCTCAGTGTCTACCCTATCCAGCACCTGCAGAATCTTGTATGTTTCAATAAGATCACCTCTCATTCTTCTAAACGCCAGAGAATATAGGCCCAATTTACTCAGCCTCTCATTATAGGACAACCCCCACATCCCAGGGACCAATTTAGTAAATCTTTGCTGTACAGCCTCCAATGTAAGTATATCCTTTCTTAAATGTGGAGACCAAAACTGCACACAGTACTCCAGATGTGGTCTCACCAAAACCCTGTACAATTGTAGCAAAACCTCTTTATTTCTGTACTTCAATCCCCTTTCAATAAGGCCAACATGCCATTTCCCTTCCTAATTGCTTGCTGTACCTGCATACTAACTTCTGGCAAGAAGAAAAGCAAAATACTGCGCATGCTGAAAATCTGAAATAAAAACAGAAAGTGCTGGAAATACTCAACAGATCTGGCAGCATCTGTGGAGAGCGAAGCAGAGTTAACGTTTCAGGTCTGAATGGTCACAGACCTTGAACATTAACTCTGATTCTCTCTCCACATATGCTGCCAGACCTGCTGAGTACTTCCAGCATTTTCTGTTTTTATTTCTGCTAACCTTCTGCATTTCTTGTACAAGCACACCCAAGTCTCTTTGAACAGCAACACTTACAAGCTTCACACCTTTTAAAAAATATTTTGCTTTTCTATTCTTACAACCAAAGTGAATAACTTCACACTTCCCTACATTATACTCCATCTGCCATCTTGTTTCCCACTCACTTAATCTGTCTATATCTCTTTGCAGCCTCTCTGTATCCTCCCCACAGCTTACCTTTCCACCTACCTTTGTATTATCAACAAACTTAACTACATTACTCTCTGTCTCTTCATCTAAGTCATTGATATAGATGGTAAATAACTGAGGCCCCACCACTGAATCTTGCAACACTCCACTATTCACCACCTGCCAACTTAAAAATGCCCTGTTTATGCCTACTCGTTGCTTCCTGTCCATTAACCAATCATCTATCCATGCTAATATATTACCCCCACTCCATCAGTTCTTATCTTGCTGATTAACCTTTTGTGTGGCACCTTATGGAATGCCTTTTGGAAATCTAGGTATACTTGACTTGGACGGCCTTCGTTGAGATTTGTCGTTTTCGGTGCTTTCTGGATTTCCAGTTCAACATCTGATTTGTCTAAATGTATGACCGCTTGACATCTTTGCTGTAAATGAATAAGTTTCCTTCTATTTCTCCATATCGTACCTTCTTGAGTACTTAGTATATAAGATTGCTGTTGATTCTTGTCTTTCTGGAGAATTACTGCTTCTCTATTTTGGTTTTATCCATACCTTTTGCCCCTCTGACAACTTCTGGTTCTAGGTTTCTGGGACAGTATTTCCTGTTATAATTATGGGTTTGTTTGTATCGATACAACCTTTCTTTGTCTTGTACTCTCTGATAATCCTTGCTTTGTAACCCAGGAAGTAATTTCTTGGGTAGAATTGGAAGTTGCATCCTAAATTTTCTTCCCATTAAGAATTCTGATGGTGCTAATCCGCATAATAATGGAATACTCCTGTAGGTTAGTTGTGGTAATTTCTTTAACATAGCTTTAATGGTTCTCACTGCTCACTCAGCTCCTCCATTTGATGGTGGATACTTAGGAAAACTCATTAAATGAACAAATCCCTATTTTTCTGCAAAATGCACAAAGTAATCATTTGCAAATTGTGGTCCATTATTGCACACTATCTGATCAGGATACCATGTGTTCTGAAAACTTCTTGCAAAACTCTGATGACTGCTTCAGTTGTTGTTGTGTACATCCGTTTAACTTGGATCCATTTTGAGAAGTAATCAACTACAATTAGATAGGATCTTCCCTCAAAGAAGAATAAATCCATCGTCAGCCATTCCCACAATCTAGTTGGGAATTGAGTCGAAATTAGAGATTCTCTTTGATCCTGTCTGTGAACTGCTCATACATCACAATTCGAAATCAGTTCTTTGATATCCTTCGAGATTCTTGGCCACCACACGAACGCTTGAGCCTGTGCTCTATACTTAGTTCTGCCCATATGACCCTGGTGTATTTTGTCCAAGATATCTAGTCTGAGTGACTCTGGAATCACTCGTCTCTCATCATATATCAGCAAATCATCCACTATGGTAAAGTGTCTTCTATGTTTGAAGAAGATTTTCATCCTCATATCCTTGGGACTCTGTTGTGGTCAACCTTAGTCGCAATTTTGCAGATGGAGATGCATTCTTCGTCTTGCCTCTGTGCCTGACGAATTTGTTGGACTTGCTTATTCCCGAGTTGTCTGTCTGTGTAGAACTCCTGTAGGAACTGGCTGCATTTCACTTTCTCGCTCTGATAGTCTTTGAGCAGCATGGCAGGCTGTGCTGTGTTGTGCAGGCTCTCTCTCCATTGGGCAGGCTCTCCGGCGGAGTACGGTCTCTCTGCAATGATCAGGTTGGGGTGGTGGGGGGGTGCACTCCCTCTGTCCTGGCTCCTGGATTCTTGTTGTTTAACTTCTTCAACTTTCTATATAAGATAAAGGTCGATACAAGGTCTTCTGGTTAGGAATGAGAACTCCTGATTTCTTAACACATCCAGTGTTTCCAATATCTGCTTTCCCTTGTACTGAAGTGTTGCCCGGAATGTCCCCTTTACTTCAAGTTCAACCCCTCCTGGGGTATGTAACTGAGTTTTCGTTGGTTGTAGAAAATGTGTGGAAAGCTATGGCTCTTTGTCTGATAAGACTGTTACACTTGCTGCAGTGTCGAGTGTGAAATTAGTGATATGTCTGCTAGCATATATATCTGCAGATCAAAATGCTTGATTCGGATCATTGATCTCGCCAAGAAAATATTTTGATTGATCTGCTGCAGGAGGTTGTTTAACTTCGTTAACCTCGCTAGTCTTAAATGCTTTTCCTTTAGAACTTGAGGTAGTGGAAATTTTATTTTGGCACATCTTACTGCAATAAAAGCATTCTGTTCTATTGGCAGGACATTGTTCACACTTATCGATACTTTTGGTGCCACGTTGCTGGCAGGGTTTAAAGGCATATTTTGTTTCCACCATTGCCACCACCGCTCCCCGCCCCGCGCCCACCCCCCCCACCCCCCCACCACAGTGTACCTTTTCTCCTGATGCCTCTTTTTCAGCCCTCTGGTGGAGAAACTGACTAGTTGCGGGAGGTTTCTTGAACCAAGGTCTTTCTTCACCTCACTGGATTGGTTTGTTGTTCTTCCTGTCCTCAGCTTGCCTCACCAGCTTTGTCCAGGGTGAGGT
This sequence comes from Heterodontus francisci, assembly GCF_036365525.1. NCBI lineage: Eukaryota > Metazoa > Chordata > Chondrichthyes > Heterodontiformes > Heterodontidae > Heterodontus > Heterodontus francisci. The sequence continues at coordinate 123,885,959 of NC_090372.1, read as the reverse complement.
CATCTTTAGACTGTAAAAGGTCTGAAATGGAATCATCTACAACACCCACAACAACACGATCTCTTATCAATTCAAGGAGATTGGTAGAAAGATTAGAGGGTACATGAGGAAAAAAATTTTCACCCAGAGGGTAGTGGGTGTCTGGAATCGGTGGTGGAGGCAGAAACCCTCAACTCATTTAAAAGGTACCTGGACCTGCACCTGAAGTGCTGCAACCTGCAAGGCTATGGACCAAGTGCTGGAAGGTGGGATTAGATTGGGTGGCTGGTTTTTCAGCTGGTGCAGACACGATGGGCTGAATGGTCTCTTTCTGTGCTATAACTTTTGTGTGGTTATATGGTTCACTTTATTTATTTATTCAGCTTGTCTAATGGAGTTGACACAGCTGTTTGAGAATTCCCTGCTGTTTCAACAGACCTATTCTTGGGTTTTCCCCTTTCTTTGAGAGCTGCAGGTTAATAATTTTTCTTTGTCAGGTTTGTCTGTGTTAATGGAGTCGCCCTGCTGTGTTCGAGGGTTCCCATGCCTTTTGGCAGTTTGTGCGCTTTTTGGGGTTTTCCTGCTCTTTTCCCTCACGTTCAACCTGAGTGAGGGATTGGGTTTCCCCTGTTTTATTTTCCACATGATGCCTTTAGAAGATAGCTTTAAGCTCTTCAAAGGTTTTTTTTTACCGGATTCCTCGACTGTTGGCATTATGACTTGATTGATTGATTCGCGGGCAGCCATTCTTCTGTTCTATGGAGCTTCTCTCAGCCTTGTACGGTCTGTGGTTTTTTTTTCTTTTTTCAGCTAGTTGCTTTAAATTGTCTCTTCTGGTTGAAGGATGGTAGTTGCTTCAAACTTATTCTTCAGGGTGTAGGATCTCACTGTTGATCACGATCCCATTGTTGTTCACCATCCCACCACTTTTCACCATATTATATGTTTGGTTCTGTATGCTGCCCCCTTATTGTGTCTATCAGAGAGGTTCTTAGACTGTAGTATTTCAACATTAATATTTATTTCATAACAACAATATACACTCCATACTAGCCAGTGTGACGCCTTCAAAAGCCAAGCTGTAACTGTTCTGGAGTCTCTCCCACAGGGTGGGCTGTAATCTTTACACTCTGTCAAGATTAACTCTTTCATACCCTTATACTACAGTACCGAAGGAAGGATATACTTGCATTAGAGGGGGTGCAACAAAGGTTCACTGGATTGATTCCTGGAGTGAGAAGATTGTCCTATGAGGAGAGATTGAGCAGAATGGGCCTATTTCTCTGGAGTTTAGAAGAATGAGAAGTGATCTCATTGAAACATATAAAATTCTTAGAGGATGTGACAGGGTAAATGCTGAGAGGCTGTTCCTCTGGCTAGAGAGTCTAGAACTTACATACTGGGTTAGAAAGGTGCCCTCTACACATTGTAGGAACTCCAATCCCTTAGCCCCTTTACCTACCTCTTCTGGTCAATTAATTTTGGTGTGGTTGAAATCCCCCATGATTACGATTCTATGTTTTTACTCTCATTTCCTTAATTTGTTTGCATATTTCTTCCTCTTTCACCTTTGTTCCACTATTTGGTGGTCTTCACGCTACTTCTATTAATGTGATTGATCCTTTTTTATCTTTTATCTATATCAACATGGATTTTATTTCTGTCTTACTGATGGTTACATTACCTTTTTCTACTGCCATTATGTTATCTGTACTAAATACAGCTACTCCACCTCCCCTTTTTGCCTCTCCATCTTTCCTCAATATCTCCTACTCTGCAATGTTTAATTTACAGTTCTGATTTTTCTGTAGCCATGTCTCAGTAATCCCTACTATATCTGGTTCCTTTAAACATATTATTACCTCAAGTTCCCGTGTTTTATTATGGAGAAAGCATCATTCTACTGAATCCTTACCGTGCCTTTTCATGGCTCTGATATCCTTCTTATCATGGGATACACAGAATAGCATACAGTACTCCAACTGTGGCCTAACTAGTCACTGATACAAATTCAACATCATTTTTATATAAAATACTGAGAATAGTGCTGACAACACAATTTCACGAATGAACAATTTTCCTCAGTTCTTAAAGGACAATGGTAGCCTTAATGCTATGAAGAACATATGGGCCTGATTCTTACATAGAGTTAGACACATAGGCCCAAATTTCTATCGCTATGGTGGGCACATGGTGTATTTTCTGCACATGAATGATGAGGCCTGAGGCTCCCCTGATATAAGGCCTTGGTTCTCATTGTAATAGAGCCAGGGAAGAGTAGTGTAAAATCTAGCTACTGCTAGCATAAGTATAAGATAAGTTGGTATGGGGTTCTTGAGGCTACAGAATGTAGGACTGGAGCTCGGAGACCAGGGAATTCAGGCCAGGGATTGGGAGAGTGCAAGGTAAGAGGGTCCTGGAATCAAAGAGCTGGGTATCTGTGCGCCAGGGAGCAGGAGATAGGATTCAGGACTGGGAGTGGAGAAAATCGGGAGTTGGGGCTAGAGCGGAGAAGATTGGGGATCAGGGCTGAGAACGGAGAAGATTGGGTAGCAGAGGAGATTGAGGATCAGGGATTAGGGCAGATAAGATCAGGAACGGGAGCAGAGAAGATCAGGAGTTGGGAATGGAAGCAGCAGACGCACAATGCAGTGGGCAGGAGGAACAGCAGCAATTGGTTTTGTTCATGTGGGATCGGTAAGAGCACTCATCCCAGTTAAATTGCTTACCTTTTTGGCTGACAAGTGATCAATAGGGCTGGTTTCCCAGAAAGGAGAAGGTGATTGCACTAGTTGCTTCTGGGCAAACAAATCTTGCAGAGGAGACCTCAAACAGGCATTAGGCCCCTTACCTTTATCTGCAAATACCTGCTGCAGGCATGGGTAAAGGATGCTTCTTACTTGTCCTTACCCAATATGGCAGACTGTGCACTTCTGGCTAGAAATGTGTACACCCTTCCTGCCTCCCATATTGGGTCCTTTTTAACCTCCTACAGCCCTTCAAACACTGAGAGTCCTGCATTCTCCAATTCTGGCCTTCTGTACATCACCAATATTCATCGCTGCACTATTGCCAGTCATGTCTTCAGCTGCTTAGACCCTAAGCTCTGGAATTCATTCCCTAAACCTCTCCACCTCTTTACCTCTCCTTCTTTATGATGCTTCTTTAATATCTACCTCTTTGGCCAAACTATTGGTCCCCAGTCCTAATACCTCTTGTATCAGGGAACATTCTTGTGAAGCACCTTGGGACTTTTTACTACCTTAAAGGTGCTATATAAAGGCAAGTTTTTGTTTTTGTTGTTGTTTAGTAGACAGAGCAGCACCTGGTGAATGGGTGCTGTGTGGTCCAATTTCTAAGTCACAGTGTCTTTTTATGGCGAGAAGTATCACAATCCAAAGTATCCACTTAGACAACAGACCTCCATCCCAAGAATATCTTCATAAGAGAAGTAACTCAAGTTTAGTGCTTCGCAAAGAGGAAAATTATATAATGAGGTCGAGAGCCGCCTAGAGGTAAACACTGAATTTTACCCTATAGGCGCTTACTGGTTGCCCGATAGGCGTAACACACCTTACGTGTGCTTTGTCTTTGAGGAGGAAGTAAATGTTTTGGTTGAACAAATGAAGCTTCATGGTTTCATTATAATTTAACACACATTCATAAATGAAGAATTCGAATGTATGCTAACTTGCGTAAGAGATGCTGTCTTGAATACTGTATTCTATTTTTCAAAATCTACACTTTCTATACCACAATGCCAGATCAGCTTTTTTGATGGAGCCATCACTGTTTTTAAAGATCATTCTTTGCACTGAAGAAGCCAACTATGAATTTGCACAGCAACCATGTCATCGCTGGAGATTCATCCCAAGGGTCCTTGGGAATGTAAGCTGTAGTGAAGTATGAGCTGAGGCAAATAACATTTGGCCGTCATTCTTTTACATTCCCATCGTATGTGGAGAACTTTGCTTACTACATTCCCACTAGCTGTTGTTACTTGGCTTTAAATCAAACTGACACAGCTTAAAGAAATTAAGTAAATTCCATATATGAATGTGAGCTGAGTGAAGCACCATTTGGTGTTCTGCTGCATGATGTCCTATGTTCCAATCTTGGTACTGGTTTAGAATAATAGTTTAAAGCTCCAAAGCTCAGGGCGCTTTAAGCAGGAAAAACTAGTTTCTCAAGAAACACGTAAATATCAGGGCTGCCAAGTGCTGTGAATTCCACAGGACAGATGGGTCAAGAAAAGGTTGGGATACAGTTCTGTTGCCGTCAATAATTTTAATTTAGGAAACATAGCTTTGCAAATATCTAAGACTGCGTATCAATTGGAAAGAAAATAGAATTCCAACAGATGAATTTATAAGTAACCTTGAAGTGCGGTTTGGGATATTTACTCTTCTGTAAAGCCACCTATATGCTTTCTGTTTCTTTTCTCATAAGTCATTCCTCACCCTTCAGGAGTTGAGAGGCCAGGACTGGCAGCCAGCCCCCAGCTTGCTGATATGACTATTGGTGTCGGAGCTGTGTTTCCAGTTCAGAATATTCCCTGCCTCTTGAGGGAAGATATCACTCTACTTAACACCTCTCACCTGTCGTATAAGGGTCTGAAAGGGTTAATGTTTGAGACAAAGTGAGTAGCACCACCCACGATGATGATGTCAGAGATCACGTGTAAGAGCTTGAGAACGAGAAGAAGCATCGGGTCAGCGGAGGGTTAGGCATGCTTAAGAAAAAGTGTATATAGTTCCTGTAATGTCATATAGGAGTTATTGTTTAAACTAACCAAAGCCCCAGAAACCTGTGCGAACCACACCAACCAAGCATCTAACATGCTGACAGCAATATACAATACCACACTTTGCAGCTGAAACTGGGAACTCACCACTTGTTGATATTCCAGTATACATATTCCACACATTACTTATCAATGATAAATTATCATTTATCATTCATTTTTAAATGTGACACAACCCACAAAGTCATTGGACTGAATTTCGCTGCTAATATGCCGATCCCAAGGTTAGGATGAATTCCGGGTCCGGAACCTGGAAGAGCAAATGGCAGGACTTTGGACGTGATCTTCCTGGAGGGAGCCAATTAAGAAGCCGCCTCTGGGAGCCCTTTCCAACTAGAGACGGTGGCTGGGTTCCAGCATCAGGACGTCCAATTATCGCAGCCCGTGCAAATGGCTGCCATCCACCTTTGCAGTGTGGGCGATGCCTGGCCATCAGCAGGAGTGGCAGTGGTGCCATGGAGGCACCTTCAGCGGGAGGAAAACAACTTCCATTACAGCAGGGCAAACGTTAGCAGAGACATCAGTCTCTATGAAATGGCTGCAAGGGCGTGCCTGCTGCCTGGGGATAGATTCCCTTTGTGAATTACCGCCTGCAAATAAATGTAAACCCTCAACTGAATCTCAGCTCAGACCCCCAGCTGTGAAGCTGACTCCGATCCATTACTGGGCACCTGGTGTAGTACGGTCCTGTGTGATGCCGGGAAAGTTGCAGCCATGGGGGAAGTGGTTCTTGAATAGGGCCTTAATTGGCTTCATTGCCTGCCCACCTCCATGGAGTGAGCTGTTGATTCCCATGGCAGCTCGTCCTGGGAAAGTCGCCTGGATGTAGGATGGCTTTGGGGAGACATCCCTAACGGATTGCCGCTACTTTCCTGGAACCCCTGGTCTCCCCCACCTCCAAGGACTGGAAAATTTCAGCCCATAATTTTGGGTGGAGAAAGTTGTCCGGGGCAAATTAATCAGTTTGGTGGAGGATTCAAATACTAGCTATGGAAAGCTGGAAGTAAGAGGGAATTCAGCTGGTACTTTTTTTTACAGAAAGGATAACATGTAGATTAGAAGTTGGGGAATATATTCTCAGGGTAAGCCATTCAAAAGAAATTAGATGTGTTTCTGGAGAGAGAAAATGAGGAGATGGCTAAGTGGGAGTGTTGGGCATATTAGTCTATTGTTAAGGATTACCTTAAAAGGTTAAGGTATTTTAGCAACAGATTATTTATTACGTTAGTAAGTAACAGTTGTGTACTTCTTATAAGTTAAGGCATTATTGGGGCTAAATTAGGTTTGCAGCACCCATTATCCAGGTGCTATCCAGTCTCCTAATGCTGGAAAATGGGACCAGATTTTTGAAGCTCAATGAAGGCGGATCTGTAAGTGGGCAGGCTCAGAATTTCCTGCCGCCGGATGGTTTGCCGGCACATTTCCACCCCGGGCCATTTCCCAAAAAGTCTCAGTCAGGGGCTGAATGGCTACCCATCCACGTGGCAAGTAGCCGATAAAGGTAATTAAATCTCTGGCACTGACTGGAATTTGCCAGGCGGGCCCCCTGCGGTGGTTGAAACACGGCCAGTGAGAGGAGGCGGCCTCCCAGTTACAGACCGGGGGGGGGGGTGGTCAGCATGTCAGTGGGCTTTTAAACACTCCCCACCCCACAGCGGCTATATTGCAATGGCCATAGCTGCAGCCGCAGGCCACCCTGTGGTGGGGCACCCCCTCCACGAGGACGGCCTGGCAGTTGTAGCCTCTTTCTATTTTTATATTTTTAAACAGTGTTCAGAGATCACCTCAAGATGGAGGCATCCTCTCTCCTACATACACTGGCAGCTCCCTCCTCGGATAGTGGGGCTGCTGATGTGTCATTTCTAGAGGGCCTCCTATTAGCCCTCCAGTTTCAGGAGCCTGCCCGCCATTCTTAATTGGATGGTGAATGTGGCTACTGGCCATTAATTAGTCTGGCACTGAAAGATATTGTCAGGGCGTCTACTTCCAACGTGGTGTGGAGTCGGGACCTGGAAGTTCTCTTGACACGGGTTCCCGACCCTAGGAGGAAAATCTAACCCATAGTGTTCAAGATGCGTGCGCACACTTCAATGGGAAGAGGGCCGTATGCCATCTTGGAGTAAAAGGGTTTGCGCACATGCACGTGACGACTGCCAGTGACAGACAGAGCAGGTACATTATGACCTCAATCAGTGCTGATTTGACACCAGCGCTTCCATTTTCAGACGCCACACTCCCGGCTATACCCTCTAAACCTTGCAAAGCTGAGCATGCCATTTAAATGGCATGAAGAACCACCCGCCCCACTCCCCCACCCGTACTAGTTAAGGTTAGTTGTTGGATTATTTCTTTGGCTGTTGGTGCAATTATGCATGTTTTTGCAGCTTTCTTATACTTGCTTAAAGTTTCAATAATTTTCAGGGAGTGGTCTAGCTGGTGCTGAGGTACTTTATTGTTCATTTAAAAGCGCATGCTAAAATAAGTTGCTTCCAGACATGGGTGGCCTGGTGAGCCGTCCTCTTGGAATTGAGCATGACTAAGAGAATGACAGGAGGCCTCACATAGCAGGACAGCTGCTGCAGGAGGAGGAGGACTCTCAGCAGGAGGTCATATCCACGAAGGGTCTTTCGAGACCAATTCTCTTCCATCAATTTCAGCAAGGATCAATGCTTGAGACACCTTAACTTCACTATAGAATTTGTGAATGTAATCTGTCACTGATGCAGTCACAACTGCAACCACAAAGCAAGGCAATGACTTAATTGTCTGTGACTGTCAAGGTAATTGTCTCTTAATGTTTATATGCCTGGTTCCTTCCAGGGTGCTACTGGAGATAGGCAACATCAAACAAGCAGGCAGAGGAAGCACAAGGTTTTGCAGGGATTGCAAGCTTCCCCATGGTGCAGGATGCCATTGTCCTGCTAATGCTTAGTCTCAAGTCAGCCATTTTCATGAACCAAAGGGATTCCACTCCCTCATTGTCCATCAGGTCTACAACCATCATGTAAGTGGTTGTCCGGTATCCTAGCAGCAGTCACGATTCCTTCATTCTGTGGCAGCCCTTTGTGCCACCTTTATTTGAACCATCATGACAAGTCAAAGGCTTACTACTGGGCAACAAGGGTTATCCACTTATGACATGGCTCATGACACTGGTCCATAATGCATCCACACATGCACATCAGGCCTACAATGCGAGTCATGCTGCCACCAGGAACATTACAGATAACACCATCAGTATTTTCAAACAATTCCATTGCTTGGCCTGCTCAAGTGGAGCCCTGCAGTACTCAGCTGAATAGGTCTCACAATCTGCGATAGTATGCTGCACAAGTTGGCCATTCTGGGGAAGCAATCCCTGTCACCACTATCAGATGAGAAGCTGAGGAGCAAGAGCACATGGAGAAGGAGGATGATGATAATTGGATCCAAGCCATATGCCAAAAGAATGAAACTATACACAGATCCTTTTCTTGATATTCAGTTTATTCACAGAATGCAGCATTACATATCTCTGTCTTCTGTTCACCAACACTTGTGTCCAGCAAGCTCTCTTTATATTCACTTCAAATCCTTAACTGAACAATGCCTTTCAGTCATTTATCTTAAACAACATAATTAACTATTGACAGATTCCCCTGTTCTCAAAAGTAACTTAAACAAGTTACGAGCAAAGCTGGAGGCGTGCACAGTCTTTCTCTAGTTCCACTTCTCTACGGGTCACAACATATATTTAAATGTTTACCCAGTTACCGATACGGCCAATTATATACTTTATTTTATTTCAGAATAAAATCCACTAACAAGTTTTCTTTAATAAACAACAAAATTATCAATTTATTATAAAATAAGATTTATTCAGTAAAGATGCAAAGCATTAACACACAGATTGAAATATGAAAGTTCCCTTTTAAATTAGCCCATCACACACACACACACACATCAGTTAAAGAAAAAATAAAGAAGTTTTCTCTGCAGGGATCTTTTTACAAAAAAAGACAAAAAATACTTTCACCAAATACTTGTTAATTCTTGAAGGAAAAGGATAAGATATGGACTGATGAGACTTGTCCCTTTTCTGGCATCCCAAATATGGGTAGATGGCTATCACTGGGATCTTTTTGGAGAGGTTAGATTAGATTAGATTAGAGATACAGCACTGAAACAAGCCCTTCGGCCCACCGAGTCTGTGCCGAACATCAACCACCCATTTATACTAATCCTACACTAATGCCATATTCCTACCAAACATCCCCACCTGTCCCTATATTTCCCTACCACCTACCTATACTAGTGACAATTTATAATGGCCAGTTTACCTATCAACCTGCAAGTCTTTTGGCTTGTGGGAGGAAACCAGAGCACCCGGAGAAAACCCACGCAGACACTGGGAGAACTTGCAAACTCCACACAGGCAGTACCCGGAATCGAACCCGGATCCCTGGAGCTGTGAGGCTGCGGTGCTAACCACTGCGCCACTGTGCCGCAGGTTCTGTTCCGGTGATGTCGAGAATTGGTCTGGCAGGCTTTCCAGGAGAAGTGCGGCATCAGGGGTTTCAGCTATCACACTGGATTCTGGAGAAAGAATGAGCTGGTGTCTTCTCTCTTAGCAGCTGACCCCCAACTGACTCGAAACAATCCAAAATTAAACCAACTCTTGACCACCATAAATCTTGACATGTCAGTTCCCCATAAACAACTCCCCTAGTCACCAAGGCTCCTGTTCTTTATTTAGCTTAAGGCATGTGACATCCGATAAGGGTTATTTTCAAACAGAAAGCTCAAGTCCTTCCAGAAAAAACCAAAGTCCAGCATCTACGGAATCTCTTCAGTCCCAAATGAATCCATCTCCACAATGCCAAAGACTTGCTGGTTGATAGGTTAATTGGCCATTATAAATTGCCCCTAGTATAGGTAGGTGGTAGGGAAATATAGGGACAGGTGGGGATGTGGTAGGAATATGGAATTACTGTAGGATTAGTATAAATGGGTGGTTGATGGTCGGCACAGACTCGATGGGCTGAAGGGCCTATTTCGGTGCTGTATCTCTAAAAAAAAAATCTTCAAACACGAATCCTCAAAACATTTTAAAAAGTGGAGCACTTTCATAACAAATTACAAAGCAAAAGAGAAAGAAAATGATTTTCCATATTTCGTACAATTCATTACAAGGTGTCCCTCTTCTAGGACTGCCAACAATTTCTTGGAACAAGCATTCCTTTTAGTAAAACAGTGCAATAATTGGTGATTTACGTCAACCCATTTAATCTGAGAGATTTCTTTTCTCGCTGACATTTTTATATTGGTAAGGTCAGTCCTTAATCTTTTCACAGGAGGGGAAGCTGCAACAGGGAAGAGGAAGGGAGGCTACAATGTAAACAGCTCCTTTCTGCTTGGGCTGTGCATGATCAAATAATTCATGGGAGATACCAGTAACCTCAACCATGCATCCCCAATCACCAACAGTCCCACACTCTATATCTTTTATCTATCACTGATCATCACATTGTCCTCTTTCCGACAACACAAAAATAAAAACCACCAGAAAATATACATGCCAATCCAAATTTATAAATTCTCTCATGACATAATCATACAAAAATATGCAAATCACACTTGTGCATTACCCTAGTGCCGGTCTTTTGTGTGCCTTTGGCCCTCTTGGTGCTCCTATGAAGTGCTTCCACAATGGTTGCAGCATGGATAGTGGAAGGCTGGAGGCCCTCAATTGAGGTGACTGTAAATGGTCTTGGAGGTCTGGGCCTAGAAGGGCCTGCTTCAGATTGTATCAAACAAGGGCACTGGCAGAGTGGCGAGGGTGGGAGCAGGAATATTGTTATCCTGAGAGCAGATTCATGCTCTGTGGAACCACTGCCACATGCTCTTGGGGTGGCATCTCAGCAATACTAATTGTTACGACCGAGGCGGGAACAACGCACTGTCAATTCAGTCCCATCACTCCACAAGTCTCAGCATATTATTAAAGTTTTCCCACCCAACTGGAAAACAGCCAAATTAAACACTTTAGAATCCCCACAATAAAACAGACCAAACCAGGTATCTTTAGACAATAGCAAATTAACTATTTATTAAAACTAAATCTTAAACATTATTTAAAAAAACCTATGTCTAAAGACCTTATAACTTCTTATTTTAACCTAATTCCCCCATTCACACACATACACTTAAAAATCACAGTTACCCGATTTCTTTTTAAAAATGTTTGAAAAATTAGTTGTTTCTTAAGAATAAACAAATAAGTAACTCTTTGTGGGTTACATTCCTGATGGATGAGGTATCCTAATGTGAAAATAATCAAATGCTAGTCAAAGTCTTCACACAGATTGGATAAAACAGTCTGTTTTTGATAGGCATTCAAACTCTTTGGCTGCAGCAGGCATCAAACAGCTCCTTCAATGATGAGCACAGCAATAGGTCAACTGGAATTTCAAAACTGGCAGTCTCTCAGTCAAAACTCTACTTTGAATTCCAGCAAACACATTCAGTCAAGAGAGATTCAATCTTGAAGCAAATACTTCCTGGCTTAGAAGTAAAGAAAAGGAGTTTTGCTACCTTTAGTAATACAAATGGTCTCTTCAAAAAAAAGGGGCTTTTTTTTCCTCCTTAGGCAATTAACTAGGCCTGTAGCTCCTTGTAGAATTTCTGCTGAGAGAGAATAGACAGCTCCTTTCTCCAGTAGCACGCTTCACTAGTGGCTGGTTCAGACCAGTTTTTGCCAGTTTTACACACAGTCAAATCAAAACATTATACCATGTGATCTCTTTTTCCTGCTGTGGCCAAGGGTAACAGGTGCAGCTGGCACACTGCGCCTCAGAAATCCAGAAGCTTCTCTCTCTCTGTCTTAAAGAGGCACTGTTTTTAACAGAGTCTTAAAGGCACACTATTTTAATCTGAGGAGAAAAATAAATACAGTTCTGTGACATAATGAACTGTTGGAAAGCAGACTACTGGACTGCTGTAAGGCCCTTAAAGCCCTTTGACAGTGTTATCCAGAGTCATAATGCAGATGTCTAGTCTTGCAAGGCAGCAATCTGAGCTTCTGCTATGGCACTCAGACCTTTGATGGAAGCAGTGCGTGCTGCAGTGCAAGTTTTGGTATCGGCCATCAGACCTCACATTCAGGCGAGTTCCAGAGGTCTACTGATGGTGGTTACCACCTGTTCCATGTTGGAATGGATGGCCTCAAACCTCTGTGCAAAGAAGTGTCCCCAGTTGCTGCTGGACTCCTTAATATACCTTGACATTGACCACAGGCATTCTGGCAGGCTTTCTAGTGCAACAAGCATTTGATTTTGTACATCCAACACCCTTCTTCTGTAGGCGGCCCATCAAAGTCCTCATCTGGGTCCTCTGCAGCAGAACTAGTGTGTGACCTTGTCCTCCGGTAAGCTGGCACCAGCATTATCCTTTCCCTTTGCCCTGCTCCTGCGCACTGATGTCTTATCATGTGCAGATCTCTCCTCTATTCTAGCCTATCATGTTTGACAAACCTGTTGGAGTTTGTTGACGATGTTACTTGTAGCATAGATAAAGGAGAACCAGTGGAGGTGGCGTATTTGGATTTTCAGAAGGCTTTTGATAAGATCCCACACAGGAGGTTATTAAAGAAAATTAGAGCACATGGAATTGGGGGTAATATACTGTAATGGATTGAGAATTGGTTAACAGACAGAAAGCAGAGAGTAGGAGTAAATGGGTCATTCTCAGGATGGTAGGCTGTCACTAGAGGGGTACCGCAAGGATCAGTGCTTAGGCCACAGCTGTTTACAATCTAGATAAATGATTTGGATATGGGGACCAATTGTAATATTTCCAAATTTGTGAATGACACAAAACTAGGAGGGAATGTAAGTTGTGAAGAGGATGCCAAGGAAGGTTTCAAGGGGATTTGGACAGGCTAAGTGAATGGGCAAGAATATGGCAGATGGAATACAATGTGAATAAGTGTGAAGTGATTCCGTTTGGTAGAAGAAACAGAAAAACAGTGTATTTCTTAAGTCGTGAGAGGTTGGGAAGTGTTGATGTCCAAAGGGACCTGGGTGTCCTTGTTCATGAATCACTAAAAGCTAGTATGCAGGTGCAGCAAGCAATTTTAGATTAGAGATACAGCACTGAAACAGGCCCTTCGGCCCACCGAGTCTGTGCCGAACACCCATTTATACTAATCCTACACTAATCCCATATTCCCAACAAACATCCCCACCTGTCCCTATATTTCCCTAACACCTACCTATACTGGTGACAATTTATAATGGCCAATTTACCTGTCAACCTGCAAGTCTTTTGGCTTGTGGGAGGAAACCGGAGCACCTGGAGAAAACCCACGCAGACACAGGGAGAACTTGCAAACTCCACACAGGCAGTACCCGGAATCGAACCCGGGTCCCTGGAGCTGTGAGGCTGCGGTGCTAACCACTGCGCCACTGTGCCTCCCTAAATTAGGAAGGCAAATGGTATGTTGGCCTTCATTGCAAGGGGATTTGAGTACAGGAGTAAAGATGTATTTCTTCAATTGTATAAAGCATTGGTGAGACCACACCTGGAGTATTGTGTGCAGTTTTGGTCTCCTTATCTAAGGAAGGATATACTTGCCATAGAGGGAGTGCATCGGAGGTTCACCAGACTAATCCCTGGGATGGCGGGATTGTCTTATGAGGAGAGATTGCAGAAACTGGGCCCAAATTCTCCAGAGTTTCGAAGAATGAGAGGTGATCTCATTGAAACTTCCAAAATTCTTACAGGGCACGACAGGGTAGATGTGGACAGGATGTTTCCCCTGGCTGGTGAGTCTAGAACCAGGGGACACAGTCTCAGAATAAGGAGCAGGCCATTTAAGACTGAGATGAGGAGCAATTTCTTTACTCAGAGGATGGTGAATCTGTGGAATTCACTACCCCAGAGGGTTGTGGAAGCTCAATCATTGAACATAGAACATAGAACATAGAACACGACAGCACAGTACAGGCCCTTCAGCCCACGATGTTGTGCCAACCCTTTAACCTACTCTAAGATCAAACTACCTACATACCCTTCATTCTACTATCATCCATGTACCTATCCAAGAGTATGTTCAATATAGAAATCGATAGATTTCTGGATACTAATGACATCAAGGGATATGGGGATCATGGGGAAAAATGGCATAGAGGTAGCTGATCAGCCATGATCTGTTTGAATGGCGGAGCAGGCTCGAAGGGCCAAATGGCCTACTCCTGCTCCTATTTCCTATGATCCTATTATCCTATAAATGTGTGCAGTTTCAGTATCTTAGCTAGTTGCTGCTAGTGTAAGATTGAGTGATTGTGTCTCTTCATCTTCACTGTCATCTTCCTCTTCCTCCACAAACTGGGGAAGTTCCAGTTCTTGGGTATCTGAAATGCAAAAGAGATAAGGGTTAGATTGTGGTGAGGGGAGAGGAGAAAGCAAGAAATGTTTGCTGGCACCAGCTGTAGCCTCTAAGTCTGAAGAGTATGAGGGATTAAGAAGAAGTGGGATGAAAAAAGGACATTTAGATATGCAGTTACCCTCATCATTGATTGCTTCAGTGCTATAGTGAACACGGCCTCAGCGATGGCCCTACCCATGATGGTCAGCACTATCTCCTCCATGGGAGTTCAAACATGCTTGGCCTCCTCCAGTTCTTTGCTACTGCCTCCAGTTATGTGCCACCTTCTCCTGCAAGAAAGAGGTAAGCATGTTGGTGAGTGCAATATGTTTGAGTGATATGGTGAATAGCTGCAAATGTGTGCAAGCTATGATTTGTGGGTGCGATGTTTGCATCAGTACTAAGTGTGTGAGCGTTTGATAGAGTTGATGAATTAAAAGGTTGGGTACTGATTGATAGATTGTTGGTAGATGAATGATGGTGGTGTAGAGAATTGAGCGGTGGAGGATGCTAGTGATGTAGTTGGTAGATTATGCCATGTGAAAATGAACTCACTGACCTTGACAACTTGTGTGAGATTGCTAAACTTCTTCCTCCACTGCACCATATTCTTGGAGCAACACACCTTGCATTGACCTTCACTGCTGTTACTTCCTACTGACTCCTCAGCATCTGTTTGGAGGACCTCCGACCCACCCTTTCCCCACTATGAATACCGGACATCTCTCCTCCTTTCCGCCTCTTTCACCAACATCTCCAGTGTAGTATCTGAAAACTGTGGTGCACACTTTCTCACATTTCAGCCAGGGCTCAAAGTATCAGAGCACAGATTCAGTTTTCACAAGACCCCCACCACTTCTTGCAGCCACAATGCACCTCCCCTTTAAGAAGTGCAGGCTACCTTTAAGTAGCAATAGCCACTGGCGATATTGGGTCCCCTGCTGACACATGCAGCCAATGAACAGTACGGATAACTTTAACTGCATGCAACATTCATGTAAAACAGCAGGCAGCACAAATTTACAGTGCTGCCTACAATGCAATGAACAGCGTGGATTAATCGTGTACTGAAGTATCTGCACCAGATTTTGGTGGTTAGCCAATTTCTCCCCCTATGCACAGAGATCTGAATAGGGAAGTTAGCCCCAAATTTCAGTTGATATGAATAGTTACAGAAATGCATCATCTGCAGTTTTCCTCCTTGTGCTACAGCTTTTAGTGGTTGGATGAAAAAATTACAATGTCACAAAACAACATGCTGTTCACGTGTTCAAAAGGCGAACATCTACAGGTAAACAACTTACCACTGTCTCCAGGCACACACTGAGAGAAAATGTAACCACTCCACTGACTCTGATTTCCAACTTCCATGCAATTAAATATTCTTCCTCAGGTTGACTGAAAATAGGTAATTAACTTTCTTGTGAAGCTTTGCATTTTTCACCTATTGTGACGGAAATTTCTCAGCTTTTTGTTGTCTATTTATGGCAATTGCCTCTGGGGTTTATTTAATTAACTCTCTTTTTCAGAATTCTGGAATGGAATGATGCATAATTTTGCATGCTCTCAAATATGTTGTGGATACACAAGATTCAGCACGAACAGTGGTCCGAATTTTACACCCCCCCACCACCACCGGGAGCGGGCTAGGACGTGGCAGGGGGCTGTAAAATCGAGTGGGAGGGTGGGGGGAGGCGCATTCTCATTGATTACCCGCCCCCCTGCTCTTTTACCCGTGGCAGGGGAGGTGGCAAATGGCCCGCCCACCCCTGGCCAATTGAGGCCATTAAGAGGCTAATTAATTGCCACTTAAGGGCCTCCTCCCGCCACCATTGGTATTTTACCAGCATAAGATGGACACCAGCACCTGAGGAGGCCGCCCAGTAATACCTGCGGCCTCCTTGTGGGCTGGGGGAGAGCCCTCCTGATCGGGCACCCTGTGCCCATGGAGGGCCCTCCCGCGGCAAGGGCCCCTGCCCTCTTGTTCGACTCCACCCCCACTGCGTCACCGGAGCCCAGCCAATTGTCCCCGTCGAGGCCTGATCCGCACTTACCTTTTCCAGGACCTCCTCCATTGTTGCTGGTCCTGGCTGGGTGCAGTCCCAGCAGTGACCACCACTCCCAGTGGCACTGTTGGGACTGAAGAGCTGCCGGTAGAGCATGGCTACCCAACCCGATCCCGACCAGACCCGACAACATGTGTCCGGTTCGCGTCGGGTCGGGTCTCGCTTCCGAGTCCGGCATTCAGGCTCAGGTCGCACCGGGCCACGTCGGACACGGTGCTGCCTTTTGCTCAGGGAGGATAAAGCTTCAAAATTTGAACAGCCAGGACGGCAAGGTAGGAAACGTACATCTGGACTCCGCACTAGTCTGCAGTGAGCGAGTGAACGTCTCCATTCCATCCAAGGTAGAGCACAACCTCTTTGATATAATTAACTTCATTCCAGTCGTGAGGTCGGGTCGGGTTGGGCACGGGAAAATATCAAAGGACTTGGGCCGGGTCGGGTTCAGGTTGGATGTGGTTCTATCGGGCCCGTGTTTGGTTTCAATTGCATACCTGAGCAGGCCTTTAGCTGCCGGCCCTTTGATTGCCCGGCAGCTCTTGGAGCTGTGACCTCCTGCCTCAGAGGTGTGGAAGTCCCGCCCAAAGCCAATTAAGGGCCTGGGCCGCGTAAAATTGCTGTGTGGCTTCCAGGCCTGGCGGAGGCAAGCTTTTGAAGTACTTTTGAAGTGTATTCACTGTTTGATTTTGAAGGTGCAAAAAGAGAGCATGAATATAGACTTAGGGTAATCAAAATTGTTAAAGGATAACAGCAAAAATTGTATAAAAATATTAAGAAAATGAGAGTGGTTTGGGCTCATAAAAGACAGCAGCAGGTGAGACAATAACAGACAATAAGGAAATGGCAGACCTGTTAAATACATACTTTGTATCTGCTTTTACAGTAGAGCAGAGGGACAAAATACCAGTAGTATAAGTAAAAATAAGTCAAAGCGAGGAACTTATTGGATTTAATGTAATTAAGAAAATGGTAGTGGAGAAAATAAAGGAACTTAAGAAAGACAAATCTTCAGAAACTCATTGGCTGAGATTTTACCATCCCTCTGGGAGGTGGAAGTGTTCGTAAAATGGCAGCAGAAGGTGTCCAGAGGGACACCTGACATCTTCTCACCACCAAGGGATATTTTGAAAGGCGGGAACAGCAGCGGCTTGGCCACCCACCAATCGGAGGTGGGCAGTCAATTAATCCAATGAACTCACTTATTAATAGCCATTTTACACCCCCTCTGGCATTTTCCCAGCATCGAAATGACCCTTCGCCATGTGGGAAGCCTATCAGGTACAGTAAGGTGGCTTCCCAACAACTTCCCTTTCTGGATGCTCGATGACCCACGGAGGGGCCACTGGCAGCAATGGCCACCCCTGCGGCTCTGACATCACTGCTGCAGGGTTCACCACTCCTATCACAAGGGCCTGTTTGCCTGGCCCTGGCACATTAAGGAAATTCTACCCCACCCTTCGAGGATGCCTCAACATGGAGGCGCCCTCTCCTTGTGCTTAAAGCCTCGGTAGTTGCCACCTCTCTCAGTAGCAATGCTAAGGCTGCCAAGCTGTTGGTCCTCTGATTGGGTAAAATCCAATCCGCGGTCCTACCGTTGACCCTCATTTGGTCCTGATGGCGGGACTCACAGCGCACTTGTACAATTTCAGCCATTGTCTCTGCCCAAGGGTATTAAAGGAAACAGGTAAGGAATTGTAGATTTGAAGGAACTAGAGAGGGTGCAGAAAAGATTCACAAGAATGGCTTCAGGGATGAGGAACTTCGGTTACGTGGATAGATTGGAGAAGTTGGAACTGTTTTCCTTGGACAAGATAAGGAGATTTGATAGAGGTATTCAAAATCATGAGGGGTCTGGACAGAGCAGATAGGGAAAAACTGTTCCCATTGGTGGAAAGATTGAGAACAAGAAGGCAAAGAAAGCAATGGCAACATGAGGGAAAACTTTTTCGCGCAGTGAGCGGTTAGGATCTGGAATGCAGTACCAGAGAGTGTGGTGGAGGCAGGTTCAATTGACGCGTTCGAGAGGGAATTGGATTGTTATCTGAAAAGGAAGAATGTGCAGGGCTTTGTGGAGAAGGCAGGGGAATGGCACTAGGTTAACTGCTCTTTCGGAGAGCTAGCACAGACATGATGGGCCGAATGGCCTCCTTCTCTGCTGTAACAATTCTGTGATTCTGGTCATAATTTTGCAAATCTTTTTAGAAATAGAAATAGTGCCTTTTTTTTTGGAAAATTGTAAATGTCTGTGTTATTTAAGAAAGAGGGACAAATCAGGAAACCACAAGCCTGTCAGTTTAGCATCAGATTCCAGTAGCTTCCCCACAACTGTCATCAGGGACAAAGGACATCTCTGGTCCTGCCCCATTTATCTCGGCAATCTCTTCTAACTCAATATCACCTTACAAATGCTTCATTCTTTTGACTGCAACTTTCTGTGCAGCCTCTCACTTTTCAACCTTTCAACCCACCACTGGTAGCCACTTCAGTCCTCATCTCTGAAATTTTCTCCCTAAATCTCTCCACCTCAACAACTCTCTGTCTACCTTTCCAACCTCCTGAAAACTCATCTCTTCGACTGACCTTCAGTCACTTCCAATCTCATCCTTTCTGGCGTAGTGTCTGGTTTCATTATGACCATCTGTGAAGTATGTTGGGATGCTTTTTACATTAAAATCTGTATAAAAATGTAAGTTATTGATGCTACTGTGCCTTTAAAGTGAATTTCACATATTTTGCTGTTTGTGCTGCAGGCATTCCATTCCTTGAATTGCTACTGATAGCCGAGGGTAGAACAAGGATTCAGGGAAAACAGAAGACAGCCCTTTACTAAGAGAGATCTGCAGGTAATGTTGAGAGAGGCATAACAAAGAACAGCTGCCATCTTTAGCATCAGGGACACCCTAAGACATCTACTGTCCAGGAAATGGTGACAAATCAGGTAAATGATCATTGGGATAGTTGCAGAAAATGTTTTCCATGTTGAAGAAGTTTGCAAAGGAAAGCCTACCCTGAATTTAGCTACTTCAAGTTCACTGGTTTCACCTCAACCTTGTTGACTTTGAACATTTGAGAATCCTTTAACCATCCTCACACTGCTTAGTGGTAAGGTCATGCAACAATTAATCCAGAGGCTCAGGCTAATGCCCTGGTTTCGAATGGTTTCGAATCCCACCATGGCAACTGGTGGAATTTAAATTCAATTAATTAATTTTTAAAAATCTGGAATTGAAAGCTAGTCTCAGTAATTGTGCCATGAAACTATCATCGATTGTTGTAAAAATCCATCTGGTTCACTAATGTCCTTTAGGGAAGGAAATCTGCCATCCTTACCTGGTCTGGCCTACATGTGACTTCAGACCCACAGCAATGTGGTTGACTCTTAACTTTTTTTTATTCATTCATGTGATGTGAGCATCGCTGGCCAGGCCAGCATTTTATTGCCCATCCCTAATTGCTCTTGAGAAGGTGGTGGTGAGCTTCCTTCTTGAACAGCTGTAGTCCATATGGGGTAGGTACACCCACAGTGCTGTTAGGAAGGGAGTTCCAGGATTTTGACCCAGCGACAGTGAAGGAACGGCGATATAGTTCTAAGTCAGGATGGTGTGTGACTTGGAGGGGAACTTGCAGGTGGTGGTGTTCCCATGCATTTGCTTAGCAAACCACTCAGTTGTCAATTAGGGATGGGCAACAAATGCTGGCCTTGCCAGTGACACCCACATCCCATGAAAGAATAAAAAAAACACAATCACACGGCCACATGTAGCAATGCATGGCAGATCTTCCAAAAACAATGAAATCAATAACATGACCAACTTATCAGAAAATCCAGGCCTGATAAGGTATCCTACAACACCAACCTGTAACTACAGCTCATCAACTCTTCTTGGGCAATGTGGCAATTGCAGAGCAATGTCAGAGCTCTTCAAACATATACCAGTTCACCAATCTATGCATGATTGCAGGAAATTACATCCCACAGCAGAAGGGAAAAACAAAGCTCACATTGGTCTTGGTGGGGTGACCTCTGGAGAAACCAAACCAGCAAGTGACCTCTTTGTGTGCTAACTATTTCTCATTAGTTAACGTGCTTGTGTTATCTTCCTGCCTGCACTACTTTAATGCACAGAAAATGCTAACCCCTGTATTTTTGACTGGGATGAAGAAAATCATAATTTGCTACACCAGAGTTATAAAGCCTCAGGCCCTTCTAAATTGTATGATAAATTATCAGAACTAATATGACTATAATAATGTGGGGAGTCCTAAAGGTTGATTTTAACTACAGGTGGTTTTTAGGCTAGGGTTGAGCTGGTTGAGCAGGCTACCCGCCTGATGCCATTAGTCTGAGGCTCCTTTAAATGTTATTGGCTGGCTGCCCACAATTTTCCAGCATTAACGGGCAGTCTTCCCAATTTATGGATGGGATTTCCGACAGGCCCGTTGCCCATTTATATAGTAAATGCATTCCTTAAAGCGACATGTCATTCTATTCAATTCAAATCAGTGCTGCGACTGGCAGGATTCAGCATTCAGTCATTTTGATTATACAATCAAGGTTACTTTTCCTTCCAAAAGAAGTGCACTTTCCCTTAGAGATGACATTCACTGTTCAGCAAGTACTGAATTTATTATCTTAAGTATTGTAATTCAGTTACCAGTGAGTGGTTTCCCACACAATAGTTTCAAAATAAATTGAAACAATACAATGTTTGCACTGGAGTGCTGACTTGGGTTGCATTAGAGTGCTAAAGTGGAAGTTTTGTGACTGAGGGTAATTAAGGGTTAATTTTATCTTAAGTCTAGTCTGTTTTTTATTTAGCAGATTAACTTAACAGTTGCTGTTTGGGTTGGAGAAGGTGAGTTTTAGACCAGCTTTAAACAGAGTTCACTCAGGCTCTGCTTGCAGCTGCATCTTGTTAATTAGAGAATTGGCTGAAACCAGTTTTCAGGGGCGAGAGTCAGTCAGTATATAGAACATAGAACATAGAACATAGAACATAGAAAAATACAGCACAGAACAGGCCCTTCGGCCCACGATGTATAAAATTGGGCCATCTTACAGTGCTGACCTTGTTTGTACTGGAGTGCTGACTTGGGTTGCATTAGAGTGCTAAAGTGGAAGTTTTGTGACTGAGGGAGTTTGGTGAGGAGGGAGCGAGGAGCTCCTTTCATTTCCTCCCTGTCCTCAGTGAGGGAAGCCGAGAGCTTCCAAAGAGCACAGCTGACTGGTGAGTAAGTCCTGGTGGGTATTTTTCAAACTGGATTGAAGTGTAAGTCATTGTTTTAGCAAGACTTAGTTGTTTTTTTAAAATTATAATAGTCTTCTAAAGTTTTAAATTTAAAGGGTTTAGTCATGGCAGGAGAGCTTAAAGCCATGGTTTGCTCCTCTTGCTGCATGTGGGAATCCGGAAACATTTCCAGTCCCCGGGACCAGCATGTGTGCAGGAAGTGTGTCCAGCTGCAGCTCCTGGAAGCTCGGGTTTCAGAGCTGGAACGGCAGCTGGAAACACTGTGGAGCATCTGCGAGTCTGAGAGCATTGTGGATAGCACGTATAGAGAGGTGGTCACACCGCAGCTGAAGAGACTTGAGGAAGGAAGGGAATGGGTGACCACCAGGCAGTCCAAGAGAAACAGGCAGGTAGTTCAGGAGTCCCCTGGGGTCCCACTTGCAAATCGGTATTCCATTTTGGAGGCTGATGAGGCTGGTTCCTCCAGGGAGTGCGGACAGAGCCAAGCTTCTGGCACCACAAGCAGCCTGTCTGCACAGGAAGGGGAAAAGAGAGGAAGAGCAATAGTAATAGGGGATTCTATAGTCAGGGGAACAGATAGGCGCTACTGTGGCCATCAACGTGACTCCAGAATGATATGTTGCTTCCCTGGTGCCAGGGTCCGGGATATCACTGAACGGCTGCAGGGCATCCTGAATGGGGAGGGTGATGAGGCAGAGGTCATGGTACATGTTGGTACCAATGACATAGGTAGAAAGAGGGATGAGGTCTTGCATCAAGAATTCAGGAAGTAAGGCAGTAGACTAAAAAGCAGGACCTCTCGGGTTGTAATCTCTGGATTACTCCCAGTGCCACGTGCTAGCGAGTATAGAAATAGGAGAATAGCACAGATGAATGCGTGGCTTAAGAGTTGGTGCAGGAGAGAGGGTTTTAGAGTCCTGGACCACTGGGACCGTTTCTGGGGAAGGTGGGACCTGTACAAGCGGGACGGTCTACATCTGAACCAGAGGGGGACTAACATCCTTGCTGGCGGGTTTGCTAGTGCTGTTGGGAAGAGTTTAAACTAATTTGGCAGGGGGAGGGGATGCAGACTCCTAGCAGAATAGGGACACAGCTAAACACAGGAAAGCGAACAAGTCAGAGGGAATACAACGGAAGTAAGTTCCAAGGGAGTAAGACCAGGATGGAAGGCCTCTACTTTAATGCCAGGAGTATTGCAAGTAAAACAGATGAGTTAAGGGCAAGGATTGACACGTGGAATTGTGATATAGTAGCCATCACGGAGACATGGTTGAGGGAGGGGCAGGATTGGCAGCTCAATATCCCGGGATACAGAATCTTCAGGCGAGACAGAGGAGGGGGTAAAAGAGGAGGGGGCGTTGCAATATTAGTTAAGGAGTCAGTTACTGCAGTAAGGAGATGATATCTTGGAGGGGGCATCAAATGAAGCTTTATGGGTAGAGTTGAGGAATAAAAAAGGGACAGCCACATTGCTTGGTGTTTATTATTGACCCCCAGATAGTCAGCGGGAAATTGAGGAGCAAATATGTGTGCAATTTGCAGAGGTGTGTAAAAATAATAATCGGGTAATTATATTAGGTGATTTCAACTTTCCCAACATTAATTGGGATAGTCATTGTGTTAAGGGCTTAGATAGATGGTTCTTAAAATATATACAGGAGAACTTTTTAGCTCAATATGTAGAGGATCAAACAAGGGAGGGTGCAGTGCTGGACCTAATTTTGGGGAATAAAGCCGGACAGGTGGTTGATGTGTTGGTGGGGGAGCATTTTGGTGATAGCGACCACAACATGGTACAATTTAAGCTTGTTATGGAGAAAGAAATAGACAAGTTGCAAAAAAAGGTTTTGGATTTGGGGGGAGAGCAAATTTTAGTAAAATAAGGTTGGATCTGGCCAATGTAGACTGGAAAGAGATACTTGTCGGGAAATCTACAGAAGAGCAGTGGGGGGCATTCAAAAAGGAAATGGGGAGGGTACAGGCCCAACATGTTCCCTCTAGGGTAATAGGTAGGAGCAACAAGCCCAGAGAACCATGGATGACCAGAAACATTCATGGTACGATGAGAAGGAAAAGAGAGGCTTTTAGCAAATACAAGGAGAGCAAATCAATGGAAGCATTGGTGGAGTACAGAAAGTGTAGGATGGAGCTTAAGAAAGCAATTAGGAGAGCAAAGAGGGGATATGAGAAAGCTCTGGCTGGTAAAAGTAGGGAAAATCCCAAGATATTCTATAAGTATATCAATGGGAAGAGGATAACCAGGGAAAGAGTAGGATCCATTAGGGGCCAAGGGGAAAATTTGTGGGTGGAGCCAGAGGACATTGGTAGGGTGTTGAACGAATACTTCACATCTGTCTTCACCCAAGAGAATGAGGATGTAGATATGGAACTTAGAGAGAGAGACTGTGAGGTTCTTGAGCAAATTGTCATAGGGAGTGACAAGGTATTGGAGGTTTTGGAAGGCTTAAAAATGGACAGATCTCCAGGTCCGGACGATTTGTGTCCCAGGATGCTGTGGGAGGCGAGGGTGGAGATTGCAGGGGCTCTGACCTTGATTTTTAATTCCTGTCTGGCCACGGGGGAGGTGCCAGAGGACTGGAGAACAGCTAATGTGGTCCCACTATTTAAGAAAGGTTGTAGAGATAAGCCAGGGAACTATAGACCAGTGAGTCTCATGTCAGTGGTAGGGAAACTATTGGAGAAAATTCTGAAGGAGAGAATCTATCTCCACTTGGAGAGGCAACATTTGATTAGGAATAGTCAGCATGGCTTTGTCAGAGGGAGGTCATGCCTAACAAATTTGATTGAATTTTTTGAGCATGTGACCAGGTGTGTAGATGAGGGTAGTGCAGTTGATGTAGTTTACATGGATTTCAGCAAAGCCTTTGACAAGATCCCACATGGGAGACTTATCAAGAAAGCAAATGCACGTGGGATACAAGGTAACTTGATAAGGTGGATTCAAAATTGGCTTAGCTGTAGGAGACAGAGTAATGACAGACAGCTGTTTTAGTGACTAGAAGCCAGTGTCCAGTGGCATACCACAGGGATCTGTGCTGGGTCCCCTATTGTTTGTCATTTATATAAACGACATAGAATACTATGTGGGGGGTAGGATCAGTAAGTTCGCGGATGACACAAAGATTGGCCGAGTGGTTAACAGTGAGGTGGAGTGTCTTAGGTTACAGGAAGATATAGACGGGATGGTCAAATGGGCAGAAAAGTGGCAGATGGAATCTAACGCTGAAAAGCGTGAGGTGACACACTTTGGAAGGAGTAATGTGACACGGAAGTATTCAATGAATGGCCTGACACTGGGAAGTTCCGAGGAACAAAGGGTCCTTGGCGTGTTTGTCCATAGATCTCTGAAGGCAGAAGGGCAGGTTAATAGGGTGGTGAAAAAGGCATATGGGACACTTGCCTTTATCAATCGAGGCATAGATTACAAAAGCAGGGAGGTCATGTTGGAGTTGTACAGAACTTTGGTAAGGCCACAGCTGGAGTAGTGTGTGCAATTCTGGTCGCCACATTATAGGAAGGATGTGATTGCATTGGAGGGGGTGCAGAGGCGATTCACCAGGATGTTGCCTGGGATGGATCATTTAAGCTATGAAGAGAGGTTGGATAGGCTTGGGTTGTTTTCACTGGAGCAGAGAAGACTGAGGGGTGACCTGATCGAGGTGTACAAGATTGAGGGGCATGGACAGGGTGGATAGGGAGTAGCTGTTCCACTTAGTTGAAGGGTCAGTTACGAGGGGTCACAAGTTTAAGGTGAGGGGCAGGAGGTTTAAGGGGGATTTGAGGAAGAACTTTTTTACCCAGAGGGTGGTGACTGTCTGGAATGCCCTGCCTGGGAGGGTGGTAGAGGCGGGTTGCCTCACATCCTTTAAAAAGTACCTGGATGAGCACTTGGCACGTTATAACATTCAAGGCTATGGGCCAAGTGCTGGCAAATGGGATTAGGTAGACAGGTCAGGTGTCTTTAATGCATCGGTGCAGACTCGATGGGCCGAAGGGCCTCTTCTGCACTGTATTATTCTGTGAATACCATATATAGAACAAAGAACACCAACTGTTCACTTCGAGCTGCCTTGTGTACTTGGCAAGACTATCAGACAAGTAGCAAGGCAAATTAGGATTGTCATAATCTCATTTATTTTTATGTGACTGCATTTTTGGAAAATAAGGACAAACAATTGATGTTGTATTTTGCAGTTTGCTCTTGAATGTGAAGCCAACATAATGTCAGAGTATTGTTCCAACCCTCAATGTTGTCAAAACATATCAAACATTTTTACTTCAGAACAAAACCTCTTGACACCCATTCACTCGCATCACTGCCATGCACAATTGCAAGATTTGCAAAATAATTTCTTAAAATTATCTTGCAAAGGTTTTATCTTTATGCCTTCAAGTAAATTGCCTTGCAATTATGCTCTGACAATATTTATATGTTAAAATGTTTTATAAAATTCCATTGTCTGCTATTTTAAACAAATGGGTTAATACCGCCGTTAAAAATACAGTAGTTTGTTAATAATCGCAGCATAATTTAAAAGCCATACTTTTCACATTATCATACATTTAAATCAAATGCTTATGTTTATGCAGTTTTGAACTTTATATAGCCCTTATTTTTAACACAAAGTTAGAATTAAACGTAAGATGATAACAACTTTGAAGCTTAGCTGTTTGTCTTTGTTCCTCCTAGTGCAGGGTGAGCCAAGGTTCAATTGACCATGCCATACAAAAATAAAATACTATTTTTTGTAAATGCCATTGTGTTAGATAATTGTTTTCAGATGAAGACTTGATCATTGGGAGCTGGGACTCCATGGCCAATGAAAAATTTGGTGATGTTCATCATTTTCAGCATGAACCTCTTTGCAAGTTTAAAAATAAAAATAGCATGTTTTTAATTGTCATTTTGTCCTTCAGTGTTTCTTTCTTATTTGGATATACCTACACTAGAGAAATTTAAAACAATTGACTGGGTACCAGCCATGGCTCAGTGGGGTAGCTCACTTGCCTTTCAATCAGCAGGTCATGGGTTCATGTCCCACTCCAGAGGCTTGTGAACGTAATCCAAGCCGACACGCTTAGGTGCCAGTACTCGGAGTGCTGTGCTGTCAGACAACATGAAACGGATACTCTGCCTGCCCGCTCAGATGGACGTGAAAGGCGCTATGTAAATTCAACTTCCTTGGGGCGGCGCAGTGGTTAGCACCGCAGCCTCACAGCTCCAGCGACCCGGGTTTGGTTCTCAGTACTGCCGGTGCAGTGTTTGCAAGTTCTCCCTGTGACCGCGTGGGTTTCTGCTCGGTGCTCCGGTTTCCTCCCACAGCCAAAGACTTGCAGGTTGATAGGTAAATTGGCCATTGTAAATTGCCCCTAGTGTAGGTAGGTGGTTGGAGAATTGAGGGAAGGGGGGATGTGGTAGGGAATATGGGATTAATGTAGGATTAGTATAAATGGGTGGTTGATGGTTGGCACAGACTCAGTGGGCCGAAGGGCCTGTTTCAGTGCTGTATCACTCCATGACTCTAAAGAAATAGTCAAAGGTAGATTAAGAGATTTTATGATTTAGATAATTTTTAACCATATTTTACTCAGTTAAAGCCATGGAGGTCACCTTTAACCCTACTGCCCAGCAGGAACTAGGGGCTGGATTTTCTTCTCCCCAAGCATTGGGTTGCATGGCCGGGGTGTGGGGTGGGTGGTGGGTGGCGTGTGAAGATGGCTCTGGATGAGGCCCTCCACTGACCTCGATGGGGTCAAATAAACGTAATGGGTGTAGGGGATGGTGGGAAGGGTTGAACTTTAAACTTTGTGCAATTTGGGGGGATAGTCAGATGTAAAAGTGGGGGGGAAAGGACAATTAGTTAATGCAGTTGTTGTTGGGGGTGGGAAAGGGGTGTTAGAAATGTATTTATTTAATTTTGGGAGGGTTACTTCTTTAAAAATTTAAATGAGTCGGCAGGGCTGGCTGCCCTTCAAAAATGGTGCCAGCACCTGCGCACAGGCAGCTGACGCCATTGCTGGCGACAGACAGCCTGCCCTCCACGTGATTGGGCTGCCCTGGCTATTTAAATGAGCCTCCCCATGGGAGAATGTGGCAGTTCTTTGGCGCACGGCCCGGGTGGGGGAGCTGCCATTTTTTTTAGCTCGCCGCTGATCTTAAAATCCAGCCCTAGATGGGAAGAGGGTTAATAATGAACAAGTTACTTAACCTCCTCGGAACGTGACCCTTTCCCATTGTCTCCGATATTAATCTGCAAATGGGTGAGGCACCATTCCTAAATAGGCCAGAGCATCATGAATTTCTGCAATCAGGGTCCTATTTTGTCAATAAGACCTCAACGGCATTTTAACCGTGATTGGAGTAGGGAAGTTGCTGCTAGGCAGATATAGGTCAGCAGTTGGAGGGAAAGACAAAGAGGCTGTTCAGTAAAACTATATCACTTGTGGGGCCAGGAAGAGCAAGAATAGCCTTCCCTGCCCCAGACTCCGCTCCCTATTCCTTCCCATGACACTCATTCAAAATTCCGTCCCTGTCACTTACTTGAAAACCAGCAGGTGGCTTATACTCTCCCACCAGCAGCTGTTTTGCATTCCCCTTCCATCTGTTGTAGGCAGGAAGTGAGCTGGCAGCATTTAGGTGAGGCCCGGCGGATAAGACTAACTCACCAGAAATCAGCCACCCCAGATCTAATCACGAAGCCAAGAACTAGTGGTAGAAGAAAGAAAGACTTCTATTTATATAGCGCCTTTCACAGCCACCAGACATCTCAAAGTGCTTTACAGCTAATGAAGTACTTTATGAAGTGAAGTCACTGCTGTAATGCAGGAAACACAGCAAGCCAGTATGTACACAGCTAACTCCCACAAACAACAATGTGATAATGACCAGATAATCTATTTTTATAATGTTGATTGAGGGATTAATATTGGGCAAGGCACCAGGGATAACTCCCCTGCTCTTCTTTGAAATAGTACCATGCCATCTTTTCCATCCACCTGAGCAGATGGGGCCCTCGGTTTAATGTTTCATCTGAAAGACAGCACCTTTGACACTCCAGTGCAGTGCTGAGGGTGTGCTGCACCGTCAGCTTGATTTTTGTCCTCATGCCCTGGAGTGGAACTTTGTGACTCAGAGGTGAGAGTGCTACCAACTGAGCTACAGCTGACACTAAAGAAGCTGGAAGGCAGCCCAACTATATGTGTGTGTGTGTATACACAAAAATACAAATATGCCTAAAAAACCATTTCATTTGAAAGATAATTTGTGGCAATAATTCTGTCGTTTAATAAAAAGTTTAAAAACAGTAAATGGCACTCGGGGATATTGCACCTTTATTGCCAGTCTGAAAATCCTTTTTTATTTGAAGTATTACACCATGAAATGTAAATAAATCAGGTTGGTGTTTGCGAGCATTTTAAAGATACACGAGAAGCATTTCATAGAATGCTGAGTTTGTATTTTTAAATTGTTTTCCAATACGTACACAGAAAAGGTAGTTAATTCTAAATAAGAGGATTGAATTGCTATCTAGGCAGCAATATTACACCATGAAAGGTGACACAAATCACATCAAAGCATCTTAGCCTGGGAATTTTTCACTGAAAGAGCTTAACGGCATGTAGGGTCAGGCAATGTGATACATTTTGTATCTAATTGCTATCGAACACATAAGTTCTTGCCAACAATTAGTCACTGTGATGTACAACAGTGAATCAAATATATGTAATGTTATCCAGTGGCTCATACCTGAAGTTCAGCTGAGGAATAATAGAACTTATTTGGGAGATATTTGCAATGTTGTATGCATTGATACCCAGTCACCATTTTGTACTCAGCTCTTTCTGAAGGGATTTCCCCATCAATTTTACTCCACAAAAAAACCCCTGTAAACATAAAGGATGGAGAACCATTACACTACTTATTTAGCACGCCATACAAGTTTCCTCTGATACTATCTTCCAGTCTTTGTGGCGCCTGCAGATTGAAGAAGAATGAGGTATTCATACCTTTCATGTAATTATCCAGCATTTTCACTTGCTTATCACTGTTTTGTCAACCTGCTTATATAAAATGAGCACTCAAGGTTGTTTTTAAAGACAGCTTCCTAAAGATAGCATAGCAAATCTATATTTAACATTTTTTCATTTGCCTTTTTTTCGAATCTTCTTGCTGCCACTTAGTTATTGAGCTGCCCCTGAGATAACTGTTGGATCAGTGCCGCTTATGACCTCGCCTCATTAATAGCACAAGAATGAGCCACTCCACAAGAATCCATCTGCACTTGCCATTTAATTTTTGAAGGAAGGGGAAAGCCAATTGAGGGTGACAGAGACACACTGCATCAGAGACACTCTGCGCCCTCTGCACCAGAGACAATCTGCACTGACTTCACCAGAGACACTGCACCCTCTGAACCAGAGACACTCTGCACCCTCTGCACCAGAGACACTCTGCACTGACTGCACCAGAGACACACTGCACCAGAGACACACTGCACCAGAGACACTCTACATCCTCTGCACCAGAGACAATCTGCACTGTCTTCACCAGAGACACTCTACATCCTCTGCACCAGAGACACTCTGCACCAGAGACAATCTGCACTGTCTTCACCAGAGATACTCTTCACCAGAGACACTCTACATCCTCTGCACCAGAGACAATCTGCACTAACTTCACCAGAGATACTCTTCACCAGAGACACTCTACATCCTCTGCACCAGACACAATCTGCACTGTCTTCACCAGAGATACTCTTCACCAGAGACACTCTACATCCTCTGCACCAGAGACAATCTGCACTGTCTTCACCAGAGATACTCTTCACCAGAGACACTCTACATCCTCTGCACCAGACACAATCTGCACTGTCTTCACCAGAGACACTCTTCACCAGAGGCACTCTACAT
Source organism: Heterodontus francisci (assembly GCF_036365525.1). Taxonomy (NCBI): domain Eukaryota; kingdom Metazoa; phylum Chordata; class Chondrichthyes; order Heterodontiformes; family Heterodontidae; genus Heterodontus; species Heterodontus francisci. The sequence continues at coordinate 123,855,527 of NC_090372.1, read as the reverse complement.
CCTCTGCACCAGAGACAATCTGCACTGTCTTCACCAAAGACACTCTGCACCAGAGGCACTCTACATCCTCTGCACCAGAGACATTTTACATCCTCTGCACCAGAGACAATCGGCACTGTCTTCACCAGAGACACTCTGCACCAGAGGCACTTTACATCCTCTGCACCAGAGACAATCTGCACTGTCTTCACCAGAGACAATCTACATCCTCTGCACCAGAGACAATCTGCACGAGAGACACTCTACATCCTCTGCACGAGAGACACTCTACATCCTCTGCACCAGAGACACTCTGCACTGACTTCACCAGAGACACTCTACACCAGAGACACTCTGCACTGTCTGCACCAGAGACACTCTGTACCAGAGACACTCGACATCCTCTGCACCAGAGGCACTCAGCATCAGAGAAACTCTGCATCAGAGACACTCTGCACTGTCTGCATCAGAGACTCTCTGTATTGTCTGCATCAGAGACACTCTGCACCAGAGAAACTCTGCTCCAGAGACACTCTTCATCCTCTGCATCAGAGACACTCTGCACTGTCTTTACCAGAGACACTCTACATCCTCTGCATCAGAGACACTCTGCATTGTCTGCACCGAAGCCACTCTGCACCCTCTGCTCCAGAATCATCCTGCAATCGAGGCATTCTGCACCCTCTGTACCAGATACACACTGCACCTGCGACATTCTGCACCATCTGCACATGTGACACTCTGCACCCACCCATTGATACACTTGCATCCATATTTACAACCATATACACAGATACCTCCAACTGTCAGAGTAGTAGTGATTGGATTATATCACCCAGTGATCCACCTACAAATTTGTTCACAGGCATGAAACTGCCAATGGCTGTACCAATTGTTTAATTATCCACCACCATTCACTGCTGGGTGTGGCAGAACTGCAGAGCTTTTGATCTGATCTGTTGGTTGTGGGATTACTTTGCTCTATCGCATGCTGCTTCTGCTATTTAGCATAAACGAAGTCCTGTGTTGTAGCTTCACTAGGTTGGCACCTCATTTTAGGTATGCCTGGTGCTGCTCCTGGCATGCTCTCCTGCATTCTTCATTGAACCAGGGTTCATCCCCTGACTTGATGTTAATGGTAGAGTGAGGGATATGATGGGCCATGTGATTGCAAATTGCGGTTGAATACAATTCTGCTGTTGTTGATGGTCCACAGCGCCTCATGGGTGCCCAGTTTTGAACTGCTAGATCTCATCTGAATCTATCCCATTTAACACGGTGGTAGTGCTAGACAATAGGATAGAGTATCCTCAATGTGAAGACAGTGCTTTGTCTCCACAAGGACTGTGCAGTGGTCATTCCTACCAATACTATCATGGACAGATGCATCTGCGACAGGTAGATTGGTGAGGGCAAGGTCAAGTAGGTTTTTCCCTCTTGTTGGTTCTTTCAGCACCTGTCACAGGCCCAGTCTGGGACATATGTTATTCAGGACTCTGCCAGCTCGGTCAGTAGTGGTACTTCCGGGCCACTCTTGCTGCTGGATAGTGAAGTTCCCTATCCAGAGTACATTATGTATCCTTGCTACACTCAGTGCTTCTTCCACGTGGTGTTAAACATGGAGGAGCATTTATTTATCAGCTGAGGGAGGGTGGTAGGTGGTATTTGTAATATTACTTTGTTCCTATGGTATGTGAACTACTGTAAGATTCACAGGATTCCAAGTAATATCCAAAGAATATGTGAATTTTTATTATAACTTAATTGGAACATGTAATATATATATAATATATATACAAATACACACAGATAGATGTTCGGTGTTGGGGATGCTGCTAATGATGTTATGGAGTTGTTCATAGAACTGGTCTTTAGCTTCAGGTGGGGAGCAGACTGTTGGAGCATAGATGCTGAGTAGGTGTACTGGACCAGAGGCGTTGGAAGGATGAATGAGAACGGGCAGAGACTGCTTGAGTTGTGTACCTATCATAACCTCTGCATCACCAACTCGTTCTTTCACACTAAACCCTGTCACCAGGTTTCATGGAGGCACCCAAGGTCACGTCGTTGGCACCAGCTAGACCTCATTGTCACAAGGCGAGCCGCCTTAAACAGTGTTCAAATCACACGCAGCTTCCACAGTGCGGACTGCGACACCGACCACTCCCTGGTGTGCAGCAAGGTTAGACTCAGACCAAAGAAGTTGCATCATTCCAAGCAGAAGGGCCACCCGCGCATCAACACGAGCAAAATTTCTCACCCACAGCTGTTACAAAAATTTCTAAATTCACTTGTAACAGCCCTTCAAAACACTCCCACAGGGGATGCTGAGACCAAGTGGGCCCACATCAGAGACGCCATCTATGAGTCAGCTTTGACCACCTACGGCAAAAGTGCGAAGAGAAATGCAGACTGGTTTCAATCTCATAATGAAGAGCTGGAACCTGTCATAGCCGCTAAGCGCATTGCACTGTTGAACTACAAGAAAGCCCCCAGCGATTTAACATCCGCAGCACTTAAAGCAGCCAGAAGTACTGCACAAAGAACAGCTAGGCGTTGCGCAAACGACTACTGGCAACACCTATGCAATCATATTCAGCTGGCCTCAGACACCGGAAACATTAGAGGAATGTATGATGGCATGAAGAGAGCTCTTGGGCCAACCATCAAGAAGATCGCCCCCCTCAAATCTAAATCGGGGGACATAATCACTGACCAACGCAAACAGATGGACCGCTGGGTTGAGCACTACCTAGAACTGTACTCCAGGGAGAATGCTGTCACTGAGACTGCCCTCAATGCAGCCCAGCCTCTACCAGTCATGGATGAGCTGGACATACAGCCAACCAAATCGGAACTCAGTGATGCCATTGATTCCCGAGCCAGCGGAAAAGCTCCTGGGAAGGACAGCATTACCCCTGAAATCATCAAGAGTGCCAAGCCTGCTATACTCTCAGCACTACATGAACTGCTATGCCTGTGCTGGGACGAGGGAGCAGTACCCCAGGACATGCACGATGCCAACATCATCACTCTCTATAAAAACAAAGGTGACCGCGGTGACTGCAACAACTACCGTGGAATCTCCCTGCTCAGCATAGTGGGGAAAGTCTTTGCTCGAGTCGCTCTGAACAGGCTCCAGAAGCTGGCCGAGAGCGTCTACCCTGAGGCACAGTGTGGCTTTCGTGCAGAGAGATCGACCATTGACATGCTGATCTCCCTTCGTCAGATACAGGAGAAATGCCGTGAACAACAGATGCCCCTCTACATTGCTTTCATTGATCTCACCAAAGCCTTTGACCTCGTCAGCAGACGTGGTCTCTTCAGACTACTAGAAAAGATCGGATGTCCACCAAAGCTACTAAGTATCATCACCTCATTCCATGACAATATGAAAGGCACAATTCAACATGGTGGCTCCTCATCAGAACCCTTTCCTATCCTGAGTGGTGTGAAACAGGGCTGTGTTCTCGCACCCACACTTATTGGGATTTTCTTCTCCCTGCTGCTTTCACATGCGTTCAAATCCTCTGAAGAAGGAATTTTCCTCCACACAAGATCAGGGGGCAGGTTGTTCAACCTTGCCCGTCTAAGAGCGAAGTCCAAAGTACGGAAAGTCCTCATCAGGGAACTCTTCTTTGCTGACGATGCTGCTTTAACATCTCACACTGAAGAGTGCCTGCAGAGTCTCATCGACAGGTTTGCGTCTGCCTGCAATGAATTTGGCCTAACCATCAGCCTCAAGAAAACGAACATCATGGGGCAGGACGTCAGAAATGCTCCATCCATCAATATTGGCGACCACGCTCTGGAAGTGGTTCAAGAGTTCACCTACCTAGGCTCAACTATCACCAGTAACCTGTCTCTAGATGCAGAAATCAACAAGCGCATGGGTAATGCTTCCACTGCTATTTCCAGACTGGCCAAGAGAGTGTGGGAAAATGGCGCACTGACACGGAACACAAAAGTCCGAGTGTATCAGGCCTGTGTCCTCAGTACCTTGCTCTACGGCAGCGAGGCCTGGACAACGTATGCCAGCCAAGAGCGACGTCTCAATTCATTCCATCTTCGCTGCCTTCGGAGAATACTTGGCATCAGGTGGAAGGACTATATCTCCAACACAGAAGTCCTTGAAGCGGCCAACACCCCCAGCTTATACACACTACTGAGTCAGCGGCGCTTGAGATGGCTTGGCCATGTGAGCCGCATGGAAGATGGCAGGATCCCCAAAGACACATTGTACAGCGAGCTCGCCACTGGTATCAGACACACCGGCCGTCCATGTCTCCGCTATAAAGACGTCTGCAAACGCGACATGAAATCGTGTGACATTGATCACAAGTCATGGGAGTCAGTTGCCAGCATTCGCCAGAGCTGGCGGGCAGCCATAAAGACAGGGCTAAATTGTGGCGAGTCGAAGAGACTTAGTAGTTGGCAGGAAAAAAGACAGAGGCGCAAGGGGAGAGCCAACTGTGCAACAGCCCCGACAAACAAATTTCTCTGCAGCACCTGTGGAAGAGCCTGTCACTCCAGAATTGGCCTTTATAGCCACTCCAGGTGCTGCTTCACAAACCACTGACCACCTCCAGGCGCGTATCCATTGTCTCTCGAGATAAGGAGGCCCAAAAGAAGAAAGAAACACACAGATACTACAGGAGCCACACCAACACACATCTCACACTGTCAGGCTACACCCACAGATCCCCGGTCATGTGTGATGTGACATCACTTCATCCGGTGACCTTCACTTACAGTTTCTTAAGGTGGTCCACTCTTAAGGTCGTCCTACAACAGCCCCTTTTTGCAAAGATAAAAACATATGTACAATATACAATGAATTTTTGTGGTTCGGACTAAATATACATTTAGGCAAGTTTAACAGTCTCTAAAACATAGAGGAGGTTTTCTTATTCGTCCCGATCTTGTTTATTGTGAACATCTTCCCAGAGTCTGAGACTCTGGTGACTCAGAACTCTGGTTAACATGTTCTTCCTCTGTGCTTGTGGCCTCTGTACATTCATCTTCAGACTTTGTCTTTGAACATGTCTACAGGGTTGTCACATGTAGTGTTGTCGTACAGCTCTCTGAGTTGATTTCAGTTCCATCTGAGAATTACACCATTGGGTGTCTGAACCTCATACGATCTGGGTTGGTCACATATCCTTGCAACCTCTGCAGGATAACAAGTTCTGATGCATGATTGAGGACTCTGACCTCCTGTCCTACTCACAATCGAGCTAATTCTGGTCTTGTTTGCCGGTCTTACGATGCCTTCATCTTTTCTTGTTTTGAAAGCATAGAAAATGATGACTGGCAATCCCTCTGGTCTCCAGGTACTTGCTACAATGAACTGAAGTCTGAGGAGAGACTCCCAGTCATATCGCCTCTTCGTGTCAAGACTCCCAGCCATTGTGTCATCCTTTACATGGACCAACCCAATACACTCGACCTAGATGTTTGTACCACCTTTGGTGAATTACTAACTTTATGTATCATGACAATTCGTAAATCTCGGCATACTGGAAGTTCTGCAACAGCTGGTCCAGTTGTGTCTGCAATATAAAACATTTGTGGTAGCCATTAAGAGCTCCCATAGCTCCACTGCAAAGTTATCGTTCCAATGCATTCGATTGGAGAACCACTGTTCACAGTCAGCCTAGCTGTGGTGGGTTGTACTATAGAGTCCCATTTCTTTAAGTACATGTCCTTCAGTATACGGATGGGCAGAATATTTGCACTTGCTCCAGTGTTGATTTTTAGTCTGAGCTTATGCTTGCTACTCTTATGCGGATATATAATCCTAATCATGGCGAATTGCTCAGATTGTTTAATAGTATTGACATGTTGATCCAAATTAATTATGTGAAATGCTTGCTCATTGTTCACACGAGTGCACTCTTCACCCATGTCCTCCTGACAATCTGTCTCATTGCTGACCGGATGTACCTGCTCGGGCTTTTATTTTGTGTTGGCATACCTTTTGTTGCATTTGCCATCCTGTCTTGCAGATGTTCTCTCTGCATGTGATCTGCCACCATTCCTGTGTGCAGTATCTGACCTTGGTCTTCTGCATTGCCTTGCCCAATGTCCTCACATGCCTCAAGCTTTGCACAAGTTCTGGTACGGCAAACAAGCGTGAATTGGGTGAGTCAGGCCATATTTGCCACAAGGCTTAGCAGACTTCTATTCCTTGGTTACCATACCAATTTTTCGTAGCCACCCCCATCATTCATGTTCCTTCCATCATTGAGTAGTGTGCCCTTTCATCTTTTCTAGCGGGTCTTTTTGAAAGGCTTCTAGTGGGGTAGATGCAATTACTAGCTCTATAACCTGTTCCAACAATTCAATATCTGCAAAGTTGCATTCTTGAGATTTGTCTCGGCATCTTGCATCAAACTTGTCAATGGACGCATCTTGCCTTTGCTGGTAGGACATAAGCTCAAGCCAATGTACTGAGTGCTGCTTTGAGTGCACAGAGTGTAAAGTTGGAGTTTGGTGAGTGAGGAAATTCGGTGAGGGAGGGGCTCCTTTCTTTTTCTATGTTTTTTCAGCCTCCAATGGCTGGTTCTTACTTTGGTACAGGGGAAGAAGCTGATTGGTGAGTAACTGGTAAGTAATTCTACTTATTCTAATTGTAATAAATAGTTTTTAAATTTACAGTATGGCAGGTCAGCTCAACCAAGTGGAATGTACATCCTGCGCTATTAGGGAAGTCATGGACGTACCATGTGTCTTAGACGAACTTATCTGCAGGAAGTGTCACCGGCTGCAGAAGCTTGAGCTCCAGGTTTCGGAACTCAAGTGGTGGCTGGAGTCACTGTTGTGCATCCACGAGGCTGAGGACTACGTGGATAGTATGTTTAGGGAGGTGGTCACACCGCAGGTCAGAAGCATGCAGGCAGAGAGAGAATGGGTGACCGCCAGGCAGTCTAAGAGAACCGGGCAGGTAATTCCGAAGAAGGGTCACTGACCCGAAACGTTAACTCTGCTTCTCTTTCCACAGATGCTGCCAGACCTGCTGAGTGAATCCAGCATTTCTTGTTTTTGTTGGGCAGGTAATGCTTGCTTGCTAATCGGCTTTCCATTTTGGATACTGGTGAGGGCAATGGTTCTTTAGTTGAGTGTAGCCAGGGCAAAGTCTGTGGCACCATGGGTGGCTCAGCTTCACAGGAGGGAAGGAAGAAGAGTGGAAGAACAATATTGATAGGGGATTTGATAGTCAGTGGATCAGAAAGGCATTTCTGCGGCAGTGAATGTGACTCCGGGATGGTATGTTGCCTCCCTGGTGCCAGGGTCAAGGATGTCACGGAGTGGCTACAGGACATCATTGGAGGAGGGTAAACAGCCAGAGGTCTTGGTCCACATTGGTACCAATGACATAGGTAGGAAGAGGGATGAGGTCCTGAAAGTAGATTTTAGGGAGTTAGGAAGGAAATTAAAAAGCTGGACCTCAAGAGCAGTCATCTCGGGATTACTCCCAGTGCCACATGCTAGTGAGCATAGGAATATGAGGATTGATCGATTGAACACGTGGCTGGAGAATTGGTGTAGGAGGGAGGGCATCAGATTTCTGAGGCATTGGGACCAGTTCTGGGGCAGGTGGGACCTGTACAAGATGGGCAGGCTACACCTTAACAGGATTGGGACTAATAAACCCGCAGGGAGATTTGCTAGTGCTGTTGGGGATGGTTTAAACTAGCTTGTCAGGGGGATGGGAACCTGAGGGGTAGCTCAAATTGGCAAGAAGTAAAGCTGGTAACAGGAAGTAGAAAAGTAGCAAGTGAAATAAGAAGGCAGGTGAAAACAAAGGCAAGTATCAACTAGGCTTAAAATGCAGATCAATGTAAAAAAGACAATGTTAAGGGCACTCTACCTGAATGCACACAGCATTGGCAACAAAGTAGATGATTTAAAGGCACAAACAGAGGTAAATGGGTATGATCTAATTCCCATAACGAAACATGGATACAGGGTGACTAAGACTGGGAACTGAATATTCAAGGATATTCGACATTTAAGAAGACAGGCAAAAAGGAAAAGGAGGTGATGTTGTACTGATAACAAGGGATGAGATCAGTACATTAATAAGGGAGGATCTCAGATCCAAAGAACAAAATGTGGAATCTGTTTAGGTGGCACTAAGGAACAGCAAGGGGCAGCAAACATTGGTAGGAGTTGTTTATAGGCCACGAAACAGTAATGGTAATGTGGGGGATGGTATTAATCAGGGGATTAGAGAAGCATGTAGCATGGGTAATACAGTAATCAGAGGTGAATTCAATCTGCATATAGACTGGGTAAACCTAATGAGCATTAATGCTGTGGAGGATGAGTTTCTGGTGTGTGTTAAGGACAGTTTTCGAGAGCAGTATGTTGAGGAACCGACTGCAGGCTATTTTAGATCTAGAATTATGTAATAAGAAAGGGCTAATTAATAACCTTGTTGTAAAAGAACCTTTAGGGTTGAGTGACCATAATATTTTACATTATGTTTGAAAGTGAGTCAGTTCAATCTGAAGCCAGGGTGTTAAATTTGAACAAAGGAAATTGTGAAGTTATGAGGAGTAAATTGGCTGAGGTCGAATGGGAAAATACATTAACAAGTATGACAGTACATAGGCAATGGATAATCTTTAATAAATTGCTACATAGTTTACAGCAGCTATACATTCCTACAAGGAACAAAAACCCCAAAAGAAAATTCAGTCAACCGTGGCTAACAAAGGAAGTTAAGGTTTGTATAAGTTTAAAAGGAAAGACCTATAAAGTTGCCAGAAATAGTAGTAAACCTGAGGATTGTGAGGATTTTAGAATACAGCAAAGGAGGACCAAGAAACTGATAAAGAAAAAGAGAATAGAATATGAATGTAAACTAGCAAAAAACATAAAAATGGGCTGTAAAATCTTCTGTAGATATGTAAAAAGGAAATGTATGGCTAAGACAAAAATGGGTCCATTATAGGCAGAGTCAGGAGAATTTATAATGTAGAAATAGAGAAATGGCAGAGAAGCTAAATGATTAAGTACCGAAACAGCTCTAATCAGAGTCACAAAAAACATGCTATGTGATTATGACAAAGGCAAACTATCCCTCCTCATTCTTTACTGTCATCCAGCTTGGTAGGACTGCACTCGTCTGTTTCCATTTTTAGCAACCTAATCATACCAGAGAATCACCTGCAATGCCTTCTCATCCCACTTCCATACCACCTCTGGTGTCCCCCAAATATCTATCCTTGGCCCCCCCTCCCTATTTCTCATTTACTGCTCCTTGGCGACAGCATCTGAAAACATAGTGTCAATTTTCATATGTACGCTGATGACACCTCACCTACTGCCTCTCTCAGCTCCTCAACTGTTTCTGAATTATCAGACTGCTTATCCTACATCCAATACTGGTTGAACAGAAACTTCCTAATTGCCCCTAGTATAGGTGGGGATGTGGTAGGAATATGGGGTTAATGTAGGATTAGTATAAATGGGTGGTTGATGGTCGGCACAGACTCGGTGGGCCGAAGGGCCTGTTTCAGTGCTGTATCTCTAAATATAAATATAATATAAATATTACTTTGTGTCTTTCTTCACTCAGGAAGATACAAGAAATCTCCCAGAATTAGAGATCCAAGGGACTAGGGAGAAGGAGGAATTGAAGGAACTTAGTATTAGTAAGAAGGTCCTATCAGACAAATTAATGGGGCTGAAGGTTGATAGGTCCTCGGGACCTGATATTCTACATCCCAGAGTGTTGAAGGAGGTAGCTATGGAGATAGTGGATGCATTGGTGATCATCTTACAAAATTCTATAGATTCTGGAACAGTTCCTGCAGATTGGAAGGTAGCAAATGTCACCCCACTATTTAAGAAGGGGGGGGGGGGGGGGGGAGAGAGAAAACAGGGAATTACAGACCTGTTAGCCTGACATCAGTTGTAGGGTGAATGCTAGAATCCATTCTAAAGGATGTGATAAATGGACACGGCTAATGATGATCTGATTGGGCATAGTCAACATGGAGTTATGAATGGGAAATCATGTTTGACAAACCTGTTGGAGGTTTTTGAGGATATTCCTTACAGAAATGATAAAGGGGAGTCGGTGGATGTAGTACCTACCCCACACAGACTACAGTAGTTCAAGAAGGTGGCTCATCACCACCTTCTTAAGGGCAATTAGGGATGGATGATAAATGCTGGCCAAGACAATGACACCAACATCCCATGAAAGAATTTTTAAAAAGTATACTTGGATTTTCAGAAGGCCTTTGATAAAGTTCTCCACAGGAGGTTGGTTAGCAAAATTAAAGCACATGGAATAGGAGGTAATATACTGGCAGGGATTAAGGATTGGTTAACAGGCAGGACACAGAGAGTAGGAATAAATAGGTCATTCTCGCGTTGGCAGGCTGTGACTAGTGGGGTACCACAAGGATCAGTACTTGGGCCCCAGCTGTTGACAATATATATCAATGATTTGGATGGGGGACCAAATGTAATATTTCCAAGTTCCTGGATGACACAAAACTAGATGGGAATGTGTGTTGTGAGGAAGATGCAAAGCGGATTCAAGGGGATTTGGAAAGACTTAGTGAATGGGCAAGAACATGGCAGATGGAATATAATGCGGCAAAATGTGAGGTTGTCCACTTTGTTAGGAAGAATAGATGTGCAGAGTATTTCTTAAATGCTAACAGATCAGAAAGTGTAGCCGTACAAAGGGACCTGGGTGTCCTCATCAATAAATCACTGAAAGCTGACATATAGGTACAGCAAGCAAGCAATTAGGAAGGCTAATGGTATGTTAGCCTTTATCGCAAGAGTATTTGAGTACAGGATTGCGAAGTCTTGCTTCAATTGTATAGAACCTTGGTTAGACCGTACCTGGAGTACTTTGTGCAGTTTTGGTCCCCTTACCTTAGGAAGGATATTATTGCTATAGAGACTGTGCAAAGAAGGTTCACCAGACTTGTTCCCGGGATGGTAGGACTGTCCTATGAAGACAGATTGGGGAAACTGGGCTTGTATTCTCTAGATTTTGGAAGAATGAGAGGTGATCTCATTGAAACCTGCAAAATACTTAAAGGGATAGACAGGGTAGATGCAACTAAGATGTTTCCCCTGGTTGGGGAGTCTAGAACCAGGGGACACAATTTCAAAATAAGGGGGAAGCCACTTAGGACTGAGATGAGGAGAAATTTCTTTACTCAGAGGGTTGTGAATCTTTGGAATTCTCTTCCCCAGAGGGCTGTGGAAGCTCAATCATTGAGTATGTTTAAAGCAGAGATTGTCAGATTGCTAAATACCAATGACATAAAGGGATATGGGGATAGTGTTGGAAAAAGGTATTGAAGTGAATGATCAGTCATGATTGTATTGAATGGCAGAGCAGGCTTGATGGGCTGAATGGCCTACTCCTGCTCCTAATGTACTCAGAAATTGACCTTCACCTTGAGCTGCTCCTCCAGGAATGTCCATAGCTTGGTATGGTCCTACTGACCCTTATCTGACAATCTTGATGTATTGATCCATTGCCGGCCCTTGTTGCCCAGTGCGACCTTGATTTTGTTAGCTTGTTTCGTTGGTTCACTCACTTCTTGATCCAGGAAATGCAGTTCCAACCATTGTCAAAACAGTTTAAATTCAGATGTCATGCTTGACACCTTCCAGTCTATAACTGAATAGCTGAAAGTCATTTTCTGGATGATTCTGCTGTTTCACAAATATAGGCTTTTTCACGGGTTTTCTGTTTTACAGGTACAATTTTCTGCCTCCTTTTTTAGATATGTTTGTTTTTTGCAGGCCTGCCCCTTTTAAGAGTGAGACGACAGCTGCTTTTGTTTACACAAATTGTCCGGTTTTTAAACTATGAACTTTTTTTTATACTAAGAGAGCAGTTTCTTTTAAATCACTCTGGAGACCACTACAGCTTGCAGTACTGGCAGCAGCCACAACTAGCCTTTTACTTTGTGCTGGACCTTCAGTGGCGCTGTTTAGCTCTTCCCACTCTTTGCGTCTTAGGCCCTGTCCATGAAGCAAAAAAAAAAGGGAAAACTAAAGCAGTTATGGCTGTACTACTTCTTTTCAAATTTTTCGACCCACTGCCAGATTAGTTGAAAGCTCTGTTCCCCTGGTAATTTGCCTATGGTACTCAGAGTTTCAACACCTCCCTAGGTCCTGTCTGCAGTTCAAGCTCGCTGCACAGTTGTGGGATTTCCTGCCAATTACTCTGCCCTTGAATCTTCAGCCACTCCAGCTAAGCAATTAGTTGTTTTTTGTTCACTCTTGGTGTGTTCTTCAGAAAAAAAAATTAAATGTTGCCACGATGTAATATTTGGTGGTCTTCAGAAAAATAAATCCCAAACCTTGCCACCATGTAATATTACTTGTTCCTTTGGTATGTGAACTATCGCAAGATTCACAGGACTCCAAGTAATATTTGAAGAATAGGTGGGTTCTTATAATAACTTAACTGGGACATACACAGCTATGACAGGAGCCATGCCAACACACATCTCATTTTGTTAGGCGACACCCACAACTCCCTGGTCATGTGCGATGCGACATCACTTCCTCTGATGACCTTCACTTACAGCTTCTTAAGGTGGCCCACTTAAGGTCGTCCCACAACAATATTCAGCCAAAGGTTTCCTTGCATATGTCTGACATGATGCCAAGAGACTTCATGAGGTCCAGAGTCAATGTTGAAGACTCTCAGGTCCATTCCTTCCTGACTGTATACCACTGTGATGACACCTCTGGTGGGTCTGTCCTGCCAGTGGGACAGAACATACCCAGAGATGATGATGGAGAATTCTGTGACATTGGTTCTCAGGTATGATTCGGTGATTATGACTAGTCAGGCTGTTGCTTGACTAGTCTGTGGGCCAGCTCTCCCTATTGTGGCACAAGTCCCCAGATGTTAGTGAGGAAGACTTTGCAGGATCAACTGAGCAAGGTGTGCCTTTGTTGTTGTTTTTTGAATTCATTCAAGGGATGTGGGCATCACTGGACAGGCCAGCATTTATTGCCCATCCCTAATTGCCCTTGAGAAGGTGGTGGTGAGCTGCCTTCTTGAACCGCTGCAGTCCATGTGGGGAAGGTACACCCACAGTGCTGTTAGGAAGGGAGTTCCAGGATTTTGACCCAGCGACAGTGAAGGAACGACAATATAGTTCCAAGTCAGGATGGTGTGTGACTTGGAGGGGAAATTGCAGGTGGTGGTGTTCCCATGTATTTGCTGCCCTTGTCCTTCTAGCTGGTAGAGGTTGCGGGTTTGGAAGGTGCTGTCGAAGGAGCCTTGGTGCGTTGCTGCCGTGCATCTTGTAGATGGTACACACTGCTGCCACTGTGCGTCGGTGGTGGAGGGAGTGAATGTTTGCAGATGGGGTGCCAATCAAGTGGGCTGCTTTGCTCTGGATGGTGTCGAGCTTCTTGAGTGTTGTTGGAGCTGCACTCATCCAGGCAAGTGGAGAGTATTCCATCACACTCCTGACTTGTGCCTTGTAGATGGTGAACAGGCTTTGGGGAGTCAGGAGGTGAGTTACTCGCCTCAGGATTCCAAGCCTCTGACCTGCTCTTGTGGCCACGGTATTTATATGGCTACTCCAGTTCAGTTTCTGGTCAATGGTAGCCCCTAGGATGTTGATAGTGGGGAATTCAGCGATGGTAATGCCGTTGAATGTCAAGGGGAGATGGTTAGATTCTCTCTTATTGGAGATGGTCATTGTCTAGCACTTGTGTGGCGCGAATGTTACTTGCCACTTATCAGCCCAAGCCTGGATATTGTCCAGGTCTTGCTGCATTTCTACACGGACTGCTTCAGTATCTGAGGAGTCACGAATGGTGCTGAACATTGTGCAGTCATCAGCGAACATCCCCACTTCTGACCTTATGATTGAAGGAAGGTAATTGATGAAGCAGCTGAAGATGGTTGGGCCTAGGACACTACTCTGAGGAACTCCTGCAGTGATGTCCTGGAGCTCAGATGATTGACCTCCAACAACCACAACCATCTTCCTTTGTGCTTGGTATGACTCCAGCCAGCGGAGGGTTTTCCCTCTGGTTCCCATTGACCTCAGTTTTGGTAGGGCTCCTTGATGCCATACTCAGTCAAATGCTGCCTTGATGTCAAGGGCAGTCACTCTCACCTCACCTCTTGAGTTCAGCTCTTTTGTCCATGTTTGAACCAAGGCTGTAATGGGGTCAGGAGCTGAGTGGCCCTGGCGGAACTCAAACTGAGCGTCACTGAGCAGGTTATTGCTAATTTCCAATGGCGAGGTCATTGTTGGTTTTATTCTTTTTCAAGTTTTCTATAGAGGCTTGATACAACTGCTAAGCCATTTCAGAGGATAGTTCAGGATCTGTGGTTCTGGAGCCACATATAGGCCAGACCGGGTACAATTGCAAAGTTCCTTCCTTAAAGGACATTAGTGAATCAACTAACAAACAACTAACTGGAGGAGGAGGCTCCACAAACATCCCCATCCTCAATGATGGGGGAGCCCAGCACGTCAGTGCAAAAAACAAGGCTGAAACACTTTCAGCCATCTTCAGCCATAAGTGTCAAATGGATCCTGAGGTCCCCAGCATTATAGATGCCGGTCTACACCCAATTCGATTCACTCTACATGATATCAAGAAACAGCTGAAGGCATTGGATACAGCAAATGCTATTGGCCGTGACAACATCCCAGCTGTCGTACTGAAGACTTGTCCTCCAGAACTAGCTCCTAGCCAAGCTGTTCCAGTACAGCTACAACACTGGCATCTACCTGACAAAGTGGGAAATTGCTTATCCTGTCCACAAAAAGCAGGACAAACCCAATCCAGGCAATTACTGCCCCATCAATTGACTCTCAATCATCAGCAAAGTGATGGAAGCTGTCATTGACAGTGCTATCAAGCAGCACTTACTCAGCAATAACCCAATGCTCAGTTTGGGTTCCAGCAGGGGCAATCAGCTTCAAACCTCATTACAGCCTTGGTCCAAACATAGACAAAGGACCTGAATTCCAGAGGTGAGGTGAGAGTGACTGCCTTTGACATCAAGGCAGAATCTTAACTGAGTGTGGCATTAAGGAGCCCGATCATATGGGAATTAGGGGAAAGTTCCCCACTCAACCTAGCACAAAGGAAGATGGTTGTGGTTCTTGGAGGTCGCAGGATATCACTGCAAGAGTTCCTCAGGGTAGTGTCCTAGGCTCAATATTCTTCAGCTGTTTCATCAATAACCTTCCCTCCATCAAAAGGCCAGACGTGGGGATGTTCACTGATGATTGCACAGTGTTCAATACTGTTTGCAACTCCTCAGATACTGAAGCAATCCGTGCTCACGTGCAGCGAGACCTGGTCAACATTTAGGCTTAGGCTAATACGTGACATGGAACATTTGTGCCACACAAGTGCCAGGCAATGACCATCTCCAACAAGAGAGAATCTAACCAGCTCCCTTGATGTTAAATGTCATTACCACCACTGAATTCAACACCATCAACATCCTGGGGGGTTACCATTGACCAGAAACTTAACTGGACCAACCACAGAAACACTGTGGCTACAAGAGCAGGTCAAAGGCTGGGAATTCTGTGGTGAGGATTTCTAACCACCCCACGGTAGCTTCCTCATCCTTATCTTGGGGTCAGGAGCATTAGTATGTTTTGAGCAGGCAACTGCACCTCAGAAAGCTCGGCATTATCCAGAACAAAGCTGCCCATTTGATGTCACCCCATCCCTACCTTAAACATTCACTCCCTCCACCACCAGCACACAATGGCAGCAGTGTGTACCATCTACAAAATGCATTGCAGCAACTCACCAAGGCCCCTTTGACAGAACCTTCCAAACCTGTGGCCTCGACCACCTAGATGGACAAGGGCAGCAGACACATGGAAAAACCACCACATAGATTGCAGTGGTTCAGGAAGGGGGTTCACCACCGCCTCAAGGGCAATTAAGGATGGGCAATAAATGCAGGCCTTTCCAGCAACGCTCACATCTCGTGAACAAATTTTAAAAAGGCTGTGAAGCTGTTAACAGCCCTTAGCATCTATGTCTCCAGAGCATTCAATATGCCATTAAAGTTACAACAACAGAGTAGAAGTTCTGAGGTCTTTAATGCTACTATGAACATGAATTCTCAGCTCTTTTATAACTATCAGCACAATATTCTGCAAGCCAGTACCTTCATTTTAAGGCTGTCTGGTCCAATCAATATTTGATGTACAAAGGATTCATTGTAGATGTTATTGTGATTGCCATATGCTCCTTAATGGACTGTAGTATTGCTAAACCATGATGCAAGACTGTGCATGTGCAGATAATGGACTCCTTCATGCAAGTTGCCAACTGAGTATGCTGCTTTGCCCAAGCCCTCTTGAGTGCACCACCAACTGATGCTAATAAAACATTTTTCTAAGTCCCTTGATGTCCAAGTTTGAATTCTTCACCTGTTGTCTCCTCGATAGGCAGACAGAAAGAAAGAAAGAATGATAGATTTGCATTTATATAGTGCCTTTCATGACTTCTGGATGCTTCTAAGCATTTTATAGATAAAGAAATACTTTTGATGTGTAGCCACTGTTGTAATATAGGAAATACAGCAAATTGTGCACAGCAAGTTGCTACAAAAAACAATGTGATAATGACCATATAATTTTTTTCCGTGTTCTTGGCTGAGAGATAAATATTGGCTGGGGGAACACCCCTGCTCTTCTTTGATATAGTATGTTACGAAAGTGCTTCCATTTTTTGTTAAATTTTGAGGACTTGTGTTTTAAAACTGAAGAGGATTCCATGGATTTTTTTTTTTACAAGGGTCACTGAGAGGTTGTTTGAAAACAACACTTACTGGAAGTCACCTGTCCTTGGATAAGTACCCAGCAGGGATTTTTTGATCTGGGAAAGATGTTTACATAGAAATGGCAGGTCAAGATTTAGAAAGGTCAGGAGGCTTGACTCTTGAGATATTGCTTTGGTTTCACTTTGGACAGTCAGTTGGGGTGTGGACAGTGTTTGAAAGGAGTTTAAAAATCAACCTTCCAAGGACAAAACCCCAACTCAGCTTTTTCCATCTTTTTGAAAAGCCTGCCAGCTTTCCCATCTCTGTAAGAATTAAAGAAATTGATGCTGCATCCCTGCTGAAAGGGCTGCCAGAAACCCCTGTTGTCATATTTCTCTTGGAAAGCCTGCTAAACTGATCTTCAATGTTGCCTGAAAAGAACTGTTCTAGAAAGATCCCAGTGACAGCCGTCTACGCGTATTTGGGATGCCAGAATAAAGGGACAACAGGCATCTTTCCACATCTCTTTTACTCTTCAAGAATTGAAGAATTGGGGCAGCACAGTAGTGCAGTGGTTAGCATCGCAGCCTCACATCTCCAGCAACACAGGTTCAGTTCTAGGTACTGCCTGTGCAGAGTTTGCAAGTTCTCCCTGTGACCGTGTGGGTTTCTGCCGGGTGCTCTGGTTTCCTCCCACAGCTGAAGACTTGCAGGTTGATATGTAAATTGGCCATTGTAAATTGCCCATCGTGTAGGTAGGTGGTAGGAGAATTGAGGGGATGTGGTAGGAAATATGGGATTGATGTAGGATTAATATAAATGGGTGGTTGATGGTTGGCACAGACTTGGTGGGCTGAAGGGCCTGATTCAGTGCTGTATCTCTCTAAGAATTAGCAAGTGTTTGGCCAAAGTATTCTTGTTTTTTGTCTTTTATTTGTAACAGGGCTCAGAAGAGAAAATCTCTTCATTTTTCTTCGATTAACTTGTGTGTGTGTGTGTGTCTACGATAAAAAGGAAGCTTTCATATTTCAATCTGTGTGCTAATACTTTGCTCCGTTACTGGTTAAGACTTGTTTTATGATAAACTGAAAATTTTGCTGTTTATTAAAGAAACCTGGTTGGTGTATTTTATTCTGGGATGTAGAGTATATTATTGACCGCATCAGTAATTGGGTAAACATTTAAACAGATGTTGTGACCTGTGGAGCAGTGGAACTAGAAAAGACAGTGCACTCCTCCCACTTTGGTTGTATCAAGTGTAATAGGATCTTTCAAGTCCACTTGAGCAGACAGATGCAGCCTTGGTTTAATTTCTCATCTGAAAGGTGGATTTTCCAATTGTTTGTAAGTTTGACCAGAAGTTGAATGTTCAGCAAAAGCATTCATCCAACCCTTAATGCACTGATCCTATGTGTATTCCTAGGTTTGGTGTTGTTTGCAAGATCTTAGAGAGCTACTTGCACAGAAAGTACCCATGATTAAGAGTTGCTTTATTGCTGGGTGCTGCCGCAGTCTGTAAATTAACTAAATCCTCAGAGTGGATGCATCTGGTGTCTTGAAAACTATGCTTCTTGCCATTTAAGCTGTTGCAGGCCCTTACTGGCTGTTGGAAATGGTGTGGCTGCCTGCTCAAAACATGCTAATACTCCTTGGACCCGAGAAAAGGATAAGGATGCTACCATGGGGAGGTCAGAAGTACTACTCTGGCCCAGGTCCACTTCAAGAGGCTGATAGAAGAATATCTAAGGCCACATAGTCAGGGACGGAATATGACATTTTGAATAAAGGTTGTCACATGCTGCAGACAGTCCTCCAGAGTGTTTGGTCAAACAAGTTACAAAACTTTACATGATGTCAGAACTGGGATCAAAATTGAAGACTTAAATTTCCCAGATCATTTGAGATCATTCATTGGAAAGGAAAATTGGAGAATTTCTGTAACATGCTTCCAACCTGCAAAATCAGTTTTACGTTCCAGCAGTGGGTTAAAAATTGCCTCTTCTAGATCTGGACCATGCACAAACACAGAAACAAGAGCAGGAGTAGGAGCAGACCATATGGCCCATTGAACCTGCTCCGCCATTCAATACGATCATGGCTGATCTTAGGCTTCACCTCCACTTTCCTGCCTGCTCGCCATATTCTTTGGTTCCCTGCGACTAAAAATCTGTCTATTCCAGCCTTAACTGTATTCAATGATGGAGCATCCACAACCCTCTGGGGTACAGAATTCCAAAGATTCACAACCCTTTGAGTGAAGTAATTTCTTCTCATCTCAGCCCTAAATGATCACCTCCTTATCCTGAAATGGAGCCCTCGCGT
The DNA here is from genome assembly GCF_036365525.1 of Heterodontus francisci. Classification (NCBI taxonomy): domain Eukaryota; kingdom Metazoa; phylum Chordata; class Chondrichthyes; order Heterodontiformes; family Heterodontidae; genus Heterodontus; species Heterodontus francisci. The sequence continues at coordinate 123,836,455 of NC_090372.1, read as the reverse complement.
TTTAGATTCCTTGACCAGCAAAACAATCTCTCAGTATCTACCCTACCCAGCTCCTTCAGGATCTTGCATGTTTCAATGAAATCGCCTCTCATTCTTCTAAACTCCAGAGAATATAGGTCCAATTTACTCAGCCTCTCATCAGAGGACTATCCCCTTATCCCAGGAACCAATTTAGTGAACCTTCGCTTTACTGCCTCCAATGCAAGTTTATATTTTCTTAAATATGGAGACCAAAACTGCACACAGTATTCCAGATGTGGTCTCACCAAAACCCTGTACAACTGTAGCAAGACTTCTCGATTCCCGTACTCCAATCCCCTTGCAATTGTTGCAAGGGTTATATTTTTGTACTAAATCTTAGAATTCTGTGTTTTTTGAAAAACTGAAAAAAGTATTTTCAGTAGACATGGGCACCTGCAAATAGATGATATTTTTGGATGTTGACTTTGTATACAAGAATAGAAAAGCAAATAGTTTCAAGGAAGCCAGCCAGGGGTTTTTGACCTCCTCAGAGCAACACTTTGAAATTCAGGGGAGAAACTGTGTTTGGTCATGTGATTGGCTCAGGAAGGCTTACTTTTTTTTGACCTTTTTGAAAAACTAGTGAGTTGGACAAAGAACAGGCATTTGAAATTTTGAAACTTAGACCTGACCTGCCTGGAGACTAGAGAAAAGACCTTTCTCTGTAAAGGAAACTTGCATCTCTTGAAAAGTAACCCTGTATTTGAAAGGTGGCAGATTCTTATTGCTTCCTGACTCCGAAGAATTCCTGCATCCAGTGTGGTTCCTGTTGCCTCCTGTGTTTTAGGAAATCCTGGAACCTGAAGAAAGCTTCTATTGCTATATTGCTGCGGACAGCCCTAAGCAGACCTGTTGCTACACCACTGCTAAAAGACCTATGTGAGGCCTGCTGTAGCTGAATTGCCTTAAATGCCTACCCATCACAGACTGTTCATCAACCTCGCCTGGAGAGACTTCGAGTGGCATCTGACTCTGGGACACCTCACCCAACCACGGAATTTCCTACCAGAACATGACAAATTGATATATATATATATAGATTTATCTCATTCTATTATTATCTTTTCCGAATAAATAGTTAATGTTGTTGTTGTTTAAAGAAACCTGGTTGATGTGCTTTATTCTAGGGGACAAATAGAATCTAATTGGCTATTCTTCAGCAGGTGGGAAAAATGTATTGATATGCTGTGGCCCGTGAAGAAGTGAGACTAAATTAACAGTGCATTTCTCCCACCTTGGTCATAACACAATAAAGACCAACATGCCATTTGCGTTCTTAATTGTTTGGTATGCCTGCATGCTAACTTTCTGTGTTCCTTGTACAAGTACACCCAAGTCTCTTTGAACATCAACACTTACAGGTTTCACACCTTTTAAAAAATATTCTGCTTTTCTATTCTTACAACCTAAGTGAATAACTTCACACTTCTCGACATTATACTCCATCTGCCATCTTGTTGCCCACTCACTTAATCTGTCTATATCTCTTTGCAGCCTCTCTGTGTCTTTCCCACAACTTACCTTTCCATCTACCTTTGTATCATCAGCAAACTGAGATAATTTACTCTCTGTCTCTTCATCTAAGTCATTAATAAACATTGTAAATAGCTAAGGCCACAATACTGATCCTCGCAGCACTCCACTATTCACTGCCTGCCAACTTGAAAATGCCCTGTTTATGCCCATTCTTTTGCTTCCTGTCCGTTAACCAATCCTCTATCCATGTTAATATCTTACTTCCAACTCCATGAGCCCTTATCTTGCCTATTAACCTTTTGTGTGGCACCGTATGGAATGCCTTTTGGAAATCCAGGTATACTACATCTACTGGTTCCCCTTTATCTACCCTACTAGTTACATCCTCAAAGAACTCTAATAAACTTGTCAAACATGATTGCCTTTTAGTAAAACTAGGTCAACTTGTTCTAATCATACAGTGCTTCTCTAAGTGCATTGTTAAGACTTCCTTAATAAGAGATTCCAGTATTTTCTCAATGACAGATGTTAGGCTAACAGGCCTAGAGTTCACTGTTTTCTTTCTCCCTCCTTTCTCAAAAAGCATTGTAACATTTGCCAACTTCCAATCTGATGGAATTTTGGAAAATATGGAGCAAGTCCTGGACAATATCCAGGCTTGGGCTGATAAGTGACAAGTAACATTCACGCCACACAAGTGCCAGGCAATGACCATCTCCAACAAGAGAGAATCTAAACATCTCCCCTTGACATTCAATGGCATTACCATCGCTGAATCCCCCAGTATCAGCATCCTAGGGGCTACCATTGACCAGAAACTGAACTAGAGTAGCCATATAAATACCATGGCTACAAGTGCAGGTCAGAGGCTAGTAATCCTGAGGCGAGTAACTCACCTCCTGACTCCCCAGTGCTTATCCATCAACTACAAGGCAAAAGTCAGGAGTGTGATAGAATACTCTGCACTTGCCTGGATGGGTGCAGCTCCAACAATACTCAAGAAGCTCGACACCATCCAGGACAAAGCAGCCCACTTGAATGGTATCCCATCCACCATCTTCAACATTCGTTCCCTCCACGCAGACGCACAGTGGCAGCACTGTGTACCATCTACAAGATGTACCACAGCAACTCACCAAGGCTCCTTCGACAGCATGTTTCAAACCTGAACCTTTACCACCTAGAAGGACAAGGGCAGCAGATGCATAGGAACATCACCACCTGCAAGTTCTCCTCCAAGTCACACACCATCCTGACTTGGAACTATATCACCGTTCTTTCACTGTCGCTGGGTCAAGATCCTGGAACTCCCTTCCTAACAGCACTGTGGGTGTACCTACGCCACATGGATTGCAGCGGTTCAAGAAGGCAGCTCACCACCACCTTCTCAAGGTCAAATTGGGATGGGCAATAAATGCTGCCCTGGCCAGCGACACCCACATCCCTTGAACGAATTTTTTAAAACTACACAATTACTCAATTTGGCAATCAATTGATTGGTTAATCTTTGAAATGGATCCAGTGCATTTTTCATACCAAATGGATGAGTACTTTGGAACAGACCATCTGGTGTCACAATAGCAGATATTTCTTTAACTTGGTCAGATAAGGGGACTTGCCAGTATGCTTTAAGCAAATCGATCTTGCGAACAAAGGCTGAGCTCCCTACCCTATCAATACAATTCTCAAGCCTTGTGATTGGATAAGAGTCTGTCTTGGTTACCACATTAACCTTTCGGTAATAAATGCAGAATCTTTGAGAACCATCTGGTTTTGGTACCAGAATGACAGCAGAGCTCCAAATAATTTTTTGGGGTTCAATTGTATTATCACTTAACATGTATTGAACCTCCACCCTGACTTTGGCCAGTTTGCTGAGATTGAGCCTGCCGAAGTTTTGTTTAATTGGTTTAGCTTCCCCTACATCAATCTCATGAATAGCCAAAGAGGTGTGACCTGGCTTATCTGTGCATGCAGGTTTATAATCCCTCAATAGGTCAGTTATGTCTTTCTTCTGTTGCTGAGGTAGATGTTGTAGCACCTCTGCCAAACACTCCAACACCTCTGTGTTGGCCAGCTTCACCACAGGAGTCTCAATCTGAGAACTCCCAGACTCAGACTCATCATCTGGTTCATCACATGCACCAGTATCAGCATCTACATTCTCTACTAACTGTGCTACATTTAATGGCTGACTATGCTCACAGTCATAGGGCTGGATTTTACTTTCCCGCCACCGGGAGCGGTGACAGGCAAAAAAAAGGCAGCCCGCTCACGCTGCCATGTCGCCACAAGCTAGTGCATGGCAGCTCAATATAATATGTAGGGCGGCCACTCCCCCCAAATACGTGACAGTGGCGGCCTCGGCAACGCCATCAACTGTGGCGCCTGTTTCTGTGCAGGCGCTGGTGTCATTTTTAAAGGACTGCCAGGCCTGCATTGACAGATGAAAGTTGACCCCTTCCTCTCCCCCAACTGCAGCAAAAAATAAAGTTTGACCTCCCCAACTATAGTAGAAAAGCCCTGATTACCCCTTTTCTACCCCAAATGCACTAAGTGCAGAGTTGACCTCTTTCACCACCCCACAACTGACCTAAGTGCAGAGTTCAACCCTTCCCCCACCCACTACATTGCCAATGCAGAGTTGACCCCTTTCTCCCCGCCACTTCACTACAAATGTAGAGCTCCCCCCCTTCCCCACCCTGGACTGGAAAATAAAGGCGCGGGAGTGCCACATGTCACTCAAAAGATCAGGAACTGCCAGTAGGGTCGCTTCAGCTTCCATTTAAATGTATTTAAGTGTGATTTTAATATTCAAATTCAGGTCCTGCCGCAGAGCGGCAGATATGCCACCACAGAACTTCTCCACCACCGGAAGATCGGGCCCGGCATTCCTGGCATCTGCCTCTGTGGCAAGCTGCTGCCGCTCCAATCTTCCGGCTCCCCCCGCCACAGAGCTCAACACTGGGAGATCAACAAAATCCAGCCCATCATATTTCTTCAGCATTTTCAATATTTCGTCTGTTTGGGTTACTAACAACATAGTTCGCATCACCGAGTTTCCTTTTGATACAAAAGGATACACTAAACCTAGATTTCAATGGTTCGTCAGGCAAAAGCAATAAGACCTTATCCTCGGGTTGAAAACTACGTGCCTTAGCTCTTCTACCTGCTTGTGCTTTCATCACCTGTTGAGAAGCCTTGAGCTTTTCTCTGGCATCACACAAGTGTTTGAAAGCCTTTCCCTGAACTCTGACACATAACCTAAGAGGGTAGTTTCCTCCGCCTGTGCCAAAAATCTCTCCTTAATGAGTTTAAGGGGGGCCCTAACCTCATGCCCATAGATCAATTCAAAGGGATGAAACCATTAGACTCATTTGGCGTGTCCTTGGTTGTGAATAACAAAAATGTTATTCCTTTAGCCCAATCATGGGGATACTCAAAACAATAGGCCCTAATCATGCTGTTCAGGGTTTGGTGATATCTTTCCAAAGAACCTTGTGACTGCGGGTGAGAAGCAGACGACTTGAACTGCTTCACTCCCAAATTGCACATGACCTCCTGAAATACATCTGACATGAAATCTGACCCTTGGTCAGACTCAATCCCTCAATCACACCTTCCGCTGTGATCTCCTTCAATGGTATTGCCTCTGGAAATTGAGTGGATAAATCCATGATGGTCAAGAGATACTTATGACCCATCTTAGTCTTAGGCAAGGGTCCAACACAATCCACAAGAACCCTACTAAATGGTTCATGAAAAGCCGGTTTCAGTATTACTGTGGCTGGCTTAATCAAAGGCTGTGGCTTACCAACCATCTGACATGCGTGACATGTCTTACAGAAGTCAATCACATCCCTGTGCAGCTTTGGACAGTAAAAATGCATCATTATGCTAGCCTGTCTCTTCCAAGTGCCCAAATGACCTGCAAATGGAATCTCATGGGCAAATCTTAAAATTTCACTGTGGTAGCAAGGAGGGGCAACAATTTGATGGACTGCAGCCCAATCCTCATTAGTGTTCCTCTGGGGAGGTCTCCACCTCCTCATCAAAATGTCATTCCTGAAAAATTAACTCTTAGGGACCTTTAAAGCCTCTGTCTCAGAACACATTGTCTGAGACGAGCTCCTCAAATCAGGGTCTGCTATTGTGCCTCAAAGAGAATCTGCTAAACAACTCACCATTGCTGAGTTCCGAAGAAGGGTCACTGACCCGAAATGTTAACTCTGCTTCTCTTTCCACAGATGCTGCCAGACCTGCTGAGTGGTTCCAGCATTTCTTGTTTTTATTTCACCATTGCTAGCCTTGGAGCCTCTATCACCAACATCCCCGTCCAAATCTTTGAAAAATGTTTCAGCCAACCAAAACATCCGAATTGTCCTCCACAACAGCTGAATCCATCTCATCTTGTTTAACCCTATGAGCCTGGGATCTTGTTACATCACAATCCAGGAATAGTCACAGAAATTCTTCCTGGAAATCCTCAGTTGCATCAGCCACTGGAGACGTCAATATCTTATCCCCGGCTCAGTCATTTCCTAGCAAAAAATTCACACCTTCAATAGGCAAGTTAGGAATGACACCAATGATAACAGGACCAGTGACATTTTAAATCAACCCGATATAAGGAAATGGGTAAATAGGATCCAATACCCTGAACTAATATCTTCGCACTTAGCGAACTACTGAGGAAGAAATTCATGTCACCTGCTAACATCAATGACTATGCTGCCCCAGTATTTCTAAGGATAACAATTGACTTGTCTGCCTCACCAGACAAAAGTGGGGATACTTCACCCTCAATGAGAAAACTTCTATAGTTTTCTGCAATCTGATTCACTCTGTCAGTGAATGTGGAAGGAACTACTGGCTTGTCATGAATGTTACTTTCTACTTCCTGCACACAGCCTTCACATGTCTTTTTTTATAAGAAAAATAGAATGTCAATCTTCTCGAACCAAACTTGTCCTCTGGACTTTCTCTTTTACTAATCGGGGGAGTGTCTGTGTCTTTACCTTTGCCATCTTTCTCAATAGAATCAGATCTCTTTTCATTATCAAACTTCCTATCTCTCCAATTTCTCATAAAGTTTCCAAATTGGGGCCTGTGACTACTACTGTTGTGAATAAATTCATAATCATCTCCCACTACTGCAGTTTCCTTTAACAGACAGGAAGCAAAGAGTAGGCGTAAACTGGGCATTTTCAAGTTGACAGGCAGTGAATAGTGGAGTGCCGCTAGGATCAGTGTTGGGGCCTCAGCTATTTACACTCCATATTAATGACTTAGATGAAGAGACAGAGAGTAATGTATCTAAGTTTGCTGATGATACAAAGATAGGTGGAAAGGTAAGCTGTGGGGATGACACAGAGAGGCTACAAAGGGATATAGACAGGTTAAGTGAGTGGGCAACAAGATGGCAAATGGAGTATAATGTAAGGAAGTGTGATGTTATTCATTTTGGTTGTAAGAGTAGAAAAGCAGAATATTTTTTAAGAGGTGTGAAACTTGTAAGTGTTGATGTTCAAAGAGACTTGGGTATGATTGTACAAGGAACACAGAAAGTTAACATGCAGGCATACCAAACAATTAAGAAGGCAAATGGCATTTTGATCTTTATTGCAAGGGGATTGGAGTATAGGAATAAAGAGGTCTTTCTACAATTGTACAGGGTTTAGGTGAGACCACATCTGGAGTACTGTGTGCAGTTTTTGACTCCACATTTAAGGAAGGGTATACTTGCATTGGAGGCAGTACAGTGAAGGTTCACTAAATTGGTCCCTGGAATGAGGGAGTTATCCTATGATAACAGGCTGAGTAAATTGGGCCTATAATCTCTGGAGTTTAGAAGAATGAGAGACAATCTCATTGACTCATGCAAGATTCTGAAGGAGCTGGATTGAGTAGACACTGAGAGATTGTTCCGCTGGTCCGGGCATCTAAAACACGGAGGCACAGTCTCAGGATAAGGAGCCGATCATTTAGGACTGAGATGAGGAGAAATTACTTCACTCAAAGGGTTGTGAATCTTTGGAATTCTCTGCCACAGAGGGTTGTGGATGCTCTATTGTTGATTACATTTAAGGATGGGATAGACAGAGTTTTGGTTTCTCAGGAATCAAATTATATGGTGCGCGGGTGAGAAAGTGGAGTTGAAGCCTAAGATCAGCCATGATCGTATTGAATGGCGGAGTAGGCTCGATGGGCCATATGGTTTACTTCTGCTCCTATTTCTTGTGTTCTTGTGACCTTATTCCTGAAGGGACACTATTTTTGAATTCCTCCGTCAGAATCATTTCCCATCCAACTGTGCTGTTTACTCTTCTTGAAGGTCAGACTCTCTTCCCCATCCAATTACAGCACCTACTCCAGCCAGAATTCACTTCACCTTTAAGAAGTGCAGTCTGGATTTAAGTAGTACAGGCAATATTAAATGGTGCTAGGCTGACACAAATTTGGGCCCCCCAGCCACTCAGCCATGTGCTTAGCACTGGGCTGCATGAAATTTGCATGCTGCCTGCATTGCTTCGAATGGGTACGGATTGATTGCGCATCGTCATCCCTGCACCCGTTTTCGGGCCTGATCCAATTTTTCCCCCATCCAAAAGCTGGAAAAATTCCTACAATGCACAAGAGAATACAATGGGAAGCTGAATAGGAAGAACTGCAGATTATATAGAATACACGTGCACAGGCAGGAATAGTTAAAGAAGATGGGAAAAAAGGTGATCAACCAGACATATAAGGAAAAAATGTCCAAACTGAGACGTTATCACTATAAGGAGAGACTGAACAGGCTGTGGCTCTTTTCTCAAGAAAAGAGAAGGCTGAGGGGTGACCTAATAGAGGTCTTTAATATTATGAAAGGGTTTGATACGGCAGGCGTTAAAAAAATCTTTCCTCTTGTGTGCGTATCCAAACCTAGGGGTCATACATATAGTATAGTCATCAATAAATCCAGTGGGGAATACAGGAGAAATTTCTTTATCCAGAGAGTGGTTAGAATGTGGAACTTGTTACTATAAGGAATAATTGGGTGAATAGCTGGATGCATTTCAGGAAAACCTAGATAAGGATATTAGGGAGAAAGGAAAAGAAGCATGGGGTAGTAGAATGAGATGAAATGAGGTGGAACAAGGTTTGTGTGGAGCATAAAAACAGTCATTGAGTTGGCTGAATGGTCTGTTATGTGCTGTAAATTCTATGTCAAAAACCATTACAAAGAATGGCAATAGAATCTTAACGTGCTGAACTATTTAGTCAAGTTCCTGCCAAAACCATTAAGAAAACTGCTTGAAAAGACAAAGCAAGGAATTGGACTGATGAATACTTGGACAGGTGTGAATCAATTAAGGAAAGCCAACACCAATTTGTTAAAGGCAAATCATGTTTAACTAACTTGATTGAGTTTTTTGATGAGGGAACAGAGAGGGTTGATGAGGGTAATGTGGTTGATGTGATGCATATATACTTCCAAAAGATGTTTGATAAAGTGCTATATAATAGACTTGCCAGCAAAGTTAAAGCACATGGAATAAAAGGGACAGGAGCAGCATGAATACAAATTTAGCTGAGTGCCAGGAAGCAGGCAGTAGCGGTGAACAGTTGTTTTTCAGACTGGAGGAAGGTATATAGTCGGGTTCCCAAGGATCGGTTGTAGGATCACTGCTTTTCTTGATATACATTAATGACATAGATTTGCGTGTACAGGGCACAATTTCAAAATTTACAGATGACACAAAACTTGGAAGTATTTTGAATTATGAGGAGTATAATGATAGACTTCAAAAGGACATAGACAGGCTGACAGAATGGGCAGACAGATAGCAAATGAAATTTAAAGCAGAGAAGTGCGACGTGATACATGTTGGGTACGAAGAATGAGGAGAGGCAACATAATCTAAAGCATACAATTCCAAAGTTGGCGCAGGAACAGAGAGATCTGGGGTATATGTGCATAAATTGTTGAAGGTGGCAGAGAAGGTTGAGAAAGTGGTTAATAAGGCATACAGGATCCTGGGCTTTATAAATAGGGGCAGACAGTTCAAAAGCAAGGAAGTTATTATGACCTATATAAAACATCGGTTCGACTTCAATTCACACTTTAGGAAGGCTTTAGAGAGGCTGCAGAAAAGATTTACAAGAATGGTTCTCGGGATGAGAGACTGCAGTTACATGGATAGATGGGAGAAGATGGGGATGTTCTCCTAAGAGAAGAGAAGGTTGAGAGGAGATTTGATAGAGGTGCTCAAAATCATGAGAGGACTAGACAGAACAGATGAGGAGAAACTATTCCTGTCAGTGGAAGGAAACCAATTTAAGGAGATTGACAAAAGTAGCAATGGCAAAATGAGCAAAAACCTTTTCATGCAGTGAGTGGTAGGTGTGGAATGCACTGCCTGAGAGTGTGGTAGAGGCAGATTCAATTGTGGCTATCAAAGGGGAATTGGATAAGCACCTAAAGAGAAAACATTGCAGAGCTAAGAGAAAGGGCAGGGGTGTGGAACTAGCAGAGTTGCTCTTGCAGAGATCCAGTATAAACATGATAGGCTTCTGTGCTGTAACCATTCTATGATTCTATAATATGATGGGAGTTTTCAAGAAATGTGTTGACTGTAACCATTCTGAAGGTCAGGCCTTATTTAAATTTGGCAGGCAAGCTGTCTGCATGTTTTCATCACTGATAGACATCTCATTAATTGAGGGAGGAGGGAGTGTGAAATTGGCAGCCCAACCACAGAGCCAACTTAAAGGGGAGGGGAGGCAGCAGAAGGTAAGTAAGTGGGATGGGTCATGGCAAGAGTTATTATATCTGCACTGAGTGTGAAGAAGGGAGTTTGGTAAGTGACGGCATTTTAAGAGTTAATTTCTCTGGTCTAGTTTTTATTGTTTAAATTTAGCAATTAACTAAAATTACTGTTTGTTAAGAGGCAAGTTAAGTTTCTTACATTTTAAACAGGGATATACAAGCTTACAGAGTAGCTGTAACTAGCTTAAACTGGTTTCTCAGTTCCAGCAAAGCTGATTCATCATTGTTTTCAGAGAATATAAATTCAGGGGTCTCTGTGTACTGCTTGTCTGTATTGAATGTTGCTTGAGTGCACAGAGTGTGAGGAAGGGAGTTTGGTAAGTGAGAGAGTTTGGTAAAGAGGGGAACTATAAATTAATTAAGAAAAATCAATTTAATTTATTTGAGAGAGCGAGTGAGAGAGGAACGGGGCTAGTTGCTGCTGCTGTCACTGCCGGCATTCAGAAAGAAATATCGAGGTGTGACATCACAGGGAAGCAGGTAGGTGATTGGCTGGATGAGACTTCGGAGCTACAAACAGTGTGAGAGGGGAGAGAGAGCAGTGAGGCGCAGGGAGCCAGTTGATGAGTATCTGGTGGGTATTTTCTTAGTTTTTTTATTTTCTTTTTTCTGCTTATTTTTATTTTTTGTCTAACATTTAAGTCTACTAAGTAGAGGCTCAAATACCAGTAATCAGTAGGTGGTTAATCGTTTGTTTATTGTGTTTATTTAACTTCCAATTTTAGTGCAGGAAATAAATAATTTGAGGCATGGCAGGGCTGTTCACACCCATCGAATGCACATTTCATGCCATGTGGGGACACCAGAATCCTACCCATGTCCTGGTCAACTACATGTGCAGAAAGTACCATCAAATGCAAAAACTTGGAACTCGAGGAGCGGCTGGTGTCACTGAGGTACATTCGCAAGGATGAGAGATACGTGGATAGCACGTTTCAGGAGGTGGTCACCCCATAGCTTAAGAGAGCGCAGGCAGAGAGGGACTGTGTGACTGCCAGACAGACAAGAAGGACAAGGCAGGTAGTGTAGGAGTCTCCAAGGGCATCTCACTTTCTAACCGGTATTCAGTTTTGAGTACTGATGGGACAGAGGGTTTCTCTGGAGAGTGCAGCGAGAATCATGACCAGAGCACCATGGGTGGCTCAGCTTTGCAGGGAGAGGGGGAGAAAAGACAGGAGAGCAATAGTGGTAGGGGATTCTATAGTTAGAGGAACAGACAGGCGTTTCTGTGGTCGCAGATGTGATTCCAGTATGGTATGTTGCCTCCCTGGTGCAAGGGTAATGCATATCTCTGAGTAGCTACACAGCATTCTGGAGGGTGAGGGTGCACAGCCAGAGGTTGTGGTCCACATTGGTACCAACGATATAGGTAGAAAAAGAGATAAGGTCCTGCTGACTGAGTTTAGGGAGTTAGGAATGAGATTAGCAAGCAGAACCTCAAAGGTAGTAATCTCTAGATTACTGCCAAGGCCATGTGCTAGTGAGTATAGAAACAGGAAAATCCACCAGATGAATGCGTGGCTGTAGAGATGGTGCAGGAGGGAGGGCATCAGATTTCTGAGGCATTGGGACTGGTTCTGGTGAAGTTGGGACTTGTACAAGCTGGATGGTCTACACCTGAACAGGACTAGAACGAATATCCTTGCAGGAAGGTTTGCTAGTGCTGTTGGGGATGGTTTAAACTAGATTCGTTGGGGGATGGGCGGTTTCAGATTTGACAAATTCAGAGCTGGGAACGGGAGCAGAAAATTAGCGAGTGACTCTGAAAGACAGAAGAAGCAAAGGTTAAAAAGTGTATATAGCACAGGAATTTGGCAGTGTTAAAGGTATTTATTTAAATACAAGGAGTATAGAAAATAAAGCCGTGAGCTGAGGGCACAGATAGACACACGGCAGCATGATATCATTGCTAGAATGGAAACTTGGATTATAGAGGGACAAAAATGGCAGCTCAACATCCCTGGATATAGAGTTTGCAGGCAGGAGAGGGGGATTTTAAAAAAGGAGGAGGTGTAGCATTATTGGTTTAAAAAATCAATTACAGCTGCGAGGAGGGATGATACGCTAACTGAATCATCAAATAAGGCCATATGGGTGGAGCTCAGTAGGAGTGTACTATGGACCCCCAAATAGTGAGAGGGAGAGAGAACAAATATGTAGGCAAATTTCTGAGTGCAAAAACAATACAGCAATAATAGTTGGGGATTTCAATTACCCTAATATCAACTAGGATGCAAACAGTGTGAAGGGTACAGAGGGTACACAATTCTTGAACTGCATTCAAGTGAACTTTTTAGCCAGCACATAACAAGCCCAACAAGAGGGGGTGCAATTCTAGATTTAATCTTGGGAAATGAAGCTGGGGAAGTGGATGAATTAGCAGTGTGTGACCATTTTGAAGATAGTGACCATAATACAGTGGGATTTAGCACTATTATGGAAAAGGACAAAGATAGAACAGCTGTAAAAATTCTCAGGGCCCTTCATCAGAACTGGCAAAGGTTAAAAAATGAAATGGGTTTTAAGCAAATAAAGCAGGGCTGTAGCAAGAGATAATAAAATGAAAGGTGTTGATTGGACGTGGTCACAGAGAATAACTGACCAGAAGGTCATGGAGCAAAGGCAAACGGTATGTTAATGGTGTGTTGAAAGACAAAGCATTAGTGCAGACAGGGTGTTAATGGACAGGAAAATGAACATTGAGTGGGGCAGAGAAATTGAGACTGCCGATGTCTCGCCGACAGTTTTCAATGAAAAGATCAAGAGTGGGTAATCGGCCAGAGGGCAGGGTCTGCTTCTCTCTCCACAGATGCTGCCTGACCTGCTGAGTATTTCTACCATTTCTTGTTATTTCAGATTTCCAGCATCTGCAGTATTTTGCTTTTATATTATTGTAAAAGTTTTAAATTGGGGGAAGGCAAATGTTATGAAGCTGAGAGCTGATTTGGCGAAAGTGGACTGGATACAGTTACTTGAAGGAAAATCAATGGCAAACCAGTGGGAGACATTCCAAAGCAAGATTCTACGGGTACAGTGTAGACATGTCCCCACAAAGAAAGAGCGGTACTCCCAAATCTAGAGCCCCCTGGTTATCTGGAAGCATATAGGGTAAGATAAAACAGAAAAATAAACCTTATGACAATCACAAAAAACTTCATACTTTAGAAAGCCTTGAGGAGTATAGGAAGTGCGGGGGTGAAGTAAAAAAGGAAATAAGGAAAGCAAAGAAAGGACATGAAAAAATATTGGCAGGTGAAATCAAGGAAAGCCCAAAGATGTTTTATCAGTACATAAAGAGCAAGAGGATGACTAAGGAAAGAGTAGGGCCTATCAGAGATGTACAGGGTAACTTATTTGTGGATGCAGAAGATGTGGGCAGGGTTCTTAATGAGTACTTTGTCTCTTTCTTCACAAAGGAGAGGGATGATGCAGATATTGTAGTTAAAGAGGAGTGTGAAATATTAGATACGATAAGCATAATGAAAGAGTAAGTACGAGAGGGTCTGACTTCCTAGAAAGTGGATAAATCACCAGGGCCAGATGGATTGTATCCCAGGCTGTTAAAGGAAGCCAGGGAGAAAATAACGGATGCTCCGAGGATCATTTTCAAATCCTCGCTAGATACAGGCGAGGTGCCAGAGGATTGGAGGTCTGCAAATGCTGTACCATTGTTTAAAAAGGGTGTGAGGGATAGGCCAAATAATTATAGGCCGGTCAGTCAATTCTGAGAGATAGGATAATCTGTCAGTTAGAAAGACATGGTTTAATCAGGGATAGTCAGCATGGATTTGTTAAGGGAGGGTCGTGTCTTGCCAACTTAATTGAACTTTTTGAGGAAGTAACAAGGAGGATTGATGAGAATAGTGCAGTAAATGTAGTCCACATGGATTTTAGTAAGGCATTTGACAAGGTCCCACATGGCAGACTGGTCAGAAAAGTAAAAGCCCATGAGATACAGGGGAATGTGGAGAGTTGGATCCAAAATTGGTTCAGTGACCAGAAACAAAGGGTAATGGTTGACGGATTTTTTTGTGAATGGAAAGCAGTTTCCAGTGGCATTTCACAGGGCTCAGTGTTGGGTCCCTTGCTGTTTGTTTGTGGTCTATATTAATGATATGTGGGAGGTATGATTGGGAAATTTCCAGATGACACAAAAATTGATCATGTCGTTGATAGTGAAGAGGATAGCTGTAGACTCCAGCATGATGTCAATGGTTTGGTTGAGTGGGTGGAAAAGTTGCAAATGGAGTTCAATCCAGAGAAGTGTGAGGGAATAAGCAATAAACGGGAGGATATTGAGAGGGGTAGAAGAAGTGAGAGACCTTGGAGTGCATGTCCACAGGTCCCTGAAGGTGGCAGGACAGGTAGATAAAGTGGTGAAGAAGGCATATGGAATGCTTTCCTTTATTGGCCAAGGTATAGAATACAAAAGCAGGGATGTAATGCTGGAACTGTGTAAAACGCTGGTTAGGCCACAGCTGGAGTACTGCGTACAATTCTGGTCACCACATTACAGGAAGGACATAATTGCTCTGTAGACAGTACTGAGGAGATTTACAAGAATGCTGCAGGGGCCTCCAACGATCCCTTTAAATGGTGTTGATTTTGGCTATGTTCAGCTATACAATGGGCATGGCTTACTCAGTAAGGCCCAGAGTGCAGCCAATTACTCCCCGAGCACAGAGATCCTCAACTTCAGAGACTCCGTTTTCCAACATTTTCTGATCATTTGCATTCTATGTTTTCAGTCCATTTAAAAATCAAAACCCACTTTACAGAAGGAAATATTATCTTTATCTAATTTTTGTTTCCTTACTAGCAGGAAGAAAAATGACTTACCCACCAACTTCCTGCCTGCTTTATGCCAATCCTGATTTTAATCTGCTTTCTGGACAGGAGGCATGGGCACTCACCTGAAGCTGGCTGGGTCTTTTTTAAATATGCAGATCAGGGTCTGATGTTATCAAGCCCTGGCTACAATTTTAACTCTGGCCTGAATGGGAATGTCAGGCTGAAATGGCTAGAAGAGGATCAGAATGTGAAAAGGCCTTGAAAGGTAAGTTTTGCACTTTTTGTGGGGCCAGCAGGAGCAGTCCCCAGGCTACACAAGGGAAGTATAGGCCTCCGCTGCCCCAGGATCTGCCACTTCCCTCCCTCCCTCCTGCAAGACCCTCTAGGAACTCCATTCCTCACCATTAACAGAATGTGGTGGGCAGTGATGGGCCACCTAATTTTCTGCAGTCTGATTTCCTCTTTCCTCTCACTTCCTGCCCGGAATGGTTGGGAAGTGGACTCTCATTATGATAATGAGACCCGTTGGTTAAAACTGTTGTGGTATTGCCATCCTTATCAATAACCTATAATATATAATATACATGTCATAAATCAAAAGGCTTCTAAGTTATACAGGGTAATTCATTTTATTCATATTTAAATATAGTATTTGGACTTTTTAGAAAGTGTGGATTTGGACAAGAATACGCAATGTAATTTTTTGGTCATGAGTTAGCACCACTTCGAGCAAGAAATCAAGTTTTGCCTTCAGTTTGAAATACAATAGTTCTGAATCATGCATCAAGATCTTACTAATTTCAGGAGAAGGTAATGCTAAATTCCAGTTTTAAGATGAGGTGAATGCTCTAAGCTAACCAAATATTTCTAATTCAGACATTTTTCAGTGCTGACCCTCTTTTGAGCAAATTGATAGTGTAGATACAGTCAGAGAAACTATTTCCTATGGTGGGGAATCCAAAATAAGAGGGCATAACCTTAAAATTAGGAGGCTGCCATTTAGGAGTAACATCAGGAAGCATTTATTCATGCAAAGGATAATGGAAGTCTGGAACTCTTTCTCCCAAAAGACTGGATGCTGGGTCAATTTAAATTTTCAAGACTAAGATAGATAGATAGATTTTTGTCGGCTAAGGATATCACGGGATATGGAACAAAGGTGGTTAAATGGAGTTGAGGTGCAGTTCAGCCATTATCTAAATGAATGACAAAACAAGCTCGAGGGGCTGAATGGCCTACTCCTGTTCCTATGTTCCTTTCATTTTTCACATCTATACAAGTGCATCAAAATTGAGTTGCAGCTAACTTTTCAAAACTCATGTTTAATCCAAGTATCTTTTTTACCTAAGCATGAAATTACAGCATTAGTTTACACTTACATGGTATCTTTAATGTAAGAAATGTTTTAAGGTGTTTTTATAGGACAGTAATTCTGGTGCAGCAACTGGTCCAATCTGAACCTGAGATCGGGGCAGTTATACTTTCTTACAAAATATACTCATCAGGTCAGCAGTACTGAATTAAATACTTTTTCCATTTTTGTTACCAAATGTCAATAAAGAGTACTCCTCTGTCAGGCATGCTATAAGCAGATGCAAAATAAACTTCCCACTATTCTGCCCCAACAACTAGTTTTTAACCTTAACCTCAAAAAAAAAATCCGAGTGAATATTATAGCAATAAGGATTTTTTCATTTTCCTTAAGGATTTTTTTCTTGTGTCTCAACATCCACAAGGAACTAGATTGATAATGCCTGAACTCATTTCTTGTAGGACTGTTGCAGATGACAGAGAGAAGACTTTCATCTCATGTCCATGCTGGATTCAAACTCAGATAATAAAATAGCCTATTTTTCTGTCTGCCCCTCTGCCAATTTTCTTGCTTCACTCCTCTCTGAAAAAGTTAACTCCATGCTTTCCCAAGCCCCATTTGTCTTCCAGTGCACTGCCTAACACATGTAATCTCTGGTAACAAATGCTGGCAGCTTGATCCTCTCCTCGCCCAACACCTACACATGGACACTTCCAGCAGGGTTGCCAGCTAGTGATCTAGAGCAGTAATCCAGGCATGTTTTTCCATTATCTAACCAAAATGAATCGTGGCCACCACTAATACCCACTTCAGCTGAAATCAGCTAATGCATCACAAGCTGGGAATCAAACACAGGACATTCATGGTCTGCATGGCTCAGCTACTTACTGTATAAACTCACAGTGCAGAAGTTAAGGACAGTATTCTAACTCATTATGGCATTCATTCCCCAAAGGTTGGGTATGGCTGCCAGCAAATCAGCTCACAGTACCAGTATTTGGATTGCACATTTACATTTATATTACATTTTACAAACATTCATAGCCTCTGGGATAATCTGTCATATCTCCCTGGTGTTACATTTTCTGATAATCTTGACATAGCAGCTTTCTGTGAATTATTCTTAATGAAGCAGGTGCTCAGCAAAGCTAAATCTAAGCCTGCCAATAAACTTTTTAATTAAGTTGTGGCACAGATGGCAGCAAATGTGCCTTAAATTATGGCCATTGGCTAGCAATTTCATACAGGTAAACTGTGATGTGACATACCTTTTGAGCTATTTGAAGTTCTTGTCATGCAGATGAAAGTCCTTCAGAAGAATTTACTATCCACCTTCTGCTGCTTATTCCTTTTTCACTTATATACACACAAATACAGTTGACAGAATTCAATAATCTATCTTTCCATAAACTAGTCTTCTCATTGGTGATTCCAATTCCTAAAAAAAATGAGATACCAACCTGGTGAAGCTACAACACGACTACATGCATGCTAAACAGCAGAAGAAGAAGATTATAGTCATACAAGAGTTAAGCGATCCTACAACCAACCAATGTCTCAGATCGAAGCTCTGCAGTCCTGCCACATCCAGTGTTGTGAATAGTGGTGGACAATTAAATAACTAACAGGAGGATGACACTCCAGGGACATCCCCATCCTAATGTTGGTGGAGCCCAGCACTTGGGTGCAAAAGTCAAGGATGAAGTGTTTGCAAACATCCTCAGCCAGAAGTGCGGAGTGAAGGATCCATCTCAACCTCCTTGTGAGGTCCCCAGCATCAGTACAGCCAGTCTTCAGCCAATTCAATTTACTCCACGTGATATCAAGAATCGGCTGAGCACACTGGATACTGCAAAGGCTGTAGATCCCGACAATGGCTCACCATCACCTTCTCAAGGGCAGTTGGGGATGGGCAATAAATGCTGGCCTAACCAGTGATGCCCACAACCAGTGAACGAATAAGAAAAAAATCCAGAGTGTAGTGCTGAAGACTTGTACTCCAGAACTAGCCGTACCCCTAGTCAAGCTGTTTCAGTACAGCAAGCACACTGGTATCTGTCCGACAATGTGATGAAGTGATTTTTGACTTTAACCCCTCGTAGGGACGAAACCAAATCAGAGCACATCCCCACGAATCTCCTTTAATCAAGTTCAAACCAGACAAATTCTCAGACACTTATTTGGGTCCAAAGAATTGCACTAGCTTTCCCTCAATGAAAGAAAACCAACAGAGAATTTTATCATCTTTGGATAGCCTATTTCTAATATTTTTATGGCTAAATCATAAATATCCCAGATATTAAAAGGGTCTGGGAAACTCTCTTCAATATGTATCTCTCCACTTAAAGAGACACAGAGAGGGGGTTCTTGTAGTTGTATACAGAATACTACATGAGATGATTTATTAACTTTTATATATTTATTTAAAAATTTAACATGCAATAAACTTCTTAAGTGGATAAGATTTATCACAGCATCAAATATTACTGAGGGATGCAGTTCTGACAACACTCCAGGAGCTCAACACCAGCCAAAACAAAGCAGCACACTTGATCTGCACCTTATCCACTACCTTAAAAATTCACTCCTCCACCCCTGGTGCAATGTAGCTGCAGTTTGTACCATCTACATGATGCACTGCAGCAACTCACCAAGTCACCTCCAAAGCCTGTGGTCGCTACCACCGAGAACAAGGGCAGCAAGTGCATGGAAGCACATCCACCTCCAAATTCCCCTCTGAGTCACACAACACCATCACTGAGTCAAAATCCTGGAACTCCCTCCCTAACAGCACTGTGGGTGTACCTTCACCACACAGACTGCAGCAGTTCACGAAGGCAGCTCACCACCTCCTCAAAGGGTAATTAGGGATGGGCAATAAATGCTGGCCTTGCAGTGATGCCCACATCCCATCATGAATAAGAAAAAATAAATTGCCTTCATGAGGATCAATTATGGGGAAAAAAGAGAAATGGACTTCTCGGACTATGTTGTGGTTTTTGTTTTGCTAATTGCCTCACCTAGATGCTTGCTAGGCCAATTTGGCAGAGGAGCCCTAAAGCAGGCATCAGACCCATCACTAACATATGCAAGGGACCTAATGCTTGTTTTAGGTGATCACAAGGAATGCTTGATAAGTTGCACGGACTACTATAGGGGTGGAATTATTTCAACCATCATTGTGCTGCATCCGGTGGGAAGAGTTACAATTTACCCCAGTGCTTCTAAACAGACATTACGAAGACAAAATGCATATATTGGGTAAACGGTGACAATTTTCTGGTATGACAACTGCTGGGAAATTGATGCTTTTTACGGGAATAAAACCATTCCTAATTAATTCACAAAGCATCCTTGGAAAACAATTGGATGCCCCTTGGTTCAATTGAGCTTTGATGATTACAAAATAATGATTGCAACAACAAAAAGTATGCTTAAATATCACTGATACTCTGTTGTGTACTTCACAAAATAATTATATTGATTCTTTGATGGATTAGACTTGATAGACTAGCGTTTGTATATAGTCATTGAAAAAAAAATCTATATTTTCCATAATGTTCCAGATGCTTAGTAACTTACTGAGGTGGACAAGTTAAGTTAAACAAAACAGACTAATGACTTGGGCTACTGATCTGGAAATTCACTATTGCTCTCCCAATTCAGTTCTTAAAAATCTTTCTTTTATCTAACCACATCATCTTTTCCTGTAAATTACTGTTAATTTTAGCCATTTGTGAACTTGAAATTAGTTTTTTTGTACCTTTTTGAGTGTTGGCTTGTCTCAGCAGTAGCACTTTCACCTCTGAGGTAAAGGGTCATGGATTTAAGCTACATCCAGGACTTGAGCACATGATTTAAAGTATAGCACTGAGACAGTACTGCATTGTTAGAGATGCACCTTTTAAATGTGATCTTCAACCAAGGCCCCATTCGCCTGTTCAGGTCGATGCAAAAGATCCCTGAGCCCTATTTGAAGAAGAACAGGGGAGTGCTCACAGTGTCCTGGACAACATTTATGCCTCACCAACATCAATAAACAGATTAACTGGTCAATTATTTCATTGCTGTGTGAGGAACCTTGCTGAGTGCTGTGTTGCACAGTGGCGCAGTGGTTAGCACCACAGCCTTACAGCTCCAGGGACCTGGGTTTGATTCTGGGTACTGCCTGTGCAGAGTTTGCAAGTTCTCCCTGTGACTGTGTGGGTTTTCGCTGGGTGCTCCAGTTTCCTCCCACAGCCAAAGACTTGCAGGTTGATAGGTAAATTGGCCATTGTAAATTGCCCCTAGTGTAGGTAGGTGGTAGGGAATATGGGATTACTGTAGGGTTAGTATAAATGGGTGGTTGTTGGTCGGCACAGACTCGGTGGGCCGAAGGGCCTGTTTCAGTGCTGTATAAATAAATAAACTGTGACTACACTTCATTACTTATTTGGCTGTGAAGCACCCTGGGACACCCTGAATGGCATTTCCCAGCTTTTTTTCTGTATCAATTCTGAGGAATTAACCTTTGCACCAAGTGTCAGGCATTCTCTGGTCAATTATAGTATATCTTAGATGTAGAGCAAACCTTTATTTATGATGATCAAAAAATACCCCCAATCCAAACCTTAGTATACTGTGCCAGAGTGGTATCAACTTTCTCACACCAACCTCACTGTTGCCTTTCTGAGTGAAGTAAAAGGAAGAGACTTATTTTCATTGTACTTATAGAAAGAAAGAGAGGGATTCATCATCCACAAAAGTCATGTTACCTACTAAATCTTTCCCAATCCCAAGCCTTGAGAAAAAAGCAACTCCACTGAGAATTTTATAAGGTTCTGTTATGGGCATAGAAGCTTGCTGGTAGGGAGCAAGGGTTGTGTGTTTGGGTCCACAGACTAGAGTACCTAGTTTTTAGTATATTGCATTTCACAGCAAAGAAATGGCAGATGGAGTAGCTTTTGACAACCTTCCCACCCGCATAAAAACTGTTTGGGATAGAAATGCAATATTGTACTAATGTGTCTCCTGGCTTGCTGTAGTCATGTGACCTCCTACCATGAGGCACTCTGACTGGGGGCAGTTATCACAGTCAGTTTCATTAAAGACAGAGTCCACACCAGACTGGTGTCCTGTGAGCACATAGCATGGTGTCAGAAGTAAAGCTGAGACTGAGCGATGAAGCACAGCTGTGAAGCAAAGGCCACAGGAACGGTCACAACTGCTAAAAGCTGCTAAAAGCCACAGGATGCCACAGAAAAGGAACAAAAAAACAGTTGAAAGCACACAGTAAGACAATGGCTGCAAATTTTCCTCTGCCTATGCCAGTAGAAATGAAAGGTGATATGAACCAAAACTGGCAGTTTTTCCACTCGCAATGGCAAAATTACAAAATTGCGACAGATTTAATTAACAAACCAGAGCAGCTGTGAGCAGCTACACTATTATCATTGTTGGGGAGAGACTGTTACAAAATGTATTCCACCCTAAATCTCTCTGAAGAACAAAATAAGGAAGCAGAAATTTTGAACGCCTTGAAGGCACGCTTTGAATCCCAAGCGAACATGACCTATGAATGATATGTGTTCAATAATAGGGCCCAAGGTGAAAGAGTCCATTGATCAATATGTGACTGCATTAACACAGTTTGCAGAATCCTGTGAATTTTCACAACTAAAAGATGATCTAATTAAAGACAGGATTGTATCAGGCATAAGATATCCCGCAGCGAGAGCACATCTACTGAGAGAAGACAAACTTACTCTCTGGAAAGCAATTGACATGTGCAGAAGTGCTGAGGTTGTAAATAAGCAGCTAGAGCACATTCATGGCAAAACAGACCAGACCTTGCATTATGCTGATAGACATTCCAGGCCAAATGGGCAGGATGCAAATACTGCAGAGGACATCACGCACAGGAAAAGAAGGCATGTCCAGCATGGGGAGAGCAGTGTTCTCACTGCAAGAAGTTGAATCATTCTGCACCCATGTGCTCATCTAGAAGGAAGCACAATAAGCAGGTATGGATGGCCAGTGGAGAGATGTCAGCTGAAGATTCTGATGAATCACTATACACCATACAACAGGTTGGTTCAGTCAGGTCAAGAGATGATAAATGGTTTGTGACTGTTGGAATGATTACTGCAGCAGGAGAATATCAAGTCAACAAGTATCAGGTAGACACCTGCGTGCCATGCAACATCATGACCTTCACAGACCTGTGCAAAGTGGCTCAACATGGCGACCCAAAAATGAAGCCCTCGAAAGTAAGGTTTGAGGCTATATGATGGCGCCATACATGTGCTGAGAGGACAAATGACTCTGAGAGCCCAATGCAATGGCAAAAACAAAAATCTGGTGTTCCACATCATAGATGGCAAGCAAATGCCACTCATCTCAGCCGAAGCAAGTCTAAAGCTTTGACTGGTAACCCTCAACATGCAAAAAGAGACTTGCAATGTGTCGCAACACACTAAACCATTGACTGCGGAGCAGTTCCTAAAATTTTGCTTTGTGCAAAGTCAAAGCCTTCACTGCTCTGGCCTCCCACTCTTCCATCCTACCAGACCTTTCTGAAACCCCCTCTCAGCAACTTATATGCTTGCTGACAAGCCTTTCCTCAGTACCAGCCAGCAGTCTTTGGCAGCTCTTGTGCCCACTGGCCAGCTGCTGCTTCCTGTTTGTTTTGGGCAGGTAGCTGATCATCAGCATGTAGATTAGACCTGCGTGTTAATATATCCCCCGCCTCATACTTAGGCCAAGGAGTGTGATTTGCACCTCCATCCTCCCCTGTCCAACCGGCTTCCTGGTGTTAAAAATCAACTCCATAGTGTGGGACTGAAGTCAACATAATTCAGATAGCGTAGAGATGGCAGCTTCCCTTCCCTGTTTTCACAGCACAATGGGAGCTTTCATGGTCATTATTTTTTCTGGTGCTAGTCCACAAATTACCAGATTTATTTAATTCAATGTCACAATATACCGTGGTGGGATTTAAACTCAAACTTTTGGGCTGTTAGTCCAAGGGAGGATTCCCACACTCTGGATAGGAATTAGAAGCAGGAACCGGGGCTGCTTTCTTCCCTCCTTAGCCAAAAGTTACAGACTCATTTGTACCTCCCCACAGTTCTCTCATTCTTGCTGATATTAGCTTACTCAGCTCAGACCAAGGATCAAATATAGCACCTTCCTGTCTGCCTGACTCAGTGCCAGACCCAATGGTGCATTTCTCATTTTGTGGATGTGCTGTTTCTCTCAGGAGATGATTTTGGAGAATCCTTGTACAGTATTGATTTTTTTTCTTACAACATTTAACTGAAGATAGCTTATATTTCTTTGTACTGATACATGCAGGGCTGAAGATAACCACTGGCATGTATTATTATGTAAAGAATATGAATACTTATATTTTTGTTTATTTTATTCACCATTTCTTCTTCTAGATTATTATTTTCTCAATGCTAGAGAATCTATTACTGCTTCAAAATAAAATATAAAACCATATTATAGAGGGATGCTATGAGGTGACCCTATGTCCTGCATTGTACACTTTTTGCTTTCTGAAGTATTCTAGCAAATGTGCCCCACCTTTATGCACTGGACCTGTATTTCCATAACAGCTGCTTACAGTCAGTAGTTTGCCAAGTAAATCATCAAGGTAGTTCGATAGAATATTCCTATCTATTGAATATTTTGACAGCCCCTTTGAATACATTAAGTAGTTTGGAATTGAAGGTGGTTTGTACAATTTGCAGATTGCTTACAAATGCAAAAGCTCTATGATTGCAGAGTAATCACTGTTTAATGCATTCCAATCATTATATAAATTGCAGCACTTTCATCCACAGCAGACCTACATACACATTTATGTGTAAGTGTAACCTATTACAGAAGAGAGGTATTAAACCCCAATTAAGATGTACTTAATACTATCATGGTTAATGTATGAGTGAAATCAAATAGTAACTTCTCAGTTTATACAGTTTTTTAAATTATTAGATATTTGTTTAATTACCTATTATCTACTTGGACACTAAGGGGAAAACTTGATGCGGCCTGTTAGCGGTTGCAGGGCTCGCAATGTGTGATTAACCCCGCCTGATAGAAGTGATGCAGACAAACTTCGTCCTGCCTGTTCATCTCCATGATTGTGACTTGCAGCTAAGTGCTCAATGCACTTTTATCTGGTTGCACACTAAGCAAGCGGCCCAAGTTCGTGCAAGGCCAGCACCAATTAAAGCTAGTCTGCACTTCTTAAAGGGGAGGTGCATTCTAGCTGCAGCACATGTTGAAAGTGGCTGGGAAAGACTTTCTGAGAAGGAAGAAACAGGAGCAATCGAGCAGCAGGCTAGAGAGAGGGCTCCTAGATTCCCAGATGCTAGAGGTCTTAGTGCAGGGTGCTGAAAAGAGGAAAGAGGTCATCTTTCCACAGGGACCCAGGAGGCCCTCCAGACATTGTGAAGGCAGTGGGAGCAGATAGCCATGGAGGTCAATGGCAGAAGTCTGGCCCCAATGATCTGGATACAGTGCTGGAAGAAGTGCAATGACCTCACACAAGTGGTCAAAATCACTGAGTACATCTTCAAATGCCATCTTCTACCAACCACACCACAAACCTTACACACTGCTCAATGTACCACATGCCCATCACTCACCCATCAGCAATATCTAGGAATGGGGACTCATTCCTATCATTCAGATGCTCCACCTCACCCTCACCTGCTTACCATTACTGCAATACTCTCATCCACACCTTGCAGCTTCCATATATTTCCAGCTATTCAGCTATAACAAGCACATCACCTAAACACATTTCAACAGTGCTAGGACCCCAGTTATTCACAATATATATTAATGATATAGATGAGGGAATTAAATGTAATATATACAAGTTTGCAGACGACACAAAGCTGGTGGGGTGTGAGCTGTGAGGGGAATGCAGAAAGCTCCAGTGTGATTTGGACAGGTTGAGTGAGTGGGCAAATAAATGGCAGATGCAGTATAATGTGGATAAATGTGAGGTTATCCACTTTGGTGGCAAAAACAGAAAGGCAGATTATTATCTGAACGGCGATAGATTGGGAAAGGGTCCTTGTGCACCAGTCGCTGAAAGTAAGCATGCAGGTGCAGCAGGCAGTTAAGAAGGCAAATGGTATGTTGACCTTCATAGTGAGAGGATTTGAGTACAGGAGCAAGGATGTCTTGCTGCAATTATAAAAGGCCTTGGTGAGACTACATCTGGAGTATTGTGTGCCGTTTTGGTCTCCTTATCTGAGGAAGGATGTTCTTGCTATGGAGGGAGTGCAGCGCAGGTTCAGCAGACTGATTCCTGGGATGGCAGGACTGATGTACAAAGAGAGATTGGGTCGATTAGGCTTGTATTCGCTAGAGTTTAGAAGAATGAGAGGGGATCTCATAGAAACCTACAAAATTCGAACAGGACTGGACAGACTAGATGCAGGAAGGGTGTTCCCGATGGCGGGGGAATCCAGGACCAGGGGTCACAGTCTAAGGATAAGGGGTAAGCCGTTTAGGACTGAGATGAGAAGAGATTTCTTCACTCCGAGAGTGGTGAACCTGTGGAATTCTCTACCACAGAAAGCAGTTGAGGCCAAATCATTAAATATATTCAAGAAAGAGTTAGATATAGTTCTTGGGGCTAAAGGGATCAAGGGATACAGGGAGAAAGCTGGAACAGGGTACTGAGTTTGGATGATCAGCCATGATCGTATTGAATGGCGGTGCAGGCTCGAAGCGCCGAATGGCCTATTCCTGCACGTATTTTTCTATGTTTCTATGTTAACACACTCACTGACACTTTTCTCTTTCTTTTGCGGGACAAGGTGGCACATAACAAGAGGCAACAGCAAAGATCTGGTAGGGGACTTAGGCCATGGCAACCAACATCGCTGAAGCCATTCAGAATGATGGTATGTTCCTGTCTTATGCACCTTTTCAAATCCCACAATCTGGTATAAAGTACAAGCTGCAGCTGGTGTAACCATACAGTTCTTGTTTTCCACCCACTCCATCTTCTTTCACCCCAAACCTCCCTTTGTACATTTATGCTTTCAGAGACCCAAGACCTGTGACCTGATCAGCCAATGGTGCTTGATGATGAAAGGTGAGAAGACCACACCTCTGAGAAAATAGCACCATCACATGATCAGACATTCACAGCCACCAGCTCAGGTACTAGCATTTTGTGTACCTCAGAGGGGAGTATAGAGGTGGAATCTGCACATGGTGAATCACTGGGCTGAGTGGGCTGCAGCAAGGTCAGGGGGGAAGGATAGCACATGTGCCAGCTTTCTGGAGAGTGAAATCCCTGACAAGTTCTGCTGCAGAGGACTCAAATGAGGACCCTGATTGGGCAGTATACAGGAAAAGGCTGTTGCACTGAGAGGCCTGCAGAGATCCTGTTGTCACTGTCAAGGAACATGGAGGAGTCGACTCCAACTTGCCACAGGGCTTCGAATAAAGCTTGGAGCCCATCCTTTCCAGCGTGGAAGTTGTAACCATCTCCCAGCAGTGATGCAGTGTCTGACAGCCAATATCTCAGCTTCCATTGCAGCACAGGTAGAACCTACCCAACGTCTCAGTGCTGCAGTGGAAGCTTAGACTCAGGTCATGAGATTGCTTCACATTGCCATACAAGCTCAACTTTGTGCCATGTAGCCTCAGTCTGCTGCCATCATGACTGCAGATACCAATACTGAAAGGGGCTTTCAGTGTCTCACCGTAATCCAGCAATCTGTGCTCCAAACGATTACTAAGATTGCTGAAGCACCAGTCTGTGGAGTAGCAGTGGGTACATGGAGCAGGAGCCTGCTGCCTGCTTTCAGGATGGCAGTATTTGTGCTCCCATGACTGCCATTCCGTCAGTACCCTGCTGTTGCCGTCAGCCAGCCAGACTGCTGCCGCCCATGCCAAGGTGTTACAGTCCGAAGCCGGAAACTCAAGGCCCCGAGCTGCTCGAGGGCATCCTTCATGGTCATCTGCAGTTTCCGCTACTGAAAGTCAGCAGCCACTGGGGTAGCACTGTGTAGGAGCACAAAGGCAGGCAAAGGCATCTATAAGGCAGGCACTAATGGAATATACAAGAGTGAATAGTTGAGTATTGTATGGTATTATTGGAATTGTTGTTAGGTAAAGTTAATATGGAATGGATGGTTTATGATGTCTTTCATTTCAGGATTTTGGCCAAGAGGATGCCATGGTAGTTTGTAACAGAGGGATGGAAAGGTGGGGAAGTGTGGAGCACCAGTGACCTGGGAAACTGGAGTCTGGTGAGACACTCACAGACATCCAGTCCAGAGCAACGATGTCCCCGGTGTCTCCCCCCTTCCTTCCTCCTGTTCCATTTACTCATCCTGCTGAATGGTCACCAAAGGCCTGGTGGCATGGGCTGTGCCCGCATGATTACTAAGTTGTGGAGGACACAGCAGACCACCACGAGTCATGAGACAGAATGCGGCAAGTAATGGAGAGCTCCCCACAAATGGTCCAGGCAGCAGAACCACTACTTCAGACCAATGGTCTGCTCCACGACTTCCTAGTCGCAGCATGGCTGTAATTGTCGGACTGTGTCTACATGTGGTTGGAGAGCGGAGGGGGAGTCATTAGCAACGTGTAGTGTGGATAGCCCTTGTTGCCAAATAGCTACTCTCCGGTTCAATGTGATGACTGGAATGACTGACTGACTGTTGCAGGGTGAAAGCCCTGTGACTGCTACCAGGAAAATGGGAATTCACCAGCATGATGGCTTGTGCATGGTCACAAACTAACTATATGTTCAGGGAGTGGAAAACTTTGTAGCTCCCTGCGCCATTGGGAAGCCTGCTACCCTGGCAAAGCCACGTGCCTACGCCTCCTGCTTCTTTCTGCCTAGAGAGAAGAAAATGAAATCTCCTCCCCTTGAGTCCAGGGCCTAGGTGACCTCCCAGATGCAGTGAAGCAAGGCAAACTGAGAAATGTTGATGATGTTGCCAGCTGCAGCTGGAAGGATGCGCTGATGTAGAAATTGAGGGCCATGGTAACCTGGCAGTGCGGTCTTGCCTCACTTGAAAGTTGAATGGGTGACCGCTTTAAATAGTGCTAGTGGGGGTCCCTCTTACAGCTGGACGCATCCTGTGCTGTGCATGTTTAGGAGAGGGCATTAACAGGACTTGCAACTTCCAAAATGGTAGGTTGGACGCCAATCCAGTGTTAGTGATGTCACAAATCTGCTCACTCTGCAGGCTTCTGGTGCATGCACGAGGCACCACGCTATTGCCCTGCCAAACATGCCAATCGGGCCACCAGCAGTCATCAGTTGCGGAACTCCCACACCCCCACCATTTTTTGGCCAACAGCTCCTGTAACGCCAAACCAGCCGCACTACAGTGCCGAATTTTGGGGCCTAATACATAGAACCATAGAACCATAGAAAAATTAGAGCACAGAAGGAGGTCATTCAGCCCGTCGTGTCTGTGCCGGCCGAAAACGAGCCGCCCAGTCTAATTCCACCTTCCAGCACCTGGTTCATAGCCTTGCAGGTTACAGCATTTCAGGTGCATGTCCAGGCACATTTTAAAAGAATTGAGGGTTTCGGCCTCCACCACTATTCCTGGCAGTGAATTCCAGACACCCACCACCCTCTGGGTGAAAAAGTTTTTCCTCATGTCCCCTCTAATTCTTCTACCAATCACCCTAAATCTGGTAATTGACCTCCCTGCTAGGGAAAACAGGTCCTTTCTGTCTACTCTATCTAGGCCCCTCATAATTTAATGCACCTCAATTAGGTCACCCCTCAGCCTCCTCTGTTCTAAGGAAAACAACCCTAGCCTATCCAATCTTTCCTCAAAGCTGCAACTTTCAAGCCCTGGCAACATTCTTGTAAATCTCCTCTGTACTATCTCCAGAGCAACTATGTCCTTCCTGTAATGTGGCGACCAGAACTTTACGCAATACTTCAACTGTGGCTGAACCAGCGTTTTATACAGTTTCAGCATTACATCCCTGCTTTTGTGTTCTATACCTCGGCCAATAAAGGAAAGCATTCCATATGCCTTCTTCACCGCACTATCTACCTGTCCTGCCACCTTTAGGGACCTGTGGACATGCACCCCAAGGTCTCTCACTCCTTCTACCCCTCTCAATACCCTCCTGTTTATTGTGTATTCCCTTGCTTTATTTGCCCTCACCAAGTGCATTACCTCACACTTCTCTGGATTGAATTTCATTTGCCACTTTTCAGCCCACTCAACCAAACCACTGGTATCATTCTGGAGTCTACAGCTATCCTCTTCACTATCAACTACAAAACCAATGTGCCTCCCACATTTAAGTCCAAATCAAACTTAATGTCTAAAGTTAATTTATTATATGTGAATTAGTTAATCAGTAAATTGAATGACCATAAAGCATTTTTGAATTGAACATTAATAGTGAAAAACACGGCTGACAGAAGAGAAATTCAGCCAGAATCATTGGCCCAGTCTTTGGTAATCATATTTTGACTGTGTATGATACTTGAGTATTCTTCCAAGCCCCTGTGTTAATTCTCAAAATCAGATCTTCTAATGATGCTGTTGCACATATAATTTAAAAATCAGGAGAAAAATACTGAGGAATAAACCTAATCCTACATAACTTGTATTTCAAAAATTTCCCTTTTGAGTTTGTTAGGAGTTGTATCTCTTTTACCTGTGGACCTGTTTATCCCACTGTGTGACATGATCTGTGATTATCAGTGTGTTTCAGGTATATTAATGAAAACTTGATCGAATTTTGACAAAATATTATTTACAGATCAATCTTGGAGCTCTAGCATTTCAGAGATTATCAGACAGCTGAGACAGTAACTGCACTGAAACCAGACTACAAATAAATGACCTCTTGTCATAAGAAATTAGAAACATACTTCCAATGTTTTTCTGGAACAGATCACAGGCAGATAGCAATCAATCGAGTAATCAAATATTCATATCCTCATATTTCAGCATATTTCAATCAACAGCTTCATTTTTGAGGTGATGAGTTCCTCCATAGAGATGATCTCTAATATTATGTTTATCCTTGAGTAGTGAATTCAAATCAAGGCATTTGCATTTGAATGGAATTTGCTACTTCATAGCCCAAATCACTTCTACCCACAGCCCCAGGATAATTAAATGGACAGAGCAGCAGGCAGCATAGGTCCCCTTCCATGCACGTATTCTTTGATTCTGGGATGTCAAGCACATTCTAATGTTCTTATGTCCCAGTTGCATAGTTTCATTTACTTTGATGTGGTTTTCCTGCTTTGGCTTTCAATACAAAAGATCTAGTAAATGAAAGGGAAAAGTTTTGCTAGGTAACAACTGCATTTAAACAGTAATACTATAGTCATTTGGCGGAATGCCTCATCACCAGAACTTTCAAACAAGCACCAAGACGTAGCTTGGCTGGTGGTGAGAAGGGCCCTCCCCGTCAGATCCTTCATGCACACCCGAAGTCTCGCCCCCTCCGCACAGTGCCCCCGCGTTGGCTGTGGTGGGGAAGAGACGGTCGCCCACCTCCTCCTGGAATGTGCCTTTGCAAAGCAGGTGTGGAAAGAGATGCAGTGGTTTTTGTCAAGGTTCATCCCAAGCAGCTCTGTAACACAGGAGTCTGTGCTCTACGGGCTGTTCCCAGGGACGCACACCGAGACAAACATCAACTGCTGCTGGAGGACTATCAATTCGGTGAAAGACGCCCTTTGGTCTGCCCGAAACTTGCTGGTCTTCCAGCGCAAAGAGTTGTCCACCACCGAATGTTGCAGACTGGCACATTCCAAGGTCCAGGACTACGTGCTGAGGGACGCACTAAAGCTTGGGGCAGCCGCAGCAAAGGCTCAATGGGGAAAGACCACAGTGTAAGGTTCCCCCACCAAGCTGGACTGAGGGGCTGGATCCATGGGAAACCCCTCGAACTGTATCGTTAATATTCTGAATTGCTGTAAATGTAAAACTGTAATTGACATGACAATTGTGAAACGGAAGGGTTGGGAAGAAACTCATGACAGTATTGAAGGAAACTGATCTCCCTTGCAATGTTTGTATTTTTTGGTACTGTTTGGGAACTGTTTGGCAATGTAATTTTTACAGATTTTTATGAATAAAGTATATTTTGGAAATAAAAAAAAAAAAATACTATACAAACATATGAATTAGGAGCAGAAGTAGGCCATTCGGCCCCTTGAGCCTGCTCCACCATTCAATAAGATCATGGCTGATCTGTTTGTGTTTTGAATTGCACACTCCAATCCACCCCCAATAACCTTTGATTCCCTTGCCTAACAAGAATCAATCTACCTCCGCCTTAAATATATTTAATGACCCTGCCTCCACCACCTTCTGAGGCAGAGAGTTCCAAGGTCGCACAACCCTCTGAGAGAAAAAAAATTCTTCTCATCTCTGTCTTAAAAGGGCAACCCCTAATTTTAAAACAGTGCCCCCTAGTTCTGGATTCACCCACAAGAGGAAACATCCTTTCCACATCCACCTTGTCAAGACCATTCAGGATCTTATATACTTCAATCAAGTCTCCCCTCGCTCTTCCAAACTCCAGTGAAAACAAGCCCGGTCTGTCCAACCTTTCCTCATAAGACAACCTGCTCATTCGAGGTATCAATCTAGTAAACCTTCTCTGAACTGCCTCCAATGCCTTTCCATCCTTCCTTAAATAAGGAGACCAAAACTGCTCATAGTATTCAAGATGTGGTCTCACCAATGCCCTGTATTACTGAAGCATGACATCCTTACTTTTATTTTGAATTCCTCTCGTAATAAAGGATAGCATTCCATTTGCCTTCTTTATTATTTGCTGTACCTGCATACTAACTTTTTGTGACTCATGCAGTAGAACATCTAAATCCCTCTGCACCCCGGAATTCTGCATTCGTTCTCCGTTTAAGTAATACTCTGCTTTTTTATTCTTCCTTCCAAAGTGAACAACTTCACATTTTCCCACATTATGCTCCTTCTGTCAGATTTTTGCCCACTCACTCAACCTATCTATTTCAGTCTGCAACCTTCTTGTGTCCTCTTCACAACATACTTTCCTACCTATCTTTGTGTCATCTGCAAATTTAGCTACCATGCCATTGCTCTCCTCATCTAAGTCATTGATATAAATTGTAAAACGTTGAGGCCCCATCACAGACCCCTGCGGGACTCCACTCGTCACATCCTACCACTCAGAAAAGGGTCCATTTATGCATACTCTCTATTTACTGCCAGCCAGCCAATCTTTATCCATGTTAACATGTTACCCTCTACACCATGAGCTCCTACTTTGTGCAATAACCTTTTATGTGGCACCTTGCCAAATGCCTTCTGGAAATCCAAGTACAGTAAGTCAACGGGCTCCCCTTTATCCACATCTTTATACACATCTTTAGGAGCCATGTAAAAATCATATTTTCATGAAACAATGGAAATATAGCACAGGCCAGCCTGTCATAGCTGTACCAATGCCAACAGGAATTTCCAATACTTCCTTTTCAAATACATATCCAATATAATTTTAAATGATGTTATGGTCTCTGCCTCAATAGCTACTTTTTATTTTTAATTTAGAGATACAGCACTGAAAAGGCCCTTCGACCCATCCAGTTTGTGCCTCTTTTTTGCACAAGTTCAAAGTCTCCCCCATGCGTCTGGACCTCCTAGTTCTGCTTTTTTCTGCACTCAGTTAACGATCTTACCAATTAGGGTATACTTCCTTTCACTACTATTTTTCTCAAAATGTACTACTTCCCAGTTCTATCTATGCACTGTGTAATTCATTAGCTGTAAAACACTGGGATGTCCAGAAGCAGTGCAAGCTCATTATTTCTTTCCACTAACTTAGCTGTGTCTTCTTGCAATTTCTTTCATTCTTTCTCACAGTTTGCTATGCCCCATAATTTGGCATTGTCAGCAAGTTTCAACAATATTCCTCTTTTGCCCATGTCCAAATCATTTATATAATAAAAATCAAAGGAGGTCTCAGTAATGATCCATGGGACACATTATTGTCCACTTTCTGTGAATCTATTAAATATCCTTTTACCTCTATTCTTTGCTTTCTGTGCCCTTGCCATTTCTCTATCTGTGTTGCTATATTCTCTTTGATGCAATGTGCCTTCATTTTCATGATAAGTCTTTTATATGGTACCTTATCAAATGTCTTTAAGCCATTGTCTTCAGTCCCCACTACAATCTCCATTCCCAGTCACCAACTCCAGCCTTCTCCCTGGCAACTGTCTGAGACTGAACCAGTCTGTTTGCAAACTTGGTGTCAAATTTGACCTTGAGGTGAGCTTCTATTCACATATCTGCACCATCACAATAGTTGCCTATTTCCAACTCTGTAACATTGCCTGATTCCACCCTTGTCTTAGCTCATCTGCTGCTGAAACACTCATCCATGCCTTTACTACCTCCAGACTTGACTGTTCCAATGCACTCCCAGCCGATCTCCCACATTCTATCCTCCGTAAACTTGAGGTCATCCAAAACTCTGCTACCCGTGCCCTAAGTCGCACCTAGTCTGGTTCACCCATCACCCTTGTGCTCGCTTACCTACATTGGCTCCCGATCAAGCAATGCCTCGATTTTAAAATTGTCATCCTTGTTTGCAAATCCTTCCATGGCCTTGCCCCTTTCTATTTCTGTAATCTCCTCCAGCCCCTCAACCCTTCAAGATATCTGTACTCCTCTAATTCTGGCCTCTTGAGCATCCTGACCATTGGCGGCCATGCCTTCAGCTAAACTCTGGAATTCCCTCCCGAAATCTCTCACCTCTCTACATCTCCACCTCTCTTTCCTATTTTAAGACGTTAAAACCTATCTCTTTGACCAACCTTTAGGCCATCTGTCATAATATTGCCTTATATGGCTTGGTGTCAAATTTTGTTTTATAATGCTGCTGTGAAGCACCTTGGGACATTTTATTATGTTGGTTTTATTATTGCTGGTGTTGTTCTGAAAGTGTATGTATATATAAAACTGGCATTGGTGATCCTTTCTTTAGTGAGAGCTACTTCTGATAAAGGAAAAATATCAAAAGCCACTGCCCACCCATTCACTCCGCCTCCCTGCTCAGTCCCCTCCTCGCCACTCGCACCCACCTCCCTGCTGCTCACTCCCCTGCCTTGCCACTCGCTCCCTCCTCCATTCATTGCCCTCCTCTCATCGCTCACTCATCCTGTTGCGACGTCAGTGCGTGTGGTGACGTGTGATGATGTGAGTGCACGGTGATGCCAGGATGCACATGCGTGATTAATGCTGGCAGGATGACATGGGCAATCGGACTGCGTTCTCAGGAGCATTATGTGAGCCACTCAAAGGCTGTGAGCTACCAGTAGCTCGTGATCGATGTGTTGGCGACCCCTGATATATAGCATCTAACACATTTCTATATCTACACATTGTGATTTGCTCAAATAATGCAACTAAATTCATCAAGCTCAGATCTACCTTTAGACTGACTCTCCCTGATTAGTCCAAATGGTACAATTCCAAACATTTTCAGAAAATTATGGTTTGTGCTTTGTAATCTCTTCCCCCACCTCTCCAAGTATTCTGGTGTGCGTATCATCTGGACACGGTAACTATTATATTTTTAGCATCATCAGTTTTTTAATAGATTATAATAATGTTTTCTCCTCATTGAATGAGGATGCATAAACAATAGGTGACAAATGGAGGATATGGTGAATGAGGGATTGTTATGGCAAACAGCTAATGTATGCAGAAAAAGCAACTTTCAGGCTGGAAGAATGTTTACCTTTGTTGGTTCCAAAATTGTTCTTCTGAGTGCCAACTGATTAAAAATACATTACCAGTCCTGAGATGCATACATGGAGGACCCAGATTCAAGTCAGGTCTCTATTTTTCCCTAGTTCTCCAAGGGTTCCAATAAAGTGCAAACTTCTGTGATGTTTAATTTTACATTTTCAGTTTACGTAACCTTTACACCTCATTAATAGATGTGATGTGGAATATATAGAGAGCCCAGGCAGACTCTCAACGCCAGATTGCAGAAACTTTAGTGGATGAATGTAAATGATTTCTCATTAAAATTTACATAGGTCAGAATTTACTTCACACTTGCTCAGTTGTCAGAACACTGTTTTGTGCTCAGCCTTGAATAAAAAGAGAAGTGTAATGTAATTTGAAATTTAAAAATGTCTAACAACATAAAAGTGGAAATGTGTTTCTGTACAACGTGGGGAAAAAAGGAGAAAAATTCAGAATTTGGCCAAGGTCAACTTTAGGCTTTGCTGGCCAGGGGTAAAAGTCAGTTGACTGAACAGTTCTTTTACATTGGAAGCTTTATACAAGGGCGGCACAGTGGCGCAGTGGTTAGCACCGCAGCCTCACAGCTCCAGGGACCCGGGTTCGATTCTGGGTACTGCCTGTGTGGAGTTTGCAAGTTCTCCCTGTGTCTGCGTGGGTTTTCTCCGGGTGCTCCGGTTTCCTCCCACAAGCCAAAAGACTTGCAGGTTGATAGGTAAATTGGCCATTATAAATTGTCACTAGTATAGGTAGGTGGCAGGGAAATATAGGGACAGGTGGGGATGTTTGGTAAGAATATGGGATTAGTGTAGGATTAGTATAAATGGGTGGTTGATGTTCGGCACAGACTCGGTGGGCCGAAGGGCCTGTTTCAGTGCTGTATCTCTAATCTAATCTAATAACATTTTGCTCCATCATTGGATAAATTATGAATGAACTCTTCGTTTGGCAACTAGTCACCATGCACCATGGAGTGTATTATCTTTTCTAAGTCACATCACTACTATAAAGAAGTTGGCCGGAGATGATCAAACCTTCCATATTAATGTTTCTAATCGGGCACTTCGGTGTGGATTGTCCTGTCAAAACCCACCCAACGTAGAACAGTATAGAGTAAGGCAAATGCTGTGGCAGAGCCTTTTGGCAAAACCTGCCCTTAAAAAATAGTAGACAGAAGTTTCCTTCAATCACCCTGAAATTAAATAAATCTGCCCGTCAGGATGCATGTAGATGAAGGTGGAAGCAGAGTTTTGGAATCCCTGGGAATTTCCCTTAATTTCTATCCAATTCCTACCCTCAGAAAATGTCATTATTTTATAAGGAGTGTTTGAGTGTATGGTGTCCCAGAGCCGGGAGCACATAGTGAAGGTCACACACATGAGCACTCCAGCGAGATTGTGAACATAAGAAATAGGAACGGGAGTAGACCATACAGAACGTCGAGCCTGCTCCACCATTCAATACGATCATGTCTGATCTTCGGCTTCAACTTCAGATTCCCGCATGCTCCCCATATCTCTTGATTCCTGAGAAACCAAAAATCTATGTCAGCCTTAAATGTATTCAACGATGGAGCAACCACAACACTCTGGGGTTGACAATTCTGAAGATCCACAACCATTTCAGTGAAGTAATTTCTCCTCATCTCAGTAAATGATCAACATCTTATTCTGAGACTGTGCCCCCGTGTTCTATATTCCTCAGCCAGGGGAAACAATCTCTCATGTCTACCCGGTCAAGCTAAAGGCCAGCTCGGGTTTGCAAATGAAACCCGACCCGACCTGCGCCCGACCCGACCCGACCCGACCCGACCCGACCCAACCACTGGAATGGTCAGTTGACGTAGCTTCCGTTTTTAGCTTTTTAAGCTTGTGCAGATAAGCAACAAAAACTGTAACTGAATTTGAAAGGTTGTTTAAAAATTACTTTAAGATTAGAGCCACATACCGGAGGTGGTGAGAGAGCGCGTCCGACCCGGCCCGACCTGACCCGAGCCCAAATGCCAGACCCGGAAGAGCGACCCGACCCGACCCGAACCCGGCACATGTGTTTGGGTCCTGTCGGGCTCGGGTCGGGTAGCCAAGCTCTAGGAC
Source organism: Heterodontus francisci (assembly GCF_036365525.1). Taxonomy (NCBI): domain Eukaryota; kingdom Metazoa; phylum Chordata; class Chondrichthyes; order Heterodontiformes; family Heterodontidae; genus Heterodontus; species Heterodontus francisci. The sequence goes on along the minus strand of NC_090372.1, from coordinate 123,799,183 downwards.
AAGCCCCTTCAGAAGCATGTAAGTTTCAATTATATCATCTCTAATTCTTCTAAACTCCAGAGAATATAGGTCCAATTTACTCATACTCTCATCATGGGACAACTCTCTGAACCCAGGGTCTAATCTAATGAACCTTCGCTGTATCACCTCCAATACAAGTATATCCTTCCTTAAATATGGAGACCAAAAATGCACACAGTACTCCAGGTATGGTCTCACTAACGGCCTATGCAATTGTAGCAAAAAGTCTTTATTCCTGTACTCCAATCCCCTTGCAATAAAGCCCAACATGCCATTTGCCTTACTAAATAGCTTGCTGTACCTGCACGCGAACTTTCTGTGTTCCTTGTACAAGCACACCCAAGTCTCTTTGAACATCAACACCTCCAAGTTTCATACCTTGTAAAAAATATTCTGTTTTTATATTCTTACTACCAAAGTGAATAACTTCACACTTCCCCAATTATACTCCATCTGCCACCTAGTTGCCACCCACTTAACCTGTCTATATCTCTTTATAGCCTCTTTGTGTCTTCCTCACAGAACAAACAAAGAACAAAGAACAGTACAGCACAGGAACAGGCCATTCGGCCCTCCAAGCCTGCGCCCATCTTGATGTCTGCCTAAACTAAAACCTTCTGCACTTCCGGGGTCCGTATCCCTCTATTCCCATCCTATTCATGTATTTGTCAAGATGCCTCTTAAACCACCCTCTATGTAAAGAACTTGCCTCTCACATCCCCTCTAAACTTTGCCCCTCTCACCTTAAACCTATGTCCCCTAGTAACTGACTCCTCCACCCTGGGAAAAAGCTTCTGACTATCCACTCTGTCCATGCCGCTTATAAGTTTGTAAACCTCTATCATGTCGCCCCTCCACCTCCGTCGTTCCAGTGAAAACAATCCGAGTTTATCCAACGTCTCCACATAGCTAATACCCTCCAGACCAGGCAACATGCTGATAAACCTCTTCTGTACCCTCTCCAAAGCCTCCACGTCCTTCTGGTAGTGTGGCGACCAGAATTACACGCAATATTCTAAGTGTGGCCTAACTAAGGTTCTGTACAGCTGCAGCATGACTTGCCAATTTTTATACTCTATGCCCTGACCGATGAAGGAAAGCATGCCGTATGCCTTCTTGACTACCTTATCCACCTGCGTTGCCACTTTCAGTGACCTGTGGACCTGTACGCCCAGATCTCTCTGCCTGTCAATACTCCTAAGGGTTCAGCCATTTACTGTATACTTCCCACCTGCATTAGACCTTCCAAGATGCATTACCTCACATTTGTCTGGATTAAATTCCATCTGCCATTTCTCCACCCAAGTCTCCAACCGATCTATATCCTGCTGTATCCTCTGACAATCTTCATCACTGTCCGCAACTCCACCATCCTTTGTGTAGTCTGCAAACTTACTAATCAGACCAGCTACATTTTCCTCCAAATCATTTATATATACTACAAACAGCAAAGGTCCCAGCACTGATCCCTGCGGAACACCACTAGTCACATCCTTCCATTCAGAAAAGCACCTTTCCACTGCTACCCTCTGTCTTCTATGACAGAGCCAGTTCTGTATCCATCTTGCCAGCTCCCCTCTGATCCTATGTGACTTCACCTTTTGTATCAGTCTGCCAAAAGGGACCTTGTCAAAGGCTTTACTGAAGTCCATATAGATAACATTCACTGCCCTTCCTTCATCAATCATCTTCGTCACTTCCTCAAAAAACTCAATCAAATTAGTGAGACACGACCTCCCCTTCACAAAACCATGCTGCCTCTCGCTAATAAGTTCATTTGTTTCCAAATGGGAGTAAATCCTGTCCCGGAGAATCCTCTCTAATAATTTCCCTACCACTGACGTAAGGCTCACCGGCCTATAATTTCCTGGATTATCCTTGCTATCCTTCTTAAACAAAGGAACAACATTGGCTATTCTCCAGTCCTCTGGGACCTCACCTGTAGCCAATGAGGATGCAAAGATTTCTGTCAAGGCCCCAGCAATTTCTTCCCTTGCCTCCCTCAGTATTCTGGGGTAGATCCCGTCAGGCCCTGGGGACCTATCTACCTTAATGCTTTGCAAGACACCCAACACCTCCTCCTTTTTGATAATGAGATGACTGAGACTATCTGCACTCCCTTCCCTATGCTCATCATCCACCAAGTCCTTCTCCTTGGTGAATACTGATGCAAAGTACTCATTTAGTACCTCGCCCATTTCCTCTGGCTCCACACATAGATTCCCTTCTCTGTCCTTGAGTGGGCCAACCCTTTCCCTGATTACCCTCTTGCTCTTTATATACGTATAAAAAGCCTTGGGATTTTCCTTAATCCTGTTTGCCAATGACTTCTCATAATCACTTTTAGCCCTCCTGACTCCTTGCTTAAGTTCCTTCCTACTGTCTTTATATTCCTCAAGGGATTCGTCTGTTCCTAGCCTTCCAGCCCTTACGAATGCTTCCTTTTTCTTTTTGACGAGGCTCACAATATCCCGCGTTATCCAAGGTTCCCGAAACTTGCCAAACCTATCCTTCTTCCTCACAGGAACATGCTGGACCTGGATTCTAATCAACTGACGTTTGAAAGACTCCCACATGTCAGATGTTGATTTCCCCTCAAACAGCCGCCCCCAATCTAAATTCTTCGGTTCCTGCCTAATATTGTTATAATTAGCCTTCCCCCAATTTAGCACCTTCACCCGAGGACTACTCTTACCCTTATCCACAAGTACCTTAAAACTTATGGAATTATGGTCACTGTTCCCGAAATGCTCCCCTACTGAAACTTCGACCACCTGGCCGGGCTCATTCCCCAATACCAGGTCCAGTACTGCCCCATCCCTAGTTGGACTATCTACCTATTGTTTCAAGAAGCCCTCCTGGATGCTCCTTACAAATTCTGCCCCATCCAAGCCCCTAGCACTAAATGAGTCCCAGTCAATATAAGGGATGTTAAAATCATCCACCACTACAACCCTGTTACCTTTACATCTTTCCAAAATCTGTCTACATATCTGCTCCTCTACCTCCCGCTGGCTGTTGGGAGGCCTGTAGTAAACCCCCAACATCGTGACTGCACCCTTCCTATTCCTGAGCTCCACCCATATTGCCTTGCTTCATGACCCCTCCGAGGTGTCCTCCTGCAGTACAGCTGTGATATTCTCCTTAACCAGTAATGTAACTCCCCCACCCCTTTTACATCCCCCTCTATCCTGCCTGAAGCTTCTAAATCCTGGAACATTTAGCTGCCAATCCTGTCCTTCCCTCAACCAAGTCTCTGTAATAGCAACAACATCATAGTTCCAAGTACTAATCCAAGCTCTAAATTCATCTGCCTTACCTGTTATACTTCTTGCATTGAAACAAACAAACAGCTTGCATTCCCACCTAGCTTTCATCAGTAAACTTGGATAAATTACTCTTTGTTTCTTCATGTAAGTCATCAATATAGATTGTAAATAGTAGAGGCCCCAGCACCGAACCTTGCAGTACTCCAGTAGTTATAGCCTGCCAAATTGAAAATGCCTGTTTTGGAAATCCAAGTATATTACATCTACTGGTTCCCCTTTATCTGCCCTACTAATTACATCCTCATAAAGCTCAAATTTGTCAAACAGAATTTCCCTTTCGTAAAACTGACTGTCTAATCATACTATGATTTTCTATGCTCATTGTTAAAACTTCCTTAATAACAGATTCCAGCACTTTCCCAGCAACTGATGGCAGGCTAACTGGCCTGCAGTTCACTGTTTTCTTTCTCCCTCCTTTCTTGAATAGTAGTGTCACATTTGCTAACTTCCAATTCACTGGGACCATTCTAGAATCTAGGGGATTTTGGAAAATTATAACCAATGGATCCACTATCTCTGCAGCTACTTCTTTTAGAACCCAAGGATGAAGGCCATCAGGACCTGGGGATTTGTCAGATTTTAGTCTGTTAAGTTTCTCCAGTACTTTTTACTCTGTTAATATCAATTACTTTAATTTCCTCACTCTTATTAACCCCTAGGTTACTCTCTATTTCAGTTAACGTTTTCAGGTCTGTGACCCTTCATCAGGATTCTGATGAAGAGTCACAGACCTGAAACATTGTGTTGGATTTACCATAGGCGGACGGGACTTCGCCACCGATTTAAAAGTCGGTGGCAAACCCGCTTCTGCCAAGCCCAGGGATCCGACCCGCATTTTACGGGTCCCCGGGCTTTAATTGTCCCGAGGCAGGACTTCCACCAGTTTGAGGGAGGACGTCCCGCCTCAGTGAGCTGCAGGCCAATCATTGGTGGCGGGGGTGGGGGGGGGGGGCGTCTTAGGTCCCGGGGGTGGGTTGGCAGGCGGGGGCAGCCCTCAATCGGGCACCCTGTGCCCAACTGCCATGGCACTCCCCCATCCCCAGCACGGCCACTTGCCATGGATAAAATACCCATGGAGGTGGGCGAATGCCCTTAAGGGCCTCGATTGGCCTGGGATGGGTGGGTGGGAGGGCCATGTCCCCCTTCCTCCCGGTACCTCCCCACTCCCCGCCCCCCTACTGATTGCCCTAAAGTTGGCCGGAGGTGGGAGCAGGGCAGGGAGAGCTCCCGGAGCCTCCCGCTCAATTTTACGCCGTTCCCCCCCCATCCGCCCTCATGCCACCATCCGACCCGCTGGGGCGGCGTAAAATTCAGCCCATTAACTCTATTTCTCGCTACATAGATGTTGTTAGACCTGCTGAGTATTTCCAATACTTTCTGTTCTCCCTTCTTCCCACCCACTGATTGAGCCTGCATTTAATTATCTAATCTGATTGACCCTATGTCAGTTAGTGTATGGCTCAGGTAACAATCCAGAGAGGATTACCTTTGAGGTTCTGCATTTTAATTTGAACTCTAACTGCTCAATCATTCCTAGTTCTACCTATGTTGTTGGTTCCTGCGTGGACCACAACAACTGGATCCTCCCCCTCCCACTCCAGGTTTGTCTCCAGCCACGAGGAGATGTCCTTTACACCGACACTGGGCAGGAAACGCAACCTTCGGAACTCCCGGTCACTGCTGCAGACAACAGTATCTAGTCCCCTGACTATACTGTGCCCTATCACTACCACATTCCTTTTCACTGTCAGCACTTGAATGGCATCCTGCACCAAGGTAGTATGGTCAGTTTGCTCATCCACTTTGCAGTCCTTGGGCTGGATTTTATGGGTCCCCCCTTAGGCGGGTTGGAGGCTGGGGGGCCCATAGAATTGCAACAGGAGGTGGGTGGAAAAGGCCCATTGCCTCCCCATTGCAAATTGATTTTGCCGGGGCTGGGATAGGCTGGCGATGGCCTTCCCACCCAGAGGCCAATTGAGGCCCTTAAGTTGTCTATTAATGGTAATTTAAGGGCCTCTTCCCCCTGCTGCTGGGATTTAACCAGAGCCAGGGGTGCCTCTCCCACACGGGGAAGTTGTCCAGTAATACAAGGTGCCCTCCTTGCGGCTTGGGGGTCCCTCCTCCATCGACAATCTGTGACCCACGGAGGAACCCTTCTGGGAAAAGCTCCACCTCCCCGGACCTCCTCCACTGCACTACATGCCCACCCTCCCACCACCCCCCTCCCTCGCCAGGGCTTTCCGGACTAGACCCAGCGACCTGACCTCACTTACCTGAGGTCCAGCTTTCCAGCACTGGGCCTGGGTCTAAGGCCTCTGCAGTACTGGGAGTGGCCATCTCTTCCAGTGGCACTGCTGAACTGCCAGCCCTGTGATTGGCCAGCAGCTCTTGGAGGCAGGATCCCCATCTTTAAAGGAATAAGGATCCAGTGGAGGCCACTTAAGTGCCAGAACAATCAAGATCGCGCCAGGGCTCGGAAAGGCCGAGACGCCCCTGCTTTTTCAGCCAGTCGCTGGGAGCTCCGCCTGCACCACAAAATCCAGGCCCTTGTTCTCATACACACAGGTAGCAAGCACCTCATACCTGTTGGTCAAAGTCAAGGGCTAAGCCTCCTCCATCATTAACTGTTGGATCCTGCCTGGCTTACGGTCACACCCTCCTGTCTCTGACTACTTACCAGACTAAAGCTCTACTCACCCTAAGAGGTGTGACTGTCTCTTGGGATAAAGTTTCCGGGTACCTCTCCCCCTCCCTGATGCCCCGAAATGTCTGCAGCTCAAATTCCAGTTCAACACCTCTGATCCAAAGTTGCTCAAGCTGCAGACACGTACCGCGGATATTGTTGTTAGGTTCTGCACTGCATTCCATAGATTCCTACATGTTGCAGTCACGGCACACCACCAGCCCCGTCATGTCTGTCTAACTTTCTTTATTTGATTAGTTAATTAGTTACTAATTTAGTTAGCTGAAGTAATAGCAAGTTGCAGTCCCCTAGCTTAGAGACAAAAGGAGAACACTCAACAGCTACAGGAGGTGAAACAAAAAGAATCGAAGGTAAGCACCTCCTTTCCCCTCAGCACCAAATTTCCACTTGCACCAAATTCCCAACTTAGCATTCATTCCACAAAGCGCTCAGTTCCCAGATCACCCTGGAAGCTACTTCCAATATACAAGGCAATTAAAATCTCAAGCTTTAAAGTTAATTGTAAAACAATTTAGAGGCAGAATTTAAGTTTAAGGAAATAATGGTGGAGAAATTGGATTCTGCAAAGCCCACATTTTGGCGCTACGTGACCTCCTAAAGCTCGAAAATGGTTTCTGAGATGTGTGCACACACGTCCGACAGGAGGTGCGTGTATTCCATTTTGGTAAAGGAGTTTCCATGCATGCGTACCTAATGAATGCCGGCAGGATTTACAGCAGGAATCAATCAGTGTACAATGCTAATTTGATACCAGCGGTGCCATTTTTGAATGCCACACTCCAGCATATCCCCTCTCCCACAACTGAACACGATGGTAAATGGCATAAAGTACCCCCCACCAGCACTACTTAAAGGGATCATAAACTACTTACAGGTTAGTTGCCAGATTATTTCTTCTGACTGTTGGTGCAATTGTATACCTTTTTGGAGCTTACCTATACATGCCTAAAGTTTCAATAGTTTACAAAGAGTGGTCTAGCTGGTACTGAAGTAATTTTTTGTTGATTTAAAAGCTTCTATTTAAACAAGTTGATTCCAGACATGGGTGGCCTGATAGACCTTCCTTTGGAAAATAAGCATGACTGGGAGAATAAACTGAGGCTTTGCAGAGCTGTTAATAGATGGAGGAGGTGGAGGGAGAGAAGGGCTCTCAGTAGGAGGCCTATCCACTGAGGGTCTTTAGGGAACAATTCTCTTATCTCAATTTCAGTGAGGACCAATGCTTGAGACAGCTTGGCTCACTAAAGAGGTCATACTGCAATATGTCAACTGATGTAGTTGCAACTGCAAACTCAAAGCAATGCAAGGGCTATATTGTCTGTGGCTGTCAAAGTGATAGCCCTTACGTTTTATGCATCTGGCTTCTTCCAGGCTGCTGCTGGAAATAAAAACAACATCTCAAAGTTTGCAGTGCATTGCTGAATAAGGGAGGTTACTGAGGCTGTCTATACATTCTTTCATTCCCTCTTGCCAGAGGCAAGCAGGCGGTTGGACCACAAATGTTTGCATGGATTGCAAGGTTCCCCATGGTGCAGTGTGCCATTGATTTCATACACATTGCCTTGAGTGCGTTTTATGTCAACTTGGCCATTTTCATGGACCGAAAGGGATGACATCATCTCAATATGACCACAGGCGAATGCCTGTTATCCTGGCAGTAGTAACGATTCCTTCATTCTGCAGCAGTTCTTTGTGCCGTCTGCAAGTCAAAGACTGGTTTCTGGGCAACAAGGGTTATCCCACTCATGACTCTGGTCCAGCATCCACACACACATGCAAAGCAGGCTTCCAATGAGAGCCATGCTGCCATAAGGAACATTATAGAGCATACCATCGGTATCCCAAAGCAACGCTTCTGTTGCCTGTACGAGCCCTGCAGTACTCAGCTGAGTAGGTATCAAGACTTATGGTAGTATATAGTGTGTTGTACAACTTGCCATTCTGAGTGAATGGCCTCTGCCACCACCTACCAGATGAGAAGCTGAGGAACAGGAGCACGAGGGAGCGGAAGAGAAGGAGGAAATGCAACAGGAAGTAGAGGAAGAGAGACTACAATGTAGACAGTCTCATTCTGCCCGGGCTCTACATCAAATAATTAATGAGCGACACCAGTAACCTCAACCACCCCTCCACTTTCACCAACAGTCCCACACTCCTTACCTTACGGGAAGGTGCCGGGCCCTCTGCCCTGCCTTCAGTCGCAATTCCTTGGGCGTCCCCCACCTCACCCCCACCCCAGCTCCCATCCCATCTCCCAGGGGCTTATGAGACACCAGGCACAAGTGCGTAGGAGCCAGTATGGGGTAAAGAATAATACAGGTACCACCTAGCTGGAAGACAAGGTCACACACTAGTTCTGCTGAAGAGGACTCAGATAAGGACTCCAGTGGGCCAGGCTACAGAAGAAGACTGATGGGTGCGCACACCAAATGCTTAGTGCACTCGAAAATCTGCCAGAAAATCTGTGCTCAATGTCAAGGCACATTGAGGAGTCCATCAAAGGTCTGAATGCTGCAGCAGAATCTCAGACTGCTGTTTTGCCAGCTCAGATTGTTGCCATCATGGTTCTGGATACCACTGTTAAAGTGGATTCTAGGTCTCTCACTGACCATCACATCATCTTCTTTCACACAACATAAAAGTAAAAATCAGAAGAAAGTGCACAATCCAATCCAAATTTATAAATTCAATCCTGGCATAGCCATACAAAATTAAACTAATCACTCTTACACATTCCCTTAGTGCTTGTCTTCCATGTGCCTTTGCCTCTCCTAACCCTCCCATGAGGTGCTTTCCGTCTGCCTGCCACATGGCTGGTGGAAGGCTGCTGACCTCCAACTGAGGTAACTGCACATGGCATTGGAGGGGGTCCTCTAGCACCTCTGGGTCTAGGACCGGTTTTGGACTGCACCATATCAGTCTGGGCTGGCTGGCTGACAGGCAAAATCAAAGGCACTGAGGGAATGGCAAGGGTGGGAGAAGGAATATTGTCATCCTGAGAGATGACAGCAGATTCATGCTCCATTGGGCCCCTGTTATTCTCCTGGACTAACACCTCAGCAATCCTATTGATCTGTTGGAGAATAAATTGATGGACAGCTGTGAGGACCTAGAATCATATCCATGCACTTTTATCAACAGCTGTTGTAGCCGAGGAGGCTCGCCGGTGAGCAGCTTTTGCCAGATCATCATGAATGGTTTTTGATCTATTTCGACTACAAAATGTTTCCCAAAGACACAAGTTTGAAAACTTGTGATTCTGAACACCAGTGCTAGTGTTTCCCTTTCTATATTGGAATAGTAGGCCTGTGTGCGGGATAAGCTTTTCAAACCGAAGGTGATTGGACATCCGTCTTGCAACAAGCTCTGAGGCCTTTTTGTGAAACATCTACATTGAGAATGGTATCCTTGTTTGGGTCATAATACTGCAACCATGCATCCATTGATCATGACTATCTCAGTAAATCAAGTGCATGCTGGTAGTCCTCATGCCGCAGAAATGGTGTTTCATTTCTGAGGAGTTCCTGCAGAACTTAAGACTTCTTGGAGCAATTTGAAATGTAAGGAGCTAAGAAATTAAAAAGACCAACATCTTTGCAAGTCTTCTTTGTCTTGTGGGCTTGGCATGGACTGAATATCCTCTATCTTGCTGGATTCCGATCTTATGCCTGTGACTGAATAAATGTAGCCAAAGAAGCTGATATGTCTTGCGTATATGGCACATTTCTTACTGTTAAATATGAGGCCATCTTATATGAATGGCCTACTCCTGCTCCTATTTTCTATGTTTCTATAGGATATGGGGCAAAAGCGGGAACAGGTTGCTGAGTTGGATGATCAGCCATGATCATAATGAATGGCAGAGCAGGCTCGAAGGGCAGAATGGCCTACTCCTGCTCCTACTTTCTATGTTTCATCTTTCCTGGCTCTTTCCATCAGGATATGTAAATTCCTGTCATTTTTTTTCTTTTGTAGTGTCCACAACTGCAATATCATCAGTGATACATACACACCCTGGCACATTCTATGTGATGTAATCCATACTTTGCTGAAATAAATCCTGGCTGAATGATAAGCCAAATGGTAGGCACCAAAAGCAATATTGCAATATAAACAGAGTCCTGAAAGTCATGAACCCCTGTGAACTTTCAGAGAGACAGACCGACCAGTACCCATGATTCGCATCTAGTTTTGAAAAGAACTTTACCTTTGTGAATTTTGGATTCAGCTCTTCTAATGTGAGAATTTTGTGAGGACAATGTTTTAATGCCTTGTTCAGCCTTCTATGGTCCAAACATACATGGATGGTGCCATCTTTTTTGACTACAGTCAGTGTCGAGCTGCACCAATCTATGTGCTGCTGAACACGACTGAGCCTCTCTGCAGTATTGCTACCTCGAAACTGTGATCTTCAACTGCGCTTCGCTATCACCATATTGCGAATGGTGTGCTGCTTCAGAGGCCACACACTGCTGTGATGTCGTGAATGGTGTGATTCTTCAGAGACCGCATGTTGTCACCATATTATGTTATCCTGTTTTCCAGCAATAAAATACCAAACAATCTTAAGTTGAGTGGTTATAAAACTGTAGGTTCTTTCTTATAAAGTAACACATTTACAAGAGAGCTCTATCATACACGTGTGACTAGGTGTCTTACACAATACGAACTAACTGAGCACATGTTGGATGACATCATGTCCTGTGATGATGTGTGGAATACTTACACTGTTAAAGTGATGTGACAACAGTTCCCACTCTGATTTTTCTGTCCTTGGCTCCTGCAGTGGCTGAGCTTCCTCTCTCATACATGTTAATAGACATGATTATGCCCATTGCTCCACTTGTGGCAGTTGGTTGCTGTTGATTTTGGGAGACCTTTCCTTTTGCAAAAAATATAAAGATTTCGAAAGGCTACTGATTTAAGTAAAGATTGAATTTTCCAAAGGTTTCTGCTGTTATTTAATTGTGATAATGCTTCTAGCTGCAGGCTCTGCAATAATCTCTTCATTTTCTACTCAAACACTACACTCTTCACCTCAGGAAGTGGAATAAGGAACACTGGATTGGTGGAAGGTGAATAAATGGTGGGTAGTGGGTTGGTGAGGTATCTTGTGGTTAGTAACTATTTAATTCATTTGTTCTGTTACACTGTGTGGATATGGACAGAATTCAGATGTATTATGCTTCCAATATTATTTCAGGATCTGCAGGGATACTTGTGGCTTGAATTACAGAGAATGAGGAATTGAAGGAAATTAGTATTAGTAAGAAGGTTGTATTGGAAAAATTAATGGGGCTGAAGTTTGATAAGTCCACAGGACCTGATATTCTACATCCCAGAGTGTTGAAAGATATGGAGATAGTGAACGCATTGGTGATCATTTTCCAAAATTCTATAGATTCTGGAATGGTTTCTGCAGATGGGAAGGTACCAAGTGTCACCCCACTATTTAAAAAGGGAGGGAGAGAGAAAACAGGGAACTACAGATCTGTTAGTCTTACATCAGTAGTAGGGAAAATGCTAGGATGTATTCTAAAGAATGTGATAAATGGACACTTGGATAATAATGATCTAATTGGGCATAGTCAACTTGGATTTATGAATGGGAAATCATGTTTGATGAACCTGGAAGGAGTATTTGGGGCCTTGGATGGTGAGGAGAGAGGAGGTAAAGGGGCAGGTATTACACCTCCTGTGAATGCATGGGAAGGTGCCATGGGAAGGGGGTGTTGCGGGGGGAACAATCTCTTTGAAATGCTGACAGGGGAGGAGAAGGGAAGATGTCTTTGCTGGTGGCATCACGCTGGAGGTGGCGTAAATGGCGGAGGGTGATTGTTTGGATGTGGAGGCTGGTGGGGCGGAAAGTGAGGACAGGAGAACCCTGACGGTGTTCTGGGAGGGAGGGGAAGGGATGAGGGCTGAAGTGCGGGAAATGGGTCGAACACGGTTGAGGGCCCTGTCAACCACAGTGGGGGGGAATCCTCAGTTGAGGAAAAAGAAAGACATATCAAAGCACCATTGTGGAAGGTTGCATCATCAGAACAGATGCATCGGAGACGGAGAAACTGGGAGAATGGGATGGAGTCCTTACAGGAAACAGGGTGTGAGGAAGTGTAGTCAAGGTAGCCATGGAGTTGGTGGCTTAACTTAGTGAAGCAGTGATTTACTTGTACTTCCTTTAATTTAGTATACTGTATTCGCTGCTCAATGCGGTCGCCTCTACATTGGGGAGACCAAACGTAGATTGGGTGACCGCTTTGCGGAACACCTACGCTCAGTCCGAAACCATTACCCCTAACTTCCAGTTGCTTGCCATTTCAACACACCACCCTGATCTCATGCCCACAATTCTGTTCTTGTCCTGCTGTAGTATTCCAGTGAATATCAACGTAAGCTCGAGGAGCAGCACCTCATCTTTCGATAAGGCACTCTCCAACCTTGCGGACTAAACATTTGGTTCACCAATTGCAGAGCATGACTGGCCTTTTAAAAAAACATTTTTTTAACCATGTGCCTGTTTTTCATGTTGTGCTTTTGGACATCTACATTTTGCCATCTACACTCTCTCTGCACTAATGCTTTGTCTTTCACCACCACCATTAACACTCTCTTTGCCTTTGCCCCATAGCTTCTTTGTTATTTAATCTCTCCCGCCCTCTGCCCTATCACACACCTTCCCTTTTGTTCTCTTCCAATACTACCACACCACCCGCCCCCCCTTCATTTGCTTAAAACCTAATATTTTTCTAACCTTTGCCAGTTCTGATGAAAGGTCACAGACCTGAAACATGAACTATTTTTTTTTTTTTATTTAGACTTACAGGACTGAAACAGGCCTTTCGGCCCACTGAGTCTGTGCCAACCATCAACCACCCATTTATACTAATCCTACACTAATTCCATATTCCTACCACATCCCCACCTGTTCTTATATTTCCCTACCACCTACCTATACCAGGGGTGATTTATAATGGCCAATTTACCTATCAACCTGCAAGTCTTTGGCATGTGGGAGGAAACCGGAGCACCCGGAGGAAACCCACGCAGACACAGGGAGAACTTGCAAACTCCACACAGGCAGTACCCAGAATTGAACCTGGGTCGCTGGAGCTGTGAGGTTGCGGTGCTAGCCACTGTGCCGCCCCTACTTCCATCTGTTTTTTTCCACAGATGCTACCTGACCTGCTGAGTATTTCCAGCACTTTGTTTTTATTTCAGATTTCCAGCATCTGCAGTATTTTGCTCTTAATTAAATCCAGAGCTTCTACTTCATTAAAGTCGCTTGTTAATGGAAGACTTACAATAGGCTGTGATGGCGACTTCTGATTTTTTTTGCATAAATCACATGTTTCACTAATCTGTTCAATAAGCTTTGTGTGCTCATCAACAACCACCCCTGTATCTTTTAATAGGATCTTTAATCGGTGTCAAGAGGGATGATCAAATTGTCAAAGTAACTTTAAGATAATTTGTTTCTTGTCTCAAACTCCTATATCCTGATGCCATTAACATCTCTTTAACATTCTTATTAGAGATGCTCGTTTCTGTTAAAGGTACGCATTAATGTCCTGACTGGGTAACTTGTAAATCTACTGACTTTCCAAAGAAAATCTTGTGTCCAGCAGGTTCTCTTTACATTCACTTCCTATCCTTAATTGAACAATGCCCTTCAGCTGGTTACTTTTAACAACGCCATTTACCTTTAACAACATAATTAACCATTAACAAGGCTAACCCATTCTGAAGTGATGCAGATTGATAGCTTAACAGTGCCAGTTGAACATTTTCATTTTCCTTCAATAACATCTTCACAGTTTGTATACTTCTCTCTGCTTCTCCATTGGCCTGAGGGTACCTCGGTGAACTGGTGACATGAACAAATCCGTATGTTTCAGTAAACTCTTCAAAACTTTCATTTGCAAATTGAGGCCTATTGCCAGATATCATAATATCTGGAATACCATGCGTAGCAGAAATTTCTCTTGAAGATTTGATCACAGCCTCTGAACTCTGGCCATGCAGTAGCTTAACTTCAACCCAGCTCATGTAAAACTCAACGACAATAAGAAACATCTTCCCTTCATGCTCAAAAAGATCCATTCCTAGATGCTTCCATGGTCTGGACAGAAACAAAGATGATATAAGTGACTCTCTCACCTCCTGTCTGGTAGTAGCACATGTGATGCATCTGGATATAATTTTTTCGATCCCTTTTGATATGCCAGGCCACCATACTGAGTTGCTCACTCTTGCTGTACATTTGGTGATTCCTAAATGACCTTGGTGTAATTTCTCCTAGATATCCAACTTTAAAGCTCTTGGGATGACCAATCTTTCGTTGTAGTCTAGCAAATCATCCACAATACTTAGATGACTCATTTGCTTGTGATATTTCCTTAAAACCGGGTTATGTGGCATATATTCTGGCCAGCCATTTTGACAATATTCTCTTATTCTTTCGCATATTTCATCTTCTTTCTGTAAATTTCTGATTTCACTCAATTTCTGAGCTGTTGTTCGTCAATTCTCAGTTATAGTTAAACCAAAGACTTTTACTTTCTCCAGAAGTAAGACATCTCGTTCAGATCTTCCAATTGTCGCTCTTAATAATGCATCTGCTGTTATCTGCTGTTTCCCTGGAACATATTCGGCCATTGTATTACACCTCATTAGTCTTAGTCGAAATTGTTTGTATCCTTGGAGGTAACTTTTCTAGTTCTTTCGAATTCAACAATGTCACGCGTAGTTTGTGGTCGATTTCAATCTTAAACTTAAGGCCCAATACATAGTCTGAACATTTTTTGCATAGCCACGTTGCTGCCAATGTTTTCTTCTCAATGACTGTATGGGCTGGATTTTTACAGCTTGCTGCCATTCTGGGTGGAGAACTTCAAAAAGTGCACGGCGCACGTGCAAGACGTTCGCCGCAGAGTCACAGGAGACAGAGGAGACTGCAACAACTATAGGGGCATCTCACTGCTTAGCGTCACGGGGAAGGCCTTTGCTAGGGTCATACTTAAAAGACTCCATTTACTTACAGACCAAGTGTACCCGGGAGCGCATTGCGATTTCTGTGCCGGTAGATCAACTGTAGATATGATCTTCTCCATATGCCAGCTACAAGGGAATTGTAGGGAACAGAGAAGATTTCATAATAAAAACAATAAATGCTGGAAATACTCAGTAGGTCTGGCAGCAACTGTGCAGAGAAAAGCAGAGTTAACATTTCAGGTCAGAGACCCTTCTTCAAAACTCAAGAAGGGTTCTGAAAAAGGGTCTCTGACCTGAAATGTTAACTCTGCTTTTCTCTGCACAGATGCTGCCAGACCTGCTGGGTATTTCCAGCATTTCTTGTTTTTATTTCAGATTTCCATCATCTGCAGTATTTTGCTTTTATATTAGAGAAGATTCCATGATGTATGTTTAAATACACATGTTAGAATTGTGCCCTCCCCTGACTAAAGTGCAGTGGAAGCAGGGCAGTATAACTTGCTCCTGCCCCCTTGCAGTACTGTGAAAGCAGACACTGAAGGTCAGAATCTCATAGCACTGTGTTGCCACTGGAAGTACAGTGAGACAGATCATTCACCTGCCATTTTCAGTTTGCCATGACACTGTTCCAAATCTTAGGGGTGGGTCCTTTAAATAATGGGGCAGGTGCCCAGTCCCTACAGTTGTGTAACCCACCCCACATTGTCATTGCAAGCTCAGATCAGCACCCCACTGCTCCAAAGGGGTGAGCCAAGCACATGCACTGGGAATTTCTTGGAGTCTTCTCCAGCACCGCTGCTGTAATTTTGGCGCAAATTCAGTGGAGAGAGACCCTGTTTATGCTGAAGTTGCAGTGATGTAGCTGTAGAAGCCCCCAGGAAATTCCCAGAGCTGGATTGGGTTAAAGAGAAAGCTGTGAATTGCCCTCAAATTGGACCAAGTCTCCTGCCAGTGGGTTTGAGTGGCTGGCCTGTTGGTAGTCTGATAGTTAAAATCTTTTCCACAGGAATTATTATTGTAGACCTCCGATTAATTCTGGATTCAAAGCTTAACTTCAATAAGTAGACTCTAATGCGTGGGTCATTTAAAGGCCAACCGGTTCCTATTCTGAAATTATAATTGGTAATATATTTTCTCATTCATATGTGATTGGAAAGTTTCCCTGTGGCTACTCATCTTGACGAAAGAAATAACAAATATGATAAGGTCATAAAGTGTAATGCAAAAATTTAGCATTTCATGTTTACTTAGAAATGTGTGGCTAGCATCCTAATTGTTCCAATGTTATCGAAGACTGTCTAAGAAGGCTGCACAGATATCTGTAGCAGGTAACCTTTCATGGTATTTAATTTGATTGGGCTAAGATCCCTGACCCCTGGAGCCTTTGTATAGAGGCTTTCTGATTGGAGAAGCTTGAGAGGCTGGTTGGGCGGGGAGTTTGCACTCCTGCTCCTCCTGGCCCACAAGCAGTGCTGTGAAGGCACTTGCTATTCACCTCACTTCACCTGTTGGGTTTCCTGAGGCCTGGGAAATGTGGCCGCCCACTGTAAAACCTGAAAAGGTAGTTAAATCAGAGGCTGCTGTTGTGGGATATCTTTAAGTAAGTGTGGCTATAATCTATATACATCACCAGATCGAAAATGATGTAAGGTACTGCATGATAGGTAGTCTGCAGTGTAATCATCCAAATAAGATGTGTTATCAAGAGCTCTTCAAGATTGTGCGTGCGCTACTTAATCTTCATGAATAAAGAACCCACATTTGAATTTACCAATCCCGTTTGAATGGTTGGTGCATTTGTGTTCACTGGTAAGTAAAGGAAACACAATATGGTGGCGGCTTGTGGTTTCTGAAGATTTTCGCATTTTAAGCACACCATCTACAACATCACGGCAGCCAGTGCAGTTTGAATGCTCTGCATTTGTGTAGAGAGACCATCTGCAACAACTCTGTGACATCGGGACTTCGAATTTTTCAGACTTGAATCGTAGATCCACAAACGTATTGAGCATTGACACATGCAGCAGCACCACCATGCATGTTGACTTCTCACTGAACACTCAGAAATCGGAATGCTTCCAGTTTGTTTTGAAACTGCAGCAGTGACCTGTAAGTTCAATAGAGGCTGAAAATATAGCTCTGAGAGGTGCAGCGCGAGGCAATACTCAAGTAGCAACTGTGAGTAAAGGGACCACCTGATCGGTAGAAAAAGAGGGCAATGTCTTTTTGGAAAGTGCCAGGGAAGGTCGATCAAACAGCAGGATCAGGAAGGCTCAGGAAGGCTTAGAAAGGTTAGGAGAAGCTATTGCAGTTATTACAGCATTTTTGGTCATCGTGCTGTATTTACACTTAAACAGTACTTCATGGGCAAGGACTGAAACAGCACACGAAGGGGACAACAGCGCCAGTACCCGAAGCAATAAAAAAGCATAGGAACAGGGTATGGCAACCCAAGGTACTGCCGGCAGCCGGATCTGCAGTATCTTTAATCCTGAATATTGGAAAAGCAGGAAAGCTTGTTCCTGATTCAGAAAACACAGGTGGGATATATAGGATGAAATAATGGGGGCTTGAGAGAAAGGTACGATGATAATCATGGGTGATTTTAACCTACAAATAGATTGGATGAATCAGATTGGCAAAGGTAGCCTGGATGATGAGTTTATAGAGTGTTTTCGGGACAGTTTCTTGGAGCAGCACATTCGAGAGCCAACCAGAGAACAGGCTGTATGGGGCGCACGCCAAACAGCCACCGCGATTTCAAGTGTGGTGGCTCATTTAAATAGCCAGGGGGGCCCGCACCCCCACCTCAATTTTGTGGAGGGGGTGGGCTGTCCGTCCCCAGCAATGGCGACAACTGCGTGTGTGTAGGCGCCGATGCCATTTTTCAATGGCAGCTAGCCCTGCTGCCCAATTTCCCCCCAAAATTAAATACATTTCTAATGCCCCTTTCCTAACCTCCCAAAACAATTACAATAATTATTTATCCTTCTCCCCAACCCCGCCGAAACACCTTTTACATCTAACCTTTCCACCCCAAACTATCATAGCTATTTCAGAAACATGGCTTAAGGAGGGACAGGAATGGCAGCTCAACGTTCCTGGTTACAGGGTTTTCAGACGCAATAGAGGGGGGGATAAGAAAGGAGGGGGAGTGGCAATTTTGATCAAGGAAACTTTACAGCTGTGAGGAGGGACGGTATGTTGTAAGGTTCATCAAATGAGGCCATATGGATTGAGCGAAGGAACAAAAAAGGGGCAATCACACTGCTGGGAGTGTACTATAGACCCCCAAACAGTCAGAGGGAGATAGAAGAGCAGATATGCAGGCAATTCTCTGAGAAGTGCAAGAACAATGGGGCAGTAACAGTAGGGGATTTTAACTACCCCAATATTTGCTGGGATAGTTTTAGTGTGAAAGGAATTGAGGGAGCAGAATTCTTGAGGTGCATTCACGAGAACTTTTTTGGCCAGTATGTAGCAAGTCCAACAAGAGAGGGTGCAGTTTTAGACTTAGTTTTAGGAAATGAAGATGGGTAGGTGGAAGGAACAAAGAACAAAGAACAAAGAAAATTACAGCACAGGAACAGGCCCTTCGGCCCTCCAAGCCTGCGCCGATCCAGATCCTCTATCTAAACCTGTCGCCTATTTTCTAAGGGTCTGTATCTCTTTGCTTCCTGCCCATTCATGTATCTGTCTAGATACATCTTAAAAGACGCTATCGTGCCCGTGTCTACCACCTTCGCTGGCAACGCGTTCCAGGCACCCACCACCCTCTGCGTAAAGAACTTTCCATGCATATCCCCCCTAAACCTTTCCCCTCTCACCTTGAACTCGTGACCCCTAGTAATTGAATCCCCCACTCTGGGAAAAAGCTTCTTACTATCCACCCTGTCTATACCTCTCATGATTTTGTACACCTCAATCAGGTCCCCCCTCAACCTCCATCTTTCTAATGAAAATAATCCTAATCTACTCAACCTCTCTTCATAGCTAGTGCCCTCCATACCAGGCAACATCCTGGTGAACCTCCTCTGCACCCTCTCCAAAGCTACCACATCCTTTTGGTAATGTGGCGACCAGAACTGCACGCAGTATTCCAAATGTGGCCGAACCAAAGTCTTATACAACTGTAACATGACCTGCCAACTCTTGTACTCAACACCCCGTCCGATGAAGGAAAGCATGCCGTATGCCTTCTTGACCACTCTATTGACCTGCGTTGCCACCTTCAGGAAACAATGGACCTGAACACCCAAATCTCTCTGTCCATCAATTTTCCCCAGGACTTTTCCATTTATTGTATAGTTCACTCTTGAATTGGATCTTCCAAAATGCATCACCTCGCATTTGCCAGGATTGAACTCCATCTGCCATTTCTCTGCCCAACTCTCCAATCTATCTATATTCTGCTGTATTCTCTGACAGTCCCCTTCACTATCTGCTACTCCACCAATCTTAGTGTCGTCTGCAAACTTGCTAATCAGACCACCTATACTTTCCTCCAAATCATTTATGTACATCACAAACAACAGTGGTCCCAGCACAGATCCCTGTGGAACACCACTGGTCACACGTCTCCATTTTGAGAAACTCTCTTCCACTGCTACTCTCTGTCTCCTGTTGCCCAGCCCGTTCTTTATCCATCTAGCTAGTACACCCTGGACCCCATGCGACTTCACTTTCTCCATCAACCTACCATGGGGAACCTTATCAAACGCCTTACTGAAGTCCATGTATATGACATCTACAGCCCTTCCCTCATCAATCAACTTTGTCACTTCCTCAAAGAATTCTATTAAGTTGGTAAGACATGACCTTCCCTGCACAAAACCATGTTGCCTATCACTGATAAGCCCATTTTCTTCCAAATGGGAATAGATCCTATCCCTCAGTATCTTCTCCAGCAGCTTCCCTACCACTGACGTCAGGCTCACCGGTCTACAATTACCTGGATTATCCCTGCTACCCTTCTTAAACAAGGGGACAACATTAGCAATTCTCCAGTCCTCCGGGACCTCACCCGTGTTTAAGGATGCTGCAAAGATATCTGTTAAGGCCCCAGCTATTTCCCCTCTCGCTTCCCTCAGTAACCTGGGATAGATCCCATCCGGACCTGGGGACTTGTCCACCTTAATGCCTTTTAGAATACCCAACACTTCCTCCCTCCTTATGCCGACTTGGCCTAGAGTAATCAAACATCTATCCCTAACCTCAACATCCGTCATGTCCCTCTCCTCGGTGAATACCGATGCAAATTACTCGTTTAGAATCTCACCCATTTTCTCTGACTCCACGCATAATTTTCCTCCTTTGTCCTTGAGTGGGCCAATCCTTTCTCCAGTTACCCTCTTGCTCCTTATATATGAATAAAAGGCTTTGGGATTTTCCTTAACCCTGTTTGCTAAAGATATTTCATGACCCCTTTTAGCCCTCTTAATTCCTCGTTCCAAATTGGTCCTACATTCCCGATATTCTTCCAAAGCTTCGTCTTTCTTCAGCCGCCTAGACCTTATATATGCTTCCTTTTTCCTCTTAGCTAGTCTCACAATTTCACCTGTCATCCATGGTTCCCTAATCTTGCCATTTCTATCCTTCATTTTCACAGGAACATGTCTCTCCTGCACGCTAATCAACCTCTCTTTAAAAGCTTCCCACATATCAAATGTGGATTTATTTTCAAAAAGCTGCTCCCAATCTACATTCCCCAGCTCCTGCTGAATTTTGGTATAGTTGGCCTTCCCCCAATTTAGCACTCTTCCTTTAGGACCACTCTCGTCTTTGTCCATGAGTATTCTAAAACTTACGGAATTGTGATCACTATTCCCAAAGTAGTCCCCTACTGAAACTTCAACCACCTGGCCGGGCTCATTCCCCAACACCAGGTCCAGTATGGTCCCTTCCCGAGTTGGACTATTTACATACTGTTCTAGAAAACCCTCCTGGATGCTCCTTACAAATTCTGCTCCATCTAGACCTCTAACACTAAGTGAATCCCAGTCAATGTTGGGAAAATTAAAATCTCCTATCACCACCACCCTGTTGCTCTTACATCTTTCCATAATCTGTTTACATATTTGTACCTCTACCCCACGCTCGCTGTTGGGAGGCCTGTAGTACAGCCCCAACATTGTTACCGCACCCTTCCTATTTCTGAGTTCTGCCCATATTGCCTCACTGCTCGAGTCCTCCATAGTGCCCTCCTTCAGCACAGCTGTGATATCCTCTTTGACCAGTAATGCAACTCCTCCACCCCTTTTACCTCCCTGTATCCGCCTGAAGCATCGATATCCTGGGATATTTAGTTGCCAATCGTGCCCTTCCCTCAACCAAGTCTCAGTAACAGCAATAACATCATACTCCCAGGTACTAATCCAAGCCCTAAGGTCATCTGCCTTACCTACTACACTTCTTGCAGTAAAACAAATGCACCTCAGACCACCAGTCCCTTTGCGTTCATCATCTGCTCCCTGCCTACTCTTCCCCTTAGTCACGCTGACTTCATTATCTAGTTCCTTACAGGCTTTAGTTACTACCTCCTTACTGTCCACTGACCTCCTCATTTGGTTCCCATCCCCCTACCACATTAGTTTAAACCCTCCCCAACAGCGTTAGCAAAAGCACCCCCAAGGACATTGGTTCCAGTCCGGCCCAGGTGTAGACCGTCCAATTTGTAATAGTCCCACCTCCCCCAGAACCGGTCCCAATGTCCCAAAAATCTGAACCCCTCCCTCCTGCACCATCTCTCAAGCCACGCATTCATCCTGACTATTCTTTCATTTCTACTCTGACTATCACGTGGTACTGGTAGCAATCCTGAGATTACTACCTCTGAGGTCCTACTTTTTAACTTGGCTCCTAACTCCCTAAATTCTGCTTGTAGGACCTCATCCCGTTTTTTACCTATATCATTGGTGCCGATGTGCACAACGACAACTGGCTGTTCACCCTCCCCCTTCAGAATGTTCTGCAGCCGATCTGAGACATCCCTGACCCGTGCACCTGGGAGGCAACATACCATTCGGGAGTTTCGTTTTCGACCAAAGAACCGCCTATCTACTCCCCTTACAATCAAATCCCCTATGACTATAGCCCTTCCACTCTTTTTCCCGCCCTTCTGAACAGCAGAGCCAGCCACGGTGCCATGAACCTGGCTACTGAAGCCTTCCCCTGGTGAGCCATGGCAGTGGGAGAGCATTTTGGTGGTAGTGATCATAATTCAGTCAGTTTTAACATAATTATGGAAAAGGACAGGGATAGAACAGGAGTTAGAGTTCTCAATTGGGGCAAGGCTAATTTTACTAAACTGAGGAGTGATTTGTTGAAAGTGGACTGGAAACAGCTACTTGAAGGTAAATCAGTGTCAAAGCAGCGGGAGGCATTCAAAGGGGAGATTCAAGGGGTTCAGAGTAAACATGTTCCCACAAAGAAAAAGGGTGAGATGGCCAAATCTGGAGCCCCATGGGTGTTAAGGAGCCTACAGGGTAAGATAAGGCAGAAAAGGAAAGCTTATGTCCGACACAAAGAACTCAATACTACTGAAAGCTGAGAGGTGTATAGAAAATGGAGGGGTGAAATCGTAAAGGAAATTAGGAAAGCAAAGAGAGGACATGAAAGAATACTGGCAAGCAAAATCAAAGTGAACCCAAAGATGTTTAATAAATACATTAAGAGTAAGAGGATAACTAAGGAGAGAGTAGGGCCCATAAAAGAACAAAAAGGAAACCTATGTGTAGGAGCGGAAGATGTTGGTATGGTTCTTAATGAATACTTTGCGTCTGTCTTCACAAAAGAGGGCGACAATGTAGATATTGTAGTTGAGGAGGAGGAGTGTGAAGTATTGGATGTGATAAACATAGGGAGAGGGGAAGTATTAATGGGATTAGCATCCTTGAAAGTTGATAAATCACCAGGGCCAGATGAAATGTATCCTAGGCTGTTAAAAGAAGCAAGAGCAGAAGGTCTGACCATCATTTTCCAGTCCTCACTGGATACAGGTGTGGTGCCAGAGGATTGGAGAATTGGTAACATTGTACCTCTGTTTCAAAGGGAGTGAAGGATAGACCGAATAATTACAGGCCAGTTAATCTAACCTCAGTAGTGGGCAAATTATTGGAATCTATTCTGAGAGACAGGATAAACTGTCACTTAGAAAGGCATAGGCTAATCAAGGATCGTCAGCATGGAATTGTTAAGGGAAGATCTTGTTTGACCAACTTGATCAAATTTTTTGAAGAAGTAACAAGGAAGATAGATGGAGGGCAGTGCAGTTGATGTGGTCTACATGGGTTTTAGCAAGGCTTTTGACAAGGTCCCACATGGCAGACTGATTAAAAAAATAAAATCCTATGGGATCCAGGGAAATGCAGCAAGGTGGATACAAAGTTGGCTCAGTAGCAGGAAAGAAAGACTAATTGTTGACGGGTGTTTTTGCGACTGGAGGGTTGTTTCCAGTGGCGTTCCACAGGGCTCAGTACTGGATCCCCTGCTTTTTGTGATACATATTAACGATTTGGACATAAATGTAGGGGCATGATCAAGAAGTTTGCAGATGACACAAAGATTGGCTGTGTGGTAGATAGCGAGGAGGATAGCTGTAGGCTGCAGGAAGATATTGATGGTCTGGTCAGATGGGCAGAAAAGTGGCAAATAGAATTCAACCTGCAGAAGTGTGAGGTGATGCAATTGGGGAGGTCAAACAAGGCAAAGGAATATACGATTAATGGGAAAATACTGAGAAGTGTAGAGGAAATGAGGGACCTTGGAGTGAATGTCCACAGATCCTTGAAGGTAGCAGGTCAGGTTGATAAGTTCGTTAAGAAAGTATATGGAATCCTTTCCTTTATTAGCCGAGGTATAGAATATAAGAACAGGGAGGTTACACTGGAACCGTATAACTCATTGGTTAGGCCACAACTTGAGTACTGTGTTCTGGTCACCTCATTACAGAAAGGATGTAATTGTACTATAGAGGGTACAGAGGAGATTTACGAGGATGTTGCCAGGACTGGACAAATTCAGCTATGAGGAAAGATTGGAAAGGCTGGGGTTGTTCTCCTTGGAACAGAGATGGCTCAGGGGAGATCTGATTGAAATGTACAAAATTTTGAGGGTTCTGGATAGAGTGGAGGTGAAGGGTCTATTCACCTTAGCAGAGAGGTCAGTAACGAGGAGGCATAGATTTAAAGTGATTGGTAGAAAAATTAGAAGAGAGATGAGCAAAAGCCTTTTCACCCAGAGGGTGGTGGGGTTCTGGAACTCACTGCCTGAAAGAATAGTTGAGGCAGAAACCCTCAACTCATTCAAAAGGAGTCTGGATATTCACCTCAAGTGCCGTAATCTGCAATACTACGGACCAAATGCTGGAAGGGGGGATTAGAAGAGGTGGATCGTTTTTCGGCTGGCACAGACATGATGGGCCAAGTGGCCTCTTTCTGTGCCTTAAACTTTCTATGATTTTATGATTTTTTCTGGTACTGTGCAATTAGACAGGATTGATTAATGACCTCATAGTGAAGGCGTCCCTTGGTAGCAGTGATCATAATATGATTGAAGTTCACATTCAGTTTGAGGGATAGAAGGGCGAATCTAAGATTAGTGTTTTAAACTTAAATAAGGGCAATTATGAGGGCATGAAAGCAGAGCTGGCTAAAGTAAACTGGCAAATTAGGTTAAGAGATAGGTCAGTAGAGATGCAATGGGAGACATTTAAAGAGATATTTAAGAATACTCAGAAAAGATGCATTCCAGTGAGAAAGAAAGACTCTAAGGGAAGGACACCCAATCCATGGCTAACTAAGGGAGTTAAAGACAGTATCAAATTGTAAGAAAAAGCATATAATTCCGTAAAGATGAGTGGCAGGTAGAAGATTGGGCAGAATATAAAGAACAGCAAAGCAAGACTGAAAGGTTAATAAGGAGGGAGAAATTAGAGTATGAGAGAAAACTAGCTAGAGATATAAAAACAGAGAGTAAGAGTTTGTACAGGTATTTAAAATGGAAAAGAGTAAGTAAAGTGAGCATTGGTCCTCCAGCGAGTGAGTCTCGGGAATTAATAATGGAAAATAAGGAGATGGCAGATGAACTGAATAGATATTTTGCATCTGTCTTCACTGTAGAGGGTACAAACAACATCCCAGAAATAATTGTGAATCAGAATGGGAAAAGAGAACTTAAATCAATTACAATCACCAGGGAAAGCATACTGAAAATATGATTAGAACTAAAAGCTGAGAAGTCCCCAGGTCCTGATGGATTTCATCCTAGGATCTTAAAAGGAGTGGCTGCTGAGATAGTCGATGTATTGGTTTTAATTTTCCAAAATTCCGTAAATTCTGGAAAGGTCCCATCAAATTGGAAAATAGCGAATGTGACTCCTTTATTCAAGAAAGGAGGGAGCCAGAAAGCAGGAAACTACAGGCCAGTTAGCCTAACACCTGTCATATGGAGAATGCTGGAATCTATTATTAAAGTGGTTAAATCGGGGCACTTAGTAATCTCAATGTAATCAGGCAGAGTCAACATGGCTTTATGAAAGGGAAGTCAGGTTGGACTAATTTATTGGAGTTCTTTGAGGAAATAACAAACAACATGGATAAAGTAGATGTGCTATACTTAGATTTCCAGAAGGCATTTGACAAGGTGCCACATCAAATGTTACTGCACAGACTAAGAGCTCATGGTATTGGAGGTAACATATTGGACTGGATTCTACTAGCTCACCACCGATCTCGGCAGCAAGTTTTCAAAATGGTGGTCCACCAGCGTGGACTACCTGTTGCAGAACCGCCATGCTATTCAGCGTGTTGCCTCAGTAACATTGATGTGATGTGCCACCCCCCACCCCCCCCCCAAAATGGCGTGGAGGGGCGGGATTTCCGGCACTGTGATCGGCGTCGGGTCAACTGAGTTTCAGTTGCTGGGGCCCTATTTAAAGGGCAGCCAGTCCTGCATTAGTGTTAAAAACCTAAAGAAAAAACCTGTATCCAGAAGTGAATTAAGTGTTGTACTGCTGAATAAGCTGTTCATTTTCTGCACCAGGCAAAATACCAAAGATGGCAGAGGGGCGCCCCTGGGTGGCTCCACAGTTCAGCGATGCCTCCCTGCTCACTCTCCTCCAGGCTGTTCAGGCAAGGCGGGAGGTCCTTTTCCCCAGCGATGGTAAGAAGAGGCCCTCCCGCCTGACCAAGGCAGCCTGGCTGGAGGTGGCAGAGAATGCCAGTAGCCATGGAGCCATCCAGCATGGTTGGGTCCAATGCCAGAAGAGGATGAACGATCTGCTTCGCACTGCAAAAGTAAGTGGCATTTTGTATCATGGCTCCACTGAACCTAGTTGTGCCCACACAGAGTGGCACATGTGTGCCACTGCCATGCCAAAGACATGGAGGTTGGGCAGGGATGAATGACGTGATATCAATGGATGAATGTATGAAAGAACTCACCCCTGTCTGCTGCTCAGAGCATGGCACCTACATGAGTG
This sequence comes from Heterodontus francisci, assembly GCF_036365525.1. Classification (NCBI taxonomy): domain Eukaryota; kingdom Metazoa; phylum Chordata; class Chondrichthyes; order Heterodontiformes; family Heterodontidae; genus Heterodontus; species Heterodontus francisci. Next base: position 123,772,656 of record NC_090372.1, on the reverse strand, counting down.
GCTCACTCAGTAGTGCACATCGAGCATTCCCCACCTTTGGCCAAAAGCATCCCTCTTGTGACATGTGTCGGGTTGTTGTTCTGCCATCCTTAATTTCTGCCTCCTTGTTCCTCCAGGCAAAGCGAGCCCACAATGCTCGTGAGGCGATTTGTACTGGTGGAGGAGTGCCAGATATGCGGACACTAACACAGGCTGAAGAGGAGGCCCTGGAAATTGCATCCATTCATGTGGACCGTTCATTTGGTGATGTAGAGCTCAGGGTCCGAGATGAAAATACAGCCATTTGATATACACAATGATGACTGTGACATTGTTACTGTTTGAGACAATGCTGTCATAATCATGACATGTGCAACATCAAGACTGACAGTGTGCTCTTCTCATTGTATCTTGCAGGTCAACACTCTGAGTCGGCAATGGCGACCCAGGACACCTCCCAAACCTCTGAGGAAGAGACATCCTCAAAGGACGCAGCATCCCATAACACTCCCGCACCTTCCATCACTGCAAATACAGTCACCTCGGTGGGAATGCGATCCACCATAGAGTCTGGTTCACAAGCTGGTGAGGGCATGGCACATACGCTTGAGTAGCTGACTGAGGCTGAGGCCAGTGACAGTTGGAGAGCTGTGGGTGGCCAGGCCCATGCTGAGCCTCAGGCTACTGATGACCCTCTGTTGTGGACAGCACTGGGCTTGCTGGAGCTGCAGCAGCAGTCATGGCAACATCTGGTGGAGATGCCTCAGGCCATGCACAGCCTTGAGTGGATGATGGGGGAGGCCATCCCGGCCATAACAGCTGCCGTGTCCCAGGCATTTGAGCTCATGGCTTCATCCATTGAGACGGTGGCCGCCCTCTTGGTGAGCCAGATTCCATTAATGTGCACTGGCCTGCAATCTGTGGATACCGGCCCCTCAGCCCTTCCGCCGGTGAGTCAAGCTCCAGCAGCCACAATGTCTTAGGCGAGTTCTGCGCTGACGTCGGATTCGCCAGCCAGCCAGGGCCCTCCAGGCCCTATACGCACAGAGGACGACCACCGAAGTCATCCACAGCCAAAGGGCAATCAGATCAGCAGCCTTCCTCCAGTCAGGCTGCCAGCGCAGATGTGGCACTGTGAAGGAGAACTCGCAAACGTTTCAAAACAACACCGTGACGCAAATGGGTATGCACGACTGACACTACACTGTAAAAAGTTAATTCACTAAATGTTCTTCAGTAACATGTGTGTTGCTTTTACTGTGTGAATGAAGTGTACCAGCATGTGCCGATCGTGTCTCCTCCCATTACATCATTGGCCTTTCAGAACTGCCAATGTATGGAATAACATCATTGCCATGCCAGTATTACTCATGTGCGTCTCCACAGATGCAGTAACAGGGACAATGGCTCAGTATGCTGCTGCCAGTAATGGTGGAGACAAAGAGTGTTGCAGATGTGGGGTGCTGCACAACAGGTGAGCGAAGGTAATAAAAACAAGAAATGCTGGAAATACTCAGCAGGTCTGGCAGCATCTGTGCAGAGAGAAGCAGAGTTAACGTTTCAGGTCAGAGACCCTTCTCTGCACAGATGCTGCCAGACCTGCTGAGTATTTCCAGCATTTCTTGTTTTTATTTCAGATTTCCAGCATCTGCAGTATTTTGCTTTTATTTAGGTGAGCGAGGATGCTGTGTGGCTTGCAGAGTACATGGTAGTTATTATGGCACGGAGAACCTTTGATCAATAAGGCGTTGCCCTGCATCCCTTGCTCTCTGCTTACTCTGCATGCAGCGCCTGAATTCTGTCTGTCCTCCCATGGGCCTTTCCTGCTGTAAGTCTACAGCATCCTCAGCGTCCGAGGTTGAGTCCTGCTTACGTCTGTCCTCATCCTGCAAGGCCTCTCCCTATTGAGTGTGTAGTTGTGCAGAGTACAGTAGACAGCAATGATACAAGCTATCCTTTCCGGCTCGTACTGCAGGGCACCACCCGATCTATCCAGGCAAAGGAAGTGCATTTTCAGCATGCCGATCGCCTGCTCAATGGTGGTTCTTGTAGCTCCGTGGCTGGCGGTGTATCTCTCCTCTGCAGCAGTAGTGTGGTGTCTCACTGGTGACAGGAGCCATGTCTGCAAGGGGTAGCCCTTGTCTCCAAGAAGCCACTCCTCCATCTGAGGCTGTTCATTGAACAGCAACAGCAGCTGGGACTGGCGCAGGACGAAGGCGACATGGCAGCTGCCTGGAAACCGGGCACAGATTTGCATGAAGCATTTTCGGTGATCTCACACTAGCCACACGTTAATTGAGTGGAAGCCCTTACAATTTATGTATTTAGCTGGTAGCCCGGCAGGAGCCTTGATGGCCACATGGGTGCAGTATATGATCTCTTTCACCTGTGGGAATCCTGCGATGGAGGCGAAACAGATGGCCCTTGGGGCCTGGCTCTTAAGGTCCATCCTGAAGCAGAGATAGTCACCAGCCCTCCAGAACAGGGCATCGGTGACCTCCCTGATGTAGCGGTGCACTGCTGACTGTGTGACAAAGGTCTCCGGTGGGTGCCTGAAATGATGCAGAGGCATAGACATTAAGAGCCACTGTCACTTTGAGGGCCACAGACATAGGATATCCACTGAAGCCCATCGGTTGCAGGTCATCATTGAGCAGGGCACAGAGATGTGTCACTGCCTCTCTCAACATCTGGAGTTGCCTCTGACACTGGTGCTATGACATCTGCAGGTCATGTGGGCCTCTATGTGGGCTATACCTGTCTGTTGATTTTGTCTGTGGTGCTGATGGCTCCTCACGACAAGTGGATCAATGAATATAGGGTGTACTATTCCCATCTCCGAGTTGCAATTAAACTCAGTTCCTTTACTTCTTCGAAGGTACCTAACAGGGCAGAGATTGAGGTTGACTGGTACATCAGGTGCTTTCAGGCATCAACTATGTGCCATTATAGTGCATTGCCCATTTTAGCTTCCACTAAGAGTGACACAGCATGACCACATTCAGATTGTATCAGTTGCATCGATTGGCCCACCAGCCAGATTATCTTTAAACGTCCACCAGTTCTGGCATCCTCCCCAAACACAGGGTTCTTGGAGTGCCATTGCTCCTTCACTCACACAAACATTCAATGGCGCAGAGTATCCTCCTTTATGGAGGGAGGGTATGCAGTAGCTCCCTTTATGCCTGCAGAGTTGTTCCCGCTTTAATGCACTCCCCCTCCCACCCCTCTCACACGTATGTAGAGTTGTGCCTGCTTTAATGCACTCCCCCCCACCTCCCTTGTAATACCATCACCCACCACCTCCGTTGATGCCTGCAGAGCTCTATCCCAGTAATACCGTCACCCCTCCCACCTCCCTACACATATGCAGAGTTGTGCCCCTAATAATACCATCCCCCCCACCTCCCTTGATGCCTGCAGAGTTGTGCCCCCAGTAATACCATCCCCTCTCCCACCTCCCTTCACACATATGCAGAGCTGAGACCCGCACGCAAGACTTACCTTCATAGGCTCCAAGCACTGCAACCCCCATCCTGCTGGCTTTTATTGGTCGGGAATGGGACGGCACGTGAGCAATGCCCGTTCAACAGAATATGCGGAAGTGTTGACTAAGAGGCAGTGGGATGCATAATGAGGCAAGGTGAGTAGTGCTTTGCATATTGAAATTGGGCTTCCGTCGTCGAGCAGTGGGGGAGGCCGCCCCGAGACCTCGCCGCCACCAGTAATATGGGGTGGGGCCTTCCTGGTGTCTGGGAGCATGGCGAGCCTCTCCCGGAGGCATTTTCCAGCCCCCACCCCCCCACCACCGCCACGACCCCCGAAGTCTGGGGGCCAGTAAAATTCAGCCCATTAGTATGGATAGAAGATTAATTCGCTAACAGGAAACAGAGTAGGCATAAATGAGTCATTTTCGGGTTGGCAAGTTGTGACAAATGGAGTGCCGCAGGGATCAGTGTTGCGATCTCAACTTTTTACAATTTATATCAATGACTTGGATGAAGGGACTGAAGGTATGGTTGCTGAATTTGCTGATAACACAAAGATAGGTAGGTAAGTAAGTTGTGAAGAGGACATAAGGAATCTGCAAAGGAAAAAGATAGGTTAAATGAGTGGGCAAAGATTTGACAAATGGAGTATAATGTGGGAAAATGTGAACTTATCCACTTTGGTAGGAGGAATAGTAAAGCAGAATATTATTTAAATTGAGGGAGATTGCAGAACTCTGAGGTACAGAGGGATCTGGATGTCCTGGGACATGAATCACAAAAGGTTGGTATGCAAATACAGCACGTGATTAGGAAGGCAAATGAAATGTTGTCGTTTATTGCAAGGGGAATGGAATATAAAAGCAGAGATGTTTTGCTACAGTTGTATAGAGTTTTGGTGAGACCACATAGTTTGTACAGTTTTGGTATCCTTATTTAAGAAAGTGTATAAATGCGTTAGAGGCAGTACAGAGAAGGTTCAGTCGACTCATACCTGGGATGAGAGGGTTATCTTATGAGGAAAGGTTAGACAGGTTGGGTCTGTATCCATTAGAGTTTCGAAGAATGAGAGGTGATCTTATTGAAACATATAAGATCCTGAGGGGACCTGACAGGGTGGATGCTGAAAGAATGTTTCCCCTTGTGGGAGAGACTAGAACTAGGGGACACAGTTTAAAAATAAGGGGTCACCCATTCAAGACAGAGATGAGGAGAACATTTTTTTCTAAGAGGGTTGTGGGACTTTGGAACTCTCTTCCCCAGAGAGTGGTGGAGGCAGGGTCAATAAATATTTTTAAAGCAGAGATAGATAAATTCTTGACTAACAGTGGAGTCAAAGGGTATTGGAGGTAGGCAGGAAAGTGGAGTTGAGGCCACATCAGATCAACCATGATTTTATTAAATGGCGCAGCAGGCTCGAAGGGGCCGAATGGCCTACTCCTGCTCCTAGTTCGTATGTTCGAGTCCTGGAAACATCGACACTATGTCTATCAAGTTCCAGTGTCTCAACTGGAAGACAGCAGACATTCTCTGAATTTAAGCTGTTCAAACAGTTATGGTTTATCAATTTGGCAGTGACGGAACCGGACAAGCGAGCTGTCAAGATGAAAATCGCAACAGATAATGAAGGGCTTCACAGGTTAAACAGAAGGGGAACACAAGGATCCGAACAAGCTATGGTCCACCTTAGAAGACCAACTGCGGGTGAAGCTCAGCTTTCACATTCATCACCTGGAATTCATGTCCTTCAGAAGACAGGCAAAGGAGTCTATAGATCACTTCATTAATTACTGTAGAGACAAGGGCAGAGACTGTTATTTTTCTGATACAGAATTGGCTGAATCACTGAGTTGGTGATAACATAAACACCTATTGAAGCTTTTCAAAAGATTTTCTTGAAAAGCCAAAAGGGTATGCTCTTGAAGCACCACTGAAGGATGGGTGCAAAAATGAGGTAATCCTGACAGGGCAGTAGACTCTACAAGCCCTGTGCGCAGCCTCAACTATAGGCAAAGTAGCTAGGTTAACCAAGCCCAACAATCCATGTGGAAGATGTAGTCTTCTGCACACACCTCACAGTTGTCTGGCGCTTCACGACATATTCAAGGCATGTGACATCAAGGAGCACTGGAAGCGCTATTGTAAAAACTCAACCCAGCAGGGGTTACCAAAGCTTGTGACAAAATCCAATTAGGTGACAAGCAGACTCTGGCAGGGGCAGAGGGCATGTCAAGCACCATGGGAAAGACATCCATGAAGTGGACGACGATGATGGACAAAGTCTTACAAAGCGTGATGAGCAAGCATTTCATACTATCAACATCAGGAATGCGTGGATGCCATTGCACCGTTAGAAGCATTCACAACCATGAACATCATATGTCCTCAGAAAGTTGGAAAACACACTTTCTGGGTAAAGGGAGACACCAGAGCGAGTGCCAATATCCTCCCTCTTAGAATCCTGAAGGAGATGTACCCACAGATGTGGAAGGCAATGGTACAGCCAACACCTGCAAAGCTCACAGCGTACAATGGATTCAGTAATTCTGTGCACTGGATCCATAACACTGGAGTGCAGATATGGGCAATCAGAATGGTCGACACCAGTGTTCTGCAATTGCAGGCCCACCAGTGTATAGAGACCTCACATTGGTTACAATCCATGGGATCAGTCAAATGTCTGAAGATCAGATCTAGAGGACAAACCTATCAATTTGGCCCTGGGTCTTATATCACAATACCCAGGGTGTTTTGACATGATAAGTAACTTTAGAGGAGATGCTGTCTTACATTTGCGAGAAGACGCTGTTGCATCCATTGACATTCCACGTAAATGTAGTGTCCATATTAAGGACAAGCTCAAGGTCGAGTTAGAAAATATGGAACAAAATGGGATCCTCCATGAAGTTCAGGAACACATGGAATAGTGCAGCTCCATAACATGTGTTGTCAAAAAAGACGGGTCAGTCAGAGTATGCTTAGACCCTAGACATCTGAATAGAGCATTAAAACCTTGTCCACATAAAATTCCTACACTGGAGGAATTAAATCCTAAGTTCGCAGGGGCAAAATTTTTCTCAAAACTGGATGCAAAGAATGGCTATAGATCAGTTCACTTGGCGAAAAATTCACAAGTGTTGACTACTTTTAGGACTCTGGGCTTTCAACGACTGTCTATCAGCCAAGACCCTTTTCAACAACATATTGACAGGATCACTTGTGTCTGTATAGCAGATGACCTTGCTGTCATCGGTAAAACAAAGCAGGAACCCGATCACAGCCTACACTTATTGATGGAGGCAGTGCATAGAGAGGGACTTGTCTTCAACAGTCGCAAGTGTGAAGTCAACGTTCAACAAATCAATTTTTTTGACTCGATTCACTCAAGCAGTGGTATCCATCCTGACCTAAGTAAATTGGAGGATATACATGCAAAGCAAACTCCACAAGATCAGGAGGATCTCCAACAGTGTTTGGGGTTGTTCAACTTCCTTTCTCCATATATTCCCAACTTTGCACAGAAAGCACTCAGGAAAGAAGTTCCTTTTCTATAGCACCAACATATGTTCAACGAGCTCAAGAATTCGCTCTCTAAGGAAACATTCTCGCTACAATTCTATAATCTGAGAGAAGAGACTACCTTGGAAGTAGCTGATTCTCAAAAAGGGCTAGGAGCCTGTATACTTCAAAAGGGAAAGCCAATTGCATTTGGTTCCAAAAGCCTATCAGCAGCTAAATCAAACTACTCTAACTTAGAGCGGGAGATATTAGCTCTCATGTTTGGAATCATGCAATTCCATACCTACCTCTTTGGGAAGAAATTTGTGGTGGAGAGTGACCACAAATTGCTCGAAATGATTTGGTGGAAACAGTTGACCAGCGCACCTCCTATGTTACAACATCTCTTCGTTAAGGTACAAGGCTATGACTGCGACATACGCTATAAACCTGGTAATTTACTGATTACATCGGAAACCTTAATCAGATTGCCCAACCATATCAAAACTGCAGGTCTGGCAGCATCTGTGGAAAGAGAAGCAGAGTTAACGTTTCGGGTCAGTGAAGGGTCACTGACCCGAAACGTTAACTCTGCTTCTCTTTCCACAGATGCTGCCAGACCTGCTGAGTGAATCCAGCATTTCTTGTTTTTGTTTCAGATTTCCAGCATCCGCAGTATTTTGCTTTTATATCAAAACTGCAGATGTTTCACTAGACCTGCAGGTAGATTCAATTGCCGATGAAGTCGAGGATGACCTACAGATAGACTTGATGGTTTTGGGTAGCACAAATGATAGCAACAGAGACATCTAAGGACCCAACTCTACAAGAGTTCTGGAAGACCATAATTAATTGATGGCCAGACTCACTTCAAGACGTTCAGGAAGTATCGAGACCATTTTGGGCATACCAGGATAAGCTCGGAATATCCCATAGTGCTATCTTTAAAGGAAAACAGGTTCTCATTCATGAATCATAGAAACATAACATACATAGAAACATAGAAAATAGAAGCAGGAGTAGGCCATTCGGCCCTTCGAGCCTGCTTCGCCATTCATTATAATCATGGCTGATCATCCAACTCAGTGACCTGTTCCCACTTTTGTCTCATACCCTTTGATCCCTTTAGACCCAAGTGCTATATCTAACTCCTTCTTGAAAACATACAATGTTTTGGCCTCAACTGCTTTCTGTGGTAGCGAATGCCACAGGCTCACCACTCTCTGGGTGAAGAAATTTCTTCTCATCTCAGTCCTGAAAGGTTTACCCCGTATCCTTAGACTATGACCCCTGGTTCTGGACACCCCCACCATCGGGAACATCCTTCCTGCATCTACCCTGTCAAGTCCTGATAGAATTTTATAGGTTTCTATGAGATTCCCCCCTCACTCTTCTGAACTCCAGCGAATATAATCCTAACCGACTCAATCTCTCCTCATACGTCAGTCCCGCCATCCCAGGAATGAGTCTGGTAAACCTTCGCTGCACTCCCTCTATATCAAGAACATCCTTCCTCAGATAAAGAGACCAAAACTGCACACAATATTCCAGGTGTGGCCTCACCAAGGCCCTGTATAATTGCAGCAAGTCATCCCTGCTCCTGTACTCGAGTCCTCTCGCTATGAAGGCCAACATACCATTTGCCTTTTTTACCGCCTGTTGCACCCGCATGCTTACCTTCAGCGGCTGGTGTACGAGAACACCCAGGTCTCACTGCATATTCCCCTCTCTCAGTTTCTAGCCGTTCAGATAATAATCTGCCTTCCTGTTTTTGCTACCAAAGTGGATAAGCTCACATTTATCCACATTATACTGCATCTGCCATGCATTAGCCCACTCAGTCAACTTGTCCAAATCACCCTGAAGCCTCTCTGCATCCCCTTCACAACTCACCCTCCCACCCAGTTTTGTGTCATCTGCAATCACTGCGACCGAATATTTTGTAATAGTTACATCAAGCACAGATAAGCATATCCCATTCTAGAAGGCTAGCACAGGAAACAGAATATTGGGCAGCAATTAGCAGTGGCATTGAGGCAACTGTCAGGGAGTGCGAGGTATGTCAAGTACATATGCCCAATCAACTCAAGGAACCATTACTACCGCACGAAGTTCCTGCACACCCATGGTCCAGGATTGCCACTGATCTTTCTCACGTCCATGGTGATGATTTCCTAGTCATGACAGACTATTTTTCTAAATTTCCAATCACATGTCAATTACAGGATATGTCCAGCACAACTGTTGCACATACGTTGAGTGCTATTTTTAATTTGTTTGGAGCACTGCAGGAGATTGTTTCAGACAATGGATCTCAGTACATGGGCAAGCCATTCCAGAACCTATGTGAGAAGTGGGGAGTGGATCACATTACTTCATCACCACTATCCTAGGTCGAAATGCTTGGCAGAGTGCATGGTGCGTACTGTTAAATCCTTAATCGTCAAAAGTCGGTAGACCAGGCAAGACTTGCATGTGTGGCTATACCTCAGAGCAACACCGCTAATTGTAACTGTTCCTTCACCAGTACAGCTGATGTTTGGCAGACAGGTGCGAACAACTCTACTGAGTCACCATCCATCTGCGCTTCCAGAGATACAGGATGAATTTCTCGAAAGACAGGAGAAGATGAATTATGTGCATGACTGGCATCCAGGTAAAGAACTACTAGGCTTAATGGTTGGACAGAAAATTCAGATTTTACATCTCACTGATGTGGAATTCAGCTGAGGTAGCTGGAGTATGTCCTGAACCAAGATGTCATGAGGTACTCACATTGAGACGGAATCGATGTCAAATCAGATAAGTTCCTAATCTTGAAACAACAAGCAATTCTATTGCAAGTAGCAATCAAAGATTTAAACACAGCCCTCCTACAGATACAGATCATTGTTAGAATGATCAACAATCTCAGACTAGATTTATAGCGACCAGATTGGGGCATATCAGCAAACCACCATTACGCTTCACAGACTCATAAGCTCACAGCCTTGTAAAGTTGTAAATTTGTACTGCATAAGAGTTTGCTGTATTGTAAATAGATATTGGCTGTTTATTAATAGGGGATACTTTTAAGTAAGAAAAAAGCAGGATGTTGTGGTACACCTTTAAGTAGATGTGGCTATGTCTATGTACATCATCAGATAGGAAATGATGTAAGGTAGCACATGATAGGTAGTCTGCAGTATGTAATCATCCAAGTAAGATGTGTTATCAAGAACTCTCCAAGATTGTGCATGTGATACTTAATCATCATGAATAAAGAACCCAGATTCAAGTTTATCAATCCCATTTGAGCGGTTGGTGCATTTGTGTTCAGTAGTAAGAAAAGAAAACACAACAGCTGTCAGCTTCATTAAAATAGTTAAGTTGACTACCTGCTTCATAGGAGCAGGTCAGCTGCCTACCCCTTGTTCCGCTTCCATAAAAGCTGCAAGTGGTGGGTTGGAGTCAGGTTGGGGTCAGATTGCAGATATTGAAAATGTTAATATTTGACCCAAACACAATATTTTTATGTGCTAAAATTCAGTCCAACATTTCCTGATCAATGGCCTTTCACCAGAACCGGAAGATGTTAGAGGTGAACAGCCAATGATGGGTTCAAATTGACATGTGTGATTCTGGAATTAAGACCGCTAAGTTTTGAAGAGAGATTCATAGAACTGAACACTAGAGAAATTGAGTATAAAGTTAAGTCGCATATGGCAAGATTTGAGATTTTTTTAAAAAGAAAGGCATGCATTTACATAGTGTCTTTCGTGACCACAGGACATCCCAAAGTGCCTTACAACCAATGAAGCACTTTTGAAGTGAGTCACTGTTGCAATGTAGGAAACGCAGCAGCCAATTTGTGCACAACAAGCTCCCACAAACAGCAATGTGACAATGACCAGATAATCTGTTCTTGTGATGTTGACTGAAGGATAAATATTTGCCAGGACAATTGGGATAACTTCCCTGCTCTTCTTTGAAATGGTGTCATGGCATCTTTTATATCCGCCTGAGAGGACAGAGGGGGACTCCATTTAACATTTCATCCTTAAAACAGCATCTCCACCAGTGCAGCACTCCCTCAGTACTGAATTAGAGTAGCAGCCTTGATTTTTACACTCACAACCCACAACCTTCTGACTGAGAGGAGAGTACTACCAACTTAGCCACAACTGACCAAAGGATTTTTACTTAGAGTAGTGAACGTCTAGAATATACTCCCTTAATTAATATATTGTTGATTAAAAGATACATGTGATGTAAGGTTGGAATGATATTCTTGAGAATTTCTTGATTTACTTTTGGGAGGAAAGTATGGAGAAATGTTATGCCCTTCCTTAGGAGATGGAGGAGTTGGATAGATAGTTGAATGTGCCTTTATTTTGTCTCTGGAAGGAACAGACTTGGCATTCTCTTGTTCCATGTTTTCTTATATGCTAAATAACTTGAAAATCAGTATTCAGCCTGCTGCCTGTGTACACAAGTCTCCTTTGCTTAATAATGCATGCCACAATAGATTGTCGGGCCTGCACAATATACAAAGCTTATTTTTTGCAATGGCTTTTCAATCAAAGTCTCATATTTGGCACCATGTGGAGATGCGAACAGATGCGACAAACCAGTTTCTTTTTCCTCAAGGCAGCCAAGGACCATAATTGCAGTTTTATTACTGCATATGATTGACTGATAAAAAAAATCTTTACCTTCTGCTAATTTGAATATAAAACTGCAAAGTAAATCTACTTTTGCATTAGGCAAAAAAGCACCATGTTGTTGCATATAGTCAGTGTTCTTATGATAATTTTCCTGTAAGGTGCAAACATGTTCTTAATACTGACAGCAGAGTGCTGATAAAACTGATTACTAACTAGAGTTTTGCATTACTTATAAATGTATTTAAATAAGATTTCACAAAAATAAAAAGCTTGAAGAAAGATTTACCAAATGGAATTTTACTGCAATAAAGAGTAGTTTGATGAGTGTCAATTTTTGATGCAGTGATTCGGAGGTGCATTTTAATCTTTTTCTATTGTCTGCTGCTATATTGTATAATGGAAGTAGTTTGCCTCTTTCACTAATTGTTCCATACCTGGCTGTCAATATATTTAGTCTACTCTCATTGATATTTGAAAGTACCATGATTGTTCAAGATGCCAAATGAGGCTACATGATTGATATCGGCACAAAGAACGCAGGACTTTCATGACTGATTCATTTTGAATCTTGCTGCATCACTGACCAAAAGCAGAAAAAATCATAGGATAAGCATGTTGTTAAGTTCTGGTATTTCCTTTTCTGTACAACTTTGCATCAGATTAACATGTTGTTTATTTCTCAATGGCAAAATTATAGAAATATTTAAATCCATTTAGAACAGGATATTCAATGAGTGACACTCAGATTTTACTCTATTATTGTTAGGCATGTGCAGAAAGAAAAAATAGAGTTTATTATGCTATCTGTCAAAAACCATCAACATTCACACATCATTTTTTTATGTATCCAATTCCAATTTATATGTAGGACTGCAAGGTTAGTCTTAAGCTGTAGTATATTTTGATGTAACACTATATTGTAGAGTGCATGAATATACCTTCTACAGTCTGTTAGGGTATTTATACATGTAATCTATAGTGTGTGATTATATTGCAATTACTTCTGGATCAGTCATATTGAGCTCATCATGTGCTCTATATACTCAGCTGCAGTACATACACTGTAGACCAGTGGTTCATTTTGGGTTAATATTTAATATAGGATATTACATGTGAAGTGTGTAAAGTGCATTTTGGTGTGAGATTAATAGGTTACTATTCAATAGTAGAAGACCTTCTCCCTTTACCTTTGCTGAATCCATAGAATATTCAGGTAACAATGCTCATAATTCCAAACTATCAACCACAATGTTCAAAAGCACAGATTTCACCTTTTATAAATGAGTGAATATGAATCTTGACTAGTTTGATTTAGATTTTCTTTTGTGCTTGCCCCAAAGTCCAAAGCAAGTACAGTAAAGCTTTGAGGAACTTTGAAAATATTGGTTGTTTGCAGAAGCACCATGGTACGTGTACAGTTACTTTCACAATTATTTGTTTAAAACGAGACAAACATTAATCATGTTTGAATTTAGTCAAAGAGAAATGAGTTAAACTGAGCCAAAACCAGCAGTCAAATATCTGGACAAAACTATTTGGAAATATTTTGTAAATTCCTGCATAAGATGGAATTTACTCTTGTGGTCAACTACACACCAAATATTTTCAACCTACGGCTATGTATTCTGTCTTATTCTTCTCTGAAATTTCTTCTGGTGTCTGTTTGCATTCCACTGTGCCTGAGTCAACAGTTCTGCTCACAAACACTTTGGGAAGTTGTCTCTTCTTACAATTTCAAAAGTCAGCTTAGAACTTAGAACTGTTCCTTTCTCACAGCAAAATATAGTTTAATTTCCCATTGATGTATTATTTTAACCCAGCAGCCTCAGAGCTATTTATTCTGCCACATCTGTGACTGGTACTTGATCTATCACTCAGATCCTTGAAGCATCCATGTGATGTTCAATAGAACCATAGAATGGTTACTACACAGAAGGAGGCCAATTGGCTCATCATGTCCCTGCCAGCTCTCTGCAAGACCCACTCAGCGAGTGCCACTCCCTGCCTTTTCCTGTAGCCTTGCAATTTTTTTCTCTTCAGGTCCTTATCTAATTCCCTCTTGAAACACACTCTGAACTTCTGGATCCATCCTAATATTTTCAGACTGAACTGAAGTGACAGATTAAAATCTGCCAAACTTTGAGACTTAAAACTGTCAGTTCTGGAACAGTATGCCACAACAGCAGCAGCAGTTTAATAGTTGGAGTGAGGAATAGAATGATGCACTTGACTGAAATATTGACCTTTTAGATCTGGCGCTTTGAACTTTAGTTCAAACTGATCGAATTAAACTCCCACCTCCCTTATGGTTGTAAGCATCCAAAGTCAAATCAGAGTGGTCTGTCATAATCTAGTGAATAGTGCTTACTTTATAAAACTATTCATAATTTGAACTATTATGGATATGTCACACAAAACTAAAGATGTAATTAAAATGCTGAAGACATTAACTTGCACCAGCATTTAAAGCAGTCTTAAGGATCCTAATTTGTTTAAAGTAAAAAATGGATGGACTATAAAAGTATGGTGGAAAGGAAATTATGTTTAGACTTAATGGCATCAACAATTGAAAAGTTGAATAGAATTCAACTACTTATTGAATTCTCAAAGAGAGCATCAGCACAGCTGGTGTGGAAAGTAGTTATGGCTGATATACTGAGCTCGGAGTCACGTTGAATTGTTGGAGTGATGTAGAGGGGGGGGGTTTACCTTGCACCTCATCCTGACTGTGGAGTGCTGAATACTTGCTGGGTGCCAACGTGAAAAGATGTTTCATTCCCCAGAACTGAAATCACTCAACCCAGATGAGTACAAAAATCACCAAAAACAATGGCCCAGAATTTAGCTGGGAAAATAACAGTGAGTTCATGGCATTTGCCATTATTAGTGCATAAAAAGAACCCAGCAATTTCTGAAGAGAAAGTGATATGCCGTAATCACCATGAGTTGTTGGATGATTTGTGCTTCTCCACTGTGAGTCATAGGGTTGAATGTTATGCTCTCCCCCATGGCAGGTTTGAAGGCGGGGAGAGCATTTCATTGGGCGGGATGGTGGCAGATGGGGCCCTTGCCTTCACTTCAATTCAGACCGTGGCAGGAAGGCCCATGGATGGCCTTCTTGCCTCGCTGAAAATTAAGGTCCTTAAGTGGACAATTAATGTCCAATAAGAGCCTCTTCCCGAACTGCCACCATCATTATTAGCCCAACGGCAGGCAGACCTGTTGCCATGCTGGGAGCACAACAAGCAAAACCATGGGATTTGTTTGTCAGCACACAGGGTGGGGGGGCTTCCCTCATTCAAAGACACTCAGAGTGCCTGATAGAGTGACCCGGCATCAGGAAGTGGAGGGGCACGCTGAGAGCCACCCCTGCTGCCCTTGCTGTCGACCCACTACAAACCTCTCCCCCGCAACGCCCCACCCCACGAAATCCCTCCCGCCATCACTCACCTGTAGCTGGGTCCATTGGCCTTGGGTGGGTGCATTACCGGCAGCAGCCACTGCCTCCCTAGCGGCACTGCTCAGTAAAAGAGCTGCGGGCATCTGATGGGTCGGCAGCTCTCAGCAGGTGGGACTTACGTCCCCGGAGTCCTTAATCCTGGGCAAGGCCCACTGCTGCCTATTTATGTGCTTGTTTAGTTACAAGGTTAGGTTGGAAAAACTGGGCTTGTTCTCCTTTGAACAAAGGAGATTGAGGGGAGATTTAATAGAAATGTACAAAATTATGACAGGCTTAGATAACTTAGACAAGAAAAAACCGATCCTATTAACTAATGGGACTACAGATTTAGGGCAAGAGATGCAGGGGGAATATGAGGAACCTTTTTACGCAGTGGGTGGTGGAAGCGGAGACAATCAATGACGTCGAAAGGAAATTGAATGGCCACTTGAAGGAAATAGACTTGCAGGGCTGTGGGGATCGAACGGGGGAGTGGGACTGTGAATAGCTCCATGGAGAGCTGGCATGGACTCGATGGGCTGAATGGCCTCCTCTGTGCAGTAAATGACTCTATGACTCTATCTTGCCTCACCTTGTCCCTTCTGCAAAAATGCATTACCTCACACTTGTCTGTATTAAATTCCATCTGCCACTTGTCTGCCCATTCTGCTGGTCTATCTATGTCCTGTTGCAGGCGGTTTGTATCATCCTCACTGTTTGCCACTCCTCCAAGTTTGTCATCAGTGGTAAATTTTGAAATTCTCCTCTGTATAGGATCATCGGAAATAGGAACAGGAGTAGGCCATTCGGCCCTTCGCACTGCTCCACCATTCAAACAGATTATGCTGATCAACTCGCTGAATGCCATTTTTTCCCACTATCCCCATATCCCTTGATCTTGTTAGTATTCAGAAATCTATCAAATTCTGTCTTGAACATGCTCAATAATTGAGCTTCCACAGCCCTTGGGGGTAAAGAATTCCACAGATTCACCACCCTCTGAGTAAAGAAATTCCTCCTCATCTCAGTCTTAAATGGCTTACCCTTATTCTGAGACTGTGTCCCTTGGTTCTAGACTCACCAGCCAGAGAAAACATCCTATCCACATCTACCCTGTCATGCCCTGTAAGAATTTTGTCAGTTTCAATGAGATCACCTCTCATTCTTCGAAACGCTAGAGAATTTGGGCCCAGTTTCTGCAATCTCTCCTCATAAGACAATCCCTCCATCCCAAGGATCAGTCTGGTGGACCTCCGATGCACTCCCTCAATGGCAAGTATATCTTTCCTTAGATAAGGAGACCAAAACTGTACACAATACTCCAGGTGTGGTCTCACCAATGCCTTATACAATTGAAGAAATACATCTTTACTCCTGTACTCAAATCCCCTTGCAATGAAGACCAACATACCATTTGCCTTCCTAATTGCTTGCTGCACCTGCATACTAGCTTTTAGTGATTCATGAACCCAGGTCTCTTTGGGCATCAACACTTCCCAACCTCTCACCATTTAAGAAATGTTCTGTCTTTCTGTTTCTTCTACCAAAGTGGATCACTTCACACTTATTCACATTATATTCCATCTGCCATGTTCTTGCCATTCACTTAGCCTGTCCAAATCCCCTTGAAGCCTCCTTGCATCCTCTTCACAACTTATATTACCTCCTAGTTTTATGTCATCGGCAAATTTGGAAATAATACAATCGGTCCCCACATCCAAATCATTTATATAGCTTGTGAACAGCTGTGGCCCAAGCACTAATCCTTGCGGTACCCCACTAGTAACAGCCTGCCGTCCTGACAATGACCGTTTATTCCTACTCTCTGCTTTCTGTCTGTTAACCAAATCTCAATCCATAGCAGTGTATTACCCCCAATTCTACGTGCTCTAATTTTGTCTACTAACCTCCTGTGTTGGACCTTATCAAAAGCCTTCTGAAAAATCCAAAGACAATACATCCACTGGTTCTCCTTTATCTATGCTACAAAGTAACATCCTCAAAAAACTCCAACAGGTTTGTCAAACATGATTTCCCTTTCATGAATCCATGTTGAATCTGCCCAATCATATCATTATTTTCCAAGTGTCCAGTTATCTCATCCTTTATTATAGATTCTAACATTTTCCCTGCTACTGACGTCAAACTAACAGGCTTGTAGTTCTCTGTTTTCTCTCTTGCTCCCTTCTTAAATAGTGGGGTTACATTTGCTACTTTCCAGTCTTCAGGAACTCTTCCAGAATCTATAGAATTTTGAAAGATAACCACTAATGCATCTATTATCTCTATAGCCACCTCCTTCAATACTGTGGGATGTAGCTCATCTGGTCCATGGGATTTATCAACTTTCAATCCAATTAATTTTTTGAGTGCTACTTCTTTATTGATACTCATTTCTTTCAGTTCCTCATTTTTACAAGTCCCTTGGTTCCCTAGTATTTCTGGGACATTTTTTGTGTCTTCCTCCGTGAAGACAAACACAAAGTAATTGTTTAGTCTCTCCACCATTTCCTCATTCTCCACCACAAACTCTTCTGTCTCCGCTTGCTATGGACCCACATTTGTCCTTGCTAATCTTTTCCTTTTCACATACTTTAAGAAGCTCTTATAGTCTGCCTTTATGTTTCTAATTAGCTTGCATTCATAATCTATTTTCCCTTTCTTTATCAGTTTCTTAGTCCTCCTTTGTAGGACTCTAAATTGTTCCCGATCCTCAGGCTTGCCAATTTTTCTGCCAACCTTATAAGCCACTTTCTTTGATCTAATGCAATCTTTAACTTCTTTTGTTAGCCACGGTTGATAAATACTAACCATTTCCTTCTACCATCAAATCTTTTAATGTATTTTCCCAACCCACCATAGCTAACTTGCCCGTCATACCTTCATAGTTTCCTTTGTTCAGATTTAAGACCCTAGGTTCAGAACGAACTACAGCTCTTTTAAACTTAATGTAAAATTCTATCATATTGTGGTCACTATTTCCTCATGGCTCCTTTATAGCAAGGTTATTAATTAGCCCTTTTTCATTGCATAATACTAAATCTAAAATAACCTGATCCCTACTTTGTTCTTCAACATATTGCTCTAGAAACCCATCTTGTACACACTCCAGGAATTCATCTTCCACAGCATTAGTACTAATTAGGTTTACTCAATCTATATGTAAATTGAAGTTGCCCCTTATTACTGTATTGCCCATACTACATGCAGCTCTAATTTCCCGATTTATACCGTGTCCAACATTAGCACTACAGTTTGGTGGCGTATAAACTACTCCCACCAACGTTTGCTGCCCCTTGCTGTTTCTTAGCTCCACCCAAACTGATTCTTCATCTTGCTCCTTCAATCTAAGATCCTCTCTCACTAATGTAATGATCTCGTCCCTTATTAACAGCACTACCCCACCTCCTTTTCCCCTCCGCCCATCTCTCCTAAATGACGACTATCCCTGAATATTCAGTTCCTAGTCCTGGATTCCAAGATCCAAATCATTTATATATAGCAAAAAAAGCACTGGTCCTAGGACTGACCCTTGGGGAACACCACCATCTATCATCCACCATTTACCATGACTCGCTGTTTTCTGTCCTTAATCCAATTTTTTTTATCCAATTAGACACTGACCCTCCTATACCTTGAGCCATAATTTTGTTAACAAACCTTTTATGTGGTACTTTATCAAACACTTCCTTAAAATCCATTTTGACAACATCCACTACATTCCCTTCATCAACCCTCTCCGTTACTTCATCAAAAAAATCAATTAGATTAGTCAAGCATAATCTGCCTTTTACAAATTGGGCAGCACAGTGGTGCAGTGGCTAGCACCACAGCTCCAGCAGCCCGGGTTCGATTCTGAGTACTGCCTGTGTGGAGTTTGCAAGTTCTCCCTATGACTGTGTGGGTTTTCGCCGGGTGCTCCGCTTTCCTCCCACAGCCGAAGACTTGCAGGTTGATAGGTAAATTGGCCATAATAAAAATTGCCCCTAGTATAGGTAGGTTGTAGAGGAATTGGGGGAAGGTGGGGATGTGAGAGGGTAATGGGATTAATGTAGGATTAGTATAAATGGGTGGTTGATGGTCAGCACAGACTCGGTGCACGAAGGGCCTGTTTCAGTGCTGTATCTCTAAATAAAAAATAAATAAATCCATGCTGGCTCTCCTTGATTAACTCAGACCTCTCCAAGTGCCTGTTAATTTTTTTCCCTGGTTATTGTTTCTAAAACCTTACCCACCACTGATGTTAAACTAACTGGTTTGTAATTGCTAGAACTGTCCTTACATCCTTTCTTGAATAAGGGTGTCACATTTGCCACTCTCCAATACTCTGGCACATTCCCCATATTTAGGGAACATTGGAAGATTATGGCAAGCCCTTCCATTATCTCCTCCCTCACTTTCTTTAGCAACTTGGGATGCAAGCTATCTGGACCAGGGGACTTATCTACCTTAAGCATAGTCAGCCATTCCAGTACCACCTCCCTCTCAATTTTTACCCTATCCACTGCCTCTACTCTCTCCGCTTCTATAAATATTTTGTCGGATTCCTCTTCCTTCGTAAACACTGATGCAAAGTACTTATTAACTATTCTAGCCTTGCTCTGTGCCTCTAAGCATATTACCCTCTTTGTCCCTAATAGGCCGCACTCCACCTCTTACTACTCACTTGTTATTTACTTGCTGGTAGAAGATTTCTGGATTCCTTTTTATTGACTGCCATTCTATTCTCATATTGTCTCTTTTCCAGTCTTACTTTTCTCTTCACCTCCCCTCTCAACTTATTGTATTTGGCCTTTTCTCACTTGAAGTATTCATCTGACCTCTTTTTTTGTTTCATCATAATCTCCCTTGTCATCCAAGGAGCCCTGTTTTTGGTTCCCCTACCTTTCACCCTTGTTGGAATGTACCTAGCCTGTACCTGAAGCATCTCTTCCTTCAAGATTGTTCTGTTACAGTTTTTGCTGTTAGTCTTTGGTTCCATTTTATCCTGGCCAGATCCCTTCTCATTGCATTGATATTAGCCCACTTCCAATCTAGCCATTCTACCTTACATCGTTGCTTGCTTTTCTGCCTTACTAGTCTAAACCTTATGATACAATGATCACTCTTACCCAAGTGCTCCCCAACAGATACTTGGTCCACTTGGCCCACCTCATTTCACAGCGCCAGATCCAGCAATGCCTCCTTTCCAGTTGGGCTGAGAACATACTGATCAAGAAAGTTCGCTTAAACACAATCCAGAAATTCCTCCCTTTCCTTTCCCTTTATTCTAAAATTATCCCAATCGATGTTTAGGTAATTAAAGCACCCCCTCCCCACCCTGATATTACCACTCTATAGTTCTTGCACATCTCTCTGATTTCCCTGCAGATTTGCTCCTCTATCTCTCTCTCACTATTGGAAGGCCTATAGAATATTCCTAGCAGTGTGATCATACAGCTTTTGCTTCTCAACTCTAACCAAATGGATTCTGTCCTTGCCCCGTCAAGGATATCCACTCTTCCCAACACCACAATGTCATCTCTCATCAGTAATGGAATACCATTGTCATCTCCCTGTGAGTTTCAAGAAATTGCTAGATTTGTACCATAAATGCAAATTAAACTTGCTGCATATAATTAGTGTGGTGTCATGCTAGGCCCCCACCTGCCAAGAATGAGG